>NC_135879.1:145264403-146464403 GCF_964194155.1 Cetorhinus maximus | reverse complement strand
GATGAGGAGAAGAGACCATCACATGTTGGCACAGGGCCAGGAGGAGCAAGGGCCTGGGCAGCAAGAGGCAGCAGGCCCCCTAGAAGATCAAGACACTGGAGAACATGGATCACTGCAATGGCAGGCATTGGCTCAATCATTGGTGTATTTTCCAGCAATGCTCTTATCTAGATATGAGTGAAATACAATGCCGGAGGCACCCTTGAATGTCCCGGGATGTGATTTCTCACATCTGTGAGCTTCTCCAGTAGGAGCTGTGGCTGCAAGGACTCTGGAGGAGTAATGTGAATCTCCTGGCCTACAATGAGTGAACATCTGTCCAGGTGTGGTTTAAATATGGCGCCAGGACATCCCATCCCATGAGGTAATGGCAGCGTGGGTGACTTCCTGCTAGCCCCACCAAGAGATTCACTGAGCTCCTCACAGATGGATAATTAATGAACTAAAAAATGGAAGATTGTGCCTGTTCACCCACCCTGTTGCCCAGCGGGAATCACACCGATATTCTGCCCACCACCTGACTTAGTCTCCAGAATGGAAAATTCTGCCCTTGAAAACACTACCTACCAGAACACTGGAGCACAGCTAGACCTTACAGGGCATGCCATCCTCCAATGATCACAAAGGGGTGTGACTTTGCTGCATCTATGCCTCACCACTAGCCCTCCTGAGTCCCTTTGATGATTGCTCTGTGAAGAAGAGTCATATAGACTTGAAACTTTAACTCTGTTTCACTCTCCACATTTTACCCGGCGGCCACAATGGTGGGTTTGTCAGACCTGCTGAGTTTTTCCAGCATTTTCTGTTTTTATTTCAGATCTTCAGCATCCGCAGTATTTTGTTTTTATCTTAGTGTGACCCACTTATGTCTGGTGACTCATCACATGCTGATCCCAACTCTACATTAGCCTTCTGGCAATGCACAGTGCCAGTGTCTGAGCTGGAGGATGCGAGTGTCTGATCAAGTTTGGAGTCTCTTCATCAGTGCTGTGCTGCTGCTCTCTCTCTTTCTCTTTGGGCTGCTGTGGTTGGCCAGGCAGCAGTTCTTGGGTATCTAAAAGCAAGAAATCAGAAGGGGAACTTGGGGTGGGAAGCAAGAGTTCCATGGTGACACTATCAGAAACTTGATATCCATGCCATATAGCAGGATGAAGATGTGAGGGATATAAGGGCAGGAATATACCATCATCCTCAATGTTCTTAGTGATGCTATATGCCAGGGGCAGCTGGCCCCATGATGCTCAGAGCCGTCTCCTTTGGAGGACTCAGGGGATGCAGGCGTCCATTTCTCCTGACAGTTCTGCGCTGCTTTCCTCTATTGTGTGTCACTTTGACCTGCTGGAGAGAGAGCAGAATGACTGTGATTGTGTGGTACTGTGTTTCGGTGATGTGCTTGCCATAGCTGACAGCTGGAAGTATGTAGAAGTCGTGAGAGATGGGCGTGAGGCTGGCAGCATTGGTAGGTGTGTGAGCATGATGTGGAATATCTGAATGTTCAGCAGGAGTCTTGAGAGCCAGGGCACGCTGTGGGATGAGTGGTGAGGCAGTGATGCACTGAATAGTACGAGAGGCTGGTTGTTTGGTGGATAGGAGATGTTATGTGAAGATGCATTCACTGATGTTGGTGCTTGTGTGAGGTTGTTGAGTGTGTTGTGACACTGCTACCTGCTCTTCTTCCCAACTGCAAGACTGATGCCTCCAGCATTGCATCCATCACTATGGAACCCTCTCTCTGGCCTAGTGTTCAATCTTCTGATATTTTAAATTGCAGTGATTTTCTTCAGTGCACCTTGCTGCGAAGAAGCAAAGGCTGATTGAACCACATGGTTTCCAAACAACACTGCCTGGAGTGGTGCCCCCTTGTGAGTGCGGTGGTTATGGATAGGTGTGTTTAGGTGAGGAGGGCGACATGGGGATGGCTGAGGCCAATCTGAGACCAGATGAGGCAGGGACACCAAACTCACATGTTGCCCACCTAGATCTGAATGTGCAGACACACATAGTGCAAATCTGGGACGATTCTGCCCTAAGTGCGGTAGCGAGCGGCTAAAATGACATTTTACCCGCCAGCCACAATGGTGGGTTTTCACGCCATATCGTCCCAAATGCATTGGTTATGCATTTCTGGGAAACACGCCGTTTTGATGGCTGGCAGGCTCTCATTCGCTCGCCATACCATCACTTCGCCACTTAATCAAATCGAGTGCAATATTTAAAGTCCAGCCACGCGCACACACCTCAGTGCTTCCAGCCCATGACTATTGCAAGGAAGATGTCCACGAAAAGCAAAAAGACTGCAGCCCCCAGGTTAATGACACATCACTGGAATGCCTTTTGGATGGCATAGAGGCCTGCTGCGATGTCCATTACCCCGCTCTGGCCGCAGGATGGGCAGCGGCATGACCAGGCTTGATATGCGATAACAGTGGTGACCAGTGCTGATGCTGCACAGAAGAGGTTGGCCATCCTTTGCAGATAGAGGATGAATGATCTCACTCGTGCAGCCAGGGTATGGCAACCATCTTATCACTCTAATCTCACACACTCAAGCCCATCACACATTCACTGGCATCTCACTCACTGCCAGCTCAAGGGACATAACCACCCATTCTCACACACATAACCTCACATGTCCATTTGGCCTCATCTCCTCTGGAGATTGCCTCCTCAGCCCTCACCATCTTGAGGCCACTTGCACAGATCAACATGTGCCCCCACATACACCCTCGGACACCCTCCTTCCCCAGTACAGCCCTTGCCCTGCAGCCTCTTCCCTTGCCTGAGGCCATTTCTCCCCCTTTGACAAGCAAGCCCTAGCCCTGCAGCCATTGCAAAGCCACCCACATATGACTGATCTGGTGGTAGATACCTGCTGTGAGCCCTCCTAAAAGTGGTGTGGTGCTGTCTGTGAAGCCTGGCACTGATGACTGCGAATGCTGACTGAAGCAAGGTAGGCAAAAAAACCTTGAAGTCCCGGGCAAAGTGTAGGTGCACGTCACTTATGTGCTGTTGTGAAACATGTCAGCGTGTTTTCCCGGCAACGTGAGTGGGTGATCCAGTGGCGGGGGTGGTGGTGATGATTCTGGCAGGCATGCCTAATGCTGATGCATTACAATGAGGTTCCAACATCCAATGGTGGAGAACACAGCCCGCCACCAGCGGGCTGAGCGGACAATCGCGAATTGGTTTCACACCATCGTGAAACCGATCACGCCATATTGTCCACTCACGCCACCAAACATGCCCAACTCCAGTGGGCATGGAAAATCCTGGTCATAGTGTTGTATTATGAGTTCTTTATATGTAATTTAGGAGGTCTCGTATGTTTAAACATGAAGTCTTTGTTGGTAGCCTTTAACTATTCCTAGATCGCAGGTATTGTCATGCATGGTGCTGCTCACCATGCAGCTGAGGCTGTTTCCAGAGTGTTCTTTCTCTCTAGACTATTCTCTCAGAGACTATTACCATGTGAGTCCATACAGCATACCATGGGCGGTGCTCTTCTCCAGTCCCACATTAACCCTTGCTAGCCAAGCACCTTTATATTACAATGGCATGCAGGCACATACAACATCATACAACATCTCCCTTTCTTCTCTAAAGAAAACATTCCTTTCCAATGGAGTATGACTATTTGTAATACAATCTTTTCTTGCTACCCCTGCTCCCCCATCTCAAGCCTCTGACTTTATAAATTCAGGTGGCCTCGAGGCTTGACAGTTCTTCCACATCTCAGTCTGTCACGTTTGAAGGAATGGCAGTAGTATTTTGTGTTTCTGGTACCTGGTTATTCACTTTTTGCACTCCTTTGAGTTGTGTTTCTCTTTACTACCAAACTGTCTGCTCCTTTCAGACACTGTGAGTTTGTCCCGTTCCTTCTGAGTGGAATATGCACTTCTTTCATTCCTAGATTCGAATTTTCTTTTTCTGTGGTGTCCGCCATGTTCTTGCTGGACATATAAGTTTCGCAAATGGAACCTTCATTTCCACTTGTTTCACCATTTCAGCCAAACATTTGTTTGCTGTTGTATTTTCAGATCATTTTGCAAGCTTATGAATCCTTTCATTCAGCTCAGCTTTTTCTTCTTCTGGTACCTTGCACTTCAGTGTCGGATTTAAATATTCCAAGTTAATTTCTGTCCTTTCTTTTTCTGCCAGCAACAGCACTTGTCTTTTATTTTGGTTTCATTGTTGGTTATGTCTGTGTCCGGCGCAGTTTTACCTTGTTTCAGTTCTGTAATTGTGATACTCATGGCTTCATTATCCACTCGCAGCTTGGAAAGTTCTCCGGCTTTTCCTCTCAATGCCTCCTCTTTTCCATTCAACTACTGCTTCAGCTCATCAGCCTGTTTCTTTGCCAGGTTTTTATGGCCCCGCCACAGTGTGTCTCCCCCTGGTAGATGTGGTGAGCCACTTAAACCTCCATTCAGTTCAGTGGCACGTAATATCCCGCAGGGCAGGAGCAGCCATAAAATCCTGTCCCTGGTAGCTTTCAGCTTCCCCCTGGAATATAGAACATTGCTGAGTCTTCTCTGCCAACTGGTTTGTCAGTTTGTTCAGTGATGTTAAATTCATTTTGCTTCTCTTTGTAATTTTCCAGAATAATAAACCTTGTCCTGAGGGATTCTTGTAGCATGTGAAGGTCTTTCGACATGCTAAGTTCCTTTGCGATGTTCACTTGCATCATCTTGAGCTTTCCTGTAATTCAGTAGAGTCTCCTTGAGTTTCTTCTGCTGTGCTTCCATTCTACTGTTTAAGACGATCTTCAGTTCTTCATGTTGTTGAATTGTCACATATTCCTTTTGCATTTGGTCTTGAAGGACAATCAATTGTTCTTTCAACTGTTTATTTTCTTGTTGGCCACTTGCCAACTCACTCTGGGCTTCAGTGCATATTTTCATTGTTATTGATATTTCCAACGCAGCTTTTTCTGAAGTAATAGTCAACATCCTTTTGAGCTCCTCATATTTTTCTATGGCAACATATTGATTCTTCAAAGGGCCCTTCAGGGCTGCAACTTCCTTGTGTGTCTTTTCTGCCTGCTGCTTTTCCTGGCTGTACATCTGGTTGAGTTTTCCCAACTCCTATTTTGATTCGTCAACTGTAGAACTGAGGGCCGTTATTTCCTCCTGATACCTTTGTGTCATCTCTGAAATTTGGTTGTGCAGATCTCGAACAGCTTGGTTCATTGAAGACTTCAGTTTATCACACATTTTCAAAGGTATATACTCAGCTTGAATCTTGCGCTTCAAATCTTCCAGCTCAGCTCTGATATGAACATATTCCTTAGTACAGCTTCATTGACTTTTTGCACATTTTACTTCTTTTGATTTACCTCATGCTCTGGAATCTTCTGTTGTCGTCCCTCTTGGGTGTTTTGTTTTCTTCTCTCTCGGGTCTTTTGTTGCCCTGGGCATTTTATTGGGAGTTGCCCTCTCTCTGGGGCCTCTTGTTGCTCTCAACAGAGCTGCCCTCACTCTGGGGTTTCTTGTTGCTCTTGGCAGAGCTGCCCTGTCTCTGGGCTCTCTTCCAATTTTCTGCCAATGGCTGTTGTTTCTTGCAGTTACTGCTTTAAATTTGTCACTGCTTTAAGACTGTCAAGTGCAGCAACCGTTTTTTTCACTCAGGCTGTCTCTGCAGCATTGGTTTTTTTCTATGTGTATTTCCTGTGCTTTTTCTGGCTTTTTTTTTAAAGCTTGTAAACTTTGAAAACTTTTTTTTTAAAACAGACTGCAGCGATTTCTGCCTCTTTTAAACTCTGCAGACTCTGTTTTACTCTGCAGGTCTTGTTTATTTTGATCTTCGGGGGCTGTCAGCAGCCTGTCGGTTTTCTCCCCACGAATTTTCCCGCACATTTCTGGGATCCCCACAATCGTGTGCCTTTTTTTAACTTTAAAGCTGCAGCACTGCTTTCCGTTTGCTTTTGAAGCATTTAGAACAGCAGCAATCCTCTTTTAAACTGTGTCGGGACTTTTCTCTTTTTTTAATCTGTGCTCTGCAGTTGTTGCCCTTTACTCTGTCGGCCTTTTTTTTTTACAGGGTTTTTTTTAAAACTTGCAGCTGGATCCAGCTTCTCTAACCTACTGAGCCTGTGGGACTGCCACCTATTCTACAATGCAATTGCAGCCTCTTTTTTTGTAATTTTTGCTCACCAGCTCGTGAACTCCACTGTTCTTCACACTGTGTCACTCAGGATCTTGCAGTTTTTATATTTTTGCTCAACCATCTTCGTGACCTGACCAGATTTTTTTTCTATTTTTGTACTCTGCATTGTTAGGGGGTCTTGCAATTTGTTATATTGTTGCTCACCCTTCTTGTGATCTGAGCAGTTTTTTGCTCTGGATCACCCCAGGGGTCTTGCAACTGGACTTTCACTCACTCTGGTAGATTTGTCACTTCCAAGTCTGAAGTGAAGTTTCTTCAACTTTCTCTTCCAGTTTTCTTCTTAGCTGCATATGTCTCCAGTTAGGTTTCAGTTGCTTTTAGTTTCTCATACCTTGGAATGCTGTTCTGGGTTCATGCATTTAGCTACTACCTTTCATATCGCCATATCGGATTATGGTACCATCTCTGATGTGATATCTTTTATGAGGTCCCATTGCTGCCAACCATGTTGTAATATGGTGCATGGGTAATATCTATTGATGAGAAGGTCTTGTATGTTTAAACATTAGTTCTTTATTAGTAGTTTTTAACTATTTACAGATTCCAGGTATTGTCATGCATGATGCTGCTCACCATGCAGACTAGGCTGCTTCCAGAGTGTTTTCTCTCTCTCTAGACTATTCTCTGAGAGTCTATTACCATGTGACTCGATACATCGTACTATGGGCGGTGCCATTCTCCAGTCTCATGTTAACTCTTGCTCTGCCAAGTACCATTATAGTACAATGGCATGCAGGCACATACAACATCATACACAGATAGCAAATTACGAATCACAACCATTGCCCCCAAATTTATAGCCCCAAGATTATGTGCTTTTTTTCACGACAGAAAGGAAGGTTCTGATTAAATTAATGGGATAGACAAGCCTTGCTGTACTAGAATTTCTAGGCTCTTTTTGTGGGTTCTGTGAACTCGATGCTGTCATACAAAAAGATGAATAAGAGACACCAAGGCAACCTCATTATTGCAAATTATGTGTTCTCATTGTTCACAGTAGCATTCCAAAGGAAATCTGGCTCCTAGTTGCATTTAACATTGGGAGTTTCTCATTTTCTACAAGATTGGGGTGTGGATGATGTTTTAAATGGGATAGCAGTTGCTCATAATCTGCTCTAGATGCTGTTGTGAAACAGTAATGTCGCTGTTGCTCTCTGCTATTCAATAATAATTTTTATGGCTGTTACACTTGTTTATGTTGTCTGCTAAGTTAATTTCATAGGGTTTTTTTTTAAAGGAAGTTATTCACAGATTTTCAGAATGCCAAAGAAAGAAAGAAACAAGTTGTATTTATTTAGCAACTTTCATGAACTCAGGACATTCCAAAACACTTCATAGCCAATTAAATGCTTTTTGAAGCATAGCGTTGTTGTAGGGAGCTATATAGTCAGTTTGTCACAGCAAGGACCCACAAAGAACAATGAGATTAATGGCCGATGGATTGTATTAATGATGTTGTTTGAGGGATAAATTTTGGCCATGATAAAAGAGCGTGAAGAAAGCGGCAGAAACACAGGGTAAAAGAGCACAAAGAGAACGGCAAAGATATAGGATAAAAGAGTGCGAGGAGAGTGTTGGAGACACAGGGTAAAAACGCGGGAGGAGAGTGGAGGACACACAGGATAAAAGAGCACGAGGAGAGTGGTGGAGACACAGGGTAAAAGAGCGCAAGGAGAGCGGCCAAGACACAGGATAAAAGAGCGGGAGGAGAGCGGTGGTGACACAGGATAAAAGAACGCGAGGAGAGTGGAGACACAGGATAAAAGAGTACGAGGAGAGCGGCAGAGACACAGGATAAAAGAGCGGGAGGAGAGCAGTGGTGACACAGGATAAAAGAACGCGAGGAGAGTGGGGACACAGGATAAAAGAGCATGAAGAGAGCCGAGTACAAAATGACATAGCTGCTAAACTGGGTCTGCGGCAGGTGGCGAGGGAAAACAAGAGGGAAAAACATACTTGACCTCATCCTCACCAACCTGCCTGCTGCAGATGCATCTGTCCATGACAGTATCAGTTGGAGTGACCACCGCACATTCATTGTGGAGACGAAGTCCCGCCTTCGTATTGAGGATACCCTCCATCGTGTTGTGTGGCGCTATCACCGTGCTAAATGGGATAGATTTCAAACAGATCCAGCAACTCAAGACTCGGCATCCATGAGGTGCTGTGGGCATCAGCAGCAGCAGAATTGCACTCGAACACAATCTAACCTCATGGCCCAGCATAACCTCCACTCTACCATTACCATCAAGCAAGGGGATCAACCCTGGTTCAAAGAAGAGTGCAGGAGGGCATGCCCGGAGCAGCACCAGGCATACGTAAAAATGAGGTGTCAACCTGGTGAAGCTATAAAACAGGACTACTTGCGTGCCAAACAGCATAAACAGCAAGTGATAGACAGAGCTAAGTGATCCCACAACCAATGGATCAGACCTAAGCTCTGCAGATCTGCCACATCCAGTTATGAATTGTGGTGGACAATTAACCAACTGACTGGAGGAGGTGGCTCCACAAATATCCCCTACCTTCAATGATGGAGGAGCCCAGCACAGCAGTGCAAAAGATAAGGCTGAAGCATTCGCAACAATCTTCAGCCACAAGTACTGAGTGGATGATCCATCTCGGCCTCCTCCAGAGGTCCCCAGTTTCATGGATGCCAGTGTTCAGCCAATTTGATTCACTCCACGTGATATCAAGACATGGCTGAAAGCACTGGACAGTGCAAAGGCTATTGGCCCTGACAATATTCCGGCAATAGTACTGAAGACTTGTGCTCCAGAACTTTCCTCGCCCTTAGCCAAGCTGTTCCAGTACAGCTACAACACTGGCATCTACCCGGCTCTGTGGAAAATTTCCCAGGTATGTCTTGTACACACAAAGCAGGACAAATCCAACCCGGCCAATTATTGTGGTTGTTGGAGGTCAGTCATCTCAGCTCCAGCACATCACTGCAGGAGTTCCTCAGCGTAGTGTCCTCAGCCCAACCATCATCACCTACTTCATCAATGAGCTTCCTTCCGTCATAGGGTCAGAAGTGGGGATGTTCACTGATGATTGCACAATTTTTCAGCACCATTAGCAACTCCTCATTTACTGAAGCAGTCCATGTCCAAATGCAGCAAGTCCTGGACAGTATCCAGGCTTGGGCTGTAACATTCGCGCCACACAAGTGTCAGGCAATGACCATCTCCAACAAGAGAGAATCCAACCATCGCTCCTTGATTTTCAATGGCATTACCATCACTGAATCCCCCACTATCAACATCCTGGGGGGTTACCATTGACCAGAAACTGAACTGGATTAGCCATATAAATACTGTGGCTACAAGAGCAGGTCAGAGGCTAGGAACTGTGCGATGAGTAACTTACCTCCTGACTCCCCAAAGCCTGTCCACCATCTAGGCACAAGCCAGGAGATTGATGGAATACTCCCCACTTACCTGGATGAGTGCAGCTCCTACAACACTGAAGAAGCTGGACACCATCCAGGACAAAGCAGTCTGCTTGATTGGCACCACATCCACAAACATTCACTCCCTCCACCACCAACGCACAGCAGCAGTGTGTACCATCTACAAGATGCACTGCAGGAATTCACCAAGGCTCCTTAGACGGCATATTCCAAACCCATGACCACTACCATTTAGAAAGACAAGGGCAGCAGAGAGATGGGGTGCCACCACCTGGAAGTTCCCCTCCAAGTCACTCACCATCCTGACTTGGAAATATATCGCTGTTCCTTCACTGTTGCTGGGTTAAGATCCTGGAACTCCCTTCCTAACAACACTGTGGGTGTACCTACAGCACATAGACTGCAGCGGTTCAAGAAGGTAGCTCACCACCACCACCTCAAGGGCAACTAGGGATGGGCAATAAATGCTAGCCCATCCAGCGAAGCCCATACCACATGAATGAATTTAAAAAAAGACACAGGATAAAAGAGTGCGAGCACAGCGGTGGAGACACAGGATAAAAGAGTGCAAGGAGAGCAGTGGAGACACAGGATTAAAGAGCGTGAAGAGACCGGTGGAGACATAGGACAAAAGAGCGTGAGGAGAGCAGCAGAGAACACAGGATAAAAAAACACAAAGACATACCTTGTAGTTAAGAAGCATATAACCTTAGTTGTCAGTGGTACTAGCATTCAATAAACACAGTAAATTGTAGCATACATAGGAAGAAAGTAATTAAAGTAAATCAAATATCATAAGTTAGAATGACGGGACACGTATTATGTTGCAGCTGTGAGATGTGGGAGCTTTTGGATGCCAAGGCAATCCATGACAAACACGTCTGCAGGAAGTGTAAGCAGCTTGAGGAATTCTGGGTCAAGATATATGATCTGGAAGCTGAATTGCAGACATTGTGCAACATAAAGGAGGGGGAGAAATACCTGGATACTTTGTTCCAGAAGACAGTCACACCTCCTAGAATAGGGTCATCTGTTTTGGTCAGCAGCAAGGGACAGGAGGATGTGACTGTAAGTGAGGCAGGTAATGGGACCGTACAGGCAGTAGTGGAGGAGACTCAGACTTTACCATTGTCAAACTGGTTTGAGGTGCTCACAACCTGTGTGGATGAAAGCAAAGTCTGCAAGGTAGATGAGCAGATTGGCCATGGCACTGTGGTACAGGAAGCCATTCAAGCGGAGGAGCAAAAAGGAGTAGTAGGGGATAGTAAAGTGGGGGGGATTGATACTGTTCTTAACAGCAAAAAGCGAGAGTCCAGGTGGCTATGTTGCCTGCCCGGTGCCAGGGTTCAGAACATCTGCTCAGGGCTGGAGGGGAACTTGCTGTGGGAGGGGGCAATTCAGTTGTTGTGGTCCATATAGGTACCAATGACATAGGTAGAACTAGGAAAGAGGTTCTGCAAACTCAATATGAGGAGCTAGGTACCAAATTAAGAAGCAGAATCTCAAAGGTAATAAACTGGATTATTACCCGAGCCACATGCAAATTGGCAAAGAGCAAATAAGATTAGAGAGACCAATGCGTGGTTCAAAGACTGGTGTGGGAGAAGTGGGTTCTGGTTTGTGGGCACTGGCATCAGTACTGGGGAAAGTGGGGGATGTACCGTTGGGATGGTTTACACCTGAACCGTGCTGGGACGAGTGTCCTCGCAAATCACGTAACAAGGGAAGTAGAGTCAAGACAGGAGAGCAAAATAGTAACATGAGAAATGAGGGTCAGAGAATGGCAGGAAGGGACAGAGAGAAAAATGACCTAAGAATACATCAACATCAAGACTAGATGTTACAAAGGTAACAAAAAGACTAAACTGAAGGCTGTCTATCTGAATGCACATAGCATTCATAATAAAATAAATGAATTAATGGCCCACATTGAAGAAAATAAATATGATCTGATGGCAATTATGGAGATGTGGCTGCAGGATGACAAAGATTGTGTCCTTAATATTGAAGGGTCCATGACATTCGAGAAGAATAGGAAGCTAGGTAAAGGTGGAGGGATAGCACTGTTAATCAAAGAAGGCTTTGGTGCAATAGTTAGATATGACCTTGGTTCAGGAGATCAGGATGTAGAATCGGTTTGGGTGGAGGTGAGGAATAGTAGGAGGAAAAAGTCATTAGTGGGAGTGGTCTACAGGCCCCCTAACATTATCCGCAGTGTAGGACAAAGCATTCAAGAGAAAATATTGTGTGCTTGTGATAAAGGGATAGTAATAATCATGGGTAATTTTAATCTACACATAAACTGGAAAAATCAGATTGGCAGTAGTAGCCTGGGTGAGGAGTTCTTAGAATGCTTTCGAGATAGTTTCTTAGAGCAGCACGTTCCGGAACCAACCAGAGGGCAGGTTACATTAGATTTGGTATTGTGTAATGTGACAGGATTAATTAATGACCTCAGAGTAAAGGCACCCCTATTTAGCAGCGACCACAATATGATTGAATTTTACATCCGGTTTGCAAGGGAGAAGAGCGAGTCTAAGACTAATATCTTAAACTTAAATAAGGGCAACTTTGTGGGGATGAAAGCTGAGTTCGCTGAAATGAACTGGGAAACTAGGCTGGAGGATAGATCAATAGCGAAGCAGTGGCAGACATTTAAGGGGATATTTCAGAGTATTCGGAGTAACTACAGTTCTACTATAAAGAAAAATTCTAAGTGGAGGACCCACCATCTGTGGTTAACTAAAGATGTTAAGGAAACATCAAACTTAAGGAAAAAGCGTACAACTCCGCAAAGATGAGTGGCAGGACAGATGATTGGGCAGAATATAAAGAACGGCAGAGAATGACTAAAAGGTTAATCAGTAGAAAGAAGTTAGAGAATGAGAGGTAGCTAGCTAGAAATGTAAAAATGGATAGCAAGAGTTTCTACAGATACTTAAAAAGGAAAAGAGTAAGTAAAGTGAGTGTTGGTCCTCTAAGGAGTGATAGTACGGAGTTCATAGTAGATAATAAGGAAATGGCGGAAGAAATGAACAAATATTTTGCTTCTGTACTCACTATAGAGGATACAAAAAACATTCCAGTAATTGCTGCAAATCAGGAGGTGAACGGAAGAAAGAAACTTGGTGAAATTGAAATCACTAGGGAACCAGTACTGAGCAAATTGATGCTGCTGCAGGCTGGCAAGTCTCTGGGTCCCAGAGTCTTAAAAGAGGTGGCTAATGAGGTAGCTGATACGCTGGTGTTAATTTTACAAAATTCGCTAGATTCTGGAAAGGTTCCATCAAATTGAAAAGTAGCAAATATAACCACTCTATTCAAGAAGGGAGGGAGGCAGAAAACAGGAAACTATAGGCCAGTTAGCCTGACGTCTATCATAGGGAAGTTATGAGAATCGATCATTAAGGAGGTTACAGCTGGGCGCTTCGAAGAGCTCAAGGCAATAGGGAAGAGTCAGCATGGTTTTGTGAAAGGAACATGATCTTTAACCAATTTATTGGAGTTTTTTGAAGGAGCAACATGCTCGGTGGATAAAGGGGAGCCTGTAGATGTGCTTGTACTTGGATTTCCAGAAGGCATTTGATAAGGTGCCACATCAAAGATTATTACGGAAAATAAAAGCACATGGTGTAGTGGGTAACAGATTAACATGGATAGAAGATTGGCTGGCTGGCAGAAAGCAGAGAGTATGCATAAATGGGTCTTTTTCTGATTGGCAGGATGTGACGAGTGGACTCCCACAGGGGTCTGTACTGGGGCCTCAACTTTTTACGATTTCCACCAATGGCTTAGGTGAGGGGAATGAATACATGGTAGCTAAAGTTGCAGATGACATAAAGATAGGTAGGAAAGTATGTTGTGAAGAGGACGTGAGGAGGTTGCAGATGGATATAGATTGGTTGAGGGAGTGGGCAAAGATCTGGCAAATGGAGTTTAATGTGGGAAAATGTGAAGTTGTTCACTTTGGCAGGAACAACCAAAAAGCAGAGTATTACTTAAATGGAGAACGGCTCCATAATTCTGTGGTGGAGAGGGATATAGGTGTTCTAGTACATGAGTCACAAAATGTTAGTATGCAGGTACAGCAAGTAATTAAGAAGGCTAATAGAATGCTATCCTTTATTACGAGAGGAATTAAACATAAAAGTAAGGATGTTATGCTTCAGTTATACAGGGCATTGGTTAGGCCGCATCTCGAATACTGTGCGCAGTTTTGGTCTCCTTATTTAAAGAAGGATGTAAATGCGTTGGAGGTGGTTCAAAGGAGCTTTACTAGATTTATACCTGGAATGAGTGAGTTGTCTTATGAGGAAAGGTTGGACAGACTGGGCTTGTTTCCACTGGAGTTTAGAAGAGTGAGGGGTGATTTGCTTGAAGTATACAAGACCCTGAATGGCCTTGACAAGGTGGATGTCGAAAGGATGTTTCCTCTTGTGGTGAGTCCAGAACTAGGGGGCACTGTTTTCAAATTAGGGGTCGCCCTTTTAGGACAGAGATGAGGAGAAATTTTTTCTCTCAGAGTTGTGCGACTTTGGAATTTTCTGCCTCAGAAGGTAGTGGAGGTGGGGTCATTGCATATTTTTTAAGGCAGAAGTAGATAGATTCTTTTTAGGCAAGGGAACCAAAGGTTATCGGGGTTAGATGGGAATGTGGAAATCGAAACACGAGAAGATCAGCCATGATCTTATTGAATGGCGGAGCAGGCTCAAGAGGCTGAATGGTCTACTCCTGTTCCTATTTCTTATGTTTTTATGATGCTTGGTGAACACTTCTATAATAAGAACAGAAAATGCTGGAAATACTCAGCCGGTCTGACAGCACCTGTGGGGAGAGAAACAGAGTTAATATTTAAGATTGATGACCTTTCATCAGAACTGGGAAAAGTTAGAAATGTAATAGGTATTGAGCAAATGAAAAGGAGGAGGGCGGGAAAAAGGAAAATCTGCCATAGATTGGGGGGTAAGAGAGATTAAATGACATAAGATTTAGTAGTGCAGGGTCAAAGGGAGTAGTAATGGGTAAAGGAAAGAAACAAAAGACATATCTAGAGGATGTGCGAATGGCAAGATCCAGAATAGCTGCTGTCCCAAAGCAACAGAATAAGGGAAAATAAGAGAAACAAGAAAGACGAAAAAACAAACCACCTAAAGAAGAATCAAAATTAGGAACGGGGTTACAATCTAAATGGAAATGTTGAGTTTGGAAGGCTGTAATGTCCCCAGTCGAAAGACGAGGTGCATTTTCTCGAACTTATTTTGAGCTTCATTGGAACACTGTAATAGACCAAAGACAGAAAAGCTCGAGTGGGAGGAATTTTCCTGCTCTTCTTTGTATAGTGTAAAAAACACAAACTTAGAATAATTAAACCAAAATTCAAATAAATCCAGTCTTTTCATTTTATTTTGCACATCATTACCTAGAAATAGCATACGCTACGTACAGTATACTAAAATAAGTCAGGCACATCATCGTCTTGAAACATCAACTCTGTTTGTCTCTCCATTGATGCTGCTTGAACTGCTAAGTTTTTCCAGCATTTTTTGTTTTATTTCAGATTTCCTGCATCCATGGTATCTTTCTTTTGCATAAAAATCATGATCTGTTCTTCTTCCAAAGGATCCGTCTTTGCCAATGGTGAGACCACCTGAGAATGCTCCATCTATATTTGTGAAGATAGGGAGTATGGAACAAGGAGCCATTTTTGTAAGTTTTAAACACATAATCCTGGAATTTTCCCTGGTCTATCTGCCCATCAATATTTAGAAATGGTTATATATTAAGGAATAATTTGTGCAGTTTCTCCTACCTTCCCACAAGGTCACTACTGGTGTGGCCCAAGGTTCCATCCTTGGTACCAGACTTTTCCACATTTATGTATTATTCTTTGGTGACATCACGGGCTGGATTAGATGTTGAGCGTGGACTCCATGCACCAGTGTTCAAATTGGGGCAAGGTGCCTCCGTTAGGCTGGCTCACCTCGCATTAATTTTTTGGCTGGCAGGCTTTAATTATTATGGGATGAGACTTCCGCCCCTCGCTAGAGCAGCTGGCCAAAAGGAAGCTGGCAGTTCTCCAGTACTGGCAGCGTGACAAGGAGCAGCAGCCACTGCCGGCACTGCATCGAGGAGGCAGGCATTCAGCAATGGACCTGGATCACCAGGGATCTCAGAAAGGCCCAGGCAAGGGGATGGGGGTGGGGTGAGGACTTATTGACAGAGCAAGGTGAAAAAGTTGGATGTGGGGAGGGACAATTGTTGTGGGGGCCTCCGATTGGCAGTGAGGACCCGGAAAGGAGGCAGCCCTCCTCTTTCACTGGCAGCAGCCTGCAGGGACAAACCTGCCAAGCTGCACTTTGGGTGCAGGCCTCTCCCGCCAGCCATTAAATCAGAACACTTATGGGCCTCAATTGGGCCACAGGCGAGTGGCCCACCTGATGCCACCCCGCTCATAAAATTGGACAGGGGCGGGGGTTGGTCGGCCAGCAGCTGGCAGGCCATCGATGGCACAGTGCCCTATTTTATGGCTCCACCTGCCTGCTTTCCTTCCCACAGGCGGCCCATAAAATTCAGCCCCGTATGTTGACTTGGGGTCACTTTTCATACATATGCTGCTGGCATCCAGCTCCATCTTTCCATTACCTTCAAACACCTTGGTGTTGGCAGAATACTTGCCCCAGAATTTTCTCAGGTATCTTGCTAGACACAGGATTTAATCCTGGAAGCAGTCCAATGAAACCTATTCAAACAGCAGTGGGCATGGTATTTCCTGCTGATTCTGAGATTTCCTGGTTGGTCTTATATTTATTTTACACCTTTCTACATAAAGCTTCAAGGTGCATTCATAATGCAGCCAAGCAGATTGAGTATCAATCCACAAATCCTTCCAAACAGGCCAAAGGCTGACAATAAGAGCTGAAGAGATTCCTGGTCAGCCATGTGATAGAAACAATGTTGGAGCCACCACTGTCCAGAGTTACAGACTACAACATGCATGTAACATTGCATGTTGTCTCAGCAACTTGGACTCCCTGAATGAACTGTAACACACCAGCACGATTTGAAGCTCCATTTGTGACACACTAGTCCAGTTAATGAAAATGAAAACCATATACTTCTGTATTTCTCACGTTTGCACTGCTTTGATATCATTTGCAAACACAGATTTTGCTTACAATAAGATTGCATAACTTTATATATTACTCCTTTTATTTCAAAGTCACTTATTTCAATTTGTTGTACAATTCAAATTATTTAGCATTGTATTCTGCCTTTATTATTTGCAGTATTTTTTCAAATTGGATACAAAAATAGTGCATAAAATGACTTTGAATGAATTAGAAACAGACAGAATTACAAAAAGAGAAAGCCCCTAACACTGATCGCCGGGTACCCTTTTTGTTGGTTTGTAACTCTATGTAAACTGTGCAATGCTAATAATAATGCATACATCTAAATCAACTGCCAAGAACTATAGCATTTGGCCGCTGAACATAGTTCATTTTGAATTGCAGCCAAAGCTGGTATTTCAATTCAGTTAATTATCCTACTGAGGAAGTTATGAGATTGCTTATATTTTTGTTACGTTTGAGTCACTGAGCTATTGCAAAGTCACATCACATCTTGTGCTTTTGATTAATCAATGGGAGCGTAGGAACAGAAGTAGGCCATTTAGCCCCTCAAGCCTGTTCCACTATTCAGTAAGATCATGGCTGACCTGAATCCTAACACATTTACTCACCTTGCTTGTAATCCTCAATACCCCTGCCCAATGAACACCCATCAATCTCAGTTTTAAAATTTTGAATTGACCGAGCCCTAATCAGCTTTCTGAGGGGGACATCCAGGTTTCCAATGTTTGAAAAAATGTTTGCTGCCAGTGGCAGAAAGGAATTTAGCTACATTTATTTTCATTAAGATGTCTACACACATAGGGCAGGATTTTACCGTTGGCGAGTGGGGGCAGGGCCCGCTCGCCGGCGCATAAAATGATGCGCGGTGACGTCGGACAGAATTCCCGATGTCACCGCGCTCCATTTACATATTTAGGAAGGCAGGGGCGCAGCAAAATCAGCTGCGTGCCCGCTGACCTGTCAATGGCCAATTGAGGCCATTGACAGATCAATTAAAGTAACTAGTGGACCTGCCCGTCCAACCTTAAGGTTGGCAGGCAGGCCAGGAACCCTGGAGGGAAGTAGTAAAAACATGAAACCTCATACACCGGTGGGATGAGGTTTCATGTAGGGTTTTAAAAGTTTTAATAAAATTGTTTTGGAAATTATGAACATGTCCCAACTCATGTGACATTGTCACATGAGGGGACATGTAAGGGAATTTTTTTTTGCTATTTTTAATATTGTTGAAAGTAGAGGCGATCTCCCTGAGGCAGCACTTAGCCTCAGGGAGATGAGTGCGCTCTTTCATGCGCATGCACGAAAGAGCGCACTCTCGATTTTAGGCATTCCCCTCCGCCCGCACAGGGAGCGCATAGTGTTTCCCTGCGGACATCATGCTGGGTGTAAATTGGCCTGCCCACATAAAATGGCACCGCACCTCTGATCGGAAGCGCGCCTGCATGCACCCACCCATCAACTTCCCCCCCGATGGGGGGAAAATTCTGCCCATAGTATGTTCCTGCTCTCAAATCAGCAATTCATTTGGTTTTTCAGAATTGCCACTTCATTGGTTTTCATTATTATGCACGTAGTTCATAGATCTTACTTTTGTTATGTACACATTATTTACATTCAGGTTTCAGGTTTATGTGCAGAGTATATGATATAACCCTTCATTTCTTCAGTGGGACATCAAAATTAGTTTATATTCATATTGAATTATTTAAATACATATTGCTGTAAGTATCAGAGTCTCAAATAATTCATGACATATATTCAAACAAAATGTTTTCATTATGAAAGCACCACATTGATAGATATGTACGTGACAACTTTATGAGCTGTGCAGTCGTCAGGAGCTGGTTTGCATTGGCTGCAAATTGGACCGGGTCCCAAAATGGGCCAGGGAGTCGTGATGCAGAACTACCCCATGCCGGTTGGTTCAAATGCAAGCAGCATGCAAACACAAGTGTGTAGCCAGCACTAAGTACACTGTTGAGTGATTAAACACCTGAGCCGGAGGTGCAAAATCTTGGAAGGCCACCGTATGTTAAAGCTAGCCTGCACTACTTGAAAGGGACTGTGCACTGTGGTTGGACCAGGTGCTCGAAGTCATTCTACAACTGATTCGGACCTGTGAAAGACACAAGAATGGCACAACATGGCAGAGAGTGAGCTCCAAGATTTTCCAACACTGCACTGGAGGCTTTGGTGCAAGAGGTGGTGAGGAAGAGAGATGCCATTTATACTCAGGGGGATGAAAGGAATGAGGAAAGGCTAAGTAGATTGGTCCATACTCATTGGAGTTTGGAAGAATAAAAGGTGATCTTATGAAAAAATTGCTGGCAAACATTTTTCATATTTTAAAATCACGCATTGCAGTTTTGCAAATTTCTTTAAAAAGAATCATCATGTCATTCTTATCTGATGACATCGCTGCTGATGCTTTTTGACCTGTAGGTTAGAATCAAAAAATATTGATTAATACTTTTTTAGCCTCCTTTATGCTGCCAACACCATATTAGTAAGGATTTCACTATCCTTACTAGTTCTTACTAATGAGAAGGTGAAGGATAAAAATTTGATTCACAATTTTTATTTAGCCATAATGTTACTAAGAGAAAATAAATCACACTTACATAGCATCATTAGAAGATTCCAAAGCCATTCACAACCAATGAATTACTTTAGAAGTGTAATCCCTGATGTTATGTTAAAAAAAAACATTTGTTTAGCTTGCTTATGGCAAGGATTGACAAATGACACTGAGATTAATGACCATTTAATATGTTTAACTGGTGTTGGCCTGAGGATGATTGTTGACCAGGACACCAGGAGAACACTCTGCACTTCTTCAAAAAAAAATGGCATGATTCCTTAACATCCACCTGAACTGACAGATAGGGTCCTGGTATGTGCTCAGGTTGTACAGTGGAACTTGCTGATTCACTGAGCCAAGCCTCTGAGCCATCGGATAACAACAGCAACATAGGAGCATAGCAAATGTAGTAACAGGAGTAGACCATTCAGCTCCTCATTCCTATTCTACCATTAAATTGGATAACTCTTGACCTGTATCATAAATCCATTTACCTACCTTTGCTCCATATCACTTGTCAACTGTTCTTAGTAAAAATCTGTTCATCTCAATCTTGATAATGTCAGTGGATCTAGCATCCACAGCCTTTTGTGTAAGAGAACTCCAGGCCTCTGTAGTTGCTTGTGTGCATAGAAATTCCTTGCATCTTGTTTTCTATTTTCCAGTATAAACATGCGTGCTATTTTGGTACTGTGTTAAGGGATGAGTGAAAACAACATTTATAATTGCAGTTGTCTTAATGTTACTTTTAGTCGTTTTCATCTCATTGTTTTAACTGAATAAATTTTTTTCTGTTCACAGGGGCTTACAGAAATTCCAGGCAGTACCTGTAACCTACGGTTAAGCTTGGTAAGAACAAAAGTTAAGATTGCTATGAAAAACTTGCTCAGTTTTATGTAACTGTAGTGTTACAATATAATACAATATGTTACGAAAAAGCTCCAAGACACTATGGCCTCATAGATACTGCTAAGTCCCAGTGTCTTGGGATGGTTTCTTTACTATCCCATTTTTTTTTGCCCAATTTGTATAATCTCCTTTGATCATAATCTCTTACTTCCTTTCCTTTTGTTCCTTGTCCAATTCCTCCTTCTTCTCCATTGTTGCTAAGGTGTTAATAGGGGTATTGAAACTGGAGATCAGTGGTCAAATGCTGCTCTGCTGTGTATGATATGAACTGAGTGGAGAATGTACATTGAAGGCCCCCAGGATTACTGATTCATCATCTGAGAGAGGTTGGCAAGTTTTAATCAGCAAGAGATTTCCTTGCCCATGTTTGACCTGAATGAACTATGAAACTTCATGGTGTCTGGAGTTAATGCTGAAGAATTCCAGCCCAGCTCCCTTCCTCTGCATTCCACTGCATCTCGTCTCTGGGCGATGAAGAAGTCTGGGACAGTGGCTGAAGGTTATTATGTTGCGATTATGACAATATTAGGCTGTTGTCTGTTACCCTGTGGTGCAGCTCTCCCAAGCCCAAGGGATGGGCAATAATTGGCCAGCATTTATTCATCCATGAATGAATAAAAAAAAACTTTGACATGATTCTCCAAACAAGGCAGACCTTGAGGGGTCAACTGGGACAAGTATGCTTTTGCTGTGTCTTAATTTGATGCCTAGGCCACAGTTCAATGATCTGCTGCTTTGATTCTTCTTATTGTTTACAACTGAATGGCTTACTAGAGCAGGAGTCAAATACAGATCAGAATTGGCTTTGAAAATTTGGGAGACAGCACATCTTGGCATAAATGCCAAATGCTGTTGACCCTGCCAAAGTTTGAGGTCAGGGGAAGGTCCGTTTGACTGTCATTTGCAGATGGCCCCGCCACTATGAATGCATCTGGGGTGCTTACCTTTGCAACACTAGCTGAAAGACCAGTGTAGCTTGCTCAACCTCAGGGGAAGTGGGGTGTTAGGAGTTCCCTTCAACAGTGCCTTTATTTGTCCAAAGAGGCACCTTTATTACAAGAAAATCTAAATCCAATCTTCAGGAATCTAGACAAGGACTTCCCCTCTCCCTCTGCCTCCACTTTACAACAATGAATTTGTAATGGGCAGGCAGACCCTATCCTGCAGGGGTGATTTTGAGATGTACATGGACATGGATAGAAACAGGATTAGGCCATGTAACTCCTCAAGCATCTTTTGCCATTCAATGAGATCCTGGCTGATCTGTAACCTAACTCCATGCCTCCTATCCCTCAATACCATTGGTTACAAAAATCCATCAATTTCAGATTTCTACTTAACAATTGGCCTCGTATGATTTGCCATTTATGAGAGAGAGTACCAAACTTCTAGCATCCTTTCCATTTAAAAGTTTTTCCTAACTGCACTCCTGAAAACTTTGGCTCTATTTTTAGGTTATGCTTCCCAGTCCTAGAGTCCCCAACAAGCAGAAATAGTTTTTCCCAATCTACCCTATCACTTCTCCTTAATAACAAAAACAGAAGAACAGAAAATGCTGGAAAAACTCAGCAGGTCTAACAGAATCTGTGGAGAGAAAAACAGAGCTAACATTTCAAGTCTGTATGACACTTCTTCAGTCATTAAGGTAAGAAAGCAGAGTGTGATAATAGCGAGACAAGGGTAAGCACTCTGGTAAGCACTCTTAGTGCCACCATCAGCACCTCCTTTAGCCAGTACCACTACCATTAACACCCCTTTGTCCTTTTGTTCATGACATCTTTTTCAATCTCTCCTTTGCCCCCACTTATCACTGATCTTCAATCCAGCTTCATCTGCTCCACCCCCCTTAAACGGTATAAATTTCATCACATTTTTACTTCTCTTTAGCTCTGAGGAAGAGTCATAAGGACTCGAAACGTTAACTCTGTTTTTCTCTCCACAGATGCTGTTAGGCCTGCTGACTTTTTCCAGTATTTTCTGTTTTTGTTTCAGATTTCCAGCATCTGCAGTATTTTGCGTTTACTTCTTTTTATACCTTGAAATCTTCGATCATATCACCCCTTAACATACTAATTTCCAAGGAATATGACCCTGGTTTGTAATTTTTTTGTTATTTAATCCTTGGACTCTGGGTATCATCCTAGTATAGATACTTTGAATTCCCTCCCAGCCAATATATACATTTTTTTCCTGAATCAAGGATTCGCCCCACCGTGGTTGACAGGGCCCTCGACTGTGTCCACTCTATTTCCCACATTTCTGTTCTCACCACTTCCTCTCCCTCCTAGAACCACGATAGGGTTCTCCTTGTCTTCGCCTTCTACCCCACCAGCCTCTATATTCAATGCATTATCCTCCACCATTTCCACTACCTCCAATGTGATATCACCACCAAACTCATCTTCCCCTCCCATTTCAGCATTCCAAAGGGATCACTCCCTCCGCAATATGCTGGTCCAGTCCTGAGTCACCCACACCACACCATCCCATTCCTACTGCACCTTTCCATACAAGCACGCGAGATGCAACACCTTTTCACGTCCTCTGTTCTTACCATCTAAGGCCCCAAACACTTTTTCCAGGTGAAACAGTAATTTACTTGTACTTCTTTCAATTTAATATTCACTGCTCACGATGTGGTCTCCTCTACATAGGGGAGACCAAACTCAGGCTGGGTGACTGCTTTATGGAACAGCTCCGTTCAGTCCCAAGTACGACCATGAGCTTCCTATCGCTTGTCATTTCGATTTTTGCTCCTGCTCTGACCTTTCTATTCTTGGAATGCTGCTGTGTTCCAATGAAGATCAACATAAGTTTGAGAAACAGTATCTTGGAGAACCGAAGGTTACAGCACAGAAGGAGGCTATTCAGCCCATCATGTCCATGCTAGCTCTCTGCAAGAGTAACTCAGCTAGTCCCACTCCCCCTTTCCCTGTAGCCCTCCAAATTTTCAGACAATTATTTTGAAAACCAAGATTGAATCTGCATCCACCACACACTTAGGCAGTGCATTCCAGATCCTAAGCAGGCGCTGCATAAAAAAATATTTTTCTTATGTTGCCTTTGATTCTTTGCCATTCATCTTAAATTAGTGTCCTCTGGTTCTCAACCCTTCCACCAATGGGGAAAGTTCCTCCTATCTGTCTAGATCCCTCATCATTTTGCACATCACTATCAAATCTCCTCTCAACCTTTTCTTTTTCAAGGAGAGCAATGCCAGCTTCCCCAACCTATCCATGTAACTGAGGTCCCTCATTCCTGACACCATTCTTGCAAATCTTTGCTGCCCCCTCTCCAATACCTTCATATCGTTCCTAAAGTGTGGAGCCCATAATTGGACACAATACTCCAGATGAGGCCAAATTAGTGTTTATCCTCGACTGGGAACTTTACAGTGTCCTGGAATCAACATTTCAACAATTTTAGATCATAACCTCTGCCCCCCTTTTGTTTTTCTTTGTTGGTTTGTTTTCTTCACTCTCTCATTTCTTTTGTTTTTGGAAGGCAGCTATTCAGGATCCTGTCATTCACACCTCCTATAGCCAGATTGTTTCTTTACTTGCCCCATTAGAAACTCTCTTTGGCCTTGCATCATATAACCTTATGCCATTTAATCTCTCCTGCCCTTAATGCTGTTGTAGACCTTCCCTTTTGTTCTTCTTCTCACCCTCCCCTCTTTCACTTGCCCAAAACCTATTATATTTCTAATTTATGGTGCGGTGCCCAGATCTGAACACCGAACTCCAGCTCTGGTGGGTTCCAACCTTGTTTTCAGCCTTCTGCTATATGCTCACATGGTCATGGATTTTCAGCTCCCTTGTCAATCAGTTTACCTGTATTCCTGATGGCCTGGTACACCTTTTCTCATTCTATCTCGCTCTCTCTCCTCATTATTTGGCTTGTTTGACCATTATGTCATATCTTTCTCTTGCAGATTATGACCCTCTGTAGAGTCATCCTGTTTTAATGGAGATGGGTTAGCTCAGTTGGCAAGAATGTGGTGCACAATGATGCTAGTGGTGTGAATTTAATCCCCATACCAGTTGTGGAAGTTCATGGAGGCTTGTCTTGCTGAAGCTTGATATGGAGTGGTGTTCCTCAAGCTAAATAACCAGTTGTCTCTCTTTAACAGAGAGAGTTGCCTATGGTCCCTCATGGACTATGATTCCTTACCTCCCCTTGTCCTGTCTTATTTGACACCATAAGTCAGCCTTCTAAGTTGCTTTTTGAGAATTATTTGCTGGATCAGGGCAGCTCCCAGAGGAACACAACACACTCAATTTTAAATTGAAAAAAATAATTTAAAGATCACTACATGGTTCCGCACTGAGAAGTAATAGATGACTAACACTCCAGACAGATCGGTGCTTACCTGTAAAGTGAAATGTCCTCAGAGGCTGTGAGTCAGCTGTTACATACTGCAAAATATTCACTTTGTTAGTGATAACTTAACAGTTTAGACTCTGGAAATGATGAAAAGAACACTTTTGTTAAGATATGATCAGGAGTGATATTGCCTACAGGGTAGTTAAAATGTTCTGTGATTTTCATTGCTGGAACTAACCTGTTGACAGGAGGAACTGAAAGATAATTGGGACAGTTCTTGCTGGAGCAAGGCATTGCAGGCCACACACCAGAGTTAGATATTTTCCTGAACACTGCAGCTCGAAATTATTTTGGGCCATAACTTGCTGAAAATATGAAATTATAATGGACTAGGAAGGGCAACAGAGCAAGAAGGATCTTAGTGTACAGTGGGATTAATATTGTATCTCCTTAACCATTGAGATTTAAGAATTGAGAAAGAAACATGGAGAAGGAAGGTAAATTAGTGTGGGTGAATTAGTCATATCGGGTTAAGCAAAATCTGACCTATTGCAATTAGAAAATATTAAAATGTTGGAGCAAAAGGTTGTTGCTCACACTTCATAATGCCTATGGAGAATCCTGAAATTGGATTATCTGCTTATTACGATCTTCAAACCATTTGATCAGAAATTGATGCATAGTAAACACAAACTCAGGACTTACTCATGTGAGACTCAGTTTTACAAGACTGACAAAATCTACACTGCTGTTGTAGGAAATTATAGAAACTTTGACACTAGGCTGGAACCCAGCATTTCCAGATCCTAACATAGTATCCAACTGCAGCGTCATACTCATGCTGAAATGCTGGCAGAAGGTCCACCAAGCTTCAGGCCCCCAAAGTATGTGGGTAAGTAACAAAGGGGTACGGTATTTAACTCCCTGTTAGATGGTGGCAGAATGGATGCACAACTGCATGAGGTGAGTGAAAGAACAGTTGTCTAATGTGGCACTTAAAAATGCCCTCCCCACAGAAAAGTTTCTTAAAATTCATTTACGGGGTGTGGGCTTCGCTGGCTGGGCCAGCATTTATTGCCCATCACTAATTGCCCTTGAGAAGGTGGTGGACAGCTGTATTCTTGAACTACTGCAGTCCCTGTGATGTAGGCACACCCACAGTGCTGTTAGGGAGGGAGTTCCAGGATTTTGACCCAGCGACAGTGACAGGACAGCCATGTATTTCCAAGTCAGGATGGTGCGTGGCTTGGAGGGGAACCTCCAGGTGGTGGTGTTCCCACTTACCTGCTGTCCTTGCCTTTATAGATGTTAGTGGTCGTGGGTTTCAAAGGTGCTGCCTAAGGAGCCTTGGTGAGTTTCTGCAGTGCATCTTGTAGATGGTATACAATGCTGCCAATGTTTGTCAGTGGTGGAGGGAGTGAATGTTTGTGGAAGGGGTGCCAATCGAAAGTGCTGCTTCTTCAGTGTTGTAGGAGCTGCATTCATCTAGTCAATTGGAGAGTATTCCATCACACTCCTGACTCATGCCTTGTCGATTGTGGACGGACTTTGGGGAGTCAGGAGGTGAGTTACTTTTTGCAGGATTTCTAGCCTCTGACCAGCACTTGTAGCCACAGTATTTATATGGCTAGTCCATTTTAGTTTCTGGTCAATGCTAACCCCAGGATGTTGATAGTGGGAGATTCAGCGATGGTAATGCGATTGAATGTCAAGAGGCGATTCTCTCTGGTGATTGCCTGGCACTTGTGTGGCATGAATGTTACTTGCTACTTGCCAGCCAAGCCTGGATATTGTCCAGGTCTTGCTGCACTTGGTCCTGGATGCTTCAGCATCTGAGGAGTTGCGAATGGTGTTGGACATTGTGCAATCATCAGCGAAATTCCCACTTTTGACCTTATGTTGGAAGGAAGGTCATTGATGAAGCAGCTGAAGTTGGTTGGGATGAAGACACTGAGGAACTCCTGCGGTAATGTCCTGGAGCTGAGATGTCTGACCTCCAACAACCACAACTATCTTCTTTTGTGCTAGGTATGACTCTAAACAGTGGAGAGTTTTCCCACTGATTATCATTGACTCCAGTTTTGCTAGGGCTCCTTGATGCCACACTTGGTCAAATGCTGCCTTGATGTCAAGGGCAGACACTTAAATCTCACCTTAGGAGTTCAGCTCTTTTGCCCATGTTTGAACCAATATCCACAAATATCCTCATCCTAAATGATGGAGGGGCCCAGCAGATCAGTGCAAAAGATAAGGCTGAAGCATTCACAATAAACTTCAGCCAGAAGTGCCAAGTGGAGGAATACTTGTGTGTGTGTTCTCTTATGAAACCGTATGATCCTATAGGAACCCCTAAAGAATTGTCACCCTCACCGATTTGTTTGGTGGCATTTGAATTATAAGAGTAACCAGCACTACCATTGTAACGTACTGAAAGAACATTGCATATAGAGTGAAAATGAAATGTTCTCCAGCAACCAAACCTAAAATGCAAGTAATAACACTGTGAACTGAAAAAGAAATCAATGTTCACAAGAAAATTATGCAACATTAATTTGTTAGGAAACCTTAATTTATTAGGACGAGTTATGCGATTAGTCGTGTATCTATTATATATGAGTAAATGCAACACATTGGACTAAGCATGGAGCAATATTGGCCTAATTAGAACCTACACAGGGAGCCTATATTGCTTTGAGGCTGGACCTTTGTCCTGGAAAATAGTTGTGTAATTTTTGATGACTGCACAAGCCAACAAATCTGTTCTGTTTTTCTAATTTCCTTCTTGCTAGTTTCTCTGAAATTAGAATATTTAAGCATCTAGCTAGTGTTATGATGTGGCAGATGTGTGCCAGGTGGACCAAATCCATTAGGGAAACTTGGTCACGCTATCACAATGGTTTTGCTATTTGTATTTATTACGAGAAAATGTGTGCACTGAATTCAGAAGTAATGAGTCCACCAAGACCTTTGGAGATTTAAAAAAATTGAATTAAAATATTTATTAATGAAATAGGAGATTTCAAGCACATACATAGGACTACAATTACTCATTACTATAACAAATCCTAAAATTCCTAACTGATCTGACTCCCAGTTACACACCTCCTTTAAGGCAACAGTCTAAAATAGATTTTAGATTTAAAACAAAATCAGCAAGTTAACACTGTAGCCACTTGTCAGTGGAATTCCAAATGTTTTTTTCTCCAACTTCAGTTACTTTACATAGCAGGCTTATGCACAAATGGCTAGAGGTTTCTTGAAGTCTGTTTCATACACTCTTGTTAGATCTTATATGGCCTTCTCTCACATTGCCTTCCATTCTCCTTTATATACGCTTCTCTCTCTTTAATATGTAAAACCTATTGCTCCATATGCCTTTGAAACTGTACCTTCCTCATAATATAAAAACTTTCATGTTGCCAATATTGTCAGTAACCTTTGGGAAAAATAAACACACTCTGAAGCTTTGCTTATGTGACTAGTTGCAAACAGACTAACATCCCTTTGAAATCCAACAATCCCTTCATTTACCTAAAAATGCAAATTCCCTTCACACCTTACATGCTAAGCCAGCATCCATGTTTACTCATGAGCATGTCAAGTACATTCCTACACGTAGCTCCTTTTGATGATTTCAAGCTTGCAGTCTACTTGACTCCAAATGTAATTAAATCACACAGACAGAAAACATCTAAACTTATCCTCATAAACCTACTTCACAATAAACCAGAAAAATATTATTAAAATTATTATACCTCTGTCACAAGCAGCCATAGCAATGAGTGAGAATTTCTCCTGGCCGTCTCAGGTGGAATGGAGATCATGGTAAATACCGGAGAAATGTTCTGTTTCATGAACTGCAAACTTCCAGCCGTGATTTTCCATTCATTAATTTATCCTTAGATTTCAATGATAGGTGAGGATCAGTAGTGCACTTCACATTAAAGTTTTATCTACCATATGCAATCATGACACAAACATCTAGGGAAGGACTCCAGCTGAATTTGATAGCCGAGACATTTTCATATGTCACTTATTCAAATCATAGTTGCAGGTTTAAGACAATCATATTGTTAGTTTCATTCCCACTCCTGGGTACGTCATCAAAGAAAGGACAAAAGTAATAATGTCGTAAGATATATCTCAATATAGAGAACAAGGTTATACTCCCCACAGTGCTGCATCTCATTGTTTCATTTTCTGTGATTTTCATCTCCAACACCCAATCCAGAATCCATTCCACGTGTTGATTGCTTTTTGTGTGAAGTGGATCTTCTTATCAATTCTACAGTTACATTTATCAGCTTGAATCTATGTCTCCTTGTCCTATTCCACTGCTTAATTTAAAGTAATATTCCAGAGTTACCTTTTGCTATTGTCTATTACCTCTGAGGCACCTTTGCTTTCAAGACTGAAGAGCCTGATTTTCTCCAGTCTCAGAGGTCAGATCCCTGCCACTAAGGGTATGTGGCTTTTCCCCACACTGCCTCCAGCGTATGAATGGTTCACCTTTTTTCACTGTCCGTAACCTCACAGAGGCCAGGATTTTCCATGCCCACCGGCATGGCCGTGCTCGGTGGCGTGAGCGGACAAAAGGGCGCAATCGGTTTCCCACCATCGGATGTCGGGAACTTCATTGTAATACATCTGCATTCCACTATTAGGCAAGCCTGCTGGAATTGTCCCCCCACTGGATCGTCTGCCCACATGGGTGGGAAAGCATGCCGACATGTTTTAGAACAGCATATAAAATGTATGCATTTGGTCTACACTTTGAGGGGAACTCGGAGGTGAGTACACAGCAACAATATGCAGCGCTTGCCAGGGTCGCCTATTGGAATTAAAGCTTGAGGTGCATTGTGCAGGGCGGGGTTAAGGGCTGCCTTGCAGTTGAGGTGACTTGACTTGTGGGTTGGGGCTTGAGGTGACTTATGTGGAGGTGGGGGGCGGTGGAGGTGCAACGGCTGCCTTGCGGTTGAATATAGTGCACAACCATTCGGGATGGGGCAAACAGAAACAAAAAATGCTGGAAAAACTCAGCAGGTCCACCAGCATCTGTGGAGAGACAGACAGAGTTAACGTTTTGAGTCTGTATGACTCTTCTGGAGATTCATACGGACTCGAAACATTAACTCTGTTTTTCTCTCCACAGATGCTGTCAGACCTGCTGAGTTTTTCCAGCACTTTTTGTTTTTTGTTTTTGTTTCAGATTTCCAGTATCCGCAGTATTTTGCCTTTATCATTCAGGATGGGGAGGTAGGGTGGGCGAGGGAAGTGGCCACGCATTAGGAAAACCTTATATAAAGTGACCATTCCTCTGCAGCTGAGACCGTTCAGACGCAGCCACATTGATATGTTTGGAGTCGGGCTTCTAGCTTATTTGCCCATTCAAGCAATGCAGAGGCACCAAAGTGCCTCCAAGTTCTCTAGGGCTTTTCACCCCTCAGCATAGACTGCAAAGTCATGAGTGTTTTAGTGGACTGCAGAACAGTTGTACGACTGCACACATTGTATAATCTCCTTGCTAAAGCTGGCTGTGGAGCAGTCACTGGTGGAGGAGCTCACAGCCCCTTGCAATGTCAGCATCCCGGTTGGATCAGTCTCCCCCATGGTTCAAGCTAACAGCACAACCTTGCAGTGCGGGTTAGGAGAATGTCTGTGCCTGAGCTGAGAGCACAGTATGCTGTCCAATGGGCAAAGCTACAGCCAATCAGTCGGATGGAATGGGGCAGAAGTGGGTGAGGTTTCAGGCAGCCATGCTGCACACTAATCTCTAGCCATCCAAGTGTGACCAGCACTCTCCGGGAAGTGTTGAGGGGCCTTCAGACTTAACCAGGATAGGTTCTTAGTACACCCATGCTAACACAAGTGTCTCTCCCTTTCATCCTGCAAGAGGAGTACATCAGGATCAAGGAGCTAGGTGAATTAGCTGTATGCCTGATGGCCTACAGAGAGTGAAAACGACAGAGGAGAGAGCACTGACGCTCCTGGCTGTGTAGAGGGAGGAGCAGTACCCTTTGGAAGAAAGGGCAGCTGGGACTCCCACAAATGCTGCCAAAGAGCCACAGCGAGCCGTCGCTGGTTGGTGCCTAGCTAGAACCAAAGTCTATAGATCCCGCCTTTCATTCCTGCAGATGATAGAGAACCAGTGTTGCCAAAGGCTGCGCATGTCTAAGGAACTGACCGGTCACATCTGCCAGCTCCTGCAGGATTTGGCACCACTGGGACATGGAGGGCATCTACTGCTAGTGGCTGTGAAAGTGACCGCGGCGCTCAATTTTTACACCAGTGGCTCCTTTCACGGCTCCACGGATGACCTCTGTGGGATCACAAACCTCCGCCCACAAATGCATCCATAAGGTTACGGATGCCTCCTTTGTGAGGGCACACAACTTTGTGCATTTCGCTTGGGACCAGGAGAGCCAGGATACAAGAGCGATTGGATTGGCCCAGTTGTCAGGTTTCGCACTGATGCAGGGTGCGATCACATGGTGCTCAGGTGTCCATCACAACAAGCGGTGAACTACGTCAACCACAAGGGATTCCATTCACTGAAAGCGCAGCTGGTGTGCGACCACGACAAATGCATCATGCAGGCCTGGGAGTGTCCACGACTCCTACATCCTCAGTTGGTCACAGATCACTGAAGCCTTCCAGGGTCCACAGAGGCTGCAGAGATGGCTCCTCGGGGACAAGGGCTACCCGCAGAGGCTGTGGCTGATAACGCCTGTGCAGCTGCCTCAGACTGCAGCAGAGTGAAGGTATAACGAGGTTCATGCTGCAACTTGCAACTTGGTGGAGCAAACCGCCAGGCTGTTGAAATGAGGTTCCAGGACCTGGACCGGTCTGGTGTAGCCCTGCAATGTAGTCCACAGAGGGTGTCACGCATCCTCGTCACCTGCTGCGCCCTTTATAACCTGGTGCTGCAATGGGGAGAGGAGCTGGCTGAGGAGGAGATGCAGGAGCTGGAGGTCTCCTCTGATGAGGAAGACGTCGATGGTGATGAGGGTGAGGAGGTCTTCGCAGGTGACGATGACGGTGATGAGGCCCTCGCACTAGCCAGACAAGACAGGTGAACTCGGGAGGCCCTCAAAGCTGCTAGATTTGTGGAGGATAATGACGACTTGCAGTAAGGAGACATCATAAGATCCTCACATCGCATTTGTGAACCTTCGACTCCAGTCTGGTTTATGACAGTGCCAATACCCACTGTAATAACGTTCCTGTCATGGAGATGCAGTGGAGGCCCTAATAGTCGTTAGATTGCAGGAGGATGATGACCACATTCAATGAGGACACTCCATAAATCTTCATATGCCCTGTGAGAATGTCTGACTCCTGTGTGGTCGAGGGCTCTGTGATCAGGGCCATATCGTAGAAGCACAGCCATGAAACCTTAAAAGCATCTGCCCCTTTGTCCGCCCTCAGTGCCCGACCCCTTCAGGATCGCAGCTTCACTTGTCACAGGTGCTGAAGAGATGGGGGGCAGCCCTACCTCAAAGGTGCTGAGAGCACAGAGTGAATGACGGAACTCTGTGACACCTGCCCACGACATTCTGGCAGCAATGGCAAGAACTGTTGAGGTGCAGGCATCACTAATGTGTCCAGGAAGTATGAGGCTGGACCATCACTTTGGTCTGAAGGCTGTATAAAGCACAGGGAATTGGCCCTGAACGAGACACCTGCCTTTATCTTGTGCAGAAAGGTTTCACATGTGAGTGACAAGAACACTGCTCATCAGAACAAGGAGCCATAGGCAGGGAGACATTCTTGGGAGCTTATTGACAATAGTGAACATTATGTGCAAGTGATTAGCACTTGTGCCCAGGCTGTACAACTACATCTTCCTAACTTTCCTAACCTTGCTGCTATGTCTTGGTTCTCCCTGGATATCCAAAGCGGAGGTGGAGGCAGCCTGCTGACTGCTACACCCTATCTGGGATGACCTTGGCGGGCATCCTCCTGACGCTTTCAGGGTCTTGCTGTGTAGCAGTGGCACCTCCTCGGATGTGGAGCTGGAGCTGCTGAGATCACAGGAAGAGGGGATTCGGATGGGCCGGGCACTCCCAGAGTCACCTGGGTGGATGGCCTCGGGGTGTGCACCTGCTGATCCTCCTCGCTATGGGTTCCCGGGGGCCCCAGGCTGACTCCTTAAGGAGAAGGGGTAGCTGGAGTGAGATTGAGCTGCCCGGCACCCCTCTTATGTACACATTGTTGGAGGCCAATTATGGCGTCAGTGATGGGGTTGAGCCCGCACAGCAGTGCAGGAGTGATGTCCTGGATCAAGGCCTCCAAGGCGGCCACCATCCTACCAGTGTTGACCTTGGTGCATTCGCATGTTGATCCTATCACTTCATAGTGAAGGTGGACAGACTCCTCCATCATGCCTTGCAATCTGAGGAGTGCAGCTCATCGGAAACATCCCTTCCTGATGTTCCTGAGCTTGCCTTTGAAGCTGTAACAACTGTGACATGACCGAGTCCAGATGCTCGTCATCTGGCTCAGACTCAGCAAATTTCTGGCCTCCAGCAGTTCTCTGGGTGCCAGGGACCTGGGAAGTCCCTGCCATCTCCTGCTATGGATCAGGCAGTGCAATGTGCTCACCAGATTGTGGTTCAGAGGCTATTCTAAATCTAGGTCCCACCGAGGTGTGTGTCTCTGCGCTGGTGGAGGGTGTGGGTGAGCGCTGGGACGGGACTTCAAGGAGGGTGCCTCCAAATTCCTTTTCAGAGGTTCCTTCGGGGTTTGATTGGAGCCCCTGTGTCATGGACTCCGTTGGCTGTTTCTCAGATGTGCCTGCGGAAGCAAGAGGAAATAATTAATTCATGGCAGTAGCCTTTGAAACAGGACACATCACTCACGGCATGGTTGTCTGATGAATGTTGCACTGCTGGATCCTCACTTGGAAGAGCACCACCCTCCTCACCGTCAGCACAGGAACATTCTAGATCCTCGCTGGCCAGCTGGTTGGCTCTGATTTCAAAGTCCGTGAAGACCTTGATTTCAGGCATTCCTCCACTGGTCTGCGACCTCTCCTTCTTGTTGCATGCCAGCTTGACCTGTATGAGTAGAGATGGAGAGAGTGTATCAGGACGCCTACCAGGCCAGATGATAAGTATTCTTGGCATGTGTGGATGGTGAGTGGTCCCATGGACGGGATGGGGACAATGAAGGTGAGCGTGAGAGAGTGAATGGTGATGTCCCTTGAACCGGTAGTGAGTGAGGGCCCTGTGGATGTTTGATGGGTTTGTGAGTGTGTGTGAGTTGAGAGTGGTGAGAAGAGTGACTTGCCCTAGCGGAACGGAGGAGATAATTCATCCTTTTGCGGTACTGAGTGGCTGTCCTCTTTTGAAGGGCATTGGCGCTGACCATCGCTGCCACTGCCTCCCAAGCCTGGCTCATCACGCCGCTGTCCATCCTGTGGCCAGAGTGGGGTTTGAGGACATTGCAATGGGCCTCCACAGCATCCAAAAGGCGTTCCAGTGATGCATCACTAAACCTGGGGGCTGCAGTCTTCTTGCTTTTTGTGGACATCTTCCTAGCAGCACTCATGGGCTGGAAGCACTGAGAGGTCGTGCGCGTGGCTGGACTTTAAATATGGCACCTGGCGTAATGAAGCAATGAGGTGATGGCAGGCGGGCAACTGAGAGCCCACTTGCCATCGAAATAGCGTGTTTCCCAGGAATGCATAAATAATGTGGTGGGTTTGGGACAATATGGCATGAAAACCCGCCATTGCGGCTGGAGGGTAAAATGACGTTTTACCCGCCTGGTACCACATTTAGTGCACATCTGGGATGGTTACGCCCATAGTGTTCAAGGTGTGGTGCTGTACAGTTTGGTCACAATCTTCTCAGACTTGTACTCTACTGTTTTGTATGTGTCATTTGTCAAACTGTTGACTTTGAAAATTGCTGCTGCACATTGTTTGGACATCTTTAGCATCGAGTTTACTCAATGCCTTTCATCCACAACTTATTTCAACACTATTCATGGAGTACATATGTTACCCATTTCTTTTATTATAAAAGAAAGAAAGATTTGTATTTAGATAGCATCTCTCACAACCTAAGTATGTCACAAAGCACTTTACAGCTAATGATGTATTCCTGAAAGAGCACTCGGCTGATCACAGTCTACCAACTTGAAAATGGTCTATTTTCCCCTACTCTCTGCTTCCTGTCCATTAACCAATCCTCTATCTATTCTAATAATCACCCCATATGCATGCACCCTTAACTTGTGTATGAACCTTTGTGTGGCACCTTATTGAATGCCTTTGGGAAGCCAAGAATATTACATCTACTACTTCCCCTTTATCTACCCTACTAGTTACATGCTCAGAAAACCCCCTTTTGTAAAACCATGTTCTAATCATACTATGCTTTTCTAAGTACACTGTTAAGACTTACTTAGTAAAGGATTCCAACACTTTACCAATGACTGATGTCAGGCTAACTGGCCTGTAGTTCCCTCAACAAATTGATCCAAGAAACTGGCACAAAAGCATTCTAGAAACTCATCTTGCAGACCACCTTTGCCAATTTGGTCCAGCCCATATAAAATTTGAAGTCCTCCACAACTACTACATTGCCTTTATTATAAGCTCCAAAAATTTCTTGTTTAATGCTCTGCCCAATGTTGTAACTATTCTTAGGTGGCCTATAAACTGCTTCCACCAGTGTTTTCTGAGCCATGCTATTCCTAATCTCCACCCATACTGATTCTACTTCCTGATTTTCTGAGCCAAGATCCTTTTTCACCAATGTCCCTCTGTCATCTTTTATTATCAGGGCTACCCTCTTCCTTTTCCTTACTGCTTATCCTTTCAAAATATTGTGTAGCCTGGAACATTTATTTCTCCACCTTGGGTGCCTTGTAACCATGTCTCTGTGATGGCAATTTGATTTAGACCATTTATCTCTATTAGTAACACTAATTCATCTATTTCAAATGCTTCACACATTCAGGTAAAATGGCTTCAATTTTATTTTTTCACTAATATTCCCCTCATGGAACCTACTCTCTGATGCACTATTAACTCTCTGTCTCTTCCTGTCCCATTCAGCTTGTCTTTACCCACATTGATATACTTTCCTATTGCCTCAACTTTTATCTTTGGATTTCTATATCTCCCTTCACCCAAACCCTCCCCCATTTCTGTTTGTTTTTCCCTACTCTGGCCACACTTGCTGGTGTACTGTTATGTTTGTACGTTCTGTCCCTGCCTGTCACACTCTGGTTATCATTACCCGTATTGCTACCAAGCACGATTTCCTTGTCCTTTCACCCCTCCACTATTTAGTTTAAAGCCCTCCTCTACAGCCCTAGTTATATGGCTTGCCAGGACACTGGTCCCAGCATAGTTCAGGTGAAGATCTTCCCAACAGCGCAGCTCCCTGTTTTCCCTGTACTAGTGCCAGTGCCCCTTGAATCTAAACCCATTTTTCCCACATCAATGAGCCTGACATTCAATTCTCTGATCTTATTCCCCCAACGCCAATTTTCTCATGCCTCAGGTAACAACCAAGAGATTATTGCTTTTGTGGTTTTTTAATTTAGCCCCTAACTGCTTTTGCTCCCTCAGCAGAGCCTCTTTCTTAGTTCTACCTATGTCATTTGTAGTCATGTGCACCATGGCTATTGGATCTTTCCCCTCCCACTTCAAATTTCTCCCCAGCTCAGAGGACATGGCCTTAACCCTGACACCAGGCAGGCAATACAGTGTTTGGGATTCTCACTCACAGCTGCAGAGAACCATATCTATCCTCCTAACTATACTGTCCCACACTACAACTACTTTCTTTCACTCCCCCAACTTGAATAGCTCCCTGCACCACAGTTGCCGTAGTCAGTTTGCTAATCCACTCTGCAGTCCCTGCTCTTGTCCACAAGCTTCAAAAACCTTAAATCTGTTGGATAATTACAGGGGCTCAGATTTCCCAATTGCAGCTTTCTGGGTCCCCACACCTGCCTCACTCACAGTCACACCCACCTGTCCCTCATCACAGACCAAAGCAGAAGTGTCTAGCCTGAACCCCTTTCTTGGGGCGCAGAGTCATTTCTGACCACTTTCGTTTAAAGGGGGTGGGGGAGGGGGTGTAAATATTAACATTCATAGTGACTCTGTTTTTACCAGGTCATGTTACAATTGACAATGACAATGACTGATTATCTCCATGATGAAAAAATAATTTTTCAGGTCATGCCAGAACAGTTAATTCATTTTTCAGTGATTGGAATATATTTTTTTATCATATTTATGAATAGATAATTAAGACCAAATTTGGAGAGTTAAAGTTCTTAATTATTATTTTTTATCAGTCCTCTAATTGGGATTCAGTAAGAGAAAATAATTCAATATAGATTTAAAAACTAAAATATTTACTTCAACTCCTCCCTTGGTCTTTCTGCCTCCTGGAACACCCTACTTCGCAAGCTACATTAAACTGGCTTTCAACATTAATGACAACTTTTTCCCTGTTTTTGAAGTTTGATTATATATGGCAGTGGTAATTATTTGAATGTTGTATAATTTTTAAACCAAATATTTGTTTCTGTTTCTCCATTTGAGATGCTTAGGGCATTTTTAAATGATTTAATGAGGTGAGTGATATTGGGCTGTAATTAAGCTTTTGGCAGCTTAAACATTCAACAAGGCGTAGCATGTAATCCAGAACATTATTCCAGTTGCCATAGGCATGATTGTAATCTTTTAACCTCTAGTAATTATTATTATAAAACCATGTTTATTACATACAAATTAGTTAATTTGCTCTTAGAACACGCCTGTGGCAATTATACATGCTACAATTATTAGCTGTAATGTGAATTTATAATATTACTGGAAAGTTTTCTGAAGAGTAATTTCAAGATCAGTTTGTTATTGCAAGAGAGTTTTGGAAGTAAATATTGCTGCTTCTAAAAGAGTTGCAGCTAAGTTTTGGTATTTACTGTATTAAAAAAATGAGTGCATTGTATCATCATAAGCTTACCAAATCTGTATTATAAATATAGAACAATATTGCAGGATGCAATTAATTAAAACTGGCGTATTAACAACCAGACAAGCACATGACAAGAATAGGAATTTTGGAACATATGAATTAGGAGCACGAGTAGGCCATTCAGCCCTTCAAGATTGCTCTGCCATTTGATCAGATCATGGCTGATCTGATTGTAGCCTCTTTCCTATCTGCCCCCCATAATCCTTGACTCCCCTTTCTGTCAAGAATGTATCTAACTCAACCTTTAATAAATTCAATGACCCAGCCTTTACTGCTTTCTGGGGAAGAGAATTCCATAGACTATGGGAATAGTCTTTGGGAAAAAAAATCCCCTTATCTCTGTCTTAAATGGGAGACCTCTTATTTTTAAACAGTGTCACCTGGTTCTAGTCTCCCCATAAGAGGAAACATCCTCCCCATATCCAACCTATTAAGTCCCCTCAGGAACTTATATGTTTCAATAAGATCACCTCTCATTCTTCTAAACTCTAATGGGTATAGACCCAACCGGTTCAACCTTTCTTCATAAGATAAGCCCTTCATCCCAGGAATGGTTGAACTAATAATGATAATGAGCATAATTTACAAATCTTTTGCACATCTACTATGATTTGTTTTCCTCCAGTTGATGTCTGTGAAATTGTGAAACATGTGAATTATTCATACACATTCATTTCTGGTGTTTGCAGAATGGATGGTAGGAGGCCAGCCCGATTCTGATGCCAATCAGGGTGGGAGTATAATAATGGCCAATCCTCTAGTGCCCATTTTCCACCACTGCCCAAAGCTAAAATGTACTTCATTGGCTTAATGTGTGATTACACTGAAATGTCATTGGTTGAAAAGTGTATTGCATCATAAGTTATTTTTCAGGGCCTCAGGTCCTGAAGAATTTCACATAATGGAAAATTGATTTTAGTCATGGAATGGCCCATTCATTTTTAAAGTGGCAGTCCTGATGCCCAAAAACATGTGACATTGCTGCACTGTTCCAATGTATATATTCCATGAGCACATTTCCAAAAATCCCAAGTTGCATAGGTACAGGTAGATTTCTAAATTTATTTCCAATGGAAAGATACATCAATTATTTTCCAGCTGATTTGACACAAACGTTTGTAACTTATACTGTGCAGGACCTGTGTTAGTTACTCACAATTGAGCATGCATTCAACTGCAAGAAGAATCCCCCTGACCCCCTACCAGCACTATTTAAAGGGCCAGCCATCCCATTTGCAGATGGAGAGGTTTTTTGGCTACTATGCAAAGTTTGTGGAAGAGATATGGAGAGTTTTTTGGAGATATTATGGTGAATTTGACAGGGAGTGTCTGCATCCTTACAGGGAGGATAGAGGATTTGACGACCTGTCCACACAAAGGCTGTAACAGGTATGGGGGCAGAGCCTCTGGGTAAATAGACCAGAGGCTGTAAAAAGGGGACCTCTGCATTGAGGGTGGAGGAAGAGGAGAGATCTCCATGGAATTTTTCAGGCAGTGCTTCTCCTGCCTCTACCTAACCCAGAAGCATTGCCTAAAGTGCTTGAGATTCATCATAAAAGTGGTCACAGAACTGTGTCACCTCTTTCAACTGAACCGGCAGCCTCACCCCAAGGTGAGGACGGCGCTGCTAGTCACTGTCAAGATCACCATCATCCTAAACCTCTGTGGGAGATCCTTCCAGATGAGAGCAGGCAACATTGTGAATATATCCCAGTTCACTGACCATCGCTGCACCCAGGATAGTGGGGGGTGGTGAGGTGGGGTAGGGTGGTGGGGTTGGTGATGGAGGCCCTGTATGCGAGGAGTGACAAATATATAATTTTCTTTCTAAGCAGAGAGAAGCAGGATGAGTGGACATGCAGCTTTGTCATGGTAGCGGGATTCCCAATATTGCAGGAATCCTTCGACTGCAGGCCCCGTGTATCAGCGGGGAGAGAAACAGGAACCGCAAAGCGTTCCACTCTATTAATGTGCAAATCAGCAGGCTCCCATTCACAAACCATCATGTCGGACAAGGCCCACTATCCTGGCAGCAGCAACAATGCCTTCATCCTGAGGGAGCGTGCCATTCCCAGTGTCTTCAGGCCACCACAAAGAACCAGAGGCTGGATTCCAGCTGACCATGTGAGGACAACAGATGTATAGTGAAAACATTTTTGTCAGCAGAAACATCATAGATCAGATCATCAGCATGCTTAAGCAGTAGCTTTGTAGCATGGACCACTCTGCGGGATCCCTACAATACTCTCCAGAACATGTATGTAGTGGTCTGGTGTGTCCTCCATAACCTCACTATTATGAGTGCACAGCTATTGTCACCAGGCATCTAACAGGCACCTCAGGAGGAGGAGGAGGAAGAAGAGGAGGAGGCAGGGAGCAGGTCATGGATGGGCTGTCCATAAGTGCCTACTCATGCGTTGGTTCCTTTAGGATGTTATATCTTCAACACCATGGCTCCAATATTTCCCAATTTCCTATCAACCTGTAAACTCTCATCACAAAGACCTCTTGGCCATCTGTTCAGCCTGCTTTTGTTGATACAGTTGCCAGATGACCTCGTTATGAATGTCTGCCTGAGCTCCAAGAATGATTAATGTACTTAGATCTCAGCAAGCAATGTTTGTACAGCTGCAGTGGGCTACCTGCATTCTTATCCCGTGCTGACAAAAATTTGGGGATGGGGGGTGGGGCGGGAATCCTAGAATCGGGTCCTACCCGCCAATTTTAAAGGGCTCCAACTTGGCAAAAATCATGGCCCAGGTTCGTGCAATGGAGCCAATGCCACTCATCTAGGGTGGGGCCTTATCAATCCTGTAATCTGTTAAAAGGCAGATTGTTGGTTTGCTGTGAGACCATGCAAACCTCTTTGGGTACTAATATTGACAGCAATGATGGCAGCGGTCTGAGCCTGCATGGCAGCAAATTTGGATTTCATGAACTCTTTCTCAGCTTCCACTGCAACACTAAGATATTGGGTGGCTTTAGCCTGTGCTGCAATGGAAGCTGAGACAGCAGCCACCGGATGCTGCATCACAGGAGGATCTGTGGACACCACTTCCATGGTGGAAAGAATGGGCTCCAAGCTCTGTGCAAAGCCCAGTGCTATGTTGGAGCTGGACTCTTCCAAACCCTTCACAGTGATAACAGTCTGCCTGGCGGTCCTGCCAATGCATCACGCATCTCTGTGTGCATGACCATCAGTGTATGCTATCCCATTGATGTCCTCGCTTGAATCTCCTGTAGTAGAACTCATCTGTGATCTCACACTCCAGTGAGCTGGCACACAAACTATCCTTTCACCCTGGCCTAGCTGCAGCCCACCCATGCCTGATGACTCATCATGTGCAGAGCCTTTCTATACTCCTCTCTAAAATTTGCACTGTGCCTGTATCTGAGCAGGGACTGTGAATGTAAGATCAAGTGATGGTGTCCTTCATCAGTGATGTAGTTTTGCTTCTCTTGAAGCTGCTGTGAATGGGCAGGCAGCAGTTCCTGGCTGTCTGAAAGCATGAAATCCGAAGGTGAAGGTTGGGCTGAGGGTAGATGGAAGGAATGAAAGCAAGAGGTCCATGTTCACACCGTCAGCAGCTTGCACATCATGCCAGGTAGCAGAATGAGGGTATGGTGGGAATAAGAAGAGGCATAAGGCAGGAACATATCATCATCCTCAATGTTCATGCGATAGTGGATGCAACAGACTCTGTTGCAGCGTCTTGCTCCATGATGTGGAGCACTATCTCCTCCATGGGGCTCAGGAGATGCTGGCATGCCTGTTTCCCTGTTGGTTCTACTCCGCTACCTGCGATTGTATACAATCTTGTCCTGCAAGAGAGAGGGAAGTCAGTGATTCTGTTGCAATATTTTTGAATAGCTGAATATTTGCTGAATAGCTGCAGATATGTGGAGGTTTCGAGATGTGGATGTGAGGCTTGCATCATTAGAAGGTGTGTGAGGGCAAGGTGAGAGTATCTGAATGTTAGGCCTGAGCCCTGAGTGCTAGGGTTAGCTGCACTGCATAAGTGATGAGGATGTGATGTACTGAGCAGTGTGAGAGTTTGGCGGTGTGTGTACATCCACTGACCTTTACCACCCATATGAGGTCATTGAATGTCTAGTGGCACTGCTGCCAGGTCCTTGGGACAGAGCCCGAGAATTGACCTCCCTGGCCCACCTGCTCCCAGTTCCTCCAGAGGGTGTTCTTTGTGTGTCTCCTCGACCCCTGTGATAACATGAGCCCAATATAGATGAGTGAAGAATCATGCCTCCATTTGGACACAACAGGGACAAGATGAAGTTTTAGTCCATAGCTTTCTATACCAGTTTAAACTAAGCCCAGGATTTTTTGGATAGCAGGGTTTCCTACTCTGCTACCTGAAGAGTCAACGGGAAATGCATCCCCACCGATCACGACTACCCTGCAGCTATTTAACGCGCCAAAGAATGTTCTTTTTTAAAAATTCTTTCACGGGATGTGGGTGTCACTGGCTAGGCCAGCATTTATTGCCCATCCCTAATTGCTCTTGAACCACTTCAGTCCATGTGGTATTCCCACAACGCTGCTGGAAGGGAGCTCCAGGATTTTGCTCCAGTGACAATGAAGGAGTGGCGATGTAGTTCCAAGTCAGAATGGTGTGTGGCTTGGAGGGGAACTTGCAGGTAATGGTGTTCCCAGGCATCTTCTGCCCTTGTCCTTTGAGATTTTGTCTGGAGATGGGACTCTCACTCCTCAATCGGGTGGACACCCCACCACAGAGAACTACTGGCCAATCAGATTGGCTGGTAGCTCTACAGTCCTAGCAGCGCTAGTGGCCAGGATTGGAACTTCAAACAGGGAGGGGAGGTGAGGACTTGGGGCCGAGGGTCTTAATGGAGAGGCCAAGGGAGGGAGCAGCCATTGGGGCTGACCTTGAAGCAGGGCGCCCAATGTAGAAAGTGCACCCTTGAGGGACCAGCTCCCCTTTCCCACCTGAGGCCTGAGCAGGGTGACAAGCTGTGCTTCCCCCACCCCTGATCTGCTCTTGAGGCCAGGCAGGAAGCAGCCTTTAAGTGGCTAACAATTGGTCACTTAAGCACCTCAATGGAGTGTCATGAAAAGTCAATTACAGCCATGAATTATTTATGGTATGTTGAACTTTTTAAGGAAGACGTGTGTTTTTAAAGAAATACAACAAGGACCCTGAGCAAAAGATGGCTGATAATGTAAAGTGACCACTTTCAGGAAAATTCCTACGTGGGTTATACTGACAGGCCTGTCCTGAGAGGTCATGGAATGTTGCACCTGAAAAGGCGTCATGGCTTTCTTCAAGAAGAGGCACTCAAAAGGGAGATAGGAAAGATGCAAAGGACTGAACTTTAATCTCCTGTGGTTGTAGAGACAAAAGACTGATTGCTACATCTTAGCAGTCATCTAAAATCCTTCTTCTGGTTATTCATATCTCAGAATGTGTAAAATGGTTAGAGATCAAAGAAAACAGACTCTGGGTGCAAGACATTTTTTTTCTGCTTACAGGAATACATGGAAGAAAAATTGGTTTAAAAGTTAGCTGCAGAACAGTGCTAGTTTGCTAATGTGCTAGTGTGGTATGTGTGTGACAGCAACAAGAAGACCAAATAGTGAATCCTGCAGTTGCAAGAGAAGTCTCTTTCTCTCTCTCTGTCTCTCTCTCTGTTGCTGGAGGCAAGGCAGCAGAAGCCACAATCAAAAAGGAAATAGGATAACTTCTTCAGCTATCCTACAGAACCAAGTGTCTCCAAACCAACTGTGAAACTACCAATGTCAGCTCTACTGGACTCACCCAACTTAATGGCCACAACATATCACCATCTATGCCTCACGGACAAGCCAAAAACCGATTTGGAGATTTTTAAAAAACTTTTATTTGGCCTCTTAACTTCTCATTTCTGATCTGTGTATATGTGGTGCATTTTTATTACTTTTCTTGGGTTTTTAGTAGCTAATAAACTTACTCTTTCTTTTACTCAAGAAAGCCTGGTTAAATTGGCTCCTTCTAAAAAAAATACATTTGGACGAGGAAAAGGTATCTCCAGGGGAAGGGATCCCTTTTAAATTAACCTTGTTGCAACCAACCGAGGGGGTTGAATAAAGAAGGGGAGCTAGCTCTTTCCTCCTCACCCAGGAGCACAACAAAATTGGGGTCCCATTCGGGAAGTTAACAAATTGGGAACCTCGCCTGGGGACTGTTCGTAACAGGAGTGAGGCCAGCAGGCTGCCCTAGGCCTTGCCCACTTCACATAAAATTGCAGACAGGTCAGGGGCAGGAGGGAGGGTGGCAGGAAGGCAACCCAGGGAATTTTATAGCCCCCCCCACCTGCAAACCCACTGGTGGGGACCATAAAATTCTGCCCTAAGTTACTGATGTGCACATTTGTTGATTTGTCTATATTTTTAACTATGGGACTTTTTTGTTTTCTGTCTGCAGGTTAGTGATGGAGCCGAATGTATTTTCATCCCAAAAATGCTATTCCGGAGTGAGGTTCCAGTCAACTCTAGGCATGTTGCATTGGAGCTAGTAGACACCTACCCAACTGAACGAATCATTAGACAGAACTTTGCCAGACAACAGGAATGGAGCTTGTATAAGGCTAAACTAATCAAACAGCTGCTAGATGACAGTGTAAAGCAGAGGTCTGTTTCTGTAAATCCAAGAAAGACAACTTTCTAATTGTGTTTTAATTAGGACTACAATTACTATGTGGCAACTAGTTTATTACTAAGATAATTGGTAAATCAAGCTCAAATCATCATTTTGACTACTTAATAAAATTGGCCTAGACAACATAGTATCTATTTTTCAGGCCTTCAGATGGTGGGCAGGGAGCACATGCACACTTCAGGTCTGTTGAGTAAAGAACAAACAAGCTGTGTCCTTTACCCTGGTAGAGGCAGAAACTCTAAACTCTTTTAAAAAGTACCTGGATCTACACCTTAAATGCTGTAAGCTGCAGGGCGATGGGCCGGGTGCAGGAAGGTGGGATTAGAAAGGGAACCTGAGTGTCCTCAGGCCGGCATGGACAAGATAGGCCAAATGGCCTCCTTCTGTGCTGTAACTTTTCTATGGTTAATGCAAACATTAAGGCTGTTGCATATCAAATTGGCATTGCTGAACTTCTAGGGCAATTTGTTGCATGAATCACTATATTTTATTTTCCATGATGTATGTATCATCTTAGATTGCTTTATGCACAGTAAATAAACTAAACAATTAAACTATTTTTGAAAATTGTTTAACAGTTTTAGATTGAAAAGTTTCTCACCATTTTTGGTGTTCAGCTCCCATTTTCCATATGTCATAGCAATGAACCTACTGGTAGTATATTGTGTGCTGCCCAAAATGTTTACAAACAAAATAGGCACTGCTAACATGAGTGCAAGATCAGCACAACTTCAAAAATTTGGGCTGATATAGCCAGCAGTCTAATTTCAATACTCACAAGCGCAAATCAAGGGGAAAGACATCAGGGCATAATGGAACAATCTGTAAATAAGAGAGAAAATAAATTGATCCACATTAAGAGATGGCCACTGACAACTAGTCGAGGGTGTGGTGTTTACATTTCCCTGTGGAAGGAATGACTAAGGGAGGTAGCAATTCTAATATCTCAACAAGACCAATAGGATATCAATCATCATTTCCATTTTCAACCTTCAGCATGTCAGGCCAAGAATTTACTGGCCAGTATGTGTATGGAACCAGAAAAGAGAAACAGATTAAAATGGATTTCTGCAGCCTGTGTTGCCCAGGAGCAATTTGTGCAGAGTGCACCAGAACTGTGCTCTATAACAACATGAATCTTCCAATCTTATGATGAAGGGAAGGTCATTGATGAAGTGAAGCAGCTGAAGATAGTTGGGCCTAGGATCCCTGTGGAACTCCTGCAGAGATGTCTTGGGGCAGAGATGATTGGCCTCCAACAATCACAATGATTTTCCTTTGTACTAGGCATGGCTTCAACTCATGGAAAGCTTTCTTCAATTTCCATTACGTCAGTTTGACTAGCCATCCTTGATGCCACACCCTGACATTTGCTGCCGTCATGTCAAGGAAAGTCACTCTCACTTCACCTTTTGAATTTGGCTCCTTTGTCCATGTTTGAACAAAGGTTGTAATGAGGTCAGGAGCTCACTGACACTGGTGAAATCAAAACTAAGAATCTGTAAACAGGTTATTGCTGACTAAGTGTCATTTGATATCACTGTGAACGACACCTTCCATCACTTTGCTGATGATTGGGAGTGGACTGATGGCTGGTGAATGGCTGAATTGGATTTGTCCTGTTTTTTTAGTGGACAGGATATACCTAGACAACTTTCCACTTTGTCAGGTAGATGCCACAGTTGTAGCTGTACTGGAATGGCTTGGCTAGAGATGCAACTAGTACTGGAATAAAAGATTTCAGGATTACCGTCCGGCTATTGTCGGGACCTATTTCCTTTGTTGCATCCTGTGCGCTCAACCATTTCTTGATATCACATGGAGTGAATTGAATTGGCTGAAGACTAACATCTATGATGTTGGGAACTTCAGGAGGATTTGGCACTACTGGCTGAAGATGGTTATGAATATTTCAAACTTTTCTTTTGTGCATACGTGTGGGTCTTTGTCATAATTGAAGGTAGGGACGTTCATTGGAGCCTCTTCCCATTTGTTGTTCAACATTCATAATGATTCATGACTGGATGTGACAGGGCTGCAGAGCTTTGATCTGATCTGTTGGTAATGGAATCACTTAGCTTTGTCTATAGAATGTTGCTTCTGTTTGGCATGCATGTAGTCCTGTGCTATGCCTTCACGAGGTTGGTATCTCAATTACAGGTATATCTGATGTTGCTCTTCTATACTCTTCAAAGAGCAAGGGTTGGTGGATGTTTGATGGTAATGGTAGAGTGAGGCACATTCCAAGTCATGAAGTTGTAGGGAGTTTTGCTGCCAACTTTTTCCCCCGCTCTCCCGCACTAAGTCCATGGCGAATATGCATTCGAGCAAAACAAGGAACTACTCAACACACTGACTGTGGTTAACTCACAATAGTACTTATTAACATTAACTCAAAACTTAAGCCGGGATTTTCTGTGCCTGCTAGCATTGGGCATGTTTGGCGGCATGAGCGGATAATATGGCAAGAAGGCCAAAAATCGGTTTCACGATGTTGTGAAACCAGTTTGCAATTGTCCGCTCTGCCCGGCGATGGTGGGCTGTGTTTCCTGCCATCGGATGTCCGGAACCTCATTGTAACACATCAGCATATCATTATAAGCCCAGCCCACCAGAATTGCCCCTCCCACTGGGTTGTCCATCCACGACGGCATGATTGCACGAGTTTCACAACTGCATATAAAAAAGGCGTGCACTTGGCAGGCTGCAGTTTGAGGGGAATCCGGAGGCGAGTGCACAGTAATGTTGTGGAGCACGCACCCAGCTCGCCTGCTGGACTTCAAGCTTGAGGTGCATTGGGGGTGGGGGGGCAAGGGCTGCCCTGCGGTTAAAGGTAGCGCACAAGCATATGCGGGGGGGCGGGTGTTGGTGTGGGGGGGTGGGGGGCGGGTGAGGGAAGCAGCCACACATTAGGGGCACCTTGTATAAAGTAACCATTCCTCTGCAGTTGAGACAGTTCATGCGCAGCCACATTGATATAGTTGGAGTCAGGCCTCTAGCTCTCTGTCCACTCAAGCAATGCAGAGGCATGAAAGTTCCACCAGGTGCCCCAGAGCTTTTCACCCCTCAGGTACAGACTGCTAACTAATGGCCGTTTAAGTGGACTTCAGAACAGTTGGATGACTGGGCACTTTGTAGAATCTCCTTGCTAAAGCTGGCCATGGAGCATTCACTGGTGGAGGTGCTCACAGCCCCTTGTAATGTCATCATCCCAGTTTGGACCAATCTCCCCCATGGTTCAAACTAACAGCGCAGCCTTGCAGTGCGGGTTAGGAGAATGTCTGAACTGGGGGCACAGCATGCAGTCCAGCGGGCAAAGCTGCCGCCAATCGGTCAGGTGGAGTGGGACATAGGTGGATGGAGTTTCGGGCAGCCATGAAGTGCACTAATCTCTGACCATCCAAGTGGTGACTAGCATTCTCCGGGATGCGTTAAGGGGCCTTAAGGCGATGGAGAAGAGAGCGACTGAGCTGCTTGGCTGCGCAGAGGGAGGAGCAGCACCCTCTGGAAGAAGGGGCGGTTGGGTCTCCCGCATATGCCATCGAAGAGCCACAGTGAGCTGTCGCTGGTCGGCGCTTCGCTAGACCCAGGGTCTATAGACACCGCCTTTCATTCCTGCAGATGACCCGAGAACCAGTGTCACTGAACACTGCGCATGTCTAAGGAACTGGTCGGTCACATCTGCCAGCTACTGCAGGATTTGGTGCCACAGGGACATGGAGAGCATCCACTGTAGTGGCCGTGAAAGTGATCGCAGCATTCAATTTCTACACCAGTGGCTCCTTTCAGGGCTCCACAGGTGACCTCTGTGGGATATCATAAGCCTCCATGTACAAATACATTCACAAGGTCACGGAAGACACACAACTTGGTGCATTTCGCCTGGGACGAGGAGAGCCAGGATGCAAGAGCGATTGGATTTGCCCAGGTCTCGGGTTTCCCACAGGTGCAGGATGCCATCGTCTGCACTCGTGGCGCTCAGATCTCCGTCGCAACAAACGGTCAATTATGTCAACTGCAAGGACTTCCACTCGCTGAATGTGCAGCTGGTGTGCGACCACCTCAAACGCATCCTCCAGGTGTGCGCATGGTTTCCAGGGAGTGTCCACGACTCCTACATTCTCAGTCAATCACAGATCCTTGATGTCTTCCAGGGTCCAAAGAGGCTGCAGGGATGGCTGAAATGAAATTCTGGTGCCTGGACCAGTCTAGTGGAGCCCTGCAATATAGCCCACAAAGCGTGTCATGCATCATTGTTTCCTGCTGTGCCCTTTACAACCTGGTGCTGCAACAGGGAGAGGAACTAGCTGAGGAGGAGATGAAGGAGCTGGAGGTCTCCTCTGATGATGAGGACACTGACGGGGATGAGGGTGAGGAGGTCCTTGAAGGCAACGGTGATGGCAATGTGGCCCTCGCACTGGCCAGATCAGGCAGGTGGCACAGGAGGCCCTCATAGCTGCTAGAGTTGTGAAGGATGCTAACGTCATACAGTGAGGAGACGCCATAAGATCCTTACATTGCATCTATGAATGTTTGACTCCAGTCTGGCTTATGGCAATGCATATATCCTCTGTGATAATATTCCTGTCATGGAGACGAAGTGCAGGGCTTAATAGTTGCTCGATTGCAGGGGGATGATGATGACATGCAGTGAGGACACTCCAGAGATCTTCACACAGCCTCTGTGAATGTCTGGCTGAGGGCAGCTCGCTTGCGCTCTGTGATCAAGGCCATATTATGGAGATACAGCCATGAAACTTTAACTGCACCTGATCCTTTGACAGCCTTCAACACCTGAGCCCTTCAGGAGCACAGCGTCACTGGTTGTAGATGCTGAAGAGATGGGGGCCAGTCCTACCTTAAAGGTGCTGAGAGCACAGAGAGAGAATGATGGAACTCTGTGACACCTGCCCATGACATTCTGGCAGCAATGACAAGCACCATATATTGTAATGTGTCCAGGGAGTGTGAGGCTGGACCATCACTTTGATCTGAAGGCTGCACAGCTCACAGGTAAGAGGCCCTGGACTGGGACACCTGCCTTTATCTTGTGCAGAAAGATTTCACATTTGAGTGACATGAGCACTGCTCATCAGAACAAGGAGCCATAGACAGGGAGACATTCTTGGGAGTTTATTGACAACAGTGAACATTATGTACAAGTGATTAACACCCATGCCCAGGCTGAACAACTACAACTTCTTAACCTTCCTAACCCTGCCGCTACACCTCATTGGTCCCCGGATATCCATGGCGGAGGTGGAGGCAGCCTGCTGACTGCTAAGCCCTGTCTATGATGACCTTGATGGGTGTCCTCTGGCGCACTGAGACCTGGAGGGCCCTGGCCTGCTTTCGGAGTCCTGCTGTGTGGCAGTGGCACCCTCTTTGGCCTATGGAACTGGAGCTGCTGGGGTAACAGTAAGAGGGGATTTGGATGGGCCAGTCACTCCTGGAGTCACCTGGGTGGATGGCCCCGGGGTGTGCACCTGCTGATCCTCCTCCCTATGGGTGCCCAATGGCCCCTGGCCGACTCTTTGAGGAGAAGGGGGAGCTGGAGTGGGATTGAGCTGCCCCACACCCCTCTTGCATTGACAATGCTGGAAGGACCACTATGGCATAAGCGATAGAGTTCAGCCTGCGCTGCATTGCAGGAGTGATGTCCTGGACCAAGGCCTCCATGGCGGCTGCCATCATACCAGTGTTGTCCTTGGTGTGTTGGCATGCTGGCGCTATTACCTCAGCCTGAAGGACTCCTCCATTGTGCCTTGCAACCTGAGGAGTGCAGTGGACATCCCTTCCTGTTGTTTCCAAGCTTGCCTTTGAAGCTCCAGCAACTGTAACATGACTGAGTCCAAAGGCTCCTCATCTTACTTGGACTCGGTAGATTTCTGGCCTCCAGCAGTCCTCTGAGTGCCAGAAACCTGGGAAGTCCCTGCCACCACCTGCTACTCTAAAGCTAGGTCCCACCGAGGTGTTTGTCTCTGCGTTGGTGGAGGATGTGGTTGAGTGCTGTGACGAGACTTCAGGGAGGGTGTCTTCAGATTCCACTTCAGAGGTTACTTCGGGGCTTGATTGGAGGCCCTGGGTCATGAACTCTGTCAGCTGTTTGGCAGATGTGCTTGCGAAAGCAAGGAGAGATTATTAGTGCATGGCAGTGGCCTGTGAAAGAGGACATATCACTCACAGCATGGTTGTCTGATGCACTGCTGTATCCTCACATGGTAGAGCACCACTGATCTCATTGTCAGCACAGTAACAGTCCAGATCATCACTGGCCGGCTTGATGGCTCTGTTTTCAGAGTCTGCGAGCATCTTGATTTCAGACATTCCTCCTCTGCGACCTCTCCCTCTTGTTGTGTGTCAGCTTGTCTTACAAAAGTAGAGATGGAGAAAGTGTAAGCAGGATATCTACCAGGCTAGATGATAAGTATGCCTGGCATGTGTGGGTGGTGAGTGGTCCCATGGACGGGATGAGGACAATAACGGTGCATGTGAGAGAATGAATGATGATGTCTCTTGAACTGGCAGTGAGTGAAGGCCTTGTGGATGTGTGATGGGTTTGTGAGTGTGTGAGTTGAGAGCAATGAGAAGAGTGACTTACCCTGGAGGAATACAGGAGACCATTCACCCTCTAGCGGCACTGGGTGGCTGTCCTCTTTTGCAGGAAATTGGCGCTGACCAATGCTGCCACTGCCTTCCAAGCCAAATGAGTAATTTTGCTGTGAATTCTGCAGCCAGAGCGGGGGTAGAGGACATCATGGGGAGCCTCCACTGCATCCAAAAGGCTCTCAAAGGATGCATTATTGAACCTGGGGGCTGGAATCTTCTTGCCTTTCAGGGCCATGTCTTCTTTGCAGCAGTCATGGGCTGGAAGCACTGAGACGTGTGTGCGCGGCTGGACTTTAAATGTGGTGCCTGGTGTGATGAAGCGGCGAGGTGATAGAGTGGCGGGCAAATAAGAGCTCGCCTGCCATGGAAACAACGTGTTTCCCAGGAATGCATAATTAATGTGGCGGGTTTGGGATGATCCGGCGTGAAGTTACGCATAAATTCCCCTCGCAAGTCCCTGTCTCTAACTAGCTTTCCTTTCTTATTACTAGAGTGTATACTTTCGCTATAGAGGATACAAAAAACATTCCAGTAATAGCTGTAAATCAGGCAGTGGAAGGGAGGAGATGAACTTGGTGAAATTACAATCATTAGGGAAGCAGTACTGACCAAACTGATGGAGCTGTTGGCTGACAAGCCTCTGGGTCCTGATGGACTTCATCTTAGGGTCTTAAAAGAGGTGACTAATGAGGTAGTAGATGCATTGGTGTTAATTTTTCAAAATTTGCTAGATTCTGGAAAGGTTCCATCAGATTGGAAAGTATCAAACATAACCCCTCTATTCAAGAAGGGAGGGAGGCAGAAAACAGGAAACTATAGGCCAGTTAACTTGATGTCTGTGTGGGGAAGGTGTTAGAGTTGATCATAAGGAGGTTATAGCTGCACTTTGAAAAACTCAAGGTAATTGGGAAGAGTGAGCATGGTTTTATGAAAGGGGAAACATGTTTAACTAATTTATTGGAGTTCTTTGAAGAAGTAACATGCACTGTGTATAAAGGGGAGTCTGTAGATGTGCTGTATTTGGATTTCAAGAAGGCATTTGATAAGGTGCCACATCAAAGGTTATTGCGAAAAATTAACCTCATGGTGTAGGGTGTAACATAATTGCGTGGATGGAAGATTGGCTGACTGGCAGAAAACAGAGTGTGCAAAATGGGTCTTTTTCTGCTTGGCAGGACGTGATGAGTGGAGTCCCGCCGGGGTCTGTGCTGGGGCCTCAACTTTTTACAATTTATATCTATCACTTAGATGAAGGGAGTGAAGGCATGGTAGCTAAATTTGCAGATGATACAAAGATAGGCAGGAAAGTATGTTGTGAAGAGGACATAGCGAGGTTGCAGATGGATATAGGTAGATTGAGTGAGTGGGAAAAAATCTGGCAGACGGGATATAATGTAGGAAATGTGAAGTTGTTCACTTTGGCAGGAAGAATAAAAAAAGCAGAGTATTACTTAAACGGAGAATAGCTGCAGATTTCCAAGGTGCAGAGGGATCTAGGTGTTCTAGTGCATGCTTCACAAAAAGTTAGTATGCAGGTACAGCAAGTAATTAAGAAGGCTGATGGAATGCTATCCTTTATTACGAGAGGAATTGAACATAAAAGTAAGGATGTTATGCTTCAGTTGTACAGGGCATATGTGAGACCACATCTTGAATATTGTGTGCAGTTTTGGTCTCCTGATCTAAGGAATGTTGTAAGTGTGTTGGAGGCGGTTCAGAGGAGGGTGGCTAGATTGATACCTGGAATGAGTGGGTTGTCTTATGCAGACAGGTTAGACAGAGTGGGCTTGTTTCCACTGGAGTTTAGAAGAGTGAGGGGTGAGTTGATTGAAGAAAAAAAGATCCTGAACGGTATTGACAAGATGGACGCGGAAAGGATGTTTCTTCTGGTGGATAAGTCCTGAATTTGGGAGCACTGTTTTAAAATTAGAGTTCACTGTTTTAGGACAGAGATGAGGAAAAACATTTTCTGAGGGTTGTGCAACTTTGGAGCTCTCTGCCTCCGAAGGCAGTGGAGGCGGGGTCATTGAATATTTTTAAGGCAGAGGTAGATGGAATTTTGTTAGGCAAGGGAATCAAAGGTTATCAGTGGTAGACGGGAATGTGGAATTCAAAACACAAACAGACCAGCCATGATCTTATTGAATGGTGGAGCAGGCTTGAGGAGCTGAATGAGCCACTTCTGCTCCTATTTCTTACGTTTGTATGTTTATTTAACCACTCCCAGGTAGTCACTCAGTCAGTGATTTAGGCCTGAACTGGCAGACTGGGCTCCGTTCACTTCCTGTGTCCATCTGCAGATCTTCAGCCCTGAATCCAAAGCCAAGCTGATATTTATACTGTCGTTGTCACAAACACATCTCCACCATTCTCAATAGCACCTTCTTGATCTCGACTGTGACTTAATGACTTTAGCACTCTGCTGGGAAGGTCTGATCAACACAGCTCAATACAATTTGCAGACATGCAGGCACTAGCTCAGCTAGCAGTAGTATGGGCAGTAGCAGTAGCGATGGCATAGTGGTATTGTTGCTGGACTAGTAGTTCAGAGACCCAGGGTAATGCTCTGGGGACCTGGATTTGAATCCTGCCAGAGCAGATGGTAGAATTTAAATTCAATAAAAATCTGGAATTAAAAGTTTAATGATGGCCATGAAACCCATCTGTCATCCTTACCTGGTCTGGTCTACATGTGGCTCCAGACCCACAGCAAATACCCTCAAACCGCTATAAAGGAATGAAACCGGATGGACCACCCAGCATCGACCTAGGCACCGGAAACGACAATGGCAATTGCAGCCCTGTCGACCCTGCAAAGTCCTCCTAACATTTGGGGGTTAGTGCAAAATTGGGAGAGCTGTCTCACAGACTGGTCAACAGTCATCCTTACGGAATCATACCTTACAGATAATGTCCCAGACGCCACCATCACCATCCCTGGGTATGTCCTGTCCCACCGGCAAAACCGACCCAGGAGAGGTGGCGGCACAATGGTATAGAGTCAGGAGGGAGTAGCCCTGGGAGTCCTCAACACCGACTCCGGACCCCATGAAGTCTCATGGCATCAGGAAAACCTCCTGCTGATTACCACGTGCTGATCTCCCTCAGCTGATGAATCAGTGTTCCTCCATGTTGAACACCACTTGGAGGAAGCACTAAGCGTAGCGAGGGCGCAGAATGTGTGGCTTGGTAGCACCACTACTGAAGGAGCTGGCCAAGTCCTAAATGACATAGTGCTAGACGGGGTCTGCAGCAGGTGTTGAGGGAATCAACAAGAGGGAAAAACATACTTGACCTCATCCTCACCAACCTGCTGCCGCAGAGGCATCTGTCCATGGCAGTATTGGTAGGAGTGACCACCACACAGTCCTTGTGGAGACGAAGTCCCATTGAGGAGACCCTCCATTGTGTTTTGTGACAGTACCATCATGCTAAATGGGATAGACTTCGAACAGATCTAAAACTCAAGACTGGGCATCCATGAGGCACAGTGGACCATCAGCAGCAGCAAAATTGTACTCGAATACAATCTGTAACCTCATGGTCTGGCATATTCCCCACTCTACCATTACCATCAAGCCAAGGGATCAACACCGGTTCAATGAAGAGTGCAGGAGGGCATGCCAGGAGCAGCACCAGGCATACCTAAAAATGAGGTGTCAACCTGGTTAAGCGATAACACAGGTCTACTTGCATGCCAAACAGCATAAGCAGCAACCGATAGACAGAACTAAGTGATCCCACAACCAACGGATCAGATCTAAGCTCTGCAGTCCTACCACATCCAGTCGTGAATGGTGGTGGACAATTAAACAACTCACTGGAGGAGGAGGCTCCACATATATCCCAATCCTCAATGATGGAGGAGCCCAGCACAGCAGTACAAAAAATAAGGCTGAAGCATTCGCAATAATCTTCAGTCACAAGTGCCGAGTGGATGATTCATCTCGGCCTCCTCTAGAACTCCCCAGCATGACAGATGCCAGTCTTCAGCCAATTTGTTTCACTCCACGTGATATCAAGAAATGGCTGAAGGCTCTGGATACTGCAAAAGCTATGGACCCTGATAATATTCCGGCAATAGTACTGAAGACTTATGCCCCAGAACTTGCTGCACCCCTAGCCAAGCTGTTTCAGTACAGCTACAACATTGGCATTTGCCTGGCTATGTGGAAAATTGCCCAGGTATGTCCTGTACACAAAAAGCAGGACAAATCCAACCTGGCCAATTACCGCCCCATCAGTCTACTCTCGATCATCAGTAAAGTGATGGAAGGGGTCATCAACAATGCAATCAAGCGGCACTTGCTTAGCCATAACCTGCTCACTGATGCCTAGTTTGGGTTCGACCAGGGCCACTCAGCTCCTGACCTCATTATAGCCTTGGTTCAAACATGGACAAAAGAGCTGAACTCCCGAGATGAGGTGAGAGTGACTGCCCTTGAAATCAAAGCAGCATTTTACCGAGTGTGGCATCAAGGAGCCCTAGCAAAATTGGAGTCAACGGGAATCAGGGAGAAAACTCTGGATGGTGTCATACCCAGCACAAAGGAAGATGGCTGTGGTTGTTGAAGGTCAGTCATCTCAGCTCCAAAGCAACACTGCAGGAGTTCCTCAGGGCAGTGGCCTCGGCCCAACCTTCTTCAGCTGCTTCATCAATGACCATCCTTCCATCATAAGGTCAGAAGTGGGGATGTGCGCAGATGATTGAACAATGTTCAGCACCATTCGCGACTCCTCAGATAATGAAGCGGTCCTTGTCAAATGCAGCAAGACCTGGACAATACCCAGGCTTGGGCTGACAAGTGGCAAGTAATGTTCATGCCACACAAGTGTCAGGCAATGACCATCTCCAACAAGAGAGAATCGAACCATTGCCCCTTGATGTTCAATGGCATTACCATCACTGAATACCCCACTCTCAACATCCTGGGGGTTACCATTGACCAGAAGCTGAACTATATGAATACTGTGGCTACAAAAGCAGGTCAGAGGCTAGGAATCGTGCGACTAGTAACTCACCTCCTCATTCCCCAAAGCCTGTCCATCATCTACAGGGCACATGTCAGGAGTGTGATGGAATATTCCTCACTTGCCTGGATGAGTGCAGCTCCCACAGCATTCAAGAAGCTTGACACCATCGAGGACAAAGCTGTCCACTTGATTGGCACCACATGCAAGGAAACTCACTCCGTCCACCACCGACGCACAGTAGCAGCAGTGTGTACCATCTACAAGATGCACTGCAGGAATTTATCAAGGCTCTTTCGACAGCACCTTCCAAACCCATGACCACTAACATCTAGAAGGGTAAGGGCAGCAGATAGATGGGAACACCACCACCTGGAAGTTCCCCTCTAAGTCACTCACCATCCTGACTTGGAAATATATCACCGTTCCTTCACTGTCGCTGGGTCAAAATCCTGGAACTCCCTTCCTAACAGCACTGTTGGCATACCATGGACTGCAGCGGTTCAAGAAGCTCACCACCAACTTCTCAAGGGCAATTAGGGATGGGCAATAAATGCTGGCCCAGCCACCAAAGCCCACATCCCATGAATGAATAACCCATTGTCTTCCATCAAAGCTATAGATTGTGCTTGAATACAATTCTACTGCTGTTAGTCACCCACAGCACCTCTTGGATACCCAGCTTTCATCTGCTATATCTATTCTAAATCCATCTCATTAAGCACATTAGTAATTCCACACAACATTATGAATGATAGAATCATAGAAATTTACAACACAGAAGGAGGACATTCGCCCCATCATGTGTGTGCTGTCTAATAAAGCACTATCCAGCCTAATTAGATTTTCTAGTTTTTGGTCTGTAGCTTTGTAAGGTACAGCACTTAAAGCACACATCAGTACTTTTTTTTACATGCGATGTGCATTTCTGCCTCTACCACCCTGAAAGACACTGAGTTCCACACTGCCACCGCCCCATGGGTGACAAAGTTTCTCCTCAATCCCCCATAATCTCTCAACCAATTTCTTAAAGTCTCTGACCTCTGATAATTGACCCCTCTGCTAAGGGAAATTTGTCCTTCCTATCCAGGCTCCTTATCATTTTCTAAACCCAAAATTAAACCTCCCCTCAGCCTCCTCCGTTCCAAAAAAACAATTGCGGCCTAGTTGATGTTTCCTCTTAGTTAATATACTCCATTCCTGGCAACATCTTCATAAACCTCTTCTGCACCTTCTCTAGCACACCCTTCCTGTAATGCAGTGACCAGTACTGTGCACAATACTCTAGCTGGGACCTAAAAATGTTTTATACAAATCTAGTATAACCTCCCCACTCTTATATTCAGTCCCTCAGCTAATAAAGGAAAATATCTATATGTCTTAACTGCCTTATCTACCTATCCTGATACCTTCAGGGATCTATGGACATGCACTCCAAGGTCCCTCTGTTCCTCAAAAAATCTCATTACCTGACCATTTATTGTGTATCGCCTTGCCTTAATCTTGCTCTCCTAAAATGTATTACCTCACATTTCTCTAGATTGAACTCCTTTTGCCACTTTGCTGTCCACCAGACCAGTCTGCCATGTGGGATCTTGTCAAAAGCCTTGCTAAGATCTGGGTAGACTACATCATGCGCACTACTATCATTGACCCTTCTTGCTACCTCCTCAAAAACATTCAATCAAACTGGCCAGTCAAACTTTCCCTTAACAGATCCATGCTGACTGCCCTTGGTTAATCTGTGCCTTTGTCAACGACAATTTATATTGACCATCAAAATTTTCTCAACACTGAATTTAGGCTGACTGGCCTGTAGTTACTTGCTCTATCCCTATCTTTTTTTTACTGTATAAGGTTAGAAGTCCTCCAGTGCCATCCTGTAGCCTGAGGCATTTGGTAAATGATGGTCAGAGCCATTGCTATTTCCTCCCTTGCTTCCCTTGACAGCTTTGGAGGCATTTCATATAACTTGATGATTTATTTACTTTTGAGGATGCCAAACCCCTTAATATTCCCCCTCTCACTCTGTTTATCCCATCCATTATTTCACACACCTCCTTAACTACAATGCCTGCATCATTTGTCTCTTTTGTGAAAACAGACATAAAGCATTCATCAAGAATGATGTCCACATCTTCCAACTCCACACACAGGTTATCTTTTTGGTCTCTTTTCTTAGTTGTCTTTTCGCTCTTTATGTATTATTATGACATGGCAGATGATGTGTGCCAGGAAGACCAAATCCACAAGGAAAACTTGGTCAAGCGATCACAACGGTTTTGCAATTTGTATTTATTACAAAATATATGCACTGAATTCAGAGGTAATAAGTCCACCAAGACCTTGAAAGATTTTAAAAATTAAATTAAAATATTTATTAACAACTTATTAAAGATTTCAAGTACATACAACCACTTACTACTATAATAACTCCTAAAATTTCTAATTAACCTGACCCCCAGTTACAGTCCCTTTAAGGCAACAGTCCAGAATAGATTTTAGATTTAAAACAGAACCAGCAAGTTAATACAATACCCACTTGACTGTGAAATTCCAATTGGCTTTCCCCCAATTTCAGTTTCATTACATAGCAGACTTGTGCACAAATGTTGGAGGCTTCATTAAGGCTATTTCACACATTCCTGTTAGATCTTACACTTTATCAGATGTTTCAGCAGTGCAATGGATTTCTGGGCCCTTAGCCAAGCCTCATTGTTCATTCTTGGCTAACTGCCTAGAAATCTAATACTCTGTTGAAACAGGTGAGCCCCAGGGGAAACATTGCCAGATTGATAGCTCTGACTCTCTGATCTCTGTTGTCAATTGCACAATGTTTATTTACGTAAGGTTAAGAGGTTTCAAGTGCTTCCAGTTTCTGCTATTGATACTTTAAAGGGTCTGAAAGATTGACACTTATTGCCCTGTAGTAAAAAGACTTGTTTTAACATAGTGAAAAGTAATGAATGAATGACTTGTTTTTTAAAAAGTATTTTTTACACATTCTATTGTCACTATAAGGTTCATTGGTTCTATACACTGTATAGAACCAATGGGCATTGAAGTACCATAGTGTGGCATGGAAAGAATGAGGGGCCATGGGGGTTGGGTGGAGAAGCAGCGTCTGGCATGGCAGGGCATGAGGAGCCATGGGGGGGTGGGAGGGGCATAGCCTGTCATAAGGGGCACGAGGTGGCATGGATGAGGCATGGGGAGTGTATGGGGGAGTTGAGGGGTTGCGAGGGACGAGGACTGGGTGGCTTTACATTTTTCATTATTATTGGGACAGAGTCCCACAGCACCAAGGCCGGCCTTTTAAACAGCCTGCCTCGGCACCTGATAGGGGGCTCTGTGGCTGCCTCCGACCTCTTTCTCGGGTCAGCTGGCTCGACAGCAGCCTGCAACCACTCCCCACCCACTACCTTCCCCCCAACCCCTGCAATGGAAAATCCTGTCTTTGTGGGCACGCTTACCCAAGACAGGTGCACAAAGCTGTGTATGTTCCCAATACCAAGATCAAGACCCAGGAACAAAAGCCCAACCCATGTATCTGCTCCTTTAGTTGGGACAGGAGTATGCAGCCTTGGATTGGTATTGTGGCTGCCTGAATCCAGGTCTTTAACCACAAAAATAAACACATCCAAATCTCAGCTTGAACGTCAATCAAAACAGTGACTTTTCTCAACAAGACAAAAATGCCATCAACTCAACTGTTCACCATTTAATTAACTGCCCTCCTATTATGTCAGATATATCTCATAACAAAAACGATTGACATAATGAAAACATTTCAAATCATTCTATGACATTTTGTCACGTTAATAAGGTTAATTCTGTCTTGGAGCAAAAGTTGCAAGAACATGGCTGACTGAAGTTGACTTTTAAAGATGAGGTTCATGTACCCATCTTCAGCTACAGTCACTGACTGAAAACGATGAAAACAAATCACTGGAGAAACATTTTCATTCGCAAAAGTTTCCCCATGGACTCCATTGGCAGCACCAGGAAGTCAGGCAGGTCAGAAGAAAGTGAGTGCATGACAGTCACCAGTGGCAGGCCAGAGACTGCAGCTAGGTAGAAAGTGTATGATGATCAATGGGCCTAGCACTGGAAAATGGGATTAGAATAGTTTGGTATTTGTTTGAACGGCATAGACTCAGAATCACAGAATCACAGTGCAGAAGAGGCCCTTCGGCCCATCGAGTCTGCACTGACACGTGAGAAACACCTGACCTACCTACCTAATCCCATTTACCAGCACTTGGCCCATAGCCTTGAATGTTATGACGTGCCAAGTGCTCATCCAGGTACTTTGTAAAGGATGTGAGGCAACCTGCCTCCACCACCCTGCCAGGCAGTGCATTCCAGACCGTCACCACCCTCTGGGTGAAAAAATGTTTCCTCACATCCCCCCTAAACCTCCTGCCCCTCACCTTGAACTTATGTCCCCTTGTGACTGACCCTTTAACTAAGGGGAGCAGCTGCTCCCTATCCACCCTGTCCATGCCCCTCATAATCTTGTACACCTCGATCAGGTTGCCCCTCAGTCTTCTCTGCTCCAACGAAAACAACCCAAGTCTATCCAACCTCTCTTCATAACTTAAATGTTTCATCCCAGGCAACATCCTGGTGAATCTCCTCTGCACTCCCTCCAGTGCAATCACATCCTTCCTATAATGTGGCGACCAGAACTGCATACAGTACTCCAGCTGTGGCCTCACCAAGGTTCTATACAACTCCAACGTGACCTCCCTACTTTTGTAAGCTATGCTTCGATTGATAAAGGCAAGTGTCCCATATGCCTTTCTCACCAGCCCACTAACATGCCCCTCCGCCTTCAGAAATCTGTGGACACACACGCCAAGGTCCCTTTGTTCCTCAGCAGGGACTTTTTCTGTGCTGTAGACCTCTATGACTCTATCTCATTGACCATTTTTGTCCTCCCAATTCAAGCGAGCTTTCTTTTAGACATAGCTTCTGGGAGTCATTATGGTACAGTATAGAAGGAGGCCATTTGGCCCATCAAGTCCACGCTGGCTCTCTGGAGCAAATCAGTTAGCCCCATTCCCTGCTGTATCCCTGCAGGCATGCATGTTTTTTCTTCCCTCAACTGCCCAACCAATTTCCTTTGAAATTATTAGTACCTTGTTTAGACTATTGTGCTAAACTCATTATTAATTCACATACTGTTATACTTATCCCAATTGAAATTTGTAATTTCCTGCCTACTAGTTTAAACTGGCTACTCATTTAAATGTATGTCTTGCTGTCCTGTGACGTCAGTCTTTGCATTTTTTGGAATACAGCATGGCAGGTCTCTGTTTGACTCCAATCTTGCTATCTCTCTCTTTCTCTCTCTGTCTTTCTCATTCTCTCTTCACCATCCAACCCTCTGTTGGTTTCCCAGTTAGGTCCTCACTAACAGAAGGGTTCATTTTTCAAGTTTGTACTGATGACAGGCAAACACACAATAAACAATGGTACATAAAAATTATCTTTCTATTTTCTGTTCTGCTTATTACTGCTCCTGCACAGTCTATTTCTAAGAATATGTTCAGTTTACTTTCACCCGACTGACTTTTGTGCCAAGCCTTCTTTCACTGTCGCTGGGTCAAAATCCTGGTACTCCTTCCCTAACTGCACTGTGGGTGTATCTACACAGTGTGGACTGCAGCGTTTCAAGAAGGCAGCTCACCGCCACCTTCTCAAGGGCAATTAGGAATGGGCAATAAATGTTGGCCTAGCCAACAACACCCACATCACGTAAATTCATTTAAAAAAAAATGCTGTTCCAATCATAACAGAGGCTGATCTGGGCTGGGCTGCTACAAGCTCCCAAGGGTTTAAATAGCTGTTAAATGTTGTGAAAAGGAAAGGGCTGATACTATTGATCCTTATTTTTCATTGGATATCCTTTAGTGCAATTGTTATTAGGTAATCTACCTTTCAGACAAGTAAAGCATTAAACCCACAAGTCATGAACATGCTTAATTGCTCTAAGAGTTTGAAAAGTGCTCAGGTAACCATTTGGTGCCATAGAATTACTTTTTTTTTAGCAGTTTTTGTTACCAAAACATATTGAACAGCTTTCAAAATAATCAAAATTCTTTCAGTACAGGATAAAAGAGATTCCTTGTACAGCTTTCTCAGTGACAAAAGTAAAGTAATTATGTGTGCGCTTTTAAAATGAAAGCCAGAGAAATTTAGAAATGTATATTTCCCTTTTACTTGTGTAATGATAGAAGGCCACTGTCCATGAAACTATGATTTTTTTTAAGTGATTTGTATTTTTTGTAAACTCTATTTGATAGCTTACGCTTGCATAGCCTCACAGATGCATTATTCCTCTGAATGAGGTAATCAAATAATCCAATCTGTTTTGATAGTAGATATTCAATTTTTCCCTTTATTTCAATTTAAAGTTTAGCTGTTCAGTTCCAGTTCATGTGGAGATGCATACCTTAACTCTCTTTAATATGAATAGGATTTCATCATTATAAAGTCTTCTATTATCTATCCTCAGTGCATAAAGGATGTATCAAACACAACAGATGACTGGAAGTAGACATATTTACCATATTTGTAAGGTAGATACCATCAACATTTATAGTGGCAGCATTAGAGAAAGAATGATGCAGCAAATTGCTTTCAAATGTTTCCATTTCCTTTAGAAAGGATATTTTACTTTTCCTACTTTTACTTCTCCCTCCAAAGGAATTTGCTACAGTTGTGCTAAATTTTAAATCTTTGTCCATAAATTCCTCCAGTGTCTGTTAATTGTGGATTCTATGCAAAAAAATCTCCCCTAAACCACTGGTGATAGTGCCTTCAGTCACACCAGTCCTTCTCTCTACATTAAAAGTGCTATAAAAATTCAAGTTGGTGTTGTCCTTTTCACTCAGGCCTGGAGATGGTCAACAAGCAGAAATTTGTGGGCTAGGGGAAGGAGCCAGCATTCCCTCAAAAGACAAATAGGCAGCAGCAATTGAGAGGGAAACAAAATTAATTGGTGGGATTTTCCAGCCCCTCCCACAGCTGGAATCATCCAATCCTGCCAAAAGTCAATGGGCTTTTGGCTGTGTCGCCGCTTCTCTCGCAGCGGGTCATGCGACGGCTGGGCTGGAAAATCCCGGCCAATGTTTCAGGTCAATGAACTTTACTCAAAACTGGAAGTCATTGGAAATGTAACAAGTTTTAAGCAGGTACAAAGACAAGGAAAGGGGTGGATAGGGGAGAATGAGTAAAAGGGTAGGTCAGTGAGAGGGTGGAAGAAGGAGACATTAAATGACAAAAGGAATGATGGTGTAATTAGATCAAAGGAGATTGTAAAAGAACAAGGAGCAAAAGATGGGCCAGGAGAAGGCGTTTATGACAATATCTGAATCATTACCAACAGCTGATGTACATACAAATGGGAGCAGAGATTATGGCCTAAAATTGTTGAACCGACTGTTGAATCCGGAAGTCTATAAAATACTTAATCGAGCGAGCTTCCGGTTGATTTTACTGCAACAATGTCTGAGGTCAAGATCGGAGAGACCTGAATGGGAGTTTGGCGGAGAATTAAAATAACAAACAAGCAGAAGCTTAGAGTCATGCAAGTGGACTCCATGGAGAGGTTCCCAAAGTGATCACTCGACCTGCATTTGGCTTGCTCAATGTAGAGGAGTCCGTAACACAAATAGGCGCATAAATATATTCAAAAGGATATTTGTGCCATCACAAGAGAGAAAATGTCTTGAATCTTGTGCTCTCTCTTGGTAGCGGGCTTGGAGGTGGGAAGTGCATTTACTTAGGCGAGATGGTGATGTACCGAAACCCCATCGCTTTCTGCCTCCACCAGAATTAAGTTCTGGGTGGGAAGGCCCATGGTCAACCTTCCCACCCCACCACCAGTTGAGACATTTAAGTGGCCAATTAATGACCATTTAAGGGCCTTCCCAACACTGCTGGTATTAACTAAGCTGCAGACAAGTCTGTCGCCATGCAGCAACAGGTGAAACTGTGTGGTCAGCTTGTCACTTCTGGGATGGGAGATCCCTTGATCAAAGGCATTCAATAGCCACATTGGGAAGGTGGGGTGCACAGACAGCCAGGCCCCTGCCCTTGCTGCTGACCCTTCTGCACCCCTCTCCCCATGACTCCCTCCCCACGAAATCCATCCTTCCCCACATTACTTACCCGTGGCCTGGGCCGCTCTGCGGTCCTGGGACTTTGGTGCCTGACCTTCTGGCAGCGTCCACAGCCTCCCCAGAGCACTGCTGAGCAAAAGAGCTGCTGTCCTGGAATTGGCCAACAGCTCTTGGTAGGTGAGACATCTGCCCCCGGGGTCTTGATTCCAGGGGAAGGCCCACTGCTGGCCTCACCATTGCCTGATTGCCATGTGGTTTGGTGGGCCTTCCCAAAAATAAGCAGCTCTGCAGCCATTAGGTGAGACAATGCCTCAACAAGATCCTGTCCAATGTTTTTGGAAAACATTTTTCTGAGTTGGGCTACGCACCAGCCTTGTTCAAATATCTCAGTGGATTCATTTGATAAGTTTGTTGTTGTTTATGCTTCTGTTGGTGTGTTAACATGGTTAACCCCCTGTGATCAATGACCGACAGTGGCTTCCAATTATAGCAATGCCTCAATTTTAAAATTCTCACCCTTGTTTTCAAATCGCTCCATAGCTGCACCCTCTCCCTATCTCTATAATCTCTTCCAGCCCCACAATCCTCTGGGATATCTGCACTCATCTAAATTTGGCATCTTAATATCCCGGATTTTAATGGTCACCATTGATGACCGTGCCTTCAGCTGCCTAAGGCCCTAAGCTCTGGAATTCTTTCCCAACTCTCTATCTCTCTTCTCACCTTTAAGTAAAACCTATCTCTCAGACCAAACTTTTGACCACCTGCCCCAATATCACCTTATGTGACTCAGTGCCGACGTTTGCTTTATAACATTCCTGTGAAGTCCCTCGGGACATTTTGTTATGCTAAATAAATACAAGTTATTTTATTGTTGGTAAGGTACATTACGTCAACTGGCTAACTATTTGGTATTTTTTGCAAATTGACATTTAAGTTAATGGCTTAGTTGCTGATCAAGTTACATTTTATGTGTGAGAGTGCAGTCCTCTCTCCGATTTTAAAAACTTTGAAGGCTTTAAGGGAACATTAGCAGATCTCATCAGTGCAATATCTATAACCAAGTTGAATACCATGGATCTAATTATTCTGCTGTTTGCTCATTAAGCTACCACTGCAAACGATGACACTACCCATCTGCAGTTCTATTTAAACTTCAATTTTTCCCACAGGAACAGTTTGTGTAATATACTTTAATGTCAGGATGTTTCGTTTATAGATAATTGCTAATCATTACCAACAATTCAGAATTTCGGTACAACATTACTACTTTCTCCAAGGTATTTTTTTTAGGAGATTAAATAGGTGGGTAGAATCCATGGTAAGGGTAGATTGTATATAATGTATGGAATGAGCAGTGTTGATGAATAAAATGGCTCTTTTCAATCTTAGTTGGCTTATATTTAAATTTTAGTTGGCCCTCGGCCCAAACAGCAACTTCAGCAATTCTGGTTTATGAGGATAACTCAAATTGATCTCAAATTGAACCTGGCTTGGTTCTTGCAATGGCAAAACTGGAATCCTACAAATGGACACTACTGTCACAGGGCTTCCAGACTACTAAACTTTCCACTCTGAGGGCAGTAAGATGAAAGGTATTCAGTCTATTCCTTTAACTATAACTCCGTCGAACGAGCTACCTTGCCCCCACTCCCTATTGTAGGATATGATCAGCCTGTTCAGCATGTCAGACCAGTCAGCTACAGTAGTGCAATTAAAGATTCATGTCGTAAGAAATAGCGCCAGGAATTCCCTCGGCCTTGATCAGCCACTGTAACTTTACTGGAAGTTTACTGGAACCCACTAGGAAATTTGCAGCACAGTGTGGTTCTCAACAGGGTATATAGATTTTGTTAGTACTCTGTTGTCATTGACCTGAAACATTAACTATTCTGGGCTGCATTTTATGTGCACCTGCTGGGCGTGGTTTCGGTGGTGGGAGGGGCACTTAAAATAGGGTGGGTGCCCACCCAGTGCCCACCCCGAGCGTGCTTGCCAAAATCGCCAGACCACTGGTTATAGTTAAATAAATAATTAAGTGTCTGTTGAGTTTGTTATCAAAAAATTGACCCGATAATCCGCTGCCCAGGCCATAAAACGGTTGGTGTGGGCAGTTGGGCAGGAGTGGGCAGGCCGGTTTTTTGAAAAAACTTTTCCAACATGTGGGAAGGCAGGAAGGATGCTATCTTTTTGTGGGGGTGGTGGCATTTGCGCACTGGGGGGAAGCTCCCTCTAAGGTAGTACCGCCACCTATATTCCTACCCACCTGCTCTAGGAGACACACAGCCTCCACCCACCCAATCCCTCCCTAAACAGCCCAAACCCTCCCTGCCAATACCTCGGACTTGCTGCTTCACGATCCATGGGCCTTTTTCTTGTTCCTGGTTGCAGTCCCAGCAGCGCCCACTAATGCACTTTTGGCATTGTCAAGAGTGTTGGAATTACCAGCGAATTGCATTGGCTGGCAACCCCCGAGGGCAGGATTTCCTCCCCAGTGAGGGGTGGAAGTCCCACAGTGTCCAATTCAGCCCACCTGCAGTGTTCTATGGATGTGGGGCGGGCTGGCATGGAGCAAGTGTGCTCCACACTGACTTTGCTTCCGTGCGCTGGGGGGGCAGGAGGGGGGGCGAGGGCTGTGCAATCCACCCGCCCCCTCGTAATATGCTGCCCTCTGTTTCTCTCTTCACAGATGCTGCCTGACCTGCTTAGTATTTCTAGCATCTCCTGTTTTTATTATCTAGCCTTTTGCATTGCTGCTGAAGGTGTTCCATGTCCCATTTCTAATAAAACAAAGAGAACTGATGTTGCTTCTTTGCCTTGTCCAGAGATGCACGACGATACGGTACTAGTGTTACGATCCCAAACCAGACCCCCAAATTTTGCTACGATCTGGTTAAGGACCCAGTAACTTATGTTTTAAAGTAAATTAAATTAGAAATCCCAGTTACTTATTAAGAGAATAAAACCACAAGATTCCATGGTTTCAAACAAACAGAAGAAATTTTACTATACCAGAGTCAACAAATTAAATGGTCAATACTGGCTGTGCAGAAGAGTCATAAGGACTAGAAACTTTAACTCTGTTTTTCTCTCCACAGATGCTGTTAGACCTGCTGAGTTTCTCCAGCATTTTCTGTTTTTGTTTCAAATGGTCAATACTATCTACCTTATACTATAACATCCAGGTGTAACATGAGGTAAACATGAATTAACAGACAAATTGTGGTCAAACACACCACAAACTGCGTATTAAATGGCAGACACAACCAGGACAGGACACCAGATTTCTCATCAACCCATCCAGACACCAGTCATCACTGTGAGTCACAAAAATCCTTATAAACTTTGTCTTCCTCATGAGGAATTTCAGCTCCTCTCCTTCAACGAGCTCATCTGATCCCCAGCCGACAGCAGCTCTACTCCACCTGAATTTTATGGGTACAATCCTCACCCAAAAGGCACACTGTTCCAGATCCCTCTCAAATCTGCCACCAGGTCCAGCCTTCTTGGTCTTCTTTTCCAGCTGAACTGATCTACAACCGAGATTGCATCCTCCTGTTTTGGCTGGGCTACACTCCAGTGTCTAAACACAGACATGGCCTCAGCCTCTCTGCCACAATGATGCCAACAACTGCTCCTGGGCTTCCCTGTGCCCCAACCCCCTCAGCAGCACAGAGCTAATGGCAGTACTTCAGCTGCATGGAGCCAACCCTCCTCTCTGTCTGCTCCCCACTCCTCTGTCACGTGGACTCATTTTTGCAGCGTATCCCAGGCCCATGGTCAGATTTCCACATCCTCTCTGAGTAGGTCATTCTTGAGCATGTGCAGCATGTCCCCATTTTTCACTCTCTGCACATGTGCTGGAACTCCTGGGCACACAGCGAATTGTAGTCCTCACACAGCATGACCCAGAGTGGCAGTCAGCAGTGTCAAGTTCCCTCTCAATGTCAACTTTCATCATAGGACACAGAATTACATGATGACTGTAACCACATATGGCAAATAACTAATAGGAAAATATAAGTGGCATCATTATCCCCACAAAAATTGTGGCTTCATGCACTTCACAAGAATGTTTAATCTCAGGGTCAAAGTTTATCTGGAACTATGATGTCCCGCCGAAGGGGCTGTAACCGAGTTGGGACCTGACCCCTCACAAGTGGCCTGTGGAACCCAAGGGCAGCATTTTACTGGCAGTAGCCAATCACAAGCAATGCTGGGACTTCCGTCCAATTAAGGATGGCTGCCCACCTCCCAGAGCTCCTGGCCTAATCAGAGGACCAAAAGCTCAGCGGCTTCAGCAGTGCTACCATTACAGGTTGCCACTACTGAGACAGCAAGATGAGGGAGAGGATGCCTCCATGTTGAGGTGCCCCTAAAGACAAGGTATGTTTATTTTAAAAAGCTGGGGCCAGGAAGATAGGTCCTAGCAATCGTGGGGGGCAGGTGCTGTGTCACCTTTAAGTGGCACACTGTAGCTGGGTGGGGTAGCCACTATACCTGGGGGGGCCATCACAGAGGCCTCTTGCCCCCAGGAACCAGCTGGGAGGTTGCCAGGGTTTACCTGGCGGTCCACCAAAATGGCGGTGGTCCCTCCAGCTGCTGACAAAATGCTGGCGAGGGAGGGAAGTAGCCCTTTGTCTGGCATTTAATTGCTTCAATTAGCCACCTAGTGGGCAGCTGTGCTGCTGAGCCTCCCAACCCTGATAATATGCCATGGCACTGGGGGGACATTGGGCTCCCCTCCTGATGCCTTTCCCCATTACCAGCCCTCCAACTTCCCAGCCCATTGCCAAAGGGCTGGTAAAATTAAGCCCTCAGTTTTAGATTTTATCCTAGATGTGTGAATGGGATTCTGAGAGCACATGCATAACAAGCAAAATTTGGGTTTATCAGGGAAGTTTGAGTTAATGCCACATCTATTCTAAAATCTAAGTACTATAACTCGGGAATCAATATTTGAATAAGGCACACATTAGATTGTGTAGGCACGGCAATATTGCTGTTCTTTTTACAGATGATGGTTGGAATTTTCTAGCCCCATTGGCAACGGGCATCATAGCGGGTGGGGGGGTGGAGGGCGGGTAACAATATGACAAGAAGGACAGAAATCAATTTTACGCCATCGTGAAACCAATTTGCGATCGTCCACACCACCCGGTGTTTCCTGCCGTCGCACACTCTGAACTTCATTTTAATACATTTGCATCTAATTATAAGCCCTGCTTGCTGGAATCTTCCCCCCAACGTCAAATTTACCACCCATGTTGGCGTGACTTCAGAACGGCATGCTTCACGACTGCCTTTGAAAGGCGTGCACCTGGCAACCTGAACTCTGAAGGGAGCTCGGAGGTGAGTGCAAAAAACCATGTGTAGCCCTCGGGAGCATCGCCTGTAGGAGATCAAGGATCTAATGTGTGCATTTGCAGTGGGCACAGGCAAGTCGCTTTTTCTCAGCTGGCTTTCAGTGCGGTGCCAGGGTGTGGGATCCACTGCAGGTTAGGCTGCGGTGGGGGCGGTGACATAGCAGCACAGACTGAAGGGAATACTCAAGCAAATTCTGGGGGGGGGGGGTGTGGGGGAAGGGGGGGTACGAGGGAAGCAGCCATGCACTTGGAAAAGCTTGTCAAAAGTGAGCATTCTTCCACAGTTGAGACTGCAACTCCATTGATATGCTTGGAGTCGGGCCTCTGAAGCTTTTCTGCCCACTCAAGCAATGGAAAAGCATGAAAATGCCACCAAATGCGCCAGAACTTTCACCCCTAGGGTAAAGAAGTTGTACAATCCCCTAGTGAAAGGTGGCCATGGCGCAGTCCACTGGTGGAGGCGCTCACAGCCCCTTGCAATGTCTTTATTAAGGTTTGGACCAGTATCCCTCATGGTTCAAGCCAACAGTGCAACCTTGCAGTGCGGGTTAGGAGAATGCCTGCCCCTGAGCTGAGAGCACAGCATGAAGTCCAGTGGCCGAAGCTCCAACATTACAACTTGAGATTCTTCCATTGGATCGACTTGACCTGGAACTGCAGCATCAGGGACATCCTTAGACAAAGACAGTTCAGAATTATTTACTTCAGCAGAGACATCAGGTATGTTTGTTCTTTGTGGCTCTGGCACCTCAGGAATCAAAGGTTCGACTTCAATTTCAGGTGGAGTAATTGATGGTTGTTGGAGTTACTGGTTGTTGGAGTGTCTCTCGACTTCTGAGATGACCCACATGTTTCCTAACAATCCTGTTTTCCATTTCCACTTGGAATGATAAAGATCCTGTTCAGAGATGATTATACCAGGAACCCATCACGGTCCAGCTGCAAAACTTCGCACAAAAACTGTCTCTCCCACAGTAAATTTTCTATCTTACTGTGAACATCATGATTCACTTTCTGACTACTATGGTTCTACTCCACCTTCCTCTCTAAATTAGGGAATACTCGGCTCAACTTGTACAAATGCAGCGTTTCATAAGCTATTCTGACTGCGTTGAACCTGTGGTTGCATCAGGAGTCGTGCGATAGTTGAAAAAAAAATTTGAAATTCGTGTTTCCAACGGTCCATCGGATAATTTCTTCATGCCTGTTTTAAAAGTTTCTACTGTCCTTTTTGCTAACCCATTGGACGAGGGATGATACGGTTCTGTTTTAACATGTTTAATCCCATTTAGGTTCATGAATCTCTGGAATTCCGCACCAGTGATAGCAGTGCCTTTATCCGACACAATAACTTCTGGGAGGCCATGTACACTAAAACATTGGCACAGCTTTTCAATAGTTGCACACGATGTAGGTGGTCTCACTCCATACACATCCATCCACTTTTAATGCACCTGATGATCACTAAAAACACGATACCTAGTCTATAGTCTAACCCAGGGTCGACCAGGCCGCTCCCATGAACATATTGGAGCTGAAACAGGCAACTTCTGCTGTTGCTGACACTGGAGACTGTCTATAACTGTCTATAACTGGCCACCAGATATAACTTTGTGCAAGTATCTTCATTTTCGAAATACCAGGATGCGCACTGTGAAGCTCTGTCAATAGTGATTATCTTCCTTGCGAAGGGATGACGAATCTTGCTCCCCATAACAAGATATCATCTTGATAACTTAATTCAGATTTACGAGCATAGAGTGGTTTTAATTCTTCAGAGACTTGTGCATTTAACTATCCTTGCAATACCTGTTCCTGGACTCTCAGTCTTCTCTTTTCTAGAGAAAAGCAGCCCCAGCCATTCCTGAGGGTTAAATGCACTCGTTGGATCCCGGTTTGTCCAATTCTTTATCTGCTCCTCACAGACCGGTGAGGGGTCCAGGAAATTTAACACAAATACAACCTCTTGAGGTACTGGAGCATGTGTAAAGCTATCTGGCAAAGGAGGGTGACGAGGGTGTCTGCATTTGCTATATGCACACCTGGGCGGTGCTTAAAAGTGTATTTATATGCTGACAAAATCAAAGCCCATTTTTGAATTCTAGCAGAGGCTATTGGTGGGATTGCTTTATCTTCACTAAACAAACCCAACAGTGGCTTGTGATCTGACACTATGGTGAAGTGTCGACCATACAATTATTGATGGAACTTCTTTACTCCAAAAATGAAGGATAAGCCTTCTTTTTCAATTTGTGAGTAACCTTTCTTGGCTGCAGAGAGGGTTCTGGAGACATATCCTATTGGCCTTTCAGATCTACCCTCCAACTTGTGTGACAATATTGCTCCCACTCCATAGGGAGATGCATCACAAGTGAGCATTAATTCCTTTGCTGGGTCATGGTGCACCAGCAGACACGACGAGTGTAAAAGCTTCTTGACTTTTATGAAGGCTTCCTCTAACTGCGCCTTCCTGGACCATCTGTGGTTCATCTTAGTAATAAGTGTAAAGGGCTAAGATAGATAAATTAGGCAAGAAGCAACCGTAATAATTTATCATGCCTAAAAAAGACTTGAGCTCTGTGACGTTGGCAGGAGAGGGCACTTCCTTGATTGCCCTGACTTTCTCCTCTACTGGATGCAACCCTTTGGCATCCACTCGATAATTCAAATATATGACTTCAGTCACTTGGAAAGTGCACTACTCTTTTTTCAAATGTACGTCATCCTCCAAAAATTTCTGTAGAACCTCTTCCAGGTTGGCCAAATGGTCCCTGGTCCACTCCTCCATCACCCCCTACTCCTCATCCCCCACCTATGGCACCTCCCCATGCCCACGCAAAAGATGCAACACCTGCCCCTTCACTTCCTCTCTCCTCACCGTCCAAGGGCCCAAACACTCCTTTCAAGTGAAGCAGCATTTCACTTGCATTTCCCCTAACTTAGTCTACTGCATTCGTTGCTCCCAATGCAGTCTCCTCTACATTGGAGAGACCAAACGTAAACTGGGCAACTGCTTTGCAGAACACCTGCGGTCTGTCCGCAAGAAAGACCCAAACCTCCCTGTCGCTTGCTATTTTCACACTCCACCCTGCTCTCTTGCCCACATGTCTGTCCTTGGCTTGCTGCATTGTTCCAGTGAAGCCCAATGCAAACTGGAGGAACAGCACCTCATCTTCCGACTAGGCACTTTACAGCCTTCTGGACTGAATATTGAATTCAACAACTTTAGATCTTGAACTCCCTCCTCCATTCCCACCCCCTTTCCGTTTTTTCCCCCTCCCTTTTGTTTTTTCCAATAATTTATATAGATTTTTCTTTTCCCACCTATTTCCATTATTTTTAAATCTATACCTTTAATGCCCTGTCAGTCTGTCCACCCCACCCCCACTAGAGCTGTACCTTGAGTGTCCTGCCATCCATTCTTAATTAGCACATTCGTTTAGATAATATCACCACCTTCAACACCTCTTTGATCCCTTTGTCTGTGACATCTTTTGATTATGTGCTCCTATCACTGCTTGCTTGTCCCTACAACCCCACCCCCCCCACCCCCCCACCCCCCCACTTCTCTCCCCCACCCCCCACCCCCCCCCCCCCCCCCCCCCCCCCACCTTAAACCAGCTTATATTTCACCCTTCTCCTAATATTACTCAGTTCTGCTGAAGGGTCATGAGGACTCGAAACGTCAACTCTTTTCTTCTCCACCGATGCTGCCAGACCTGCTGAGTTTTTCCAGGTAATTCTGTTTTTGCCCTTATTCTAGAGTTGAACTTGAATCTTTGCATGATCACCAATGGTTTAGACTGAAAATGTGTCTTCATGAGGCCTACTAGCTCACCGACGGATCTGGAATTTGGCGTGTTTGGGGCTGTCAGACTATGGGTTGGTTTATACATTTTGCTCCTGCAGACACTTAGGAAAATTGCTTTCTGTTTCTCCTCTGCCTCAAAGTAGAAACCTAGGCACTATGTGTACTGGCTCCAGTCCTCGATGCATGAGTCGTACGGGTCAATTCTGCTGAAGAGTGGCATTACTGGTGAGTGTACTTTTCTTTCTTCCCCTAAAAAATCAAAATACTCACATCCAAGAAGCGAGGTGTAACATTAGAGCAATTTATCCTCATTGTCAATTGTAATAAACTTGGAGTACCGGACAGGTTTCTTATAAGAAACAGTAAACTTTATTTACAGAGCTGCTGTTGAAGATTCATGCTTGTACCAAGGCCAAGGCTAGAAAATTCCACCTGTGCTTAGGGCTGATTTGTCTGTACAGTCACATGATCCCCATAACAGTATGTTAGGTTTTACTTACAATTACTACACTCTGCAATGTTCAAGAGGGAATCCTAAATATGCAAGGCAAAAAAGCCATGTCCCAATTATTCATTCACATCAGTGCCTTGGTTTTATCTTGGGCACATGACCAAAATGAGAAGCTATGAAGCAAACTCTAGGCATTCTCTTTCTCTTCAATGACAGCAAGGTCAGTGTAAGTAAAGTTTCAAACTTACAAAGAACATAGGCAAACACTTCTTCATGATTCAAAGCGCCTGGACATCTAATGGAAGAACCTTCAGATTGCAATCCCCTAGACAAAAACAGCAGCAAATGAACTCAGTGAGGGAGAATACTCTAGCTTCCCACAACCTATCTGGAAAGCGGATAAGTCTGATGGTTGGACAGAAACTCCTTGAATAAAATTTGAGATTACCTCTTGAACTATGCGGTAGCCTAACGCATATATCATAAGTTAGCCAATTGTTCAAGAAGGTAAGCCTCTTTCTTGAGGACCTGGAGCAACAATTGGTGATGAATAAATCTAATACAAGGATTGCACTAGAATATAAAGGTAGTTTGTAGGACACAAGTTGTCCTGCATAGATGCTTCCACTATGCTAAAGACAGATGTGAGCTTTGTAGCTGACAAGATACAGAGGAAAGCAAAATTAATTCAGAGTGCAGTATTCACTGAGTTTGCACTCATTTTCTTAGGCCAGGTTTTGCCAGCTTTTGAATCTAATCCAATTCCAATGTTTTTCTTGGAATTTCAGCATGAATGCTACCTAATCAATTCTAACTAAGTTAGGATGGGCGTTCTTCTAAAGCTAATTATTTTCAAAGTGCCGTCCTTCTGAAGCATTTCACAACTGTGTCAAAGGTCTACACAGAGATTTTGCACTACTAAACGATATTAATTATTAAACTATTTTTCCCAGGTAGCTCTAACATGGGAGAGCATTGATTGATAATGTATTTCCCTGGGATACAGAAGTTGGGACAAAGTGTTCACTGGATTTTTTTTAAAAAGATGCTTCACAGCCACATTGCATGTGTTGGAGAAGGATCTCTATTTCCCTCATGTGCCATTTCCCCTAATCTTCTTTTGAAATAAGCTATATTTGCACATAAAATGCTTTGAAATTGAATGCAATTTTTTCTTGTTTGGAAAGACGATTTATTTACATAGAGGCCCTCAGTGAGTAGATGAACCTCTGGAGAGAGAAGTGATTGGCTTGGGATAGATATATCCAATCATGAAGTTCCAGCATAGGCAGTTATATGTTGCTGATTGTGAGGTTTGAATGCCTAATAGCAATTGCTCAGCCACTGAAGAAGGAATTTTATACCTGTACAGAACATGCAAATGGTGCTTTCTTATGGTTTGCTCAGCGATTCTTTTTCTCGTTTGCAATGAGGTTAAGTTTATATTTCCAAATGGTTTGTGATTTTAAAATTGTTAAATTAATTGAGCATTTTTTTCATTGGTGACCCTATGTGAAAATATGCTTTTGTGATATTGATATTGCATGAAGGACTACATTTAAATTGTGAATATAACAATAGCAAATTGCCTTTATAGTGCCTTTAAAGTAAGAAGCTGTCTCAAGGTACATCATAGAAGCATAAACGGTCAATAAACTAACGAACGAGATGTTAGGAGGGTTGCTCAAAAGCACGGTCAAAGAGATGGGTTAAAGAGATGGGCTATAAGAATGGCCTTAAAGGAAGAGAGGGAGATGGAGAAATGGAGGGCCTTATAGAAGGAACACGAGAGCATGGTCCCTAGGTGGCCAAAGACATACCCAAAAATTATAGGATGAAAGGAGCAGGAAGATTGTACAAAAAAGCAAAGTCAAAGGAACAAGAGTTTGGGCAGTGATAGCAGGATTTAAGGTCATGAAGGAATTTAAACATAAGGTTTAGAATTTTAAATTGGAGAGACGGAAGAAATGTAAGCAAGAAGTTATGCAGAACTTGGTGTGGGATCAGATACTGGCAGTGGAGTTTTAGGAGAGCTGTGGTTTATAGAACTTGGAAGACGGGAGGCTGGCCAGGAAAGCATTGAAAGAATCAAACCTGAAGATGACAAAGGCACAGACCAGAATATTAGCAGAAGACATGTTCAGGCAGGGGCGGAGGGAGGGAATGCTACATAGGTGGTCTTTGTGATAGAAAGGACATGATATTGAAAGATCAGGTTGAGATCAAGTAGGACACTGAGATTAAAAACAGTTTGGTTCAACCTGAGACAGAGAGACAATGAAACCAGTGCAAGGATATGGAGTTTGTGGTGAGGCAGAGAAAATAGCTTTGGTCTTCTTAATTTTTGACTGGTTACAACCAATATATATCAGAGGCAGATGATTTGTGTCACCTGGGAGGTGATGAGGCTTATTTAGGCCAAAGGGTGAAAACTGACTGCTGTGTTAACAAGAGACCCCTGTGTGAAAGTCTGGAGTTAGAACATATTTTTCAGGCTACTTGATAATTATCATGATTTGAACTTGCCTGCAGGCACCAAGAGCCATAATTGTAGGTTTAGCATTCAAGTGCTGATTAGATGCAGTTTTGCTGAAGCAGTAGATGTATCTTGCACTCACCCACTGCCACTGAAGATGTGGAGTGTGATGCCACTGGCTGACGGCACTGGATACTGCAAAGGCTATGGGCCCTGACAACATTCTGGCAACAGTACTAAAGGCATGTTCTCCAGAACTAGCTACGGCCTTAGCCAAACTGTTCCAGTACAGCTACAACACTGGCATCTTCCCTGCAATGTGGAAAACTGCCCAGGTACGCCCTGTCCACAAAAATCAGTTCAAAACCAACCCAGCCAATTACCACGCCATTCGTCTACTGTCAACCATCTGCAAAGTGATGGAAGGTGTCATTGACAATGCTATCAAGTGGCACTTACTCAGCAATAACCTGTACACAGATGCTCAGTTTGTGTTTTTACAGGGCTACTTGGCATGGATAAAAGAGCTGAACTCATAGTCAAGTGACAGTGACTGCCCTTGACATCAAGACAGCATTTGACAGAGAGCAGCATCAAGGAGCCCTAGGAAAATTGAAGTCAGTGGGGATCGGGGAGAAGCTCTGCACTGGTTGGAGTCATACTTAGCACAAAGAAAGGTAGCTGTGGTTGCTGGAGGTCAATCATCTCAGTCCCACTGCAGGAGTTCCTTAGGGCACTGTCCTAGGCCCAACTATCTTCAGTTGCTTCATCAATGTTTTTTTTAATGTCGAAAGTTAGTAGTTATGGTAATTGGGTAGTTATGGCCTCACTGGTTGTTTTTATTGTGCCCTTCTTTGGGAAGGGATTGAAGTCCAAGGAATGCCTGATGGATCTCAAGTCAATGAAGGTGCATCATGTGGCAACAGTGCACCGGAGTCTGATAGTGGAACACATCTCCAAAAATGGTGAGCATCCCTTACTTGTGAGGCCAGTCTACCTGAAAGCATCTGGTGCTTCCCCTGGTCTCCATCCTCCTTCTCCTCTTCCTTTTGTGGCTCCTGAACTTAACCTTCAACAAAATTGTTGGTGGTATTGGTGATCTCTCATGATCAGCAGATTGTCGAGCATGCAGCAAATCACTATGATTGTGGATAACCTCTCGGCTGGCCGGAGACCTTTTGACCAGTCAAAGCATCTAAACCTCTGCTTGAAGAGCCCAATAATCTTCTCAGTGATACTGCTGGTGGGTGAGTGGCTCTTATTGTATGAGCGCTCAGCTGATGTTTGGCAGCCATAAGCCACGGCATCAGAAGATATTCCTTGTTACCAATAGTACTAGCTGTGCACATTCCACTGGGGCAGATTGGTGGGACAGATAACCAGCTCATATAAACTACAATGGCCTCTCCCTGTAAGCAGGCATTCACCTGCACATGCCACTGCTGATGGTTGCAGAGAAGATGCAAATTGAGGGAATGGAATCTCTCCCTGAATGTTTCCAACTTTAAATGAGGGGCTTGCATGACAACATGTGTACACTCAATGGCTCCCATGAGGATGTGAATTCTGCAATCCTTTGGATTCTAGTGCTTTTTGCCTCTGCTCTTCACTGACAATAGGAAATGATAGCCATTCCTCAGAGCCAGGGAGCGCCAAAGGAACTTCTCCTATGCAGAAGTGCACAGAGGATTGTGAGATATGGCTTATATCACCTGTGGCAGCTTGGCTGGTTCCAGTGCAGTAGCATAAAAGTGAAGTGCTACTTAACTTAGTCCTGGCTATGTTGCAACATCTGAGTCATTCTTCTACGAGGCCATGGAACTCCTTTGTAAAGCTCAGCCCCCTCACACATTAGTCTTGGGTGATGTGAATGTAGGAGTACTGCTGTCTGAATATCCTGGGTGATTAGGGTCTCCTGCTGAAAGCCCTCCTCACTCCCCTGTCCCTCTCTCCTGCAGCAGCTGGTGCTGCTCTGCTATAGCCTCATCTCTTCCTTCAGAGCATGTGGGGCCCCCTGAAAGTTGCCAATGGGGCAGGATGAAGCAAATACAGTGGGAAGGTGTCTATGTTTCATCTCTCTCTCCCTCGTTTTCATTGTCATTGCAACAAAGGAGAAACATCTCCTCCTCCTCTATATCATTATTATCCCTCATAGGAGGAGGTTTTGTCGCACTTACATCCATAAATCTGTGAGTTCTGCTTTTAATCTCCTCAAGAAGAGTTTGGAGGTCATAAAGTCATTAAGGCACAGAAGGAGGCCATTTAGCCCAGGTCTGCACCTGTAATGATTTGATTGAGTGGTCATTATTTGGTAAAAGAAAAAAAAATACACATTCAGCTAAGTTATTAGAGAGTGAGATGAAAGAACCAAGCATTATTGTTCTCTTACCTGGATATATTCCTGCTTAAAAGAGCAGACTAGTTGTCTTTTAAAAGGTTACACTGAAGTTTCCACATAATTCAGCTGTTCATGCCCACTTTACGTGAGCTTTACTTCAGTGACTGCATCAATGGGAACAGCTTTGCCACTTCTTCCACAGATCCTGGGTAGCAGCACGTTTTGTTCCTGACAAGGTGCCTCAGCAGTATAACTCAGCTGAAAGAGAGTCTTCGGCCTCCCCTACCCTATCTTTAAATCAATACACAGAGCCAGAGTTATATTTCTCTCAATCAAAATCAATTTGGCATGGCAGTTTGATATTTTTCTGAAGTAATACATCTGTGCATGTAGTAAATGAACCAAAATTACAATGAGTGGCAATCACTATGTAAAATGAACAAGTATTTCCCAGCAGTGTTGAAATAAAAATGTATTGCATCCACCATGATTTTACTTTTTCAAAATTCAATGAAAGTGGAGGCCCTGATGAAAGACCATGTCATGCAGCCTGCACAGACATGTTTGTTGAGAGCTATATTTTAACTCAGAAATATCACAAAAGCTCATTTCTATTTAAGTTTAATCTGAGGTGAATAAATTGTAGCCCAGAATTATGTCTGTTTTAAATAGAGTTGATATTAACTCCATGACTGTGTCACTTTCTCAACAAACAGAATATAGACTTGGGCACTTAGGTTAAGTGATGAACAAGCAAACCATTCAGCACCTGCTTGCACCTTGAAGGCACAGGTCCTTCCATGCCATTGTTTTTGCATTATTTTACTGATTGCTTCCTGCCAAACAGAATGTTAGAAATCAGCTTCAAATCGTTTTCTGAGCCTCATTCAATTTGAATTGGACAGGGTTTGGATTTATTCTTATACAGCCATGATAGACCTAATATAAAGTTTGTAATGCTAGATTTCAATACAATAGTACACCACGTATACAGTGAGGCAATGTGCTCTGTTTTGTTAATTCTTCACGTACCTAATGCCATTTAATTGGCAGTACGTCAAACAATGCTGAGAGCTACTGGTTTGTTATGTGGGAAGTGTAACTGTCAGAACGGTCATTATTTTTCATGTTGATGTCAAATTTATCGAATTTCAATAGCTAGCAGCTATTTCTGGGAGTTAATTATAAGGTGTCAGCCTTATGAGCTCTGGTAATTTTACTTTAGTAACTTCAGATATGGAATTCTTCTGGTGCTGCAGTCAAAACATTGAAAACTAACAGCCTGGACATGTTGTTTGAAGCTGCAGAGGATCATTTTTCCAATGGATCATGACACTTTCATCAAATCCACTGGTCTGCAAGACATTGGACTCTATTGAGCCCAGCAAATGAAAACAGTTTAGCATCTCTGGCATAGTCACTGAAGTTAACAATGGTGATAGGTAGGATTGAAGAGTCCAATTTTCCTACTAGCTTATCTAGTTGCTTTTGCTACTTTTCCCCAGTTTAAATCGGATATGGGAGAGTGTTGTGATGGAGACCTGTTTGGCACGATATCAATATAAACCAGCGTGGCAGTTGGGAGGCCTGAAGAATTTTAGCATTCATATCTCATTAACATTTTGAACTGTGAGCAAGCTGGCAGGGAATACCTATTAGGGAAGATGCCGCAGGATTTGCAAGAACGGACTGGTAGCAGGCCAGAGCCTTTTCATGGAACCCAAAGGAGCACTCTGATATTGGGACTCCTGCTCCAGCCCTGGTCCCTGGAATGATGACAGGGCAAATAGCCCTGAAGAAAAATCATAGGGGTGATAAAAATTGCATTTGAAAAAGAACACTTGTGTTATCTAGTTATAAAAATATTGTGCATGGGTAAAAAGGATTTTGACTGACAGTCATGAATCATCCAATCAGGGAATGGAGAGTCCATTATCTTTCCGACTGGCTTAGGACGGTGGTGTACCATGAAGATGGAGATGTTGGTTGATCAATGGTGAGGGTATGGGGATGGGTGGTTAGAGATCAAGCAATCCTGTGATTAATACTCCAGAAATATGTCCAACCCTATCCAGATGCCGGCTGGCAGCAAGCACATTATCTTACATTTGACAGAAGCAAAATGCTGCGGATGCTGGAAATCATTAAATTTGACTTGTACTGTAAAACGGGAGGAATGAGGGTTTCGGAAGGGTGGGATGACAGAAAATCTTATGTAAGGGTTAATACAGAACAAGAACTAATAAGGACAGGCCCTAAATAGATTAATAGGACAATAACCTCATGAAATAAAGATGAGAATAAAACGCTACAAACCTCCAAGAAAGATCAAAAAATTTAGATCAGAAACAAAGGGAGAGCTTAAAATGAATGTAGCTGAAAAAAATCAAAGACAACAGTATGATGCTTTTGTCCAGTCTTAGAACAGGGAGAGGATTACCAAAGAAAATTAAGATTCCTTAAATATGCAAATGGTGTTGAAACTGATTATGAATTAAAAATTGTTATTGCATTAACAGAAGACCTTAACATTCAACGTAGCAGGTAGTATAAGAAAACTTATGGAGCTAAATTTTCATCTGATGATCTTTCTTTGAGCCACAGCTCATGGTGCATTCTACCATGAATAAAGGAGCAAGCACCATTAACACTGAGTCTCCGTCCAGTCTGCTGATAACATGTATTTTACAAAGAGCAGGTAAGATGCGGTAGAGCAAACTCACTCCAAAACAAGATGGGGATTTTGCCTTCTTCTGTGTTTACACCAAACCCATACTTCCAAATCACCCCCTCAATTTCTCATCTACATGCCCTCGAGGAAAAATCAGTTGGAGCATGTCAGGAAAACCAACCAGGCATAATTGGTTCCCACCGAAATAACAGGCCACAACTGGTTTTAACCAGAATAACTGTTATGACTGGACACCAGAAGGTATCCCCAGTTGTCCAGGTGGATTTAATAGGGACATTGGAATCCTACTGGAACCAGCCGAGTTGCTTACTGGTTCAACTGTATAGAACTGAATAAGTGGCACTTGAGATGGTTGTGATTCCACTTGCCCAGTTGACATTAACTGTAACCATTTGATTCTTACTGGGACTGGTTGACTTCTGCTAAAACAAGTTGACAGGCAAACTGGAATCAGTTGAATTAAATGGAGCCAGTTGCCATGTAGCTGCTTCAATGATTCTTTGAACTTGGACATGTATCAGTTGAAGCCAATTGGATTGACTTAAGTCAAAAGACTGCCTGAGCAATGCTGCCCATAGGTAACATCATTTTTTCAAACTCATTCACGGGATGTGGGCTTTACTGGCTGGGCCAACATTTAATGCCCATCCCTAGGTGCCCATGAGAAGGTGGTGGTGAGCTATCTTCTTGAACTGCTGCAGCCCATTCAAAAGCTCAGCATTAGTTTTCATAGGAATGTTGGTGATGCCCAGTTCTACCTCACCACCACCTCTTTGGACTCCTCTACCATTGCTCACTTATCACACTGCTTCTCTGATACCTAGTACTGGATGAGCAGAAATTTCCTCCAATTAAATATTCAAAGACTGAAGCCATTGTTTTCAGTCCTTGCTTCAAATTCCATTCCCTACCTACCAACTCCATCCCTCTCCCTGGCAACAGTCTAAGATTAAACCGGACTGCTCACAACTTTAGTGTCATAATTTTGACCCTGAGATGAGCTTCTGACCACATATTCATGCCATTACTAAAACTGTTTGTTTTCACTTCACAACATCACCTGACTTTGACCCTGTCTCAGCTCATCTGCTGCTGAAACCCTTATCCATGCCTTTCTTATCTCCAGACTTGACTATTTCAATGCACTCTAGGTTGGTCCCCCATATTCTACCTCAGTAAACTTGAGGCCATCCAAATCTTAAATCACACCAAATTCGATCACTTAACACCCCTGTGATCACTGACCTACACGGCTCCTGGTCAAGCAGCGTTTTGATTTTAAAATTCTCATCCCTGCTTGAAATTTCTTGTTGGCCTGGCCCCTTCCTATCTCTGTAATTTCCCCAACCCTTCGAGATACCTGCATTCATCTAATTCTGACCATCCCTGATTTTCATTGCTCTGAAGGCCATGCCTTCAGTTGCCTAGGCCATAAGCTCTGGAATTTCCTCACTGAGCCTCTCTCCCTTTCTAACTCACTTTCTTCATTTAAGACACTCCGTAAAACCTACCTTTTTGACTAAGCTGTTGGTCAGCTGACTTAATATCTCTTTACATGATTCAGTGTCATATTTTCTTACATAATTTTTTATTTTATTTATTCGTTCTTGGGATGTGGGCTTCGCTGGCTAGGCCAGCATTTATTGCCCATCCCTCATTGCTCTTGAGGGCTTTTAAGAGTCAACCACATTGCTGTGGGTCTGGAGTCACATGTAGGCCAGACCAGGTAAGGACGGCAGATTTCCTCCCTTAAAGGGCATTGGTGAACCAGATGGATTCCTATGACGTCCCTTAGGATGTTTTATTATGTTAAAGGTGCTATATAAATATAAGCTGTTGTTGTTCCTGTTGTTGATGTAAATATATGTCCAGAATTGCTCGTTGCTAAGATGTAGACAATGTGCATATGAAGGATCAGGAAGAAGATACAACGGATGGTTTTTAGGCCGTTCTTGGCTTGGTTTGCTCAATTACTTTTTTTTTGTTTTTGGCTGTTATTTATGTTCTCATGAGATTTTGTACAACTGTTTAGTTTTTTACTTCCTCCTCCAGCATTATTACATGCTGCAGTGAATTTTTCTATGGGAAATACTCTCAGGTTTTTAATTATTATTTTCATTCAGGATAACTCAATTACCAGCAATTAAGCAGTGTGAAATAGTTCCTTCCTGCTAAGAATTTATATGAGTATAGCACCTTACAATAAGTTTGATTTTCAAATTGTTGTCTAGCCATACGGCTGGCATTGAGATCGACCACCTGTTATAAAATGCCCCATTTCCATTGGGCAGAAATATGGGCTTGGCAGGCGGGTACGCGCCTGATCTGCTCGAGTGTGAAATGATGCGCGTTGACATCAGCTGAGCGTGCCGACCTCAACGCGCAGTCGCGCAATAGCTCAGTTGGCTCCAGCGCTGATAATTAAAAGGCCTGTTAAAACCATTAGGTTATCAATTAAATTAAACTTTTTGCTGCCCATCCAATCTAACGGTTGGCGGGCAGGCGAAAAGGCCAAGTGGCCTTTGCCTTTTTTTGGAAACCTCATCCACGGTGGGATGAGGTTTCCAAAAGCATGTCATGAGGGAACATGTTTTATTAATTTTGTTTTTTTTGCTTTTTTTTAATTTGTCTTCATCTCCCTGAGGCAGCTCTGTGTCTCAGGGAGATTATGTAGCGATCACTTGCGTGCATGCGCGAAGTTCGCGCTCAGCTGGCTCGCACTCCACCCCCCCCACTCCTGCACAGGCTGCGCTCAGCGCTGCCGCTCGCATTTCACACTGGGCCTTAATTGACCCTTTGGCATGAAATGGTGGTGCAGTGCGGATCGCGAGCAGTGGTTGGCTTCCCGACTGCACCTGCCTGCCCCCGTCGAGCCCACATGCCAAGGGCAAAATTCTACCCATTGAAATTAAACTCTTAATGCCAGTTTGGTGCCTGGGCAGCAAATGGAAGATCTACTGCATTTCTCTCAGAAAAGACCTATAGCATGTCAATTAGAATGAAATACATTGTGCAGCTATATTTTTTTTGTTGGCTATTTTGCACGCAGCATGCTCTCACAAGCAGCAATGAGACAAATGGCCTGCTAACCTATATTTTTACAGTTTTGATTCAGGAAGGAATGCTAAACCAGGGCATCAAAACTAATAGATGTAGAGTTTAGTTCTCTAGCACCAATGAACCAAAAATGGAGGTTGATCCACCTCCAGCCACTTCGGCATGGCCAGTGTGCTGTGCCAAGCTTGTAAGGATGCTAGCATGGGCATGTCATGTAGGCACCAACCAAATGCAGAGCGGGTAGATTGTGACATCACTCAATGTCTACCACTGATTAGTTGCCTGACCTGTCATTTTGGATCTCACAGGTTGAGCTACACAAGGGATCCTATCCTCACTAGGCCTATTTAAAGACATCAGTCTTGGACTTTCAGCTGGGGTGTTTTTGACCCACTCTTACTGGTACAGAGTGACTGGATGTATTGTGTTCTGTGTTATTGGAGGAGTTCTGGAAAATTTATGGAGGCAGAAGGGAGTGATGGTGAGCTTTTCCTAGGACATCAGTGAAGTTTGGAGACTTGCCAGCAGAAAGTCTGCTTTCACTCATGAGAGCTAGAGTTGCAGTCCCTCTTGGGTTGCTGCACATACAGCAGAGAGGAGAAGGTGTGTAGAGGGAGGAGCAGGAGGGATCTCAATAGAAGGCCATACCTACTGAGGTTTACAGGAAACACCACTTCTGCTTTCACTTGAGCTGGGAGTAGTGCCTGAGGCAGCTGAGGTGGTCACTGAACTGTGCCACCACCTAAAAACATGACCTGCAGGTCATGACCTGCACGGAGCAGGGCAAGGGCGTGCTTCCAGTGGCTGTCAAGATCATCATCACCCTCAATTTCTCCGCCAGCAGATCCTTCCAGGTTAGAGACAGTGATATCACCAACCTATCACAATTCATTGTGTATCACTGTATCAGGGGGGTGACAGAGGCCTTGGAGAGGGGAATTCATAGTCTTTCCTCTGAATAGAGAGAAGCAGGAGGAGTGAGCCAGTGGCTTTGCCATGTTAGAGGGAGTACCAATGATGGAGGAAGTCATCAAATGCATACATGTTGCTCTGTGGCTCCACATATTAATGGGGAGACGCGCAGAAGCACAAAGTATACTACTCCCTAAATGTGCAGTTGGTGTGAAACCCTACACAGAGCATCATTTCAGTGAATGACTGATATCCTGGTAAAATTTCATCCTGCACCAGTCAGTCGTTCCCACCATATTTGAGTCACCATGATGAACCAGAAGCTGGTTGCCTTGGTTATCTACCCAACGCATGACAAATACCTCCCTACAGCTGCCACCCGCTCATGGCCAGTGCCCGCACATACTACTATCAGGAACCTCATGGAGCAAATTATCAGCATTCCAAAACAATGGGCGGAATGCTATGCCCTCCCTCTTGGCAGGTTTGATGGTGAGATGAGACCTTGCCATCTTCCCATCTCCACCCCAATAAAACCCGTGAACGACCTTCCCACCGCACTGCTAATTGAGGCCTTTGAGTGGGTGATTAATGTATGATTAATGAACAAGCCAATTCTGGAAAGGCAAAGAATGCCACAGCGTCACACATGAAATTGTTTCTTGCCAGTGGTGTGGGATGATCTCTGCTGATGTCTTGTTTGCAGGGCTGACATCTGCTTTGGAGCTTCTGAAACCACATGTTGTCATGCTGGCAAACTCCTGCCCACAGCTGGTGTTGTCATTTCCATTGGCTATTAGCTAGAGTTTTCCATTTGTTGTGATTGATGTTGAGGGTGTTCATGTCCCTTTTGACAGCATCCTTAAAATGGAGCTTTGGCTGCCCTGCTAGTCTCATGGGCTACCTCGCCACTATCATATCCTGGGGCATGCCGCCATCTTCCATCCTGTGCATATGCCTAAACCAGCGAAGCCTTCTTTGCTTGATTAGCGCATTTGCCCTAGAAAGGAGTGCTTCATTGGTGACTTTGTCTTTTCATGTAATGCCAAGGATGTGTCACAGACACTGGAGCCGGAAGCTATTGAACTTTTTTCTTGGTAGGTGTAGGTTGTCCAGGCTTCACTGCCATATAGTAATGTGCTAAAGATGTAGGCCTCATAGATAAGTATCTTGGTCCTGTGGGTCCATTTGTTGCTTGCCTGTTTTGTTAGTCAGCCAAAGTTGGTGGCTGCCTTTCCAATGTGTGAGCTGAGCACGTTGTCAAGAGACGTGTTGTCTGTCACCGTAGATCCAAGGTAGCAGAATTTGCTGATTGCTTCCAATGGTGCGTTATCAAGTCTGATCACAGGTGGTGACACAACGCCTTGCCCCATAACTACTGTTTTCTTGATACTGGTGGCGAGGGAGAATATGACACAATTATTGGATAAATAATCCACAGCTATCTTTTGCCTGGGCAACTAGTGCAGCATCATCAGAATACAGGAGTTCTCTGATCAGGACATGCTGTGCTTTTGACTTGGCTTTCAGTCTTTATAGGTTGAGGAGTTTCCCATCTGATCATGTATGGAGGCACTCTCCTTTCATGCCGGCACTGAAAGCGTAGGTTAATAGGAATGAGAAAAAGATATCTAATAGATTAGGGAATAAGACACAGCCCTGTTTCACCCAATTATTAACCATAAAGCTGTCAGAGGTAGAGCTGTTGAACTGAATAGTGCCGTGTATGGTTTGACGGAAGGACAATATGCAACTGTGAAGCTTGGAAAGATTGAGACAGCCAATTTTCTCTAGTTTTAAAATAAGTAAACCTAAATTAAGGTAATTATAAGAGCATGAAAGAGAACTAGCTAAAGTGAATGGCAAATTAGGTTAAGAGATAGGTCAATAGAGATACAGTGGCAGACATTTAAGGGGTATTTCAGAATACACAGGATAGATACATTCCAATGAGAAAGAAAAATTCCAAGGGCAGGACCCACCATTCCTAGTTAGCTAAAAAAGTTAAAGATGTATCAATCTTAAAGAAAAAGCATTTAATTGCACAAAGATGGGTGGCAGGTCAGATGATTGGACAGAATATAAAAAACAGCAAAGAATGACAAAAGATTGATAAGGAAGGGAAAGTTAGTGTACGAGAAAAGGCTAGCTAGAAATGTGAAGACGGATAAAAATAAAAGAGCTAACAAAGTGAATATTGGTCCTATAGAAAGTGAGTCTGTGGAATTAATAATGGAAAATAAGGAGATGACGGATGAATTAAACAGGTATTTTGCATCAGTCTTCATTATAGGGGATACAAGTAACATCCCAGAAATAGCTGTCAATCAGGAAATGGGAGGGAGGAAGGAACTCAAGAAAGCTACAATCACTGGAGAAGTTGTACTAAGCAAATTATTGGAGATGTGGGCTGACAAGTCCCGGGTCCTGATGGACATCATCCTAGGGTCTTAAAAGAAGTGGCTAGTGAGATAGTTGATGTGTTGGTTTTAATTTTCCAAAATTCCCTAGATTCGGGGATGGCTCCTTTAGATTGGAAAATAGTGAATGTAACTCCTTTACTCAATAAGGGAGAGAGACAGAGAGCAGGAAACTACAGGCCAGTTAACATAACATCTATCATAGGGAAAATATTAGAAGCTATTATTAAAGACATTATAGCAGGACACTTAGAAAAATTCAAGATAATTAGGCAGAGTCAACATGGTTTTGTGAAAGGGAAATCATGGCCAGGACTTTTATCTTGTCCGGCAGCCTTGGTGGGCAGGCCCGGAAGTGGTCGCAAAGCCAACTGCTGCCCGCGATCTGGTCCTGACATCGCTTTCATGCTGGCTGGCTAATTAACAGCCAGGGAGCTGAAGATTTAAAAACACACAAAAAACTTTACCTCTGTTAAAAATGTCCCCTCATGTGACTCTGTCACATGAGCAGGGACATGTTATGAATGAAGTTTAAAAATTTTTATTTAATTTTTAATTTCTGTTGAAAACTCCATGGCCTGAGGATGAGGTTTCCTAAAAAATCCAAAGGCCACTTGGCCTTTTCGCCTACCCGCCAAATGTAAGGTTGGACGGGCAGCGAAAAATGTCATTCAATTAATGGCCTTAATAGGCCTCTTTCTTGTCGGCAGGCGTGCTGCCGACTCCCACGCATGCCCACTCACCAAAATATCACCCGAGTACGTGATGACGTCCGGACATTTGCCTGACATCATCGCGGGTCATTTTACTTTGAGCAGGTCAGGTGCATGCCTGCCCATTCAATGCAAATTTCTGCTCCACGTTTAACCAAATTGGAGTTGTTTGAAGAAATAATATGTGCTGTGGATAAAGGGGAACTGGTGGATGTAGTGTACTTAGATTTCCACATGGCATTTGATAAGGTGACACATGAAAGATTATTGCTCAAAGTTTATGGTATAGATGGTAACATGTTAGCATGGATAGAAGATTGGCTCACTAACAGGAAACAGAGTATGCATAAATGAGTCATTTGCTAGTTGGCAAGATGTAATGAGTGGTGTGCCATAGGTATCAGCGCTGGGGCCTCAACTTTTTACAATTTATATAAATGACTTGGATGAAGGGTCTGAAGGTATGTTTACTAAATTTGTTGATGACACTAAGATAGGTAGGAAAGTAAGTTGTGAAGTGGATATAAGGAGGTTACAAAGGGACATAGATAGGTTGAGTGGGGAAAGATCTGGCAAATGGAATATAATATGGAAAAAATGTGAAATTTTCCATTTTGTCGGGAAGAATAAAAAAGCTGCATATTTTCTAAATGGTGAGAGATTGCAGAGCTCTGAAGTGCAGAGGGATCTGGGTGACCGAGTGTATGAATCGCAAAAAAGTTAGTATACAGGCACAGTAAGTAATTAGGAAAGCTAACAGAATGTTATCATTTATTGCAAGGGGAATTGAATACAAAAGTATGAAGGTTTTGCTTCAGTCATACAGAGCACTAGTGAGACCATGTCTGGAGTACTGTATTGGTCACCTTATTTAAGGAAAGATGTAAATGTGTTGGAAGCAGTTCAGACAAGGTTTACTCGACTAATACCTGGAATGGGCAGGTTGTCTTATGAGGAAAGGTTGGACAGACTAGGCTTGTATGTACTGGAGTTTAAAAGAGTAAGAGATGATGATTGAAATGTATAAGATCCTGAGGGGACTGACAGTATGGGTGTGGAAAGCATGTTTCCTCTTGTGGGAGAATCTAGAACTAGGGAGGGAATTTTCCTTGCCCACTGGCATCAGGCATGTTTGGTGGCATGAGCAGACAATATAATGAGAATGCCAAAAATCAGTTTCATGACATTGTGAAAACAATTTGAAATTGTCTGCACTGCACTGGTGGGGTGCGTTTCCCGTCATCGGGCACTGGGAACCTCATTGTTATACATCTGCAAATCATTATTAGGCCAGTCCACTGGGATCAACCCCCCATGCTGGATCACCTGCCCACGTCGGCGAGAAAACACGGGGGTGCAGAATACATCTTGACAAATGCGATGCACAGAAGTCAGGACTTACCACCAGGGCTTTGCTCACATATCAGTCATCCAAGGAACAGAAGATACTGGAACCTGACAGAAACAGGATCCTGGAGAATGTCCATCGCATGCTGGGTGGATTCTCATGGACATGGCTCTGCCACGAAGCAGCTCATGGAAGGTGGAAAGTTACCATTGAGGGCCTGCTCGCAACAGATAATCATCGAGGGGATGGAGAGGAAGGTCCAGCTGTGTTTCGGAGAGGAAGATGTACTGGGGGTTGGGAGAGGAAGGTCTAGGTTCGAGTGGGAGGGGAAGGTGTGTCAGGTAAGTGCTGTGACAGGCCGTCCAGGATGCTTATTTCCAGCTCTTCAAAGGAGTAGGAGTCTTCTTGGCTGGAGGCGAGAACCTGGATGGAACTGAGCAGCTGGCTGGCTGAGGGTGTCAGTCACTTGGCAGAACTCCCTGTGAACCCAAGTAGAGAATAGTACATGGTAGCAAAGTCAAAAGCAGGAGAATGAGCACTCACATTTGCGTTGAGAGAGGGATAATGTGGTGTGGGATTCTTACATGGGTGTTCGCCGCTAACCTCACTGTCACCGCAGGCACAGTCAACGTCCTCACCAGTCAGTGCAATGGCACACTCTTCAAAGTGAATGAGGTGTCTAATGTGGGCCACTCCACCCCCATCTGGGACCTCCCGCTGCTGATGTGCGTCAGCTTCTCCTGCATGAAAACAGATGGAGAGGGTGTGAGCAGGACACATGGCACTGCACTGGGATGTTTGTGCGGTGAGCGGAGCCATGGACAGGATGAGGATGCGAGCTCCAGAGGATATGAGTCTGATGGAGATATGAGGGTGTGCGTGAGAGTTAGTGGTGTTGTCCCTCGAGGTGTGAGATCCCTGTGGATATGTGATGGGTTGTGAGTGTGTGAGTTGAGAGTGACGAGAAGAGTGACTTTCCCTGGTAGAACAGGTGAGACGATTCATCTGTTGCAGCACTGGGTGGCTGTCCTCTTTTGCAGGGCATTGGTGCTGACCACTGCTGCCACTGCCTCCCATGCTGGATTGGCTTCCTTGCTTGCTGGCCTTCTCTCAAAGTGGGGGTAGAGGACATCATGGCGAGCCTCCACTGCATCCAAAAGTTGCTCGAGGGATGCATCATTAAACTGGGGTGGGGCTGCAGTCTTCTTGCCTTTCAGGGCCATGTCTTCCGTGCAGCAGTCCGGGGCTGGAAGCACTGACAGATGTGCGCATGGCTGCACTTTAAATATGCTGCTCAGTCTGATGAAGTGGCAAGATGTTGGCATGGCGGCCAAATGAGAGCCAACCCATCATCGAAATGGTGTGTTTCCTGGGAATGCATAATTAATGAGGTGGGTTTGGGACGATACGATGTGAAAAGCCGCCATTACAGCCAGGGGGTAAAAGGTCCTTTTTCTGCCTGCTACTGCATTTAGTGCAAATCTGGGATGATTTTTTCTCTCAGAGGGTTGTGAGTCTTTGGCACTCTCTTCCTCAAAAGGCGGTGGAAGGTCTTTTCAAGCTCAAGTAATGAGGATTCTGCATCAAGGTCATCCATAACAGATATCTGCAGAAGATCATCAAACACAGACAGATAGATATCCATCTCACATGACTACAGCTTGGGGCAGTGCTCTATCCAGCAGACCATTTACTTGTTCCTGTCAGTAAGTACTTCCCCAGCTACGGATTTCAAAGAAGCAACTTTGGTGATGGTGGGGCCAAGTGTTCTTTTGACACCATCATACTAAGGTCAAAGGTTACCATTGTCATGAGCAGTTTGTATTTCTTCACACAGATCAATCCAATATTTGTTGGTACAATACCTTGCTGACTTCTGCACAACTGCTTTGGCCAGTATGAGGTTGTCACATTCTATAGGGTTAGGAGACATGTTACAATCCAGGTGAGCTACTCAAGTACGCTTCAATGACAGGAGTCATTTCTGCAAGGTGGGTCTTCAACCAATCTTTGCTCCTGTTTTTTCCTTTGTCAAATGTGGATAATACAGCTTCATAGATGATTGACTATAGGAACTTCCATGCTTCATCAGTGTTATCTGGTGAGCTCTCGGAGGGAGAGACTGCCCAAGAGCTTCTGAGAAGTTCTGGCATTTGTCGTTATCCCTCATGCATTGAATGTTGATGCGAGGAATGCCATTGTGTTTGGACTTGTGTATTTTCTGTGGTTGTACCTTCACCCTGCTACTGACAAGTGAGTGAAGAGCATCTCAGTTTGCACTGTGAAAGGTCTGGGTGTGAAGAGTGCTGGACAGGTCAAGTCTTTTGGAGATTATCAAGTCAAGTTGGTGTCAGTGGCCAGATCTCAGATGGCGCCATGATAACTTGTGCCGATGTCTGTCTGGAAAGAAGGTGTTAGTGTTAGCAAAGTTTACGTTGTTCAGCCCTCCTCCACCAAAACCCTTGGCCAAGTATCTATACTGAAAATTGATATAGCTTTACTTAGTACATAGCTTAAGATATGAATGAAATGTACTGTCCTTCACCATTTGACAACTCATCAACAAAGCTTGTTTAAGTCAAAATTCTTTATGCCTATCTCAGTTTTGTTATTTACACTTTCAATGGCCTGTGCAGACATTGACCCAAAGATGCAATTGAAAACATGGAAATGTCAGTGTTGATCAAAAGAATATCATCCAGCACTCACCTAATTGAGCTCTCTAGTTCAAATATTTGATGAGTGGACTCATGACAACAAAAACCTTTTCTTGTTTCAAGTTAATACAGTCATATGTAGTCAATTTCTCAGAAAGAAACCAAACCTATTGGAAACAATCTAAGCACTGTAACCTATGGGATAATGGACACCAGTTACATTAATGACAAGTTTTCCAATGTTCTTTGCCCCATTTCAGCCCAGAATGCATGGGAAACCTTTTAACTGAATACCTGGACTGATTTCCCAGCCTCTTAGAATACTGGCATTTTTCTTTGACACTCATCTTGAATGTGCTAAATAAAAGCACCATGTGTGATGGGCTTTTTACTTTGCCTCTTTGTTCCAATTTTTATGGTGGCTTCTCATAACTTCCTCCTTCTCCCTCTCAGCATACACATTATATGAGGGATCCCCGCACACATGCATGTTTCACTGCAATAGCCACTCACTGAATCTCTTTATCGCTCTTCCTGCAGGCAAAATTGGCTCACAGCGCAAGGGACAGTAGCACAAACATGAAGGACCATATAACATCCAGGCCCTCAATGAGATGTAGCAGGGCACCTGGGAGATCATGGGTCCACCAAAAATAAAAGCATTGGAGATTGCCAAGTTGTGGGCAACACTCTGAGCAAAGTGTTTCCTTATTGCTAAGAACATTCAGGCAACTAAGCAACATCATGCTGAACAGTACGGCCAAGAGTTTATTTTGCTGCAGCTTGTCAGTGCAAACTTGTCCCTTTCCCTTTGCTCTATTTCCTTTTCAGCACCTGGATGTTGGAGTAGAAAATTTTAGTAAGTAAAACCTTATTCACTCCATCCCTCTTAAGCACTAGAACAGAGATTGGCATTCCAGATGGATTAAAGAGTTACTTAGAGTGACTTCTGCACTTAGTGAAGCATCTGACATAAATGATCAGGAGCAGCAGCTAGAAGAAAGGATGGGCCAGGAGGTGGACAAGTTCTGCTCCAAACTCTGTTGAAAAGGATAGAGATGCTGATTGATCAATGGTCATGCTGGTAGCCCTATGGCCCTGACTGTATCATATCTATTCAGGCATGCTGGGTCGCAGTGGGAGTGGGTCATAAACGACATATGGATGTCGTAACCCTTGTTCCCTAGCCACCATCCTTTAAAGTTCCTTCATGGGTGGAATAGTTTGGGGGATAGGTGACTGGAACAAGATGAAGGAGTCAGCAGAAAGTGAGTAAAAACTTTGTCCTTTTGTTACTGAGACTATTTCGTCCAGTTGATCATACTACAAAATCAAAAAGAATGCAATAATATTAAATTAAAAATGCATCAAAATCTTACATGTTTAAAGTTATAGAAGTTAGAGGTTTGGAAAAAGTAATTCATGCATGTGTTCTAGAGACATTCTATGGAGCTTCTCACCTCAGAACTTTGCTGAACTACACTAAATTTTAGGAAGGGTCAAATCTTGGACAGATTTCTATTGGGTTTGTCAGTACTTAACACTCACAGAAGGGATTTGGGGTCATGCCCAGCAACAAGCAATTGAGGCCATTAGGAACATATCAGTGGCACCAGTGCTCTAAACCTACAAAGGTGATTGCAAATACAAATAGTTATAGCTTGGGAATAGCAATATAGCAAAAGGCTCTTACCACAAATAAAAACAAAAAAAGCTGAAGATACTCAGCAGGTGTGGCAGCATCTGTGGAGAGAGAAAACCATAATAGGCGAATTTTAATGCCTTCCTCCAAGGTGATTTTAGAGACTCAAGAATCCTCCTTTGGATACAATGAAGTAGGCTTCATAGTCTTGAATATATTAACAGCAAGCCTTTATTAACAACTCATAACTATACACATGTATACAGTAGAGGGCACAGGTATGGAGTTGACTCCATCCTCTGCCCATCTTTAGACTGACCCTGGCTCTGGGCCATGTGCCTTCTTACATCACTGTGTATGTGGTATTGTACTCAGTCTCACATTAACCTTGTAGGTACCAGACCCTATTCCTACAGAGCTGGAGACATTTAATCAATAGGAGGGTTCTGGGTAGGAACCCCACTGCCTTCCCACCTCTGCTCTGATTAAGTCCAAGGCATGAAGGCTCGTGGATGTATTCAACCAGTGGCAGGCATGACAGTCACCATGCAGGAAGCCACATGGTGCCTGAACAAGGGACCTGTCATCAGGGAGAGGGAGGGGGGGGTGTCTGCTGAGAGCCAACTTCCTGCCCTTTCTTCTTACCCCCTTTCTACCTCTAACCAGCACCGTCCTCCCCATCCTCATCCCATCCTCACATACTTCTGGCCTGGGTCCTTCGCTGATCTTGGGCCTTGAATGGCTGCACTTCTGGCAGCTGCCACCGTCCTGCTGGCGTTGACCAGTGGTGGGATTTCCTAACTGGCACTTCGTACGGCGGGCCTTCCCCAAAAGAAGCAATGCTGGGCTCTCACCGGCTCTCCAGCTGGTCGGCGGAATCCCTGTTGCCCAGATTAAATTTCACCCAATGTTCCACATCAGGAAATACAGACCTGGTGAATCAAATTACAAAGTTAAGCAAAGACAGACAAACTGCCTTCCGTTCACATAGCTACATGTACATTTGTTCAGATTTATCAGGATTAGCCCAGAGTAAGATTATCAATTCATTTTACTAAATGAGATGAAATCACAATGTTTCCAAAAGCAGTGATTCACTATTGAACAGTGAGTAGGTTAATGATGTGAACTGTAAATGTCACACTAACTTTGTTCAGAGATAAGTTAATCGTTGACTTTTGATAGTCCCTTGTTCACCTCTCTATGCTGATAAAGGGCATGACATTTTAAGCCCTCAGTCTCATGTTAGAGATGTCTTTGGTACAATGAAATGCTATTGAAGCATCAATATACTCCTGGCAAGCACAGTTATTTGAAAAACAGCTCTTAAAAATATTTAATTTGTAGAGAATATGAATCTGGCTTCAAATGTTCTTTTCACAAGTGTAATAGAAATCTTTTAAAAATGAAAAAACAATGTTTTTGACAGTAATACACATGAATATGTTCTCCCTCTAAATTAAATTCTTATTGTTCAGCATTGTTCACCTGATAATGGAAATTAGCAATACCACTAAATCAAACACTCAGCTCAAAAATGCACATTTTCATGGTGAAATTAGCCAAATGTACTAAAACAGCTTGATTTGGAGACCATTCAAATTTGATGTAATTATAAATGGGGTTTAAAGGAGGACGGAGAGTTGGGGAGGTCTAGGGCAGAGAATTCCAGACCTTAGATTTTGATGGTTGAAGGTACATCTATCAATGGTGGGGAAAGGGATTTGCAGATGCACAAGAGGCCTGAATTGGATGAACACTTAACTCACAAAGGTTCAGCTGATCAAGCAGCTCTATGGAGAGAGATACAGACTTAATGTTTCCGGTTAATAGCCTTTCATCAGAATTGACATTCATGCAGATTGTGGCAGTCATTTTGAGGTTAAGCCTCTCAATGGCAAGTTTTAAGTGGTCAGAATGGGCAGTGCACATTCCTTCCCCCCTACTGGTACTTGCAAATCACTTCAGGCTCCTATTAACGTCACCCGACTCCCATTTGCATGGGCTAACCAGGATCCCACCTGTTTCTGCTAGGCGCTTGAGTTGCCATTTCAAGGCCCCCAGCAAAATGACAGAGATCCAGATATTGGTGGAATCGTGGCAGTAAGTACTGCACCATTTTAATTGTACGACTGCTCCATTTGCAGATGGCAGGTGGAATGTATTCTGGCTCTATAGATACACCAAAAATAATTCTTTGTTTGTTGACAGCTAAGTATTAGGGAAATAATAAACTACAAAATTCCAATTTGCACACAGGGAGTGTGTATTGGGAGTAATGAATATCATTTTTCCAAAGTAATGATTTTTAATGTTATCTTTATCCATAATTTATATTAGCTTGAGGCCAGAATATTTCTGCTCAATTTCAATGCAACTTTGTATTTTAGGTATATTGTGATGTGAATGACACAAAAGTGCACAATTTCCTTTAACGTATAACTGAGATTTGCAGAAATGTGTTTTTGTAGAATCTGCAAATCTTGTTACTTTTCGTCAGGGTGCCTACAGCACATGTGCCATTCAAGTATATTAATAAGTTTTGCAGCCTTTGTAAGACGTAAGCTTCTAACACTGACATGTTCCTCTACGGTTTGGGTATGAGGATTGTGAGAAATAATGAGACAACACCCAAAGCTCAAAGTAAACACTAATGTCTTTACCAGATTTGAACAATATAAGACATGCTTTACAATCCCCTGCATTACAATACGCCCAGTAAGTCACAAATATGTTACAAGTAATATGTATGTATATATTATATATACACACACATGCAATAATTCACTGAGCGGTCAATTCCTTGGCGATCTTACCTCTAGCAGCTGACCAGACTGCTCGCTAAGCACCGAATCACCCTTTTGCAATGATTGTTATTCCCTTCTCTCCAAGGCAAGTTGAATGTTTCATTGACAAGGTCATACTGCCCTATTAAAATTGAGCTGAAGCTACAATTGTCCAATGAAGCATGCAATTCTTTGTTTAATCCGTGATATTTGACATTCCTCGACAATGTCCATTTGTTTAAAACCCACTTCAGTAATTTCCATCCCACTTGGCTATTGTCTGTGGTTTCAAGATCTTTATTAGTAACTTCTTTCCTGGGTCATAGCTTAATAAAAAAATCAACCCCATGTTTTTAACAAACTGTTGTTTGGAAAATTTCTAATTTGCCTGCATTTCAAAAGGAGACATTGTCCATCAACGTCAGTTTGCGTCTCTAATGGAATTTGTGTATTTCCCCAAGGCAAGTTTGGTGGCGGTGGTATTTAATCAAGCAGGAAGGTGGCAGGCAGGGACCCCGCTGCCTTTCTGCCTCCATCCTGATTAAGTCTTTGGCAGAAGATCCGTCAATAGCCTTCCCTCCTGGCCCTTAAGTGAGCAATTAATCCACCATCTACAGGACACAAGTCAGGAGTATGATGGAATACTCCCCTCTTGCCTGGATGAGTGCAGCTCCCACAACACTCAAGAAACTTGACACAATCCAGGACAAAACGGCCCACTTGATTGGCACCACATCCACGAACATTCACTCCCTCCACCATTGACGCACAATAGCAGCAGTGTGTACCATCTACAAGATGCTGTGAAGCAACTCACCAAGGTTCCTTCAACAGCACCTTCCAAACCTGTGACCTGCGCCATCTAGAAGGACAAGGGCAGCAGATAGATATGAACACCATCACCTGCAAGTTCTCCTCCAAGTCACTCACCATCCTGACTTGGGAATATATCGCCGTTCCTTCACTGTCGCTGTGCCAAAATTCTGGAACTCACTCCCTAACAGTGTGTGTTACCTACACCAGATGCACTGCAGTGGTTCAAGAAGGCGGCCCACCACTGCCTTCTCAGGGCAATTCAGGGTGGGCAATAAATGCTGGCCTAGCCAGCGAAGCCCACATCCCGTGAATGGATAAATAAAACCCAGTGGCAAGTGGGGACTTGCCATGCAGGGAATACGACAAGCAAACCTGTGCGGGGTTGCTTGGAGGCTCCCAGGAGGCCCCTCGTTCAAAGCCACTCAGTCCCTGATATGGGACCCAACATTGGGAAGATAGGGCTTGCTGAGGGTCAGCCCCTCCCCCCTCCACCACCCTTGCTGCCGACTTCTCTCCCCACCCTCCCCTGTGACTCCCCACCCACTACCATTCACTTCTGGCCTGGGATCCAGCGACCCTGGCCGTGGTGGTTATCATACCAGCAGCAGCTAATGCCTCCAATAGAGCTGCCGGCCTCAGATTGACATTCAGCTCTAAGTTGCCGAAGGTCCTTGATCTCAGGAAAGACCTGCTGCTGGCTGTCAAGTGCCTGAGTGGAACAAGATGCTGCGGGCCTTCCTGTAAACAGGCGATGGGGTTCTTGCCAGCTTGCCAGCTGGCGTCCAAAACTCCAGTCACTTCCACAAGATTCCACTCAACAGGTAGAATCATCCCAGATTTGCACTAAATGCGGTAGTGGGCAGGAGAAAGGGCGTTTTACCCATCAACTGCAATGGTGGATTTTTGCACCCTATTGTCCCATTCCCACCTCATTAATTATGCAGCCACAGGAAACATGGTGTCTCGCTGGTGGGTGGCCTCCAATTTTCCACCATGCCAAAGCCTCGCCGCCTCCTCACGCAGGGCTCCCTATTTAAACTGCAGCTGTGAGCACAGTTCTCAATGCTTGCAGCCCAGGAGGGCACCGGCGAAGACATGGCCCCAAAAGCCAAGAAAAGTGCAGGCCCCCGATTCAGTGACGCATCCCTGGAATGCCTCCTGGACACTGTGGAGGCCTGCTGCAATGTCCTCTACCCCCATTCTGCCTGCAGGAGGCTCATCAGTCTCACCACTCTGGCTTGAAAGGAAGTGGTCAGTGCAAATGCTGTACATAAGTGGTCGGCCATCCAACGCAAAAAACAGACAAATGATCTCATCTGTGCTGCCAGGGTAAGGCAACCATCTCATCACTCTAAACTCACACACTCACAAGACTATCACACATTCACTGGCATCTCACTCACTGCCAGCTCAAGGGGCATCACTATTCACTCTCTCATCATCATCTAGCCTCATCTCCTCTGGAGACTGCCTCTTCAGCCCTCACCATCTTGAGGCCACTTGCACAGATCAACATGCACCCCTCCCCCACACACACCCTGGGATACCCGCCTTCCCCAGTACAGCCTTCACCCTGCAGCCTCTTCCCTTCCCTGAGGCCACTTCTCCCCCTTCCCCAATCAAGCCCTAGCCCTGCAGCCGTTGAAAAGCCACCCCCGCCTTACCCTGTCTGTTAGGTAGAGACCTGCCTGTGAGCCCCCCCTAAAAGTGCTGTGGTGCTGTCTGTGAAGCCTGGCGTTGATGATTGCGAGTGCTGCCCGAAGCAATGTAGGAAAACAGAATTTGAAGCACGGAGTGAAGTACGGCTTGCCAGGTGCATGTCACTCGTGTACAGTTGTGAAACATGTCGGCGTGCAATCACGTCAACGTGCCCGGACGATCCAGCGTGGGGGGATGATTCTGGCAAGCAGGGCTTATAATTAGATCCAAATGTATTAATATGACGTTCCTGATGTGCGGCGATGGGAAACGTGGCCCACCATTGACGGGCAGAGCGGAGGATCGCAAACTGCTTTCTTGACGGCACAAAACCGGTTTTTGGCCTTCTTCCCCAAATGTTCGCTCATGCCCAAAGCCAACCGGGGTGGAAGATTCTGGCCAATGTCTTCAGATTTCCTCTATATGTAAATCTTCTACAGAATCCTGACCTGATATCAAAGCAAAGAATAGCTTTTAAAACATGTTCTGATCATTCACGACTTTTTGCGAACTTTGAAGTGTTTTACCAGTGACTCTGTTCATCTGACGTGAAAACCATCCTGCAGCTGTACACAGCAAACAACATTCTGTATTTAATTTAAATTATTGATGTTCCACCTAAGTTGATTTGTTCCTGCAAAGCTCAACCACAAATTTTATACGATTAAGCCAGTCAAAAATATTACAGCCACTTCTACCTGTTGTGTCGCGCAGTCCAGTGACGTATATGCTATGAGTCCGCAGTGTCAGCAATAAGCCACACCTGCCAGTGGTACATACTGGGAATTTATATGCATGCTTACTCACATTCTCAAATTTAAAATATTTGCACTGACTGTGAGGGAAAATGTATTAGGATTAAGTGTCAAGGTGTTGGGAGCAGTATATTAGCATATATTGAGGATTGTTTAATGGACAAAAAGCAAAGAATAGGCATAAAGGGGGCGTTTTCAAGCTGGCAAGCTGTGACTAGTGGAGTGCCACAAGGATCAGTGCTGGGACCTCAGCTATTTGCAATCTATATTACTGACTTAGGTGAAGAGACAGAGAGCAATGTATCTAAATTTGCTGATGATACAAAGCTATGTGGGATGTTAGCTGTGAGGATGACACAGAGAAGTTGCAACAACTGAGTGGGCAACAAAATGCCAGATGGAGCACATTGTGGGGAAATGTGGTCAGAAGAATAGAAAAGTGGAATATTTTTTAAAAGGTGTAAAACTTGTGATTGATGATGTTCAGAGAGACTTAGGTGTACTTGTACAAGGAACTCAGAAAGCTAGTGTACAGCAAGCAATTTGAATGGAAAATGGCATGTTGACCTTTATTGCAAGAGGATTGGAATACAAGAATAAATATAAGTTTTGTTACAGTTGCACAGGGCTTTGGTGAAACCACACCTCGTATGATGTATGCAGTTTTGGTTTCCATATTTAAGGAAGGATATACTTGCATTGAAGGCAGTATAGCAAAGGTTCACTAGATTAGTCCCAGGGATGAGAGGGTTGTCCTATGATGAAACACTGATTAAATTGGGCCTATCTTCTCTGGGATTTAAAGAAGTGAAAGGTGATCTCTTTGAAACACAAAAGATTCTAAAGGGTGCTAACAAGATAGACACTGAGAGGTTGTTTCTGTTGCCTGGGGAATCCAAAACACAGGGGAACAGTCTCAGGATAAGGGGACAATCATGAGATGAGGAGAAATTTCTGAGTTTGTGAATCTTCAGAATTCTCCACTCCAGAAGGATGGATAATCCCATCGTTGAATATGTTAAAGGCTGGAATAGGCAGGTTTTTGGACTTTCAGGGCATCAATGGATATGGGGAATGGGCAGGAAAGTATAGTTGAAGCCCAAGACCAAGATCATGATTGTATTAAATGGAGGAGCAGGCTCAATGGGCCATATGGTCCACTCCTGCTCCTATCTCTGGTATTCTTGTGTAGATATCTGATTTGGAACAAATCATTTTTCACCTTAGTGGGGTTGAGTTTCCTTGCAACTTCTCCTGAAGTTTTGCCATAACCTTAATGAGAGATCTTTGAAAATCCTGGCACAGTTGGGGTGGACAATTGGGAGAACCCACAGGAAATTTCAAATCTGGTATATTTATCACATGTGCAAATGGAGGGCAGCTTAGCTAACTGAGTGAAGACTTGGAACCTGGTGAGAGGTAAATTGTTCTGTAAATTGTTAAACTCCCTTTTATAGTTATTGTAAGTTCAACCATTTCTTGCTGTTATTGGGATCATGTGACTGTACAGACGAATCAGTCCTCTGCGTGGGGAATCTTAGGTGTGGAGTTTTTTAGCCTTGGTCTTGAAACAAGCATATAGCCTCACCAGGTGTTTGTAAATAAAGTTTATTGTTTCTTACAAGCAACCCATCCTGCAACCAAGTTTTTTTACAATTGGTGATGAGGATAAATAGCAGCAATGCAGCACCTCACCTCGCAACTGAGTATTTTGACTTTGTTAAGGGATAAAAGGATAGAATCAAATTCACCAGCAATGCCTCTCTTTGGTAGAATTGACCTGTACGCCTCATCCGTTAAGGACTGGAGTCATGAGCGATTAGGTTTCTACTTTGTAGCTAATGAAATAACAGCAGAGGAGAAACAGAAGGCAATTCTTCAAAGTGTCTGTAGGAGCAAAATTTATAACCTAATCCATAGCTTGACGGCTCTGAACACACCAAATTCCAGATCCTTCACCAAGCTAGTAGGCCTCGTGAAGGGACATTTTCAGCCCAAACCCTCGATGATCATGCAAAGGTTCATGTTTAACTCTCGAGTAAGGGCCCTCGGTGAGTGGATCGCAACGTACATCACAAAGTTAAAACAGTTAATGGAGCACCGTGACTTCGGTGATACTTTAAATGAAGTTGTGAGATCATTTGGTTTGTGGCATAAACGAAGATGCCATTCAGCGCTGTTTGCTTGAAGAAGTTGAGATAGACCTGAAGTGCGCCATGGAGATAGTGCTAGGGATGGAGAGCGCCAAGACGGACTCACTGGCTTTGCAGAGTGTGCAACATGGTGCAGTTTTGCAGCTAGGGCGAGAACCTGCTCGGACATGGTGCGAAGATCAGGGATGTTACCGCATGGCGGGACACGATCCCTACCGCTAGAAAAACAAAAAGAAATGCTGAAAGCAGCTCACCAGTAACCCAGAAATTAAAGTGTTACTGTTGTGGGGGAAATCATGCACCTGAAGTCTGTAAATTTAAAGAGGCAGAATGCCACTACTGCCACAAAAAAGGGCATGTACATCAGGTCAAGTTAAATGAAGTGCACAATATAGATGAGTCAGAAGTTACTGAGGCTGACATTTATTCCCTACACAATCTGAAGGCCGGGAAAACTGAACCAATCACTGTTACACACTTCAAGTAAATGGAAAGCCTCTGCTCATGGACACAGGAGCATCGACCACAGTGGTGGGAGAACACATCTTTAAATACCTCAGAGAAGGCACCCAGCCATTGAGTTTGGAGAAAATGCTGCACAGTTAAGAACATATATAGGAGAAGCAATACACGTGAAAGGCATCACCTCGAGACCTGTATCAGACAGACAACAGACAGCTCAGCTGCCAATAACTGTTGCAGCAGGAGAAGGACCTAGCCTTCTGGGCCGTGATTGGTTGAAAGAAATCAAACTAAACTGGTCAGAAATTTTTCAGGCCAGGACAAGAGGAATTCCTGAGTTGCTGAAAAAGTATGATAGTATTCTGAGATGAGTTGGGTAAAATCAAAGGTCTACAAGCTAAAATATACTTGGACCCTGAAGCAACACCCCAGTTTTTTAAGGCAAGACCTGTGCCTTATGATCTAAAAGTAAAGGTAGATGTGGAATTATGTCCTTTGGAGAAGTTAGGAATAATCCAGCCGGTCCAATTTTCAGAATGGGCAGCACCCATAGTCCCTGTGCTAAAACCGGACTTTAACATTCACATCTGTGGGGATTATAAATTAATGGTAAACAAGGCTGTGAAATTAGACAAATGCCCAATTCCAAAGTTTGAAGATTTGAATGCTAAACTCGCAGAAGGAAGATCCTATACTAAATTGGATATGAGCCATGTGTGTCAAAAGCTTGAGCTAGACAACACATCAAGAAGTTATGTCACCATAAAAACACAAAAGTGCCCATACCAATATACACGCCTACCCTTCAGGGTGTCCTCTGCCTGTGTGATTTTTCCAGAGAGCCATGGAAAGCCTACTACAAGGATTCCCCGAGTTATAGTGTACCTGGACGACATCCTAATCACGGGATCCACAGAAGCAGAACATGTGGCAAACCTGGAGGAGGTTCTGAAGAGATTTTTAGAAGTTGCCGTTCATTTAAAAAAAGAAAAGTGCACCTTCCAAGCAAATAAATTTGCATTTCTGAGTCATTGAGTGGATTCCCAAGGGTTGCATCCATTAGAGGAGAAAGCCAGGGTAATCAAGGAAGCACCCTTTCCTACCAATGTCACTGAGCTCGTCTTTTTTGGGCATGGTAAATTATTACAGTTGATTTTTGCCTAATCTATCAACGGTTAGTCCCTTTACACTTATTATTTAAGAAGAACTACAGATAGTCCTGGAAGAAACAGCAAGAGGAACCTTCACAAGAGTCAAGAAACTTTTTACACTCATCGTGTCTGCTAGTGCACTATGACCCATCAAAGGAATTGATACTCACTTGTGATGCATCTCCCTATGGAGTGGGAGCAGTATTGTCACACAAGATGGAGGATGGATCTGAAAGACCAAGAGGATATGCAGCCGAGAAATGTTTCTTGCAAATTGAAAAAGAGGGCTTATCTACTACATTTCGAGTAAAGAAGTTCCATCAATATTTGTATGATGGACACTTCACCATAATGTCAGATCACAAACCACTATTAGGGTTAATAAAGGCAAAGTACTGCAGATGCTGGAAATCTGAAATGAAAACAAAAAATGCTGGAAAAACTCAGCTGGTCTGACAGCATCTGTGGAGAAAAAGACAGAGATAACATTTTGAGTCCGTATGACTCTTCTTCAGATCTAAAGGGAGGTTTTTTATTTTTGTTTCAAATTTCGAGCATCTGCAGTACTTTGCCTTTATTTTGGTGTTCAATTCACTGCCACCTCTCTTCCAGGAATGCCCACCTTGAGAAAGTACTGCTCTTCTCTCTGACAGGATTTCTGCTTGTCTCTTTTGCCCTGTTCACCTTCATTGCTTTCCATTTCCCTCCTGGTGTTTGACACAATGTTTCTCTCCTTTGCCTCCACCTATCGCTGGCCTTCTATCCAGCTTCACCGGTTCCACCCCTCTTAATCAGTATATATTTCACCACATCTCTACCTCCTTTTAGATCTGAAGAAGAGTCATGTGGACTCGAAGCATTATCTCTGTCTCTCGCTTCACAGATATTGTCAGACCTGCTGAGTTTTTCCAGCATTTTTTGTTTTCGTTCCACTATTAGGGTTGTTTAGTGAAGATAAGGCAATCCCACTGATATGCCTCTGCGAAAATTCAGGGTGGGCTTTAATTTACTCAGCGTACGAGTACACATTTGTGCACCATCCAGGTGTACATATAGCAAATGCAGATGCCCTCAGTCGTCTCCCTTTGCCTGATAGTATTACACAAGTACCAGTACTTCAGGAGGTAGTACTTATGTTGAATTTCCTGGACTCCTCACCAATCTGTGTGAGACAGATAAAGAATTGGACAAATCAGGATCCAATTTTAGCAAGAGTCCATGGACAAGTGTTACAAGGATGGTCATTTTTTTTATTGATTCTCGGTATGTGGAATTCGCTGGCTGGGCCAGCATTTATTGCCCATCCCTAGTTGCCCTTGAGAAGGTGGTGGTGAGCTGCCTTCTTGAACCGCTGCAGTCCATGTGGTGTAGGTACACCCACAGTGCTGTTAGGAAGTGAGTTCCAGGATTTTGACCCAGCAACAATGAAGGAACGGTGATATATATCCAAGACAGGATGGTGAGTGACTTGGAGGAGAACTTCCAGGTGATGGTGTTCCCATCTATCTGCTGCCCTTGTCCTTCTAGATGATAGTAGTCATGGGTTCAGAAGGTGCTGTTGAAGGAGCCTTGGTGAATTCCTGCAGTGCATTTTGTAGATTGCTGATAGTGTGCATCGGTGGTGGAAGGAGTGAATGATTGTAGATGTGGTGCCAATCAAGTGGGCTGCTTTGTCCTGGACGGTGTCAAGCTTGACTGTTGTTCGAACTGCACTCACCCAGGCAAGTTGGGAGTATTCCATCACACTCCTGACTTGTGCCCTGTAGATGGTGGACAGGCTTTGGGGAGTCAGGAGGTGAATTACTCATCACACGATTCCTAGCCTCTGACCTGACCTTGTAGCCACAGTATTCCATGGCTAGTCCAGTTCAGTTTCTGGTCAATGGTAACCCCCCAGGATGTTGATAATGGGGGATTCAGTGATGGTAATGCCACTGAACATCAAGGGTCGATAGTTGGATTCTTTCTTGTTGGAGATGGTCATTGACTGACACTTCTGTGGAGCAAATGTTATTTGCCACTTGTCAGCCCAAGCCCGGATATTGTCCAGGTCTTGCTGCATTTGGACATGTACTGCTTCAGTATCTGAGGGGTCGCAAATGGTGCTGAACATTGTGCAATCATCAGCAAACATCCCCACTTCTGACCTTATGATGGAAGGAAGGTTATTGATGAAGCAGCTGAAGATGGTTGGGCTGAGGACACTACCCTGAGGAACTCCTGCAGTGATGTCCTGGAGCTGAGATGACTGACCTCCAACAACCACAACCATCTTCCTTTGTGCTAGGTATGACTCCAATCAGCAGAGAGTTTTCCCCCTGATTCCCATTTACTTCAATTTTGCTGGGCCTCCTTGATGCCATACTCTGTCAAATGCTGCCTTGATGTCAAGGGCAGTCACTCTCACCTCACCTCTGGAGTTCAGCTCTTTGGTCCATGTTTGAACACAGGCTGTAATGAGGTCAGGAGCTGAATGGCCCTCGTCGAACCCAAACTGGGCATCAGTGAGCAGGTTATTGCTAAGCAAGTGCTACTTGATCGCACTGTTGATGACCCCTTCCATTACTTTACTGATGATCAAGAGTAGACTGATGGGGCGGTAATTGGCCAGGTTGGATTTGTCCTGCTTTTTGTGTACAGGACATACCTGGGCAATTTTCCAAATAGCCGGGTGGATGCCAGTGTTGTAGCTGTACTGGAACTGCTTGGCTAGGGGTGCGGCAAGTTCTGGGGCACTAGTCTTCAGCACTATTGCCGGAATATTGTCAGGGCCCATAGCCTTTTCAATATCCAGTGCCTTCAGCCGTTTCTTTATCACGTGAGTGAATCGAATTGGCTGAAGACTGACATCTGCGGTGCTGGGGACCACTGGAGGAGGCCGAGATGGATCATCCACTTGGCACTCTGGCTGAAGATTATTGCGAATGCTTCAGCCTTATCTTTTACAATGATGTACTGGGCTCCTCCAATATTGAGGGCAGGGATATTTGTGGAGCCTCCTCCTCCAGTGAGCTGTTTAATTGTCTGCCACCATTCACGACTGGATGTGGCAGGACTGCAGAGCTTAGACCTGATCCATTGGTTGTGGGATCGCTTAGCTCTGTCTGTCGCTTGCTGCTTATGCTGTTTGGCACACAAGTAGTCCTGTGTTAAAGCTTCACCAGGTTGACACCTCATTTTTAGGTATGCCTGGTGCTGCTCCTGGCATGCCCTCCTGTACTCTTCATTGAACCAGGGTTGATCCCCTGGCTTGATGGTAATGGTAGAGTGGAGGATATGCTGGGCCATGAGGTTACAGATTGTGTTCGAGTACAATTCTGCTGCTGCTGATGGCCCACAGCACCTCATTGATGCCCAGTCTTGAGTTGCTAGATCTGTTCAAAATCTATCCCATTTAGCTCGGTGGTAGTGCCACACAACACGATGAAGGGTATCCTCAATGTGAAGGCGGGACTTCGTCTCCACAATTACTGTGTGGTGGTCACTCCGATCGATACTGTCATGGACAGATGCATCTGCAGCAGGCAGGTTGATGAGGATGAGGACAAGTATGTTTTTCCCTCTTGTTGGTTCCCTCACCACCTGCCGCAGACCCAGTCTAGCAGCTATGTCATTTAGGACTCGGACAGCTCGGTCAGTAGTGGTGCAACCGAGCCACTCTTGGTGATGGACATTGAAGTGCCCCACCCAGAGTACATTCTGTGCCCTTGCCACCCTCATTGCTTCCTCCAACTGGTGTTCAACATGGAGGAGCACTGATTCATCAGCTGAGGGAGGGCAGTACGTAGTAATCAGCAGGAGGTTTCCTTGCCCATGTTTGACTTAATGCAATGAGACTTTATGGAGTCCAGATTCTGTGTTGAGGATTCCCAGGGCAACTCCCACCTGATTGTATATTACTGTGCCACCATCCCTGCTGGGTCTGTATTGCCGGTGTATTTCGAAAATGAAGACACTTGCACAAAATTATACCTGGTGGCCAGGTACAGACAGTGATATAGAAAAGATGGTGAAACACTGTCTCCAGTGTCAGCAACAGCAGAAGTTGCCCGTTTCATCTCCACTACATCCGTGGGAGTGGCTTGGTCAACCTTGGGTTAGACTACATATAGACTGTGTGTAAATCCATTTCTAGGAACCATGTTTCTCGTGATTATCGACTCACATTCCAAATTGATGGATCTGTATGAAGTGAGATTACCTACTTCATTTGCAACCAATGAAAAACCTCACCAGAATTTCAGTGTTCACAGTTTACCTTAAGCTATTGTGTCAGATAATGGTACTGCTTTCACCAGCTATGAATTCCAAAGATTCGCTAACCTAAATGGGATTAAACACATCAGAACAGCACCTTATCATCCCTCGTCCAATGGGTTAGCAGAAAGAGAAGTACAAACCTTTAAAACAGGCATGAAGAAATTATCAGAGGGAACATTAGAAACGCAGATTTCAAGATTTCTGTTCAGAGAGTTCCAAACTTCTACCAACTGTAGTGTGCAGAATATTTCCTAATTTCACTCCTGAAAGTTCTGGCTCTAAGGTTTAGACTATGGCCTGAATTTCCACCAATGCTGGATGACTCAGGGGCCCTTTCAAAATGGTGGGCAGGTCCCAATTTCAGGATTCCCAATATAATTCCTGGGCTGTCCAATTTTCGGGAATGACTTAAAAGGATGTGGGCTGTCCGGGTGAAAAGCCTGCACCCTGCACTGCCAAGCTGGCCAGATCCATTGCAGACATAGGTATGTCCTATTCCTCAGTAATTTTCATGGAGTCGGGCCAGGTTTTAAAGGACTCTTGATTCACAGCCCCTCAGAGAACCATTGTCTGCATTAGGGGACCTGGTAAAAAGTAAGTTCAAAAGGTCCTCCTCATGCCACCCATGTCAAGGTATACCCCCGCCAACCACCCCACCCTCCTCCCCCTCCCCGATCACTACCAGCCTAGTTAGGCGCTATTTAGAGCACTTGCTGGTGTTTTGCCAACAGCAGAGCAGCTGCCCTCTGCATGTGGAGGCCATCAATTTAATGGATGCAGCATCCCTGAAGCAGTCTGGGGTGGCCATCAAATCCAAAGGTTTCATGTCTGAGGGGGCCGCCAGCATCAATGGCTGCACTCATGGCTCAAAAGCTGCCACCAGAGGGATTTCCCCTCTGATTGGATGAGTCTGCATGCTTGGCCCCTCTAAAATATTTAATTATTTTTATGCGTTTAAGGACTCCTCCATTTTGAGGTGCCCTTGCATCCCTGACATGCCTGACCTGCTTCAACATCATCCCCCTCTCTCAGTAGGGTTGCTGAGTCTCTGGAACTGTCAGCCTTCTAACTATGATCATGACCCCTACTCCATGTTGTTTTGTGTTTTGGTGGTTTATTTTTTTCTGTCGTTTGTGTTTAATTTTCTTTACTATACATTCAGACAGCAGCTATTGAGGATTCTACTATTCACACTCCTCTGGACACTTCTTTTGTTTTTTCACATGTCCCATTACCACTGTCTTTGACCTTACACCATGAAACCTTTTGCCATTTAAGACCTCCTTCCCTCCACAAGGCTTTCCTTTGTTTTAAAAATGCTCCTGAAGTTTTAATAAACTTCATTGTTGACATTTCCCATGGGTTGCTATTACAGTTGAGTCCATTATGTATGTTTGGCTGAGTTTCAAAAACTATAAAAGAATTTAGCTCAGTTGGGGAGGCGGGGGGGGGAGGTGAAGAGCCTGAGTTCACATTTTGATTGATAGTTTAAAGAGGCTATTAAAGGATTAGCTGTCTTTCATGTGGTTACTGAATAGAGGTTTGTTTTTATAACAGATTTAAAAGGGGATGTAAAATCTTTGAATGGGTTTCATGAATGAGTTTTTTTGCATCCCATGCATATGAGTGAGAGCTCTATTAGATTGTTGAAGTTTAAGTTTTTTTCATCTCCACATGGCTTTGGAGATCTGCACATTGTGGACTGGCACAGAATAAAGGCATCGTGACAGCTGCCAGGATACCAGGCATTCACCTGCATGATGGCTTGAGAATGACCATACACTGGCTGCACATTCAGGGAGTGGAAACTTTTGGGCTGTGATACATATCTCCATTTAGATGCAGCACCTGCAAAGCAGTGTCTGTATAGTAAATGGCATCCTGCACCATCGGGAAGCCTGCTATCCTGGCGAAGCCACATGCCCACACTATCTGTTTCTCTCAGGCCAGAGAGAACACAATATACTTCCCTTTCCTGGCATATGGAGCATCAGTCATCTCCATTACACAGCTGTGGACACCAAACTGAGAGATGTTACAAATGTCATCTGCTCCAGCCTGGAGGGATCCCATTGCAAAGATGTTCATGGTCCTGGTCACCTTCACAGACACTGGCAGTGCTGTCCTCAAACTGTCTTGAAGCTGTAGGTCTGCCTGAAACATGTGGAAGATCTCAGTGAATAACTCCTTTGTAAACAGAGGCATCATACACACTGTCTCTCCTTTTTATGAGGTTGAGGTAAGAATTGGTTCTTGAAGATCTGGGGCTGATAAGGCCTGCTGCTGTGAGCATGTCTCCCTCCATCATGCACTCCTCACTGCCGATGTGAACTGTTTGTTCTTCTCTGTGGTCAATCTGCACAATATCCCTAACATACTGTAGGCCAAATGAGATGGCAATTTGGGATGAGTCTTACCACCTTTGAAAATATTCTTCCTTCAGGGTCAAATGTAGACCCCCATTCCTGAAGGTCTGCAAGTCTTGCTCACCTGAAAAATTTTAAGAGGCCACCTCCATCTAATTAAGGAGGCGGGCAGGTTCCTGAGATTGCAGGCCCAAAGTCAACAGCTTTGGAAGGCTGACAGCCACATCAGGAGAGATGGGCGCAATTGAGGCAGCAAGGAGAGCACAAAGGTGCCTCAACACAGAGATGCCAGCTGTGATATAACTTTAAGAGTGATATTCCCGCAGATTGAGCCAGGTACCTGGATGTCAGCATGTGACCAGGAGCCATTGTCTGTCTCGGCACTGTGGTACCCTAAACAACAGGATGTGCCTAGAGATTGCATTGCTGCTTGAACTGATTTAGCTGTAAATAAACCCCACCAGAGATCCTCAAGCAAACAGAATCCACATACCTCATTTGTGTTAAATATCGATAGCACAAGGATACAGTGCACTCGAAGGCGATCATTACATTCAAAAGTGATGAGGGCCAAAGCTGTTGGCCCCTTGGAGAAAAGGGGAAAATCCTCTGCTATATCCAATTGGGCTATGGGAGCGGCCTTTGCTGCCTGCAGCTCACTCACTGGGTCATGGAGCCTTTGGCTCTGATAGCCCTTGGTCTGCTGCTGGGTGTATTAATATCACAACCAAGCTTTGGGTGCCTTTGATATAAGTGACCTGGAAACCATGCTGTTACACACTAACAACATGCTGGACATTAACAACATACCAGAAATGTTGGGGAACACAGGGTTTAGTGAGAGGGAGGAACTGAAAGAAATTAGTATTAGTAGGGAAATGGTGTTGAGGAAATTGATGGGATTGAAGGCCGATAAATCCTTGGGGCCTGATAACCTACATCCCAGAGTACTTAAGGAAGTGGCCCTAGAAATAGTGGATGCATTGGTGGTCATCTTCTGAGATTCTACAGACTCTGGAACAGTTCCTACAGATTGGAGGGTAGCCAATGTAACCCCACTATTTAAAAAGGGAGGCAGAGAGAAAACAGGGAATTATAGACCAGTCAGCCTGACGTCAGTAGTGGGGAAAATTCTAGAGTCCATTATAAAAGATTTAATAGCTGAGCACGTGGAAAACAGAGGCAGAATTGGACAGAGTCAGCATGGATTTATGAAAGGGAAACCATGCTTGACAAGCCTACTGGAATTTTTTGAGGATGTAACTAGTAGAGTTGATGAGGGGGAGCCAGTGGATGTGGTTTATTTGGACTTTCAGAAGTCTTTTGACAAAGTCCCACATAAGAGATTGGCGTGTAAAATTAAAGTGCATGGAATTGGGGGTAGTGTATTGAGATGGATAGAAAACTGGTTGGCAGACAGGAAACAAAGAGTAGGAATAAACGGGTCTTTTTCCGAATGGCAGGCAGTGACTAGTGGGGTACCGCAGAGATCGGTGCTGGGACCCCAGTTATTCACAATATATATTAATGATTTAGATGAGGGAATTAAATGTAATATCTCCAAATTTGCAGATGACACAAAGCTGGGTGGGAGGGTGAGCTGTGAGTAGGATGCAAAGATGCTTCAGTGTGATTTGGACAAGCTGAGTGAGTGGGCAAATGCATGGCAGATGCAGTATAATGTGAATAAATGTAAGGTTATCCATTTTGGTAGCAAAAACAGGAAGGCAGATTATTATCTGAATGGCTATAAATTGAGAGAGGGAAATGTGCAACAAGACGTGAGTGTCCTTGTACACCAGTTGCTAAAGGTAAGCATGCAGGTGCAGCAGGCGGTAAAGAAGGCAAATGGTATGTTGGCCTTCATAGCCAGAGGATTTAAGTACAGGAACAGGGATGTCTTGATGCAATTGTACAGGGCCTTAGTGAGACCACACCTGGAATATTGTGTGCAGTTTTGGTCTCCTTATCTGAGGAAGGATGTACTTGCTATAGAGGGAGTGCAGCGAAGTTTTACCAGACTGATTCCTGGGATGGTGGGACTGACATATGAGGAGAGATTGAGTCGATTAGGATTGAAGGATGAGGGGGGATCTCATAGAAACCTATAAAATTCTAACAGGACTAGGCAGGGTAGATGCAGGAAGGATGTTCCCGATTTTGGGAGAGTCCAGAACCAGGGGTCACAGTCTGAGGATATGGGGTAGACTATTTAGGACTGAGATGAGGAGAAATTTCTTCACCCAGAGAGTGGTGAGCCTGTGGAATTCGCTACCACAGAAAGTAGTTGAGACCAAAACATTGTATGCTTTCAAGAAGGAGTTAGATATAGCTCTTGGGGCGAAAGGGATCAAAGGGTATGGGGAGAAAGCAGGAGCAGGCTATTGAGTTGGATGATCAGCCATAATCATAATGAATGGCGGAGCAGTCTCAAAGGGCTGAATGGCCTACTCCTAGTTTCTATGTTTCTAAACTAGTGAACATTTAATGATGACTCACACTATTTACAGAGACAGGCTTTAGCAGGACTCCAGAACCTGCTTCCCTCAGATTTTAATTACATGTGATCTCCATCATCTGACCTCACTGACGGTGCATCTTAGCCATTAGCATAATAGGTATTAACTCTTTATACTACACCTCCACTCCCCCTCAAGTCTTTCATTCCACTCATTAACATTAACTATTTACACATCCTCCTCCCCATGCCTCTCCCTTAAGTCACTGTCTCCTTTCCTGAGTTCCAGGGTCATAGGGAAAATCATTGGTTTGACTAGCCTGCCAGATCGTGCTCTTGTTTTCTGCTGGAGACAGTTAAGAGCACAAAGTCCTTGTGGAGGGGCCTGTGAATCACCCTGTAAGTTGGCCGGGTTGTCTTCTCAGTCGTCAGGGCAGACTGCTGTCACCATGTTTATTATCACAACCAGGCTCTGAGTGCCTTTGATAGAAAAGAGCTGGAAACCATGCTGCTGCAAACTAGTGAACATTTAATTACTATTTACACAATTTACAGAGATAGACTTTGGCAGGACTCCATTAGAACATTATTCCCTCAGGTTCCAGTTACATGTGATCTGACATCTGACATCACTGACGATGCACTTGAGCTATTAGCATAATGGCTAGGTCATAGGCCCAAGCATCTTCAGCTGCTTCATCAATGGCCTTCCCTCCATCATATGGTCAGAAGTGGGGATGTTCACTGATGATTGCACAATGTTCAGCACCATTCGTGACTCCTCAGATACTGAAGCAGTCCATGTCCAAATGTAGAAAGACCTGACAATATCCAGGCTTGGGCTGACAAGTGGCAAGTAACATTCACGCCACGCAAGTGCCAAGCAATGACCACCTCCAACAAGAGAAAATCTAAGCATTGCCCTTTGACATTCAATGACATTACCATCGCTGAACCCCCCCACTGTCAACATCCGGGGGGGTTACCATTGACCAGAAGCTGAACTGGACTAGCCTTATAAATACAGTGGCTACAACAGCAGGTCCAGGGGTAGGAATCCAATGGTGAGTAACTCACCTCCTGACTCCCTAAAGTCTGTCCACTAACTATAAGGCACAATTCAGGAGTGTAATGGATTCTCTCCACTTGCCTGGATGAGTGTAGCTCCAATAACACTCAAGAAGCTTGACCCCATCCAGGATAAAGTAGCCGCAATATAGCACCCCATTCACTCCCTCCACCACCAACGCACAGTAACAGCAGTGTGTACCATCTACAAGATGCACTGCAGGAACTCACCAATGCTCCTTAGACAGCACCTTTCAAACCCATGACCACTACCACCTAGAAGGACAAGGGCAGCAGATAGATCGGAACACCGCCACCTGCAAGTTCCCCTCCAAGTCACTCACCATCCTGACTTGGAAATATATCGCCGTTCCTTCACTGTCGCTGGGTCAAAATCCTGGAACTCCCTTCCTAACAGCACCGTGGGTGTACCTACACCACAGGGACTGCAGCGGTTCAAGAAGGCAGCTCACCACCACCTTCTCAAGGAAAATTAGGGATGGGCAATAAATGCTGGCCTAGCCAGCTATGCCCACATACATTAATGAATAAAATTATTAATCTATTAACCTTTATACTCACTGGGAGACTGCCTCCAATGAGCCACTGGCACAGCACAGTGAGAAGCTGCTCCATGCCAGGAAGATCCCAGCAGAGTGCTCTCTGTTCTGCTCCTTAGACTGCTAATTGCTAATTAATTTCTAAGTGCTAACTGCAGGGTGTGTAGCCACTTCCATTGTTTACCGTCTGTGGCAAGATCACCCAGAGGAGTTAATGTGCCTACCCACAGACCAATGCCCCAATCTGCAATTTTTTTTTCTGCTCCTGTCTTTAAACCTGTCTCCATGGGACTGGAAATATTCTGCCCTAGACCACCCACGACTAGGAACAAGTGGTGTCAGCAGAACCCCTGAGGTCAGAACCAAGGCCTTCGCCACGTGTAGCACCACTTCCTATAAACTTCAGTAGAACACTCACGACATGTGTACAAACTCACCAGCAACCAGTAGAAATCAATCAAAACGAACTGAAAGTTGTTGATGATCCCTTTAAATAATACTGATGGGGTGTCCTTCCTGAAGCTGAATGCATACCCAACTGTGCGTGTTTAGGAGAGGCTGTTAGCTGGAGCAAATGGCACCGCTGGAGTCAAATTAGCTTTACACAACTGACTGATGTCACAGTTTGCCTCCTCTGAATATTTCCGCTGCACGCTCATAACACCTGCATCTGGCACAGGCTGCACGGGAAGTGAGTATGCATAGTTCCAATGCTATTTTGTTGCCAATACTGCATCTGTAGTGGTGAAAACATGGGCACCATGAGGTTGAATTTTATGGCTTGTGCCTGTCAGAAAACTTATAGCAACTTATTAAAGTTTTACATTTGTTATTACTTTACTGAAAACAAATTATCTTCCTCAGACCTGAAATAAATAAAATATTTCACTTTCCACCAAGCTGTGAATGAGTTTCTACACCACTGAATTTGACCTCCACTCCCATCTCTCCCCTCACTGTTAACCCTCCCCCCCAACCCCACCACCCCCTCCCCCCACCTTGCTCATTGAAAGTAGACCTAAAAATGGATTGGAATTGCTATTGATCAGTTTATTTCAATTATTTAGGAATAGATTTGCATTACAGTTAATTCCAAATACCAAAGTTACCATGAAAAGAGACTAGAGTGCTAAAATGCAATGGGGAAAGAATTGTCCTGGTTGTCATAAAGAACATTGTGATTTTGCTACAGAATGAGCATAGGAATTGTCCACAAGGAGTGAACTTAAATTTCATGAAAATTCTTTGGGACTATGAACATATTCACATGTACAGGCAATCTTAGGAAATACTTTCCTATTTATTTCAAGTTTACTTATTTATTTCACTTTTATACCGGAGTCATTTGAGACAGCCGGGGGTGGTCGTCCCTTTTCTTTCGCAAGTTGCCCCAGGCCCAGTTAAGGGTCCCATGCTCAGGATAATGAGCCATGGTCAAAAGCGGAGCCAGTGAATTTTTGGCGGTGATGGCAGAAGAGCTGGGACCTTCAGGGATAACAGCTGCTTACAGGGGGACAATCCTCCAGGAAGAGGACCTGTGCTTCTTTAAGGAAGGCAATGAGAAACCACCTCATGCATCCTTTTCCCTTGTCATTGCTAGTTGCTTACTGAAATTGAAAATGGGAGGTTCTTGCAAGCAACTGAAGAGGAAAGCACAGGGCCACAAGGTGCGGAGCAATGAGCAGAGGACCTGCTGATCAGGACTACACACTTCAGTAACTTGAGCGGAATTTGGACAAGTTTTGGCTCTGATTTTAATTCTGTGCCAGGGTTCTGATTAAGTTGAAATCTCACCCACCTCCAGAACTAACTCATCCAGTTTATCCCCATCTACCTGGAGGAACGTTTGGAGCAAAGGATTTTGCATTGTTTTGCAAAGGTGTTTGCTTTGAACTGGAAATCATAAAAGGGAAGCTGTCTAATCACAAGGATGCAGAGATTTTTCTTTAAGTCAGAGCTGAGAGTGGATGACAGCACATGGTCTGTCTCATCCTGCCCTGGGAACAGGACACATGACGTTTGGCCCTGTCGATGCTGACGTGCGGAATCCAAGGGGTGGTTTAAGAGTGCAGATACACAGCAGTGAAAATCCACCAGTATCTGAGTTGCCCGGTTGAGATCGTGTGGACCAACCATGCTGGGCTTCAACCTGTGTCAGTATCGAGGAGGAGAAAGAGCGCCGCACAGCAGCAGTATGAAGCACTTTCACTGCATCCTCGCACTCGCATTATTACTCCTCTCCCGCTGCTGCTTCTCACAAGGTACGAGAGCTGTTTTCAATCTCTCCATCTCTTCCTCTGCTTTGTTTTTTTTTCATTACATTTTTGTCTTACTTTTTTCGACCATTCAAAGTGTTTCTTCAATTCCTTTAAGTTCGCGTTTCAGTAGATTTTTCTCACGGCATGTTTTGTTTTAAATCTTCCCGTCCTTTTCTGTTGTTTCTTTTAATCGTTTCTCTTTCTACCTCTCGGTGAATGATTTGAAACCTTATAGTCCTTGATCTCCAGCACCTCCTTCCCATGGTAAATTTTGTAGAAAACTTTTGTTCGTTAAAGCGAATAACAACGAACGTTTTTCTGGACATAAATTGTGATATCGTTTAATAAAATACATTCTGATACAGTATTATACGGTGTTTGCTATTCACTAACATTTGTGAAGTCTGAAGCTGACTGTACCCTCTGGGGTCTTTGTAGAGTAGACAACAAATTTAAACAGGGAAATCAATTTTTTCTCTTGCATTGCATAGTTTAAAATTTATACCGCTGGAGCTAGTTTTTCAAGACTAATCAGCAAGTACTGGAAATCTTTTTATCAACCCAATTCAGAGAATTTACAGGGGTTCCTGCTCTGTGTGGGCAATGCACCCGAGAGTCAGTCTTGGGTTGGAGTGTCATGGTTGTTAAATGAAAAGATTTACAGGTGGGAAAGTACAGATAGACACAAATGAACATCAGTGTTATGATACTTGGCTGTTCAAAAAGAAGCAGTAGAAATGAGTGTGTTTTGGGGAAATATTAGAGCTCAAATACTAAATTATCTTCCTGAATCATATGGTTATCTTCCATTCCTGCCTGTCCTGAAGCTCTAAAGAGAACATTGCAGCTTCACTTACAGTTCTTAGATTTGAGAGGAAGTGTATTGGAGAAGCAATGGTATTTCTTTACGGTATTCCAATTACATATCTGTAACAAATGCTATATTAAGATTGGCCTTCTCCTTCGATAGATTCTGAATGTAATTTGCTCTTAGGAAAGGAATGAGGCTGGTTATTACAGCAGAAGTCCAGTGTGACCAATCTGTAATTGTGAATCTGACGATAGAGACATTGGTGCTTTGAATGTTCCCTTCGCAGAAATAAAGTATTCACTATATTCAAACCCATTGATACAAAGCTTTCATAAAGTCATCTTTTGTTATAAATTAAATGGGGGAAATTATAGATAGCCATTCTCAATACTGTGTCCCCTGCAGTTCGAAAGAATTTGAAGACACGTGGAGACAATAAGCATGTAAAAAAAAAATCTGAAACAGTTCTTTGTTTAAAATTAGGAAATCAAAACTTGTTTGTTAAAGTATTAATAGTTACCTCCCTCTGCTCACATGCTTAAAGTTTAATGGTGAAGGCATTAAGAATAATGATATTTAAAAACTGGTGATTAAGTGTGAGTTGTGATGTACAGAAGCAAATTGACTACACTTCTGTATGGTACAGTAACATTTAAATGTTGGCAATATTGAGTTAAAGTGCTTTTAGAAGTATACAAAATGTCTTAATATATTGCTGATATTGCTTATATTAATATAAATATTGTCAAGGCAAAAGTAACTAATTAAAGTGTAAAAATAACTGCAATTTCCAATTATTATACATAAATATTAACAATATTTCACTGTCCTATTTGAGATATTTTAAATATTACAAGGCATGTTACCGGGAAATACCTCTGAATTACTCCCATTCTGCTGCTTTAATTTTGTCAGAATTGTATTGAAAACCCTGATTGTACCACACTTCCTATGAAGTTACAGCAGTGTAGCGGGAACAGATCTGAGGAAATTCCTGGTCATTATTTTGCTCCATAAATTGAAATTGAAGGTAAAAGCCAAGCTTAATTGTTTACTACAATATCTCAAAGACCATAGATGTTTCCTAATGATTACTAAGAAACCAGTGATACACATTTGGTACAATTGGCTAATAAAAGATATTGCAATTATCAATTCATTATAGAATTATTTAGTGCACAGCAAAGAGATCTTTTAATTTTATCCTATTTTAAAAATGACTGATGCATTTTTACAACATTAAATAAAGTTTAAAAAATTCTTCTTATTTATTATTGTATTTAAAGGAACATGAATGAAATACACTTTATTAAACTAACTTATTTGATGTACCAGAAGTTTTGAAGAGGAACAATTTTTCATTTAGTTCCAATAAAAGACTATTTTTTCAACTGTGTGAAATCTCGTACTAAATGTTTGGAGAGTGAGCTTTATTTCATATATTCATCCTAACTAAAATCTGATTCTCGGTTTTGGTCTTAACATGGCAAAATATAAGACTATTTTCATAATGCATATTTTTGTGACAAATTGTTGGCAGATAACACAAAAAAATCAGTTCTCAGTGGTAACCCTAACATTGGATTTCAATTTGAAGGAATTATGAATTTAATCTGTAGCCTAGTCTGATATTTGAACTTGGCCACCCTATTTCACTACTTCACGCCAGAAGATTAGATGGAGCATTATGTGGCAATAGAAAACTTCAGGCCAGAGAACAGAAAGGGCAATTATTAGTACCTTATAAAGGGTGGCTTTGGAGAATATACTGAGTCAAAAGACTCTGAAGCAAACATGCATTAGTAATGGTGACAATTTTGAAATCAGTGTCTTCAATATGACATAAATTCCTTTATGGCCGGACTATTCTTCACTATAAGCACATTATTTTATTCTGGTAATAGAAGTCAAAAGTCTTCACACTGAGAGTATTGAGTGTTGTGACCACAACTAACAATGTTTCCTGAGGATTCTTTTCACATAATTTATAGTAAAGCAAATCTGAAGTTATCCCTGTTTAAATGCAAAAAGCATTCTGATGGTTAAAGTTTGTCTAACTCACCTATTTTATGGTAATAACAGCAATGATGCCTCATTTGGCAAGCAAGAATGTATGGGAATTATCAATCTCTCGTAGAAAAATCAGAATATATTTGTTTGAAAATAAATCATAATGCTTGACAAATCTATAATTTTGATTTCAAAATTTAAAACAGTTCATCCTTGTTTACAAAACAGAACAAATTAATATATAAGTGAACGCAGTAATTGTAATAAGCATGCAGAAAATCAAATCATAATTCATTTTATAAATGGTCACTTATCCAGTTTAAATACTATTGGTAACAATTTTCAGCGGTAATACACAATATGTTTGTTTCTCATTTGGTAGAATTCTCCAGAGAATAAATTGCATCATCAGCAAAATGAAATTTCCCTAAACCACTATGTCTCTCCACCTGTCGACTGTCCTTTAGAATGATGTTAAAAACTTATCACTTCAACCAAACATTTTGCCAACTCTCCTAATATCTCCTTCTTTGACTCGGTATCAATTTCAGTCTGCTTATGCACTTGTAAAGTGTTTTGCGATATTTTACTACATTAAAAACTCTATAGAAATGCAGGATGTTGTTTTTGAAATCACCGATAGACAATAGCAAGATACAGAAAATGCACTGGTGTAATTTTGATATTGTGTGACAATGTAAAACTGGTGATAGCAAATTAATAGCCCTTTTACATCTCTCCTGACGTTTATTTCTATTGATGTCATTTTTCTATTGCCTGGTTTACACTATCACACAAAGTCAAAATTACCCCACTGTCCTTAAAAGATAAGCATGAAAAACTAGTTAAAAACAAGATTATAGACTTTTGTTAATTTAGCTATTTGCAAGATACTTGTAGCTTCAGGTAAGATAAATTTCCTAAATGTCGGTGTACACAGTCTAATGTTTAATTTATTCCACAGGTGTTCCTGCATCACCCCAAAGGTTTCCAGCAGAAGAGTTACGTCTGTGGACTGAGGTAATTGTAGCCAAATTTTATTTGAATAAAATAAACCAACCAACTCCAGGTCTTTTTTTGTTAACAAAAAAGACAAACCAAGGAAAGAAAAAATACATTCTGAGGCACACTGCAGGAAGTGAAAACTACAGATATGGAGGCCGCAATTTTCTGCGAATCATTTCCTGTGTATCTTTTCCTGTTGGAAATGTGTCAATTCCATTAATCGTAGGTTGAGGAAAGAATGATTTTGAAGCCAGCCTGTATCTTAAGACAGATTTATTTCCAAGACTGCAGAATGAATACACAGAGTCTTCTGGTTCTGCCCCCCAGCCCCCAACAGCCAGTATGAACAGCTTCTTATACTCTTGTAATGAAGCCCTAATACCTCCCCAACTGAGGACAGCTGCTCTCGATGACCAACTTAAAGCAAGTAGTCTATTGCAGCTCAATTAACAGATTCCCTTCCTTTTTAAAAAAATATAACAAATGTGTTTTCTTTTCAGACAAAAAAAAATAAAACTGAAGACAGAACTAAGTCACACATTTTCAAAACTCACATCCTGAGTCAGCCCTCTTCTAATACCCCCAATAATTTTTCACTACAAGCATTCCTTTTGTGAAACAATCTGATAACTGATGGTTTGTATTAACCCATTAGAGCTTAGAGATTTCTTTTTTCTCCACCATATGTTTTAGACTTGCAATATCAATCTTTTCTCACTTACACCCTTTGTCGAGCGTACATTATTCCAAAAAGATCGATTGTCAATATAATATTCTATTGGGACATTTTCTTTACCATTTCCCATATGTAGTATTTCCCCTAATTTCCCCTAACACTTTAGTTAAAAGGAATGCCATGTGAGAGTCTCTGCAGCCAGGGTGCTCCTTACTGCTCGCCTTATTTTCTAGGCTACCCAAGCCAAGGGACAACATTTCCTATTTTCACCCACAAGGAATATTATAAAACCCTCTACACTTGAAAACCCATTAACAAGAGGTGTCACTGAACACAATCAATTTTATATTCTTAGGGTCACCCAAAGGTGGAAACTTCAGTACACACTCCTCTATCTTTAATTTTAAAAAAATGTTTTGTTCACCTGTAAGATGTCCTGAACCTCAGGATGTTTCATTGTGGTACTCCGCTCAAGGACATCTAAGCATGCATCCGGACTTGCCTGTGCACCCAGCCAATTTAATTGTCCAATTAGACTTTGCAGCTGCTCTGTCCCATCTTTGGAAGTATCTGCATCTTTTTGTGAGTACCTAGCCCAACTGACTGCAATAGGGCTAACACTTTCTAAATACGATTGTTAGTGTAAAGGAACATCAGACCCATACTGTTTTGTGATAATGCTGGCTGACCCCACTTGGGACCCCTGAAAACTGCCAAATTCCCTCCAACTATCCAACTCCTTCTGTTTAGCCTCTGGTGTAGCTTTATCCCCCTGACTTGTTAACCATTACTAAAACCTCTCGGTCATGGGGACTCATTACCTGTGCACGCGCAGACTTTAGCGTTCGTGCTTCTCTCGCCCCCACCCTGGCAGCGCTGAGGTCCTCAGCGTGTGTTTCACTCTGGCTGCCCGTTAATTGGCTAAGCGGCCTTCACAATTTTTAGGAAACCTCATCCACGGGTGGGATGAGGTTTCCAACAGCAATTAAAAATTAAATTAAAATTTCTAAATTTCACTCATAACATGTCCCTGCACATATGACAGTGTCACATGAGGGAGCATGTTTTTAACAGTGGTAACTTTTTTATTTTTGAGCATTTAAATCCTCAGCTCTCTGAGGTAGCTCTGTGCCTCAGGAAGCTTTCATTGCATGGACCTGCGCGCAAGCGCAAACTTCCGTGCTCGCCCTCCTCCCGCCCCCACCCCAGCAGCACTGAGTGCTGCAGCGCACGTTTCATGCTGGCTGGCAGTTAATTGGCCAGCTAGCGTGAAATTGATGTCGGGGCCCAATCGCAGGCGGCCGACCATTCCCGTGCCTGCCCAGTAAGGTAAAAACCCTGTCCTTGATTACCAACTGAAAGCTTGTACTCTATTGCAGCTCAATCCCAACGTCAACATGCTAGATCGCAGAATCATGTCTGTAATGCAGTTTTTTACTGTTCTCTCACAATGAGCAATGCGTTCCTCTAATCTTCACAGACACACTCCTTCCATCAAGTACTTATTAAGCTTTAGCAGCGATCTTATCGAAAATGTAGAAAATCAAGATTTGCTTCCCCCATACAGTATTTTGGAGAGAAGAATGATGAGCATTACTGGAAATTATTTGACACACTATTATTCCCATTCCAGTTCATTCATATAAGATAAATACAATTGCTGTACATTTACTTTTCACAATGATTTGCAAATAGTTTATGTTAAAAATTTAAGCAATCACAATATATTTTCAAAAAATAACATTACTGTTTTGCATATTAATAATTTCAGTTATATATATATATTGAATGTATTGAGGATCACAAGAAACGGAACAATTAATGTAAATTTAAATATTGTGCTTTATATGTACCCTCCCATAATTTTACATTTGCTAGCATTAAATTTACTTATTCAAGTTTGTCAATGATACAAGCATTCCACTGACCATCTACATTATTGTTCAAGGAAAAAAAATCAGAAAAAACATCAGAAAAATACAATGTGTGTACAGATAATATGCTACTTACATTCATAAAAAACATGAGAATCGCAACCTGAGCTCTTTTACACCTTAATTTGTTTTTAAATAAAATCTATCCAGGTTAGTTCTTTCTTTTAACATTTCTTTTTATCACTTTGGATCTCTTTTATTTTCATTACCAGAATATTTTTGGTTAACTTCATGTTGAGACTCACTTAGTCCATACTGTAGTAGAACTAAATAATTTAAAATATTTGTTGTGATACTGCATAAAGTAATTCCATCATTAAATCCTAACATTGCACAGATCAGAGTGACTTCACCCTATTTCTCTTTTAGAAATTCACCGTCCATGTCTTGTACTTTTAGAAAGTTGTTGATCTGATTTCAATTAAACTTCTAGGGGAGGCATTCTCACTTTCCAATGCTAATATCAGAATTGTCTGTTTCAGATAGATGACCTGTGTTCTTCCTTTCTTTCTGCAGTTCCTCCGCCACAGGTGAGAATCAATGCGTCAGTCTAATTATACTGTTTGCCTACTTGTAGAAGAGTTAAAGAACAGTTTCTGAGAAATTTATGCCTTGCTTTTCCAGCCATCCAGTACACTTGAAGAACTGTGTTATATGGCCTTGACGATTCTGCACCAGCCTCAGGTAATCGTTTCTTTACATCAAGGAAGCAGGAATTTCACGCAATGAAATGGTAGGAATTTGAACTCGTTATGTTTGCCATTAGCTCTATTAATGTTTTAAGTTTAAGTTTAAAAAGAAGTGACAAAGAAGCCATTTAAACGGACAACTAGGAAAAGAGATGGATATAATTATCCTTCTCTCCTAAATACCGCCACCAAATATATGCAGACCCATACAAATGCTATTTTTTTTGTTTTAGCATGTTGTTTGCTGGAAAATATTTCTGATTTAAAAGACAGTCATTGTTCTCCATTTAAAACAAAACAAAACATGGGCAGGAGGCAATAATGAGGTCGCGGCTGCAAGGGTGTGGTTTACAGCTGCAAACAAATAAGCTGGCCTTGCATTAAAATGCAAGATCATCTCATTACAATATTAAAATATTGCTGCTAGTGCATCGCACTGACTCGCTGGCATATTGGCAAGTTCTCAGGGGTGGAATATCAAACAGTAGATATTTCATGAAATTAAAACTGAGAACTTAGATGGATGTTAGATTTACTAACTCGACCTCCTGTGGGGCAGGGGTTGGGAAGAGAGAACCATTGCTCTGGAGGTTTATGAGAATCAGGCTTGATTATAATCAAACATAGGGCCTTAATAAACCTTGTGAACACTTTCAAATGCTCACCATGCTGGATGAACAGTAGGCCTCAGGCCTATAGGCTCCATTAGTTGGAGCCCAGTGAACTTCAGTGAAAAGTACAGTGATCCTCAGCATTTTTCTTAGAATTGACTCAAGAGAGAGCAAGAAAGAGCGATAGGCAGAGGTTTATGGAGAGATAAGCAAATGACAGTCATAGAATCATGGAAACTTATGGCATAGAAAGAGACCATTTGGCCAATTAGGCAGAATTTGGCGGTCATGGCAGTGGGCTGGGGAGCCAGTGGCAACCACGCCACGGTCATTCCAGCCCCCCCTCATCCTGATTAAATGTCACTCAGGCGCTTGGCTGGTTGGCGACAGGATCCTCAGTATCTTCAGGGCAGATATCCCACCTCCAAGAGCTGTCAGCCAATCATAGGCTGGCAGCGTTTCAGTACTGGCGGCACTAGTGGAAACGGTGACCGCTGCTGATACTATAGCAGGTTCAGGGTGAAGGTCAGCACTGGAACCCTGAACAAAAGATAGACGAGGCAGGATTGCCAGGTAAGCCCCAGTGATGGGTGGATGGGGATTTGGTCTTTACATGTGAGCAGCCTTTGCCACTGGTGGGTCCTTCCATTGGGTACCCAAGTAGGAGGGTCCTCAAACTAAGCTGCAGACATGCTCACCAGTGTTTACCTGGTAGTCCCCATCAGCTGCAAGTAGAATGTCGGCTGAGGCGGCATAAGGCCCTTAAGCGGAGGGCAATCGGGCTATCCTCAATCTAATAGTTCGATGGTAAGGGGGGAGGAGGGTGAGTGGGGGGAGTCAGAAAAGCGAAGGGGTCTGCACCCCACACCTTCCCACCTGATTATATGTTCTCCCTCGCCTCCCAGCCTGCCTCTTGGAGAGCATTGAATTCTGCCCATTATGTCCATCCTAGTCAGAAAAGAGCAATCCAGCCTCATCCCACTTTACAGCTCTTGTTTTAAATGTGATTAGGGTTTCTACCTCTACTAACCGTTCAGGCGGTGAGTTCTACACCCACCCTATGACATGGATTACTGAACCATTAAAAATTACAGCACATCTGTGCCTGAGCCAACTTCTACTCTAATCCAACTTCTCTGCCTCAATAGGCCAGGACAATAGGCACATGCTATGTTATAACAAGTTTGAAAAGATCTATGTGATTGTGTCAGTGAGTGTGATGCAATGCCTTTGAGTGATGTGCCTGCCATGGTTGAGTAGCTGGCAGTGTGTGCAAGTTGTGAGATGTGGATGTGAAGAATGGAGTAATGCTAAGAACGTGATGGTGAGGTGAAGCTATGAATTTTGGGTATGATTTGTGATTGATAGAGTTTCTTGGGAAGTGGTTGATAAGGGTGTGGTGCATTGATCACTGCATGAAGCCAGTGGCTCAGTTGGTGGGATATAGCATTTGAAGATGCATTCACTGAGCATGACACTTGTGTGAGTTCATTGAACTTCTTTCAGCACTGCATGTAGATTCTCATTGCTTAGACTCGTAACATTAACTGCCACAGGTATCTGCCTCCATTGCCTTTTCAGAGTTTGTCTGAAAGGCATCCAAGCCCCCTGCATACTTTTGGCCAAGGCCTCCTGTGCAGTGTGGAAAAATCTTGAAGCACGCTATCTATGATGTTGCATCATTCTTGGGTCATTCCCAGGTTAAACATACTTTTGCAATTGACTCCCAAAATATTCTTCCCCTTTGAGAGGGGCAGGTTTGCTTTAAGTAGTGTGGACTAGCTTAAACTCATGCTCGCCTCTCACAATTTTGCACCAACAGCTCAGGTGTGCAGCCACTCAACAAGCTCAGTGCTTGTTCCGTGCTACAACCATTTACATGAGGAGGCAGCACAATGTTTGCAGGGCCATTTTTGATTCTTATTGAATTTTTAACATGTGTGTTTTATGCAGCTGCTTAGTGGGTGTCACCTGAAGTGGGGAGGTATTCAGGACAATAAGCATGCAAATGAATGATAATAAATGGACGATGCTTGCTAGATGATGGCACCATACCTCATGATTTACCCTCGCTAATCTCTTCCATATTTCTGGCCAAGAAAAGGGAAAAGGCTTCTGCTATTATAAGAATTGCTTAGGAAAATCTGATCTCCTGACTGGAGGTTTCCTAAGCCAATATGATGCACTTTCAGTCCATGTTGTGTATGACAGGTAGCAGTGTAGAATTCAGACACCTAATGCCTATTTTGGGCACAAAGTAAGAATCCATAAAATAAATATTTCCTCCACTGTGACCAGTCAGTTTTAAGGTTTAAGTAGGTTTCCCTTTAATTCATGATTGCAAACTTTTTAGTGTAACACAATCAATAAATATCTTTGTACATCCATCATGATGGAGTAAGATCATGTATTAATTTTTCAAACTTTAATTTGTTTTTTATCGCACTTTTGTTTTCATATTCTGCTTTGAGATGGCGCATGTGTTAGTTGGAAATACCAAAGCTTACATTAAATAGTAAATATAAGGATGGATAGATCTTCTGGAATTTTGCTTGATAATATTTTGCGGTCAAGGTAGTACCAGTATTTATACAGAATTTTCTTTGAGGAGATCAGGTGGCTCAGTTAGAGCCCATAATAGCTGTGCAAGATCTGTGGAAAGAGTTGCAGTTACAAGTCAAAGGTAGGCTTTGTTTTCATGCCTGTCAAAACTGAGTAAACAGCAATGAATTAGGCCATTCATAAACACAACAGGAACCATTATGAAACAATTTTCTTTATTTTTTATCTTCCACTAATAAATTAGTAATGAGAAACTTCTATGACTCATATATCATGCTGGCTGAATTATTATGTTTCCAAAAGTCACCTTCTTAGCCACAACAGTGTACTTAATTTTTTGTTTAATTTATTCTTCCACGGGATGTGGGTGTCGCTGGCAAGGCCAGCATTTGTTGCCCATCCCTAATTGCCCTTGAATTGACTGGCTTTCTCGGCCATTTCAGAGGGTAGTTAAGACTCAACCACCTTACTGTGGGTGTAGAGTCACATGTAGGCCAGGCCAGGAATGATGGCAGATTTCCTTCCCTTAAGGACATTAGTGAACCAGATGGGTTTTTACAACAATCAGTGATAGTTTCATGTCACCCTTACAGAGACTAGCTTTATATTCAAGATTTTATTAATTGAATTTAAATCCCACCAGCTGCCATGGTGAGATGTGAGCAGCCTGTTCCCAGAGCATTAGCCTGGGCCTCTGGATAACTAGTCCAGTGTCATTACCACTATGCTACCATTTCCCCCATTTATGTTGCTATGATCTTCTAATGAAACAGAAGCAAACCGCATATTCTTTATTTAATGGTGATAGTGCTATCTTATTCTCTCAGGAATGATTAATTCATCACATAGTTACTACTATCTTTCCATTTATGACATTGGCCTACTTGGTAATTATCACATTAGCTTCACAATAAATAAGCTGCTATAACACCTCATGTAGAAATCCCAGAGATAGTCATGCTAGAATACAGAAAATAAAGTTAACCAATTACACATAAGAACATGAGAAATAGAAGCAGGAGTTGACCAATGGTCTGTCGAGCCTGCATCGCCATTCAATATGATCATGACTGATCTTAGGTTTTAACACCACTCTCCTGCCTGCTCACCATATCTCTTGATTTCCTGAAACCAAAAAGCTGTTAATCTCAAGCCCCTCATCCATGCCTTCATTACCTCTAGACTTGACTACTCTAACACACTTCTGGGTGGTCTCCCACATTCTACTTGTCATGTTTTTATAATGGCATAAAGGCACCAATCACCCATAAGGGATTGGGTAAATACATCGTGGGTTCATTTATTTAGATTAGGCACATGAGAACAGATATATATGGATAGAAAGCTTGAAGACATCAGCAGCAGCAGCACAACGTTCTGCTCAAGATCCAAGCGAAACAGAGACTGGATCACATGACACACTTTATTTCTAGTGATGTCATGCTGCTATCTCTTAAAGGCATATTACAACAACCCCCTTCCTTTTTAAAGATGCATTCCCCCTTCCAAAGAAGTAGAACTATTTACAATACATGTTCATGTTTAGTTACCATTACATGAGTGTATAAAACTGATGAATCTATGGCTGGAATTTTCCATCCCCGTTGGCGTCAGGCATCATGATAGGTGTGAGCAGGCAATATGGCGGGAAGGCCAAAAATCAGTTTCACGCCGTTGTGAAACCAGTTTTCAATCGTCCACTCTGCCCATGAATGGTGGACCATGTTTCCTGCCGCTGGATGTAGGGAACATCATTGTAATGCATCTACATGTTATTATAAGCCCTGCTCACCAGAATCATCCCCCCATGCCAAATTTACCGCCCATGTTGGCAGGAAAACATGCCGGCCCAGAACACATCTTGATAAGTGTGACATGCAGAAGTCAGGACCTATTGTTAAGGCCTTTCTCACATTGCGGACATCCGAGGAGCAGAAGATGTGGGAGTCCGACAGCAACCAGATCCTGGAGGAACACATGAATCGCATGCTGGGTGGATTTATATGGATATGGCTCCGTCGTGAAGCAGCTCGCGGAAGGTGGAAGGTGACCGTTGATGTCTGGGGGCTGCTTCAGGACATCAGTGTCTTGTCCATGGGCTGCTGTGGATGATTGTCGAGGGGGTGGAGAGGAAGATCCAACTGTGAGTGGGAGAGGAAGGTGTACCGGGAAGGTGGGGTGGGGTGGGAGAGGAAGGACTAGGTTTGACTGGGAGAGGAAGATGTACCATGGAGGGTAAGGCTGGGAGCGGGTGGAAAACGATGGTGTTGGGGGAGTGAGGTTGGGATGGAGGGAACGATGGTGTCGGGGGTGGGGGTGAGTTGGGAGGGGAGAAACAATGGTTTTGGGGGGGATGAGGTTGGGAGGGGAGAATGATGGTGTCGGGGGGTTGAGGTTCGGTGGGGGACGATGGTGTCGGAGGGTTGGGCGAAGTTGTTGGGAGAGGGAGTATGGAGAGAGGAGGGTGTAACGGGGACAATGCAGCAACTGAGGATGTATGTGTAAGGGGGGAGGAAGGTGTAAGGGAAGGAGTTCAGAAGGGGGAAGGAGTTCGGAGGGAGGAAGGAGTCCAGGGGGAGGAAGGAGTTTAGAGTAGGGAAGGAGTAAGGATGGAGGAAGGAGTAAGGATGGAGGAAGGAGTAATAAGCGGGGGGGTTGACTAGGTGAGTGTGCAAGGGTGGGATCTGCGGATTCGATGACTGCCTCGTGGGGAGCAAAATGATGGTGGTAGGAGGGAATGGTGAGAATGAGAGAGGGCAGAGCGAGCTGATAGGGTGGGAGGGTGATTGTAGCGGTAGAAGGGATGGCAAGGGTGGTTAGTAGTGACTTGGAGGCAGACACAGACCCTGGGGGTGTTAAGGAGGAGGTCGGGGAGGTTAATATAGGTGGGGGGTGGGATTTGTGGGAAGGGAGGGAACGTGCACATTCACCTGCACATCCCTGAAAGAAAAGGGTTGTGGCTGGTAGGTGACAGTGGGGAGGTGGAAGGTGATGCCGTGGGTTCAACAGTGATGGGGGAAAGGACATGGGTGACTGGGGGAAGGGAAAGGACTGGGGAGCTGAATACCTACTTAACCACCATCGTGCTTCTAAAATCGAAAGTGAATAGAGCCTCCTGTTAGGCGGGAACAGGTGCAGCATGGGAGTGTGATCAATTGGTGGGCGGAGATGCAGCTCAGCTCAGATGGACAACTGATAGAGAACCCCAGCAGGAGGTATTGAAATGCTCAGGATATTGAGATGAGTGTGATGGATGAAGGCTCCATGTGCATGGGGGAGTGCTTGCATGAGGCTCCGAAAGGCCCTGCCACACACCCACACACACTGGTCCTGACAGAACCACTCGTGGGCTGGCTGCGTGCAGCTGAACAGCTAGTGGTGGGAGAATGCAAGAGGAGAACTCACAAAGTCTGTAAATGAAGCTGAAAGATACCATTACACATTAAATTCAGTGAAAGTGAATATATTTTTAGATTGCAAAGTGTCAAAATGTGTTCACCTGTGCAACCACTTGTGATCAGAATTTCTTAACTTTTCTAGGCCTACCACTTCTAGGTGCTGCCCTGACACCTGCAGCAGGGGTGGAGACAGCCTGTGCAGTGGTTGGCCCTGTTGTCTCTGATGACTTTGGTGTAGGTCTCCTGGAGAGCCGAGGCCTTGAGGGCCCTGGCTTGCTTTAGCTGTCCTCCTGTGGGCCACCTGTGCCGTCTGTGGTGACAGAGGGCAAGGTTGAGGGGATCACAGGCAAAGAGAACTTGGAGGGAGAGGACAACCTCTGAGATTCCTCAGTGGATGACCCAGGGGTGTCCAGCTGCTGCTCCTTCTCCCTTCGGGCACCTGAGGGCGCCAACCTGACTCCTTGAGGGGAAGGAACACCTGGAGGGATGTTGAGGTGCCACATTTCCCTCTCACGTTGCCACTGCAGGAACTCACCCACGGCTACCGCGATGGAGTGCAGGCCTGCACACGTCTCCACATCCTGCTGGACCAGGGTTTCCATGGCCTCCGCCATCGTTCCCATGGAGACCTCCATATGCATGCATGTAGGCACCACTTTACCAGAGACCAGGCGGTGCACTCCTCCAACTCACTTCCACCAGCTCTGCGTGATGTATCCCCAACTTCTGCTGACTCTCCACAATGAGTTGTAAGGCTGAATCCAGAGGCTGGTCATTTGACTCGGACCTCACAGATGCCTCTTCCCCAGCAGTCCTTCAAGTGACAGGGAGCTAGGCCGAACCCTGTTTTTCATTCTGGGTGGTCTGGCCTACATGTGACTCTAGACCCATGGCAATGTGGTTGACTCTTAAATGCCCTCTGAAAGGGCCTAGCAAGCTAAAAGGTCAGTGTGAAGGAATGAAACGGGCTAGGCCATCCATCATCAACCTAGGCACTGGAAATGAAACGGCAAACTCAACCCTGTCAAACCTGTAAAGCCCTCTTTACTAACACCTGGGGGCTTGTGCCAAAATTGGGACTGGTCAAGCAACAGCCTGACATAGTCATACTCACGGAATTACATCTTACAGATAATGTCCCTGACACCGCCATCACCATCCCTGGATATGTCCTGTCCCAAAGGCAGGACAGACCCAGCAGAGGTAGCGGCACAGTGGTACAGAGTCAGAGGGAGTTGCCTTGGGAGTCCTCAACATTGACTCTGGACCCCATGATGCCCCATGACATCAGGTCAGACATGGGCAAGGAATCCTCCTGCTGATTACCACACACAGCTCACCCCATTCCCCTCCTGCGCCCCCCCCCCTCCCCCCCCACCCTCCATTCTCCCCCCACCTCAGCTGATGAATCAGTGCTCCTCCATGTTAAACACAACTTGGAGGAAGCACTGAGAGTGGCAAGGGCACAGAATGTACTCTGGATGGGGACTTCAATGTCCATCGCCAAGAGTGGTGCAGTAGCATCACTACAGACCGAGCTGGCCAAGTCCTAAAGGACATAGCTGCTAGACTGGGTCTGCAGCAAATGGTGAGGGAAAAACATGCTTGACCTCATCCTCAGCAATCTACCTGCCACAGATTCATCTGTCCATGACATTATCAGCAGTCCTCGTAGAGATGAAGTCCCATCCTCACATTGAGAATACCTCCATCGTGTTGTGTGGCACTACCATCGTGCTAACTGGAACAGATTTTGAACAGATCTAGCAATCCAAGACTGGGCAATCATGAGGCACTGTGGGCCATCATTAGCAGCAGAACTTTACTCAACCATGGCCCAGCCTACCCCCACTACCATTGCCACCAAGCCAGGGGATCAACCCTGGTTCAATGGAGAGTGCAGGAGGGCATACCAGGAGCAGCATCAGGCATACTAAAAATGAGGTGCCAACCTGTTGAAGTGACAACTCAGGACTACTTGCATGCCAAACAGCATAAGCAGCAAGTGATAGACAGAGCTAAGTGATTCTACAACCAACAGATCAAATTTAAGCTCTGCAGTCTTGCCACATCCAGTCATGAATGGTGGTGGACAATTAAGCAAATCATCGGAGGAGAAGGCTCCACAAATATCCCCATCCTCAATGATGGGGGAGCCCAGCACATCAGTGCAAAAGATAAGGCTGAAGCATTTGCTACAATCTTCAGCCAGAAGTGCCAAGTGGACGATCCATCTTGGCCTCCTCCAGGTTCCCCAGCATCACAGATGCCAGTCTTCAGCCAATTCAATTCACTCCACGTGCTATCAAGAAACGGCGGAAGGCATTGGATACTGCAAAGGCTATGGCCCTGACAATATTCCAGCAATAGTACTGAAGACTTGTGCTGCAGAACTTGCCGCGCCTCTAGCCAAGCTGTCCCAGTACAGCTACAACACTGGCATCTACCCAGCTATGTATAAAATTGCCCGGGTATGTCCTGTACTCAAAAAAACAGGACAAATCCAACCTGGCCAATTACCGCCTCATGAATCTACTTTCGATCACCAGTGAAGTGATGGAAGGGGTCATCAACAGTGTTGTCAAGTGGCATTTGCTTAGCAATAACTTGCTCACTGGCACTCAGTTTGGGCTCTGCCAGAGACCTCATTACAGCCTTGATTCAAACATGGACAAAAGAGCTGAACTCTAGAAGTGAAATAAGAGCGACTGCCCTTGATCTCAAGCAGAATTTGGCTGAGTGTGGCATCAAGGAGCCCTAGCAAAACTGGAGTCAGTGGGAATTGGGGGAAAACTCTCTGCTGGTTGAAGTTATGCCTAGCACAAAGAACGGTTGTGGTTGTTGGAGGTAGGTCATCTCAGCTCCAGGACGTCACTGCAGGAGTTCCTCAGGCCAGTGTCTCCCTTAAGTCACTGTCTCCTTTCCTGAGTTCCTGAGTCATAGGGAAAAACATTGGTTTGACTAGTCTGCCAGATCGTGCTCTTGTTTCCTGTTGGAGAGGGTTAAGAGCACAAAGTCCTTGTGGAGGGGCCTGTGAACCACCCTGTAAGTTGGCCGGGTTGTCTTCTCAGTCGTCAGGGCAGACCGCTGTCACCATGTTGTATTATCACAACCAGGCCCTGAGTGCCTTTGATAGAAGAGAGCTGGAAACCATGCTGTTGCAAACTAGTGAACATTTAATTACTATTTACACAATTTACAGAGATAAACTTTGGCAGGACTCCATTAGAACATTATTTCCTCAGGTTCCAGTTACTTGTGATCTGACATCATCTGATATCACTAAAGATGCGCTCAATCCATTAGCATAATCGCTAGGTCCTAGCCTCAAGCATCTTCAGCTACTTCATCAATGACTTTCCTTCCATCATAAAGTCAGAAGTGGGGAGATTTACTGATGATTGCACAATGTTCAGCACCATTCACAACTCTTCAGATACTGAAGCAGTCCATGTGCAAATACAGCAAGGCCTGGATAATATCCAGGCTTGGGCTGACAAGTGGCAAATAACATTTGCGCCACACAAGTGTCAGGCATTGACCGTCTCCAACAAGAGAGAATTTAACCATCACCCTTGACATTCAATGGCATTACCATCGCTGAATCCCCCACTATCAAATTCTGAGGGCTACCGTTGACCAGAAACTGAATTGGACTAGCCATATAAATACTGTGGTCAGGGGCTAGGAATTCTGTGGTTAATAACTCACCTCCTGACTCCCCAAAGCCTGTCCACCATCTACAAGGCACAAGTCAGGAGTGTGATGAAACACTCACCACTTGCATGAATGAGTGCAGCTCCCACAACACTCAAGAAGCTTGACACCATCCGGGACAAAGCAGCCCGCTTGATTAGCACCCCACCCACAAACATTCATCCCTTCCACCACTGACGCACAGTGGCAGCAGTGTGTACCATCTACAAAATGCACTGCAGGACCTCACCCGTGCTCCTTAGTCAGAATCTCCCAAGCCATCTAGAAGGAGATGGACAGCAGGTGCATGGAAACATCACCACCTACAAGTTCCCCTCCAAGTCATATAGCATCTTGACTTGGAAATATATCCCTGTTCTTTTACTGGTGCTGGGTTAAAATGCTGGAACTTCCTCCCTAACAGCACTGTGGGTGTACCTACACCACATGACTGCAACGATTCTAGAAGGCAGCTCACCACCACCTTCTCAAAGGCAATTAGGGATGGGCAATAAATGCTGGCCTAGCCAGCACCGCCGACATCTCATGAATGAATAAAAAAGAACCTCACTAGTCATAGCCTGTGTTACGATCCCAGCTGATGTTACTGCTGGACAAGTCAGATCTCAATGTAGAACCTGGATTGATAGATCCTAACTTTTAATTTTTGTTTAGAAATGTGGAGAGTGACTATTGAACAAAGTCACAGGAGTCAGCTGTTGAGCTTTTAACAAAAGGATTAATCATCTATTAAACAAGAAATGGTGAACTTTATTACAATACTCCTTCACCCACAACTGTACCTTCACAGATATATACAGATTTGTAAGGATAACACAAGTTACAAAAGCTATCTTATACTATAATGTTCACAGTAAGTACACAGTCCATGTTAACCAATAGGTGACCTGTGGTCAGGCACACCACACTCTGAAACCAAGTGACAGGTGCCATCCCAAACATATGTTATGGGTCCCTCATCACCTACCCCAAACACTTGCCACACTGTGAGCCAACCAGTCTCACTGAACTCCTTTACACGAGGGCTTCCAATCTCCACTCTTGAAGACCTTGCTTTGGAATCTTGCCCCAAACAACGCTTTCTTTCAGACACCTTTCACAAGTGTCCACCTCCACGGCTTTGAACTCTCCTTCCAATGTTCTTCTCCCCTGCATCGCCACTTGCATTCAAACTTCCTTCCAAGCACACTCAGTCGTGCCAAGAGAACACCACTGCTTCACATTTCCAAAGTAAAGAGTTACAGACCTTTGGCTGTCTCCTTGGATCTCCTGGCTTCTTGTAAGCCTATTTTGCCTTGAGTCTGTTTCCTGCAGCTTTCTCTCTCTAAACCTGGAGCCTTTCTTTGTTCCTTGCCTTCACTCCCACTGAACAGGATCTTGTTCCAGATTCCTGTGCTTGACATTTGACTTAACATAAAGGGCTTCTTGGGCCTTGTTGTTTTTCCTGTAGGACCTGCTCCCTGCAGTTCCCTCTCCCAGTAGACTGCTGACAACTTGGTATCTCCCTTGAGATCCAAGACTCACTTGACAGTCACTGTTACTTTAACTTTAGAGCAACTCATCTAAGATTCTTAGACTTATTTTCCTCAGCAGTCTACTAGTGTGTCAGCTAGAGGGAGACTTAAACTGCTTCTTTCACCTTAAAGCAGAATGACTAACTCCTTTCCGTTTCTTTGTGTCTGTGTCGGGCCTTTCTCTCTGGACCCTTGTTGCTAGGCAACAGCACAGTTTTTTCTACCTTGTTTGTTTGTTTTAACTCCTCTTCAAGAGTCATAAACCTCATTAAAATGCAAGCATCTTTTAAAGCGAAACTAAAACTCAAGTTCCTCCCTTTCTTGGCATACAAATACAGAAATACAAATCAAACTTAAGCATTAAAGCTAAAACTCGTTCCTAACACCCACAAATACAAATGTAACTTAAACTATCTCTAGTTCCTAACATATGCCAATTTGAATGTGCCCCATTTATCCCTATTCTTTGCTTTCTGTCCCTTAACTAATGCTGTATCCAGGTTAATATATTATGTCCAACTCCATGATTGCTCATGGATAAAAACAAAAAGCTAAAAGCTACTGCGGATGCTGGAAATCCAAAACAAAAACAGAATTACCTGGAAAAACTCAGCAGGTCTGGCAGCATCGGCGGAGAAGAAATCAGTTAACGTTTCGAGCCTTCATGGCCCTTCGGCAGAACTGAAGCATAGTTAGAAGAAGGGAGAAATATAAATTGGTTTAAGGTGGGTGGGTGGGGGGGGTGGGGGGGTGGGGGAGAGAGAGAGAGAGAGACATTGAGGGTGTGGTGATTGTGGAGATGAGCAGATAATCAAAAGATGTCACAGACAAAAGGGTCAAAGAGGTGTTGAAGGTGGTGGTATTTGTCTGAGAAAAGTGCTAATTAAGAATGGAAGACAGGATATTCAAAGTACAGCTCTAGTGGGGGTGGGGTGGAAAGACTAAAGGTTTTAGTTTTAGATTTAAAAATAATGGAAATAGGTGGGGAAAGAAGAATCTATATAAATTATTGAAAAAAAAAGGCGGGGGGGGGTGGGTGGGGGGGGAGAAGAAACGGGGTGGGGGGAGGGCATCTGTTCTGATGACGCTACCTTCAAAAACAGCTCCTCTGACATGTCCTCCTTCTTCCTTAACCGAGGTTTTCCATCCACGGTCGTTGACAGGGCCCTCAACCGTGTCCAGCCCATATCCCGCGCATCCTCCCTCACGCCTTCTCCTCCTTCCCAGAAACATGATAGGGTCCCCCTTGTCCTCACTTATCACCCCACCAGCCTCCGCATTCAAAGGATCATCCTCCGCCATTTCCGCCAACTCCAGCATGATGCCACCACCAAACACATCTTCCCTTCACCCCCCCTGACGGCATTCCGTAGGGATCGTTCCCTCTGGGACACCCTGGTCCACTCCTCCATCACCCCCTACTCCTCAACCCCCACTTATGGCACCGCCCCATGCCCACGCAGAAGATGCAACACCTGCCCCTTCACTTCCTCTCTCCTCACCGTCCAAGGGCCCAAACACTCCTTTCAAGTGAAGCAGCATTTCACTTGCATTTCCCCTAACTTAGTCTACTGCATTCGTTGCTCCCAATGCGGTCTCCTCTACATTGGAGAGACCAAACGCAAACTGGGCGACCGTTTTGCGGAACACCTGCGGTCTGTCCGCAAGAAAGATCCAAACCTCCCTGTCGCTTGCCATTTTAACACTTCACCCTGTTCTCTTGCCAACATGTCTGTCCTTGGCTTGCTGCATTGTTCCAGTGAAGCCCAACGCAAACTGGAGGAACAGCACCTCATCTTCCGACTAGGCACTTTACAGCCTTCCGGGCTGAATATTGAATTCAACAACTTTAGATCTTAAACTCCCCCTCCCCCCATCCCCACCCCATTTCTTCTCCCCCCCCACCCACCCCCCCCGCCTTTTTTTTTCAATAATTTATATAGATTCTTCTTTCCCCACCTATTTCCATTATTTTTAAATCTAAAACTAAAACCTTTAGTCTTTCCACCCCACCCCCACTAGAGCTGTACTTTGAATATCCTGTCTTCCATTCTTAATTAGCACTTTTCTCAGACAAATACCACCACCTTCAACACCTCTTTGACCCTTTTGTCTGTGACATCTTTTGATTATCTGCTCATCTCCACAATCACCACACCCTCAATGTCTCTCTCTCTCTCTCTCCTCCCCCACCCCCCCACCCACCCACCTTAAACCAATTTATATTTCTCCCTTCTTCTAACTATGCTTCAGTTCTGCCGAAGGGCCATGAAGGCTCGAAACGTTAACTGATTTCTTCTCCGCCGATGCTGCCAGACCTGCTGAGTTTTTCCAGGCAATTCTGTTTTTGTCCATGACTGCTCATGTTGTGTATTATCCTTTTGTGTGTGCTACTTGTGGTTACAAAAGTAGGTCAGAGGCTGGGAATTCTGAGGCAAGTAACTCACCTCCTGACTCATCAAAGCCTGTCCACCATCTACAAGCCAGGAGTGTGATGGAATACTCTCCGCTTGCCTGGATGAGTGCAGCTCTAACAATACTCAAGAAGCTCAACACCATCTAGGACAAAGCAGCCCGCTTGATCGATACCCCATCCACCAGCTTAAACAAGCATTCCCTCCACCACCGTCGTACAATGGCAGCAGTGTACACTATATACAAGATGGACTGCAGCATTTCTCCAAGGTTCCTTTGATAGTACCTTCCAAACCTGTACCATCTAGAAGGACAAGGGTAGCAGTTGCTGGGAACACTATCACCTGCAATTTCTTCTTCAAGCCACATACCATCCTGACTTGGAACTATATTGCTATTTCTTCACTGTTGCAGGATCAAAATCCTGGAAGTCTCTTCCCAGCAGCACTGTGGGTGTACTTGCACCGGATGGATTTTACCTACTCAAGGGTAATTAGGAATGGGCAACAAATGCTGGCCTTGACAATGACGTCCAGATCCCATGGAAGAATAACATATAAAAAAAAACACCTTTTGAAAATCTAAGCGCACTACATCTACTGGTTCCCCTTTACCTTCCCTATTAGTTAAATCCTCAAAAAACTCGATTTCCCTTTTATAAAAGCATGTTGACTTTGTCTAATCATACTATGTTTTTCTACATGCATTGTTAAGACTCCTTTAATAATGGATTCCCGCACTTTGCGGACAACCAATATCAGGTCAACTGGCCTGTAGTTCCCTGTTTTTCTATCTCTTTTCTTTAATAACAGTGTTACATTTGCTAACTTCCAATCTGTTGGAACTGTTCCAGAAACTAGGGAATTTTGGAAAATCATAGCCAGCGCATCCACTATCTCAACAGGTCTCAAAAAAGAGACATACCTGCTGTTCTAGTGTTTGCTCTCTACACAAGCTGATCATTAACATAGAGATATATATCAAAAAGCAACAACTTGAGGTCAATGTTGGAGACTTTTTCAGAGTGTTGCGGACAGCTCAAATCAGCCCATTGAAAATTTAAACTTTCTGGGCAATTACTATGCATGTGCATGAGTCAGCACCTCCAAAGGGTCTCAATATGTGTCACTGTTGGCATTGGAAGATCCATACCAAAACGTTTTTCACAATTGTTCACTATTATATTGAATTGCAGTGGTAAAATGGCCATTTTTCGTGTTAGTGCTACTGGTGGAGATTAAAGGTCCCTCTAACCTATGTCCACTATGCATGGCAGGCGTGTTTCACTGTACAGTCCCGTTAAGGTTGCTGGGCAGCCGAATATATGCACATCTTAAAGGGAACGCTGCTGGTGCATGGCCTGTTTGTTCCCTGCACAACATATTCTCAAGTTGTTGCATGGCTACACACCTGCACAGCTAAAGGAGCTGTCACTCACTGTCCTTACATATCAGGACATTGCAGGTTTACTGCCCTTGATGTCCCTTTCATAAATGGATGGAAAATTGACTTAACTAATGTTACACCATTCCCTATGTTGGCAGTTGGCACTTGGGATAACCCACTAACAGCACAAACTCAGCACATTAAGCCAAAGATCTCATCCTAGTTCTCTAATTCCTTGGTTCTATGCATTTTTAGGGCTGGCCAATAAAATATCATTGCCTTCTGATTGGGTGACGCAACTGTTAGTGTACTGGCCTTTGCCTCTAGGTCAGGGGTGGAAGTCTAGCTGAGCTGACGGGATGAGAGTCTCCACTCCTGTATCACTGTCTGCATGCTATGTGTAATGAATTTAGTTTGCTTTGCCCACAGTGCAAAACCGTCTATAATCTGGTGCAAAATGGCAATCTCACAAGGGACCATAGGGATGCTGGCATGAGCAGTGAAGACATTTGTTTAATAATGGTGCCTTCCTGAGGTTTGGTTTACATTACACTTTTACAGCTGCTCTACTTTTCCCTGGATCGTGACATGGTGAAGGCATGGGAAAATGATTCTATATTCCAACACTGACATCTCTCATCTTCTGAGGAGAACAATTGGCCAGATTTGTTTCTGAAAAATAAAAATAAAATTTTCTGTAGCTTTTTATTTCTGAACGCTTTGTACCTACAATTTTGATGATTGGATGAATGTTCTCCTCTATGTTGATACCTTGGCCATAATATTCGGCGACATAATATCTGTTTTTTTGATGCTAAAGGTGTTCCCACACAGTGCTACCCCACTGGCTACAGCATGGCAGGGGGAAGGCTGACATTCATTGGGAGAGATTGCAGATGGCCTTCAGGACTACCTCAAACAACCCTGGCGTTAGAAGTAAAAACAGAAAATGCTGAAAAAGCTCAACATGCTCAACATGTCTGACAGCATCTGTGGAGAGAGAAACAGAGTTAACGTTTTGAGTCCCCATGACTCTTCTTCAGAGCTAAACAGAAATAGAAATGTGATGGAATTTATACTGTTTAAGGGGGGTGGAGCAGGTAAAGTTGGATAGAAGGCCAGCGATAGGTGGGGGCTGAGGAAAGATTGACAAAGGTATCATGGACACAGACAAAGAGAGTGTTATTGGTAGTGGCAGGGGCTAAAGAGGGAGCTGATAGCAGCATAAAGGTAAGAAGGTAAAATGTGTGAATAGCAGAACAAGGGTCAGCATTCCATGAAATAACAACATGGAACAAGGGACAGATGGCCCTAGAAGGCACCAGAAGGCCAACTTTTGAAGTGCATCATCCTGGCCCAGGCAGCAGCAATCCGGGCTGGTTGATCTACAGGCAAAAGCATGGGCACTGGTGGAGCGGCAGTGGTGGGAGGATGACTGCTGTTTTGGGTACAATATGGTGTCTGAGTTGTGTGCACTCACTTCTGATTGGCTGCTCTGGATGTTATTTTGGATAGGGCCTTAGCGTGGGCATTGGGAGAGTGCACTGGAAGTATATGGTGTAGGCAGATCAGGATTTCAGTTAGTCTGTAATGCTGATTTAACTCCAGTGGTGTCATTCTTGACCTGAATGCTCCAGTTAATGCCCTCTCTTAACTTTGCACAGCTGAACATGCATTCAGCAGCAGGAGTGACCCCTACCAGCATTATTTAAAGAGATCATCAATAACTTGCAAGTTCGCTGCTGACTGGTTCCTACTGGCTGCTGCTGAGGTTGTAGATGTGTTGTGACTTTTCTAGTTCTAAAGTCATTGAAGGGAGTGGTGTTGAATGTGGTGAAGGCCTTGGTTCTCACTGCAAGGATACTGCTCAGACCATTTGCTCCCAGTCATGGGTGCTGCAGTTTAAATCGCCCTTGGTCTGCTCATGACAGGGAGAACAAGCAGAGGCAACACAATGGACGACAACCTGCTCCAATGGGGAGGGAGAGGAGGGTGAGAGGGGCTCTTATCAAGAGACCATATCCATGTAGGGTCTTCAGAAAGCAGTTCTCTTAGCCAAACCCCCCAAGGAACAGGGGGCACGATGTCTCCGTTTTATAAAGGAGGTGCTCATGGAAATTTACCAGCTGTTGCTGGCAGGCCTGCAGCCTCAGGACAGGGCAAGGATGGTGCTGCCAGTGATTGTAAAGGTGACTATGACCATGAACCTCTTTGAATCAAAATCCTTCATGGCTGGAGCAAGCGACACCTGTAATACCTCACTGTTTGCCATATACAGCTGTATAAGGGAGGTCACTGACACTCCTTAAGCCAGGAGAGGTGAATCCATTTCATTCTCTTTTTCCAGAGAGAAGCAGGCAGACTGTGCAAGTGAATTTGACAGGATCGTGGGTATCCCATGGTGCAGGTTGACTGTACACACATGGCTTGGCAGGAGCCACAACTAACTGCAGAGATGTACTGCAACTCCAAAGGACTCCATTCCCTGAATGTGCACTTTATCTGCGATCATGCTCAGCGTATCATTTAGGTCAATGCCCAGTATCTTGACAGCAGTCCTGATGCCTTTATTCTATGCCAATTCACTGTACCATCAATATTTGAGCTACCATGTCAAACCACAGGATGGATGCTGGCTGATAAGGGGCATCTGCCGTTCACCTGTGCGACCCATGCACAAATGGGTAGCATGTGAATAACAAGGGCCATGCTGCCACACAAAATGACATCGAGCAGAGTACTGGAGTCTTTAAGCAACACTTCCACAGCCTGGACTGCTCTGGAGGAGCCTGCAATACTCTCCAGAGCGTGTGTCACAATTTGTTATGGTCTGCTGCATCCCACACAACCTTGGCATCATGAGGGCAGAGCCCTTGCCACTCGGTGTATGACTGGCAGCTAAGGAGGAGGAAGTGGAAGAGGAAGAAAAGGAAAAAGAGGAGTAGGGGAGAACACATACTTTTTCCTGCAATTGTCTGTCATTGACTCATCTGACTGTGATAGCAATAACACAACTCCAATTCTTCATTCAACAATAGTCCCACATAATGTTCCCTCTAAGCTGCACAGCCCCTGGAAGTTCCTACACAGGCTGAGCAGGCGTCTGCCTCTTTTAGTTATCGCGTGTGCACAGTGGTGCAAAAAACATGAAAGGGCCCCCACGCATTTAATTGAATAGACCATGCACAACAAAAAGAATTTGAGGGACTATTGGTCCCACGCCTTACCTTCTCCCCATTACTGACCATCACAATGCAAAAACAAAAACCACTACAAAATAAAAATTCCAAACCAACTTTATTAAACAAGCTATCTAATATTCCATACAAAAGTCAATAGTTACTTTGTACATTCCCTTAGTGCCAGGTTTGTGGATGCCTTTGCCTTTTCCAAGTGCCCCAGTGGCTGCAATATGGCTAGGGGAAGGCTGACACTCATTGGGAGAGATTGCAGGTAGCCTTCAGGATGACTTCAAACAATTCTGATACTAGAAGGCCCAGTTTTGGAGTGCTCATCCCAGCATAGGCGGCAGCAGCCTGAGCTGGTTGATCTACAGGCAAAAGCAAGGACACCGGTGGAGTGGCAATGGTGGGAGGATGATTGCCTTTGTCCTGAGAGAGGATAGAAGATTTGTACTCTAGAAAGCCATTGTCAACCCCAGTAAACTCCCTCAGTAAACATAGTCATCTATTGGAGGACAGATTGCTGAACTGCTGTAAGACACTGCAAGCCCCTTTGAACATGGTATCCGCCACATGAGGGCAGCATTCTGAGCTTGCATGGTAAAAAGTTGAGTTATTTGACTTCAGTCTGAGCTTCCACTGCAGTACTCAGATATTGGGTGGCTTCTATGTCTGCTGCAATGGAAACTGAGACACTGGTCATCTGAGATTACATCATGGTCAGGTCTGCAATTGATCTCATGGAGTTAGCCAGCACTTTCACACTGGAAAGTATGGACTCCAATCTTTGTGCAATGCCCTTTGCCAAGTTGGTGCCTGAGTCCACCAGGCTTCTTGACAGTGAGAGCAGACTTTCTATCTGGCATCTCTGCTGTCCTTTCCCCACAACCTGGTGACTCAGCCCATACAGATCCCACCTCTACACTACCCTCTAAAGTACGTACAGTATCTCGGCTGCTGGATGGAGGTGTGAGATTAGATGATGTTGTTACATTGTTACATTGTCATCAGTTTTTTTTGCCACTTCCATTCCTCACTCCTGCACCACTGCCCAATCAAGTGGCAATTCTTGGGTATTTGAAAGAAGTTGGATGACAGTGAGTTCCAAAGAAGAATCATATTGGATGCGAAACATTAACCCTGTTTCTCTCCCCACAGATGTTGCCAGATCTGCAGAGTTCTTCCAGCGCTTTCCGTTTTTATTTCAGATCTCCAGCAGCCACAGTATTTTGCTTTTATTTTACTGCCATCTTCGATTGTTTCTACCCCATCACTGTCCATGGCCTCAGTCATAGCAGTTGCAATGAACTGAGCACTGTATCTTCCATTTGAGTGAGCATATGCAGTTGGTGCCCCTCTGGTTAGCTGCCGCTGCCATCAGTTGTACCTTACCTTGGCCTGCAAGAGCAAGGGCCGTGTAATGTGTTTGGGTGATGTGGCTGCCTTGATTAGATAACTGGGAGTATGTGCAAGATATGAGATGTGGGTGAAGCGATGCTATGAATGTTAGGTATGAGCCATGATTGATAGAGACTGTTGGTAGATTAGTGATGCATTGTTGTTAGGTTAGTGATAGGGGTATGATGCACTGAACAATATGTGAGGCTCATGGTGCAGTTAGTAGAATATGGCATTTGAAGATGTATTCACTAACCTTGACCACTTCTCTGAAGGCCATTAAGCTCCTTTCAGCACTGCCACAATGTCCTCAGGGCCACATTGTTGGCATTGGCCTGCTATCCACTCTCATTGGCTTCTCAGAGTTTGTCTGGAGGGCCTACTGGCCACCTGTGGATAAAGGACCTCTCTCCTCCTATTGACATCCTGCACAAAGGCTTCCAATGCTGTGTCAGAAAATCCTGGAGCCCTCTCTGCCATATGGGCCAACTCTGTGTCTTTTTCAGCTCAAAGTCACTTGTGTTTTTAATTCCAGCATCTGCCCCAGCCAAAATGCACCTCTCCTTTAAGAGATGGAGGTTTGATCGAGGTAGCATAGAATAGCTTGAACTTGTGCAAGAACATCACAATTTTATGCCACCTATTTAGCCACTCAGCTGCATGTTAGTGGTGGCCGGACACTGCAAAGATGAAAATGACAGGAACCAAAGAGTTCACTTGCTGCTTGCATTGGAATTACAGGCTTAGATTAATTGTGCAATTTGATGCCCACAACTGCTTTTTTCAGGCCTTATCCAATATTTTCCCCTTTTTTTTATTCATTCATGGGATGTGAGCTTCGCTGGTTGGGCCAGCATTTATTGTCCTTCCGAGAAGGTGGTGGTGAGCTAACTTCTTGAGCCGCTGCAGTCCATGTGGTGTAGGTACGCCCACAGTGCTGTTAGGAAGGGACTTCTAGGATTTTGACCCAGTGACAGTGAAGGAATGGCAATGTATTTCCAAATCAGGATGGTGAGTGACTTAGAACTATAGAACCACAGAAAAGTTACAGCACAGAAGGAGGCCATTCAACCCAACTTGTCCATGCCAGCCCGAAGACACCCAGGTGCCCTTTCTAATCCCACCTTCCTGCACCCGGCCCATAGCCCTGCAGCTCACAGCACTTAAGGTGCTGATCCAGGTGTTTTTTTAAAAGAGTTTAGAGTTTCTGCCTCTACCACCAACTTGGGCAGTGAATTCCAAACACCCACTACCCTCTGCGTAAAAAAGTTCTTCCTCATGTACCCCCTACACCTTCTGCCACTTATCTTGAATCTATGTCCCCTGGTTCTAGAATTCTCCACCAAGGGAAACAATTTTATCTTGTCCACTCTATCTATTCCCCTCATAATTTTGTACACCTCAATCAAGTCACCTTTCAGCCTTCTTTGTTCTAAGGAAAATAACCCCAACCTACCCAATCTCCCCTCGTAGCTACACTTTTCTTGGAGGGGAACTTCCAGGTGGTGGTGTTCCCATCTATCGGCTGCCCTTGTCCTTCTAGATGTTAGTGGTCGTGGGTTTGGAAGGTGCTGTCAAAGGAGCCTTCATGATTTCTTGCAGTGCATTTTGTAGATGGTACACACTGCTGCTACTGTGTGTTGAGTGAATGTTTGTAGATGTGGTGCCAATCAAGTGGGCTACTTTGTCCTGAGTGGTGTTAAGCTTCTTGAGTGTTGTTGGAGCTGCACTCATCCAGGTAAGTGGGGAGTATTCCATCACACGCCTGACTTGTGCCTTGTAGATGGTGGACAGGCTTTGGGGAGTCAGGAGATGAGTTACTCGTTGCACGATTCCTAGCCTCTGACCTGCTCTTGTACCCACAGTATTTATATGGCGAGTCCAGTTCAGTTTCTGGTCAATGATAACCCCCAGGATGTTGATAATGGGGGATTCAGTGATGCTGATGCCATTGAACATCAAGGCGCGATGGTTGGATTCTCTCTTATTGGAGATGGTCATTGCCTGACACTTGTGTGGCGTGAATGTTACTTGCCACTTGTCAGGCCAAGCCCGCATATTGTCCAAGTCTTGCTGCATTTGGACATGGACTGAGAAGTCGTGAATGGTGCTGAACATTGTGCAATCATCAGTGAACATCCCCACTTCTGACCTTATGATGGAAGGAAGGTCATTGATAAAGCAGCTGAGGATGGTTGGGGCAAGGACACTACTCTGAAGAACTCCTGTGGTGATGTCCTGGAGCTGAGATGGTTGATCTCCAACAACCAGAACCATTTTCCTTTGTGCTAGGTATTACTCCAACCCACGGAGAGTTTTCCCCTTGATTCCCGTTGACTCCACTTTTGCTCGGGCTCCTTGATGTCACACTCGGTCAAATGCTGCCTTGATGTCAAGGGCAGTCACTTTCACCTCACCTCAGGAGTTCAGCTCTTTGGTCCATGTTTGAACCAAGACTGTAATGAGGTCAGGAACTGAGTGACCCTGGCGGAACCCAAATTGGGCATCAGTGAGGAGGGTATTGCTAAGCAAGTACCACTTGATTGCACTGTTGATGACCCCTTCCATGACTTTTCTGATGATGGAGAGTAGACTGATGGGGCAGTAATTGTTTGCGTTGGACTTGTCCTGCTTTTTGTGTACAAGACATACCTGGTCAATTTTCCACACAGCCGGGTAGATGCCAGTGTTGTAGCTGTATTGGTACAGCTTGGCTAGGGACACAGCAAGTTCTGAAGCACATCTTCAGTACTATTGCCGGAATATTGTCAGGGCCAATAGCCTTTGCAGCATCCAGTGCCTTCAGCCATTTCTTGATATCATGTGGAGTGAATCGAATTGACTGAAGGATGGCATCTGTGATGAAGGGGACCTCCGGAGGAGGTCGAGATGGATTATCCAGTTGGCACTTCTGGCTGAAGATTGTAGCAAATGTTTCAGCCTTATCTTTTGCGCTGATGTGCTGGGCTCCTCCATCATTGAGGATGGGGATACTTGTGGAGCCTCCCCCTTCAGTGAGCTGTTTAATTGCCCACCGCTACTCACGACTGGATGTGGCAGTACTGAAGAGCTTAGATCTGATCCATTGGTTATGAGATCACTTAGCTCTGTCTATCACTTGCTGCTTATGCTGTTTGGCACACAAGTAGTCCTGTGTTACAGCTTCACCAGGTTGACATCTCATTTTTAGGTATGCCTGGTGCTGCTCCTGGCATGCCCTCCTGCACTCTTCATTGAACCCCTGGCTTGATGGTAATGGTAGAGTGGGGATATGCCGGGTCATGAGGTTACAGATTGTGTTCGAGTACAATTCTGCTGCTGCTGATGGCCCACAGCGCCTCATGGATGCCCAGTCTTGAGTTGCTCAATCTGTTCGAAATCTATTCCATTTAGCACAGTGGTAGTGCCACAGAACACGATGGAGGGTGAAGGCGGGACTTCATCTCCATAATGACTGTGTGGTGGCCACTCCTATCGATACTGTCATGGACAGATGCATCTGCGGCAGGCAGGTTGGTGAGGATGAGGTCAAGTATGTTTTTCCCTCTTGTTGGTTCCCTCACCACCTGCTGCAGACCCAGTCTAGCAGCTATGTCATTTAGGACCTGGCCAGCTCGGTCAGTAGTGGTGATTTGGAGCCACTCTTGGTGATGGACATTGAAGTCCCCCACCCAGAGTACATTCTGTGACCTTGGTACCCTCAGTGCTTCCTCCAACTGGTGTTCAACATGGAGGAGCACTGATTCATCAGCTGAGGGAGGGTGGTATGTGGTTAGCAGCAGGTGGTTTCCTTGCCCCTGTTTGACCTGATGCCATGAGACTTCATGGGGTCCAGTGTCGATGTTGAGGACTCCCAGGCCAACTCCCTCCCGACTGTATACCACTGTGCTGCCACCTCTGCTGGGCCTGTGCTGCCGGTGTGACAGGACATATCCAGGGATGGTGATGGTGATGTCTGGGACAGTATCTGTAAGGTATGATTCTGTCAGGTTGACTATTTCAGGCTTTAGCTTGACTAGTCCGTGGGACAGCTCTCCCAATTTTGGCACTAGCCCCCAGGTATTAGTTAGGAGGACTTTGCAGGGTCGACTGGGCTGAGATTGCCGTTGTCGCTTCCGGTGCCTAGGTCGATGCCAGGTAGTCCGTCTGGTTTCATTCCTTTTTTGTGACTTTGTAGTGGTTTGTTACAACTGAGTGGCTTGCTGGGCCATTTCAGAGGGCATTTTAGGAGTCAAATTCCTGTCAGTTTGTACTGTTTTCCTCTGTACACTATATTTAAGTATGTGCAGAGGTCCAACATTAATACCAGACAATCTATTTACAGGATTCAGAAGACAGGGGCCAAATCAAGAGGGTAAGCATTATATATTGCAGATTATGAAACACAATGAAAACATATGAGGAGTCTTAATTAATTGGTGTATTTTATAGTAAAATATTTCTCTGCTTTTGTACAGTTCTTATTTCATTATTCTAAGACCCATGACTCGGGCAACTCTGATTTTATGGTAAGTGACGTGGAGAATATTTTTAAATTGTCTGGTTCAATTATGTTAAAACCTATCTTTTATTCCACCCCAGACATTAACTTCCAAATTAGTGAACATTAAACCATACCACTGAGGCTTAAGATTTGTTATTTCTCTATTTATTGTAGGGGTTATGATCACCACATAATTATAGCTTTGTTTGCTAGATCAGTGACAGGAGATTTGATACTGTTTCCTAGAATGTCGAACTGTAATTTCAGAAGAACATAACATTAACTCAGCATTCTTCAGCCACAGAAGATGCCAGCTTTTAATTACTTCATCACATATTTAATATTGAATGTGATAACACCTATAATTAACGAATCAGAAACGAATTATGTTGATTCAAACCCTGAGGTTTTTCTTTATTATTTTTGTGATACGCATTCTACAATGATTCCATAGTTAACAGGTAATTTATAAGGCCATGAAAGAAAGCAAAGACTGAGGTATTTAAGTGATTTAATTTTTTCATTAATCTTCCATAATGCTGAGTGAACACAATTGGCAGAAACGAAGCAATATCCCTTCTATCAATTCATCTACCTTTATATGTATGCCTCTCTCTCTATTTATATCAATGTATATGTATAAGATTTAAGCACGTTTTGGCACATTTCAATTGTCAGAAATATAAAAGTAAGAGAAAACCATGCTTCTTCTGACCTGGAGGCAGGAATTTACAAGCATCTGCCAATCTCTAAATTACCTCAGTATTCACATTTTTACAGCAATTAGTTCTTGTAGAATTAAAGAGACAAGGGTGAAAAATTGGGATTGTTATGTATGCCCTTCGAGCTCAAAAATGGCACCGCTGGCACCTCCACAAGTTTGTGGGATGAATCATGCTGGACGCCATATTGGTGCAGGTGTGAGGATGCCTGCAGTTACAAGTATGCAGGGCAGGCAGATCGTGATGAATTTCAGTGTGCAATGGTGATTTGATCTCAATGGTGCTACTTTGGAGTTCAGAGCTTAAGCCAATGCCCTCTCTTAACACACATTCAGCAACAAGAAGGACCCCCAGCTCTATTCATGGGGACCATCAACTACTTATAGGTTAGTTACTGGCTGGTTGCTTAACTGGGTTGCTGCAACTCAACAAGTGTTTGGTGCTTTCCATATTTCAAGTTACAAAAGTCTACAGGGATTGGTGTGGCAATTCTATGGGATGCAGGAACCAGTTGCTCCCAGATATGGTTGTACTGGTAGGTATTCTCCTTGGAATACAGAATGACTTGGAAAATAAGCGGAAGTGAGGTGTGGCTGCTGGAAGAAGGAAAGCAGGGCTCTCAGCTGGAAGCCATATCCCCCAAAGGAGCTCAGGGAGCAATTCTCATACCTGAGCCTCTGTGAGGAACAATGTGTGAGACATCTGCATTTTAGCACAGTCATCATCACTGAAATCTGTCACCTGCAGCAGCCGCAACTGCAGCATCAAAGCAGGCCAGAGACTGCACGGAGAGGCTGTGAAGGTGACCGTAGTGAGGAATTTTTATGTGGCTGGATCCTCCAAGGCTGGAATTGGAGATATTTGCAACATCTCACAGTTTGCTGCCCACTGATAAGGAAGGTCACTGAGGTTCTCTGTTCAGTGGGAGAGAACTACCTTTCATTCACTCTTGCCAGGGACTTGCAAGTGAAGTGAGCACACAGCATTATGAGGATGTCAGGATTTCTCATGGTGCAGGGTGTCACAGACTGCAATCACACTGCTTTGTGGGTGCAGCATGTCAATGCTGAGATGTATTGGAACTGAATGGGATTCCACTCCCTCAATGTCCAGACGGTGTAGAACCATAGGCAGCGAATCATGCAGGTCAATGCCCAGCTTCCTGGCAGCAGTCATGATGTCTTCATTCTGTGGCAGTTTGCTATGCCACCTACATTTGAGCCACCACAGGAAACCAAAGGATAACTACTGGGCGCCAAGGTCTAGCCACTGACATGACAATTGATGACTCAGATGTGCAACCCATGCACATGTGTGCAGCATGCACACAATGAAAGCCATGCTGTCACATTGAATGTGATATAGCAGCCCATTAGCATGCTGTAACAACACTTCCCCTGCCTGGAAGAGACCTGCTGTGCAGATCCGAGCAGGTGTCAAGATTTGTGGTGGTCTGCTGCATGCTGCATAACCTCACCTGTATGAGAGTATCGCCCTTGCTACCAGGTACATGGCAAGAAGTGGAGAAGTAGGATCTTGAGGAGGTGTAGGAAGAAAAGGAGGGGAGAGAAGAGGAACAGAGGAGGCAACCTAGACAGCCCTGTTTGCACTGTCGGTGAAGAACTTATCAGAGTGTGATACCTGTAACTGCAATCCCAAATCCCCAGTCAACAATCCCAAACCTTGACTTCCATCTGTCACTGACCATCATAGTATCTGCTTGGACACAATGAAAAAATAAAAACCACCATAAAATAAGCATTCCAAACTGAATTTATAAATTAAATCACGCCATATTGCATACAAAAATCAAAAATGAACCATGTGCATTCCCCTAGTGCCTATTTTCTGTGTGCCTTTGCCTGTCCACTGATCCTATGCAGTGCTACCCCAGTAGCTACAGCATAGCTGGTAGAATGCTGCTGACTTTCAGTAGAGGAGACTGCAGATGGCCTTGGAGGGCAACCTTGAGAAGCTAGGCCTGGCTGCAGACTGCCTTTCGACATGGGTGACAGCAGTCTTGGCTTGCTGGCTAGCTGATAAGCCACAGCAAGAATATTGGCAGAGTGGCAGAATACTGGCCCAGATTTTTGCGGAGTTGTGGAGACTCAGTGCCTTATCCAAAATGGCACCAGGACTCCACCCCCATTTTTAACAGACTGTATTTCTCCATGTGGGGGGAGTGAGGAAAGGGGATGGGATGCGATTCACAGATTCACATATGGGGGAAACCTGCACTCAGTAGAGCCATTTGAACTCAGTGCTGAGTTTACACAGATCCCAGGAGCGAGGTCCTTTTCCCAAAGTGTGTGACTTACGATTTTTAAGAGTCGATGTGAAAGTGCGAGTAAGTTGGATAAGGTTTCTGGAATAATGAAGCTGTCAAGTTATTTCAATCTGCTACTCTTCAAATTTTGAAAAAAAGCAGCGTACAGTGACTCTGAGTTGAATGAAATTGGTGCTTGCAATTTCAATAGCTGTTTGCTACATAAGCCTGAAGGCTATCATTACAGTATTATCACTGCTTGACTGCTTCCACACCCTATCATTCTCATAGTCAGGGATGGGAGGGGAGGGGGGAAGGTGCTAAAAGTTCACAGTTAGATTGACATCTCTAAGAGGTTATTAATGGATTAGCTGTCTTTGATCTGGAGGTATGAATGCAAATGTTTGGGGATTAAGGACTTGAAGGGATTTAAATGTATTGAATGGGCTTTATCAGTTAGAGCTTTTTTCTATATAGTGAAGACTGTAATAGATAGAACTTTTATTTTATTTCATCTCAACGTGGCTCCTGAGATCTGTCCATGGTGGATACTGGGTGAGTTTGGAGGGTGTAAAGGAAAAGGGTGGTGGATGATGGGGGGCAGAGGGGTTGGCATGAATTGGCCTAAGGGCTATAAAGGACCATGGAGATTACTGGGGCTCATGGGTTGGCATAGATATAAGGGGCCAAGGGTAGAAGGGTATAGGTTGGCATGGAGAATCTGAGGGACCACAGGGGGTGGGTAGAGCAGCATAGATTACAATGGAGGATATGAGGGTTTATGGGGACTGGATAGAGGGACATAGGTTGGCGAATATATGAATTAGGAGCAGAAGTAGGTCACTCGGCCCTTCGAGCTTGCTCCACCCTTCAATAAAATTGTGGCTGATTTGATTTTAACCCCAAATCCAAATTCCTGCCTAACGCCAATAACCTTTCACCCCTTTGTTAATCAAGAATCTATCTAGCTCTGCTTTAAAAATACTCAAAGACTCTGCCTCTACCACCTTTTGAAGAAGAGAGTTCCAAAAACTCCTGACCCTTAGAGAAAGATTTTCTCCTCATTAATGTCTTAAAAGGGCGACCTCTTATTTTTATACATTGACCCCTCATTCTAGATTCTCCCACAAGAGGAAACACCCTTTCCACATCCACCCTGACAAGCCTTCTCAGGGTCTTAAATATTTCAATCTTCTCTTCTAAACTCCAGGAGAGACAAGCCTAACCTGTCCAGCCTTTCCTCATAAGACAACCCACCCATTCCAGGTATTAGCCTAATAAACCTTCTCTGAACTGTTTCCAATGCATTTACATCCTTCCTTAAATAAGAAGACCAATACTCCAGATGTGGCCTCGCCAATGCCCTGTATAACTGAAGCATAACCTCTCTATCCTTGCTTTCAACTCCCCTTGCAATAACTGATAACATTCCATTTGCTTACCTAATTACTTCCTGTAATGGCATACTAACCTTTTGCTATTCATGTACTAGGACACCCTGCATCTCAGAGCTCTGTAATCTCTCACCATTTAGATAATATACCACTTTTTTATGCTTCCTGTCAAAATGGACAATTTCATATTTTCCCACATTATGCTCCATTTGCCAAATCTTTACCCACTCACCTAACCTATCTATATCCTTTTGTAGCTTTCTTATGTCCTCTTCACAACTTACTTTCCTACCTATCTTTGTGTCATCAGCAAATTTAATAAACATTTATATAACTTGTAAAGAGTTAAGGCCCTAGCACTGATCCCTGTGGCACACCAATCGTCACATCTTGCCAACCAGAAAATGACCCATTTATGCCTACTCTCTGGTTCCTGTTAACGAGCCATTCTTCAATCCATGCCAATATGTTACTCCCTACACCATGAACTTTTATTTTCTGCAATAGCCTTTGATGTGGTAGTTTATCAAATGCCTTCTGAAAATTTTAAGTACAGTACATCCATTGGTTCCCCTTTACCCACAGCACATGTTAATTCTTCAAAGAACTCCAATAAACTGGTTAAACATGATTTCCCTCTCACAAAACCTTTTTGACTCTGCCTGATTACCTTGAATTTATCTAAGTGCCCTATTATAGCGTCCTTAATAATAGCTTCTAACATTTTCCCTATGACAGATGTTAAGCTAACTGGCCTATAGCGTCCTGCTTTCTGTCTCCCTCCCTTATTGAATGAAGGAATTACATTAATTATTTTCCAATCTAATGGAACCTTCACCAAATCTAGGGAATTTTGTTAAATTAAAACCAACACATAAACTATCTCTCTAGCCACTTTTTTTAAGACCCTAGGATGAAATCAATTGGGACCCAAGGACTTGGCAACTTACAGATCCAATAATTTGCTAAGTACCACTTCCCTAGTGATTATAATTTTCTTGAGTTCCTCCCTCCCTTCCAATTCCTGATTGACAGCTATTTCTGGGGTGTTACTTGTATCCTCTATTGTGAAGATCGATGTAAAATACCGATTCAATTCATCCATCATCTCCTTATTTTCTATTATTAATTCCCCAGATTCACTTTCTATACGACCAGTGCTCACTTTGTTAACTCTTCTCTTTTTTTGAAATATCTGTTGAAACTCTTACTATCTGTCTTTATATTTCTACCTAGCTTTGTCTCGTACTCTATTTTTACCTCCTTTTTATCTTTTAGTCATTCTTTCCTATTTTTTATCTTCTGTTCAATCTTCTGGCCTGCCACCCACCTTTGCACAATTATTTGCTTTTTCTTTAAGTTTGATACTATATTTAACTTTTTTAGTTAACCATGGATGGTAGGTCCTCCCCTGGAATTTTTCTTTCTCATTGGAATGTATCTGTTCTGTGTATTCTGAAACACCCCTTAATTGTCTGCCTCTGCATCTTTATTGACCTATCCCTTAACCTAAATTGCCAGTTCACTTTCGCTAGCTCTGCTTTCATGCCTCATAATTGCCCTTATTTTAAGTTTAAAATATTAGTCTTAGACCCACTCTTCTCTTCATCAAATTGAATATAAAATTCAATTATAGTATGATTATTGCTGCCTTGGGGAGCCTTCTCTATGAAGTCATTAATTAATCCTATCTTGCTGGTCAGTACCAGGTCTAGTCTAGCCTGCCCTCTGGTTGGTGTCAGAACATGTTGTTCTCAGAAAGTATTCCAAAAACACTCTATGAGCTCTTCATCTAGGCTACCTTTGCCCATTGGATTTTTACAGTCTATATGTAGATTAAAATGTCCCATGATAATCGCTGTACCTTTCTGACAAGCTCACATTATTTCTTCTTTGATACTCTGTCCTATTATGTGGTTACTGTTAGGAGCCTGTACACCACACCCACAAGTGACTTCTTGCCTTTTTCATTCCTCATCTTTACCCAAACCTCTTCTGTATTATGGTTTCCCGAACCTAGGTCATCCCTTTCTATCGTGCTAATACTATCTTTAATTAACAGACCCTTCCACCTTTTCCTAGCTTCCTGTTCTTCTTAAATGTAACATACCCTTAAATATTCAGGTCCCAATCTTTGCCATCCTGCAGTTATGTCTCTATAATGGCTATTAGATTGTACTTGCTTATCTCAATTTGCACCATCAGTTCATCTGTTTTTGTTTCCAATGCTATGTGCATTCACATACAGAGCCTTAAGTGTTCTCATTTCATTACTTTTATAACCTCTAGCCTTATCTGCTGATTTAATCTTAGATTTGTATTCTCTGTCCTTTTATATCATGGTTTGTTAATCATTTCCCATATTAATACTTTCCTGTCTTGTCTCTACTCTTTGATTTCCCACGTCTTCCTAAATTTGATCCCTTGCCCCCATTGTTTAGTTTAAAACCGACTCCATTTCCCTAGTTATGTGACAGGCAATAACACCAGTCCCAGCACAGTTCAGGTGAGGACTATCCCAATGGTACAGCCTTCACTTTCCCCAGTACTGGTGCCAATGCCCCACGAACCAGAACCCACTTCTCCCCAGCTGGGCATTCATCTCTCTAATCTTATTTGCCTTAGGCCAATTTGCACGTGGTTCAAGTAATAATCCAGAGATTATTAACTTTGAGGTTCTGCTTCTTGATTTGGTACGTAACTCCTCATACTGACAATACAGAACCTCTTTCCTTGTCCTACTTTGTCATTGGTGCCTACATGAACGATGATAACTGGATCCTCCCATAAGACCATAAGACATACAAGCAGAAATAGGCCATTCGGCCCATTGAATCTGCTCTGCCATTTAATGAGATCATGGCTGATCTGATAATCCTCAACTCCACTTTCCTGCCTTGTACCCATAACCCTTGATTCCCTTTCTGATTAAAAATCTGTCCATCTCAGCCTCGAACATACTTAGCGACCCAGCCTCTGCAATAAAGAATTCCACAGATTGACTACCCTCTGAGAGAAGAAATTCCTCCTCATCTCTGTTTTAAATGGGCATCCCGTTACTCTGAGATCATTCCTTTTGGTTCTGGACGCTCCCACAAGAGGAAACAACCTCTCAGCACCTACCCTATCAAGCCCCATAAGAATCTTATATGTTTCAATAAGGTCACCTCTCAGTCTTCTAAACTCCATTGAGTACAGGCCCAACCTACTCAACCTCTCCTCATAAGAAAATCCCTCTATACCCAGAATCAACCTAGTGAACCTTCCCTGGACTGCCTCCAATGCCAGTATATCTTTCCTTAGATAAGGAGACCAAAACTGTTCACAGTATTCTAGATGTGGTCTAACTAGTGCCTTGTATAGTTTTAGCAAGACTTTCCTATTATTATACCCCATTCCCTTTAAAATAAAGGCCAACATTCCATTTGCCTTCTCTATTACATGCTGAACTTATATGTTAGCTTTTTGGGATTCATGCACAAGGACTCCCAAATCCCTCTGTGCTGCAGCTTTCTGCAGTCTTGCTCCATTTAAGTAATATTCAGCTCCTCTATTCTTCCTGCCAAAGTGCATAACCTCGCATTTTCCCATATTATGGGCAGAATATTACACTTGGTGTGCAGGCGCGTGCCCGACATGCCCGAGAGTAAAATGATGCGCGATGACCTCGGGCAAGCGTTCCAATGTCATCGCGCAGTCTCGCAATATTTTGTTTGGCCGGCATGCACCAGGCCGGCTGGCACCCGCCAACAATTAAAAGGCCTATTAAGACAATTAAGAAGCTAATTGAATTCAGGTTTACGCAGCTCGTCCAACCTAACGGTTGGTGGGCAGGTGAAAAGGCCAAGCAGCCTTTACATTTTTTAGGAATCCTAATCCACAGGCAGGATGAAGTTTTCTAAAGCAAATAAACATCAAATAAAAATTTTATTTTTAAATTAAAATCATGTCCCAGCTCATGTGACAGAATCACATGAGAGGGCATATTTTATGACAATTTTATTTCTTTTATTTTTTGCTCACCCCGCTTGAATGGCTTACTGTACCATTGTGCCATGGCCAGTCTGCTCATCCACCTTGCAGACTTCGCTTTAGTCCACACAGGTTGTGAGCACCTCAAACCTGTTTAACAATTGTAAAGTCTGAGGCTCCTCCACTACTGTCTGCTCGGTCCCGTTACCTGCCTCATTCATGGTCACATCATCCTGTCCCTCACTGCTGATGAAGACAGACGACCCTATTCTAAGAGGTGTGACCATCTTCTGGAACAAAGTGTCCATGTATTTCTCCCCCTCTCCCATGCTGCACAGTGTCTGCAGTTTGGTTTCCAGATCAATAGTCCTGATCCAGAATTCCTCTAGCTGCTTACACTTTCTCCAGACCTGTTTGTCCTGGATTGCCTTAGCATCCAAAAACTCCCACATTCCACAGGTTCAACATAACACCTGTCCTGCCATAGTTACTTATGTTGTTTAGTTAATTTAATTATTTTCTTAATTAACTTAGAATAATTCCTATGTATACTAGAATTTACTGTGCTTATTCAATGCTAGTACCACCTACAACTAAAAGGTATGTGTTTTAGGCATTTTATTTAATTTTTAAATTTATTTTATTTTAAAGTTTTAGTTCTTTTATTTATAGATCTACCTTAACCCCGGTGTCCTAAACTAACCTATAACACACTGTCCCTTACACTAAGCATTTACTGGCCAATCAACTTACTAGTTTCCTGTGATGTCATAGTTTTTTTCACTCAGTTTCTTCAGCAGCTGAAATGGTCCTGATTGTCTCTGCTCTGCTCTGCTCCCAGGTTGGAAAGGCTGCGCTCCAATCCCTGGGCTGTATTTATGGCGCTTCCGACTGCCTCTGCTCTGCTCCCAGTTAGGAAAGCATGGAGGGTATGAGGCAGGATGGGGGAGTGGGTAAAGGGGCATAGATTGGCATGGAGGGCATTAGGAGCCATGGACAGTGGGTCTGACCTTGTGCTGTAAAAGAGAAGGAAGCGTGCCAGTGAATGTGCTGCAATGTGTTTGGGTAATGCAACTGTCATGGTTGAATAGCTGCTAGTCTGTGCAACCTGTGAAACGTGGGTGTGAGGCTTGCAGCAGTACTGTGTGTGAGGGTGAAGTGAAATTAAAAAGACACAAGAGTAAATTGTGGTGTGAAAAGGGGGCAAGTAAACGGTGTACTGATGCCTGTAAATCAGAAAAGGGTGTGGGATGAGGGGTAAGTGGCAAGTGAGAAGGAGGATTAGATATGAGGATATCTTCATTTTGATGTTTTCACTGGCCATGGCCTTAACAATAGCCATTCCAGCAATGGCCAGCACCATCTTCTCCATGGCGGGGTTAGGGCATGCAGGCGCACCTGTACCACTCTGGTTAGCTGCTGCTGCCTCCAGTTGAGTGTGACCTCGTGCAGTAAGAGAGAGGGAAGAGTGTCAGTGAATGTGTTGCAATGTGTTTGGGCAGTGTGACTGCGATGGTTGAATAGCTGCAAGTGGCTTCAACCTGTGAAATGTGGCTTGCAGCAGTGTTAAGTATGCAAGGGCGAGGTGAAGTTATGAATGTTAATTATGAGGTCTGATTGATAGGGATTATTGGTAAGCGAATGATGGGGCTGTGGTGATTTGAGCAGTAACTGAGGCTAGTGGTTCATTTGGTAGGATATGGCATTTGAAGCTGCATTTGCTAACCTTGACTACATACGTGAAGTCATTGAAGTTTTTCTGGCACAGCATCCAGGTCCCCGACTTGACTCCTGGCATTGACTTCCATGGATAACTGCTTTTTGACATTTTGGAGGGCCTCCTACCCCTTGCAGATAAATGACATCTCTCCCACTTTTTATGTCTTTGTGCTGCCAGCATTGCAATTAATGACATGAGTTAATCGCTCATCGCGATCCCCATGCCAGTTTTGGGGAGATATCCAAATTAGCCCCTAAGCCTCCTTAAACACAATGGATGCTTTTCAAAATACTCACTAAGATGCAGTTGTCTATTGCATGATGATGTTTGTCTATTGCTGTTGACACTGGCAACCTGTGGTTCATCCTTAATTTATACAGTTTGTGGGTTTGCATATGGCTGTAAAATTCAATTTTCATGAGGAACTTTTCCATACACATATGATCAGATTGACCTGAGGGTTCATCTTTCTTTGTTTTCCTTCTGGGCTGTCTTTGGCTTGCTGGAACAAGCTTTGTCATGCTATCAGGAATCATCTTTTACCACTTTGTTTTTCGATTGGTCTTTATGTAACTCATGTGTCTGTTGAACTGACCACCACAAGACCATATACGAATCTTTGGCCACCGTCAAATAACTTCTTGGATAGTCTAGTGCCTGGCATTTGATGTGCCCACCTTAGCTACAACTTTACTATGATTCCCTCTGTATCTGACATACTGACTCTTCTAAAGACCTCAGCGAATCTTGTGCTACCATCAAATTTTCATGTTATTTCTGGGCAATCTATGTGGAAATTATTGAGTTTTCTGATGTGGCAACTGTAATTGATTCAGCTATCAAATACGCACACAGCAAGGATATAATAACTAATGCCTTGTAGACCTTCATTTTTGTTCCCAGTTTAATGCCCCCTTTTATCCCAGAATGCCCCAAGAAGCTTTGCATTTTATTTAATTTGAATTGTACTCCACCATAATCTGTAATTTCATGGCCCAGCATATCCCTCACTCTAGCATTATCATCACACCAGGGAATCAATGCTGGTTCAATGCAGAAGGGCATACCAGGAGCAGCACAAGGCATACCTAAAAATGAGGTGCCAATCTGATGAAGCTACAACACAGGATTACATGTATGACAAACAGCCATGTTATACACAGAGTTAAGTGATCCCACAGCCAATGTATCAGATCAAAGCTCCACAGTCCTGCCACATCCAGTCATGAATGGTGATGGACAATGAAGCAACTAATGGAAGGAGAAGGCTCCACAAACATCTCCATCCTCAATGATTGCAGAGACCTCCATATGAGTGCAAAAGACAAGGCTGAAATATTTGCAGCCATTTTCAGCCAAAAGTGCCAAGTAGATCCATCGTAACTTCCTCTTCAGGCCCAGAGTCAGAGAGACCAGTGTTCAGCCAATTCAACCCACTCCGCCTAATGTCAAAAAATGGCTGAGTGTTCTAGACATATCAGGCCTATGGGCTCTGACAACATCAAGTAAAATTGAATTGGATGGAAATTGAAGAAATCTCTCCACTAGTTTCAGTCATACCTAGCACAAAAGAAATATGGTTGTGGTTGTTGGGGGTCAATCATCTCAGCCCCATTTCATCACTACAGCAGTTCCTCAGGGTAGCGTCCTCTTGGCCCAACCATCTTCAGTTGCTTCATCCTGCTTTCCCTTCAACATAAGGTCAGAGTAGGGATGTCCGTTGATTGTGCACGATGTTCAATTCTATTTGCAATTCATCAAGCGATAGCCTGTGCCCACATACAGTAAGACTTGGACACATTCAGGCTTAGGCTGATAAGCAGCAAGTAACATTCACTCCCCATTGCCATGCAATGATCATTTCCATCAAGAAAGAGCCAATTGTCCTCCTCTTGACTTTCAGTGGCATTACTGTCATTATATATTTTATTGTTATTTAGCGTGTGCATAGTCAGAGCTGAACAATAGCCTTGTCAGTGGCTAAATGGAGTTCTTTGAGTTCACCTTCAGGTTTAGTCACTGGACACCCCTCTACAATGTAACTCATTCTTTGGACTGCACCACAGCTGCGGCCTGGATCCTCTTGGCGACCCCACCAATTTTGGGTTGCTGCAAAGAGGCCTTGGTCAGTCCAGAAGAGGTTTAAAACTGTCGCTGTGGGAGATCAAAGCTAGATGAACAAGCAGTAGGGTTTATGATGAGAAAGTGAAAATATTAAATTTTAAAACCCCACCATCAAAATTTCAGGGGGTTACTATTGACTTGTAACAACTCGAACAACTGCATAAATACTGTGGCTACAAGTACAGGTCAGAGGTTAGGTATTCTATGACAAATAACTCACCTCGTGACTCCCCTAAGTCTGTCCATCTATGAAGCACAAGTCAGTAGTTTGATGGAATACTCCCCACTTGCCTGGATGAGTGCAGCTCCAACAACATTCAAGAAGCTCAACATCATTCAGGACCAAAAACAGCCCGCTTGATTGGTATCACAATATAGAAGTGATCTGCACAAGGGCAGATCTTCTGCTTCTTTCTCCATACCTCATGGTCTTGCACTTGCGTCTTCAGCTGCTCGTAAGAGCCTCCTAACTCACAAAAGGGCAGGGATGACCACCCACTGAGGTTTTGAATGACCCTGTTACCCCATCCAGCATGTTAAATATTCACTCCTTGCACCTCACTGCCACCCTCTCAAGGTGAAATAGGGATGGGGAATAAATGCTGGCCTTGTCAATGACACCCACATCCCATGAATGAATATAAAAAACATGTTTTCCAAAAGTACCAATGGCTTTAAACAATTTATGGTTCACTTGACCACGTAAAAGCGCATCACAGAACGTGGTACTTCCTAGGTAAGTGAACCAACTCACTGCAAACAGCATGTGCCCTTCCTTGGTAATATTGGGTGGCTTGTAACGTGTTCATGGGGCATGCTTCTATATATTCTCCCTCGAACTGACAGTGAGGCCAAATTTCTTATAAGATCTGAAAAACGTTCCATGATTACTTGGAGGTCCTCTAATGTGTGGGCAAGTAGGGCACCGTCCTTTGCAAACAAGAGCCCCCAGACAGATATCTTAGCCTTGCCCTTTGACAGTAGAGATTGGACAATTTGTCAGCTGTTTTGAAGTGAATATACCTTCCTTTATTCAAGCTCCTGAAGGTATAAGTAAAGCATTGAAGCAAGCAAAGTGCTGGAAAATGCTGGAAATCTGAACCAAAGAACAGAAAATGCTACAAATACTCAGCAGGTCAAGCAGCACCTGTGGACAGAAAAACAAGTTAACATTTCAGGTCGATGACCTTTCATCAAAACTGGAAAAAGTTAGAGCTGCAATAGACTTTAAGCAAGCCAGAGGCTGGGGAAGGTGAGAGGGCAGGAAATAACAAAAGGGAATGTGTCCAATAAAGTGGAATACAGAAGAGGTTAAATGATAAAAGGGATCATAATGCAAGGTAATGGGACAAGTAAAGATATAAAGGTGGGTAGAGGCGGTGTAAATGATAATAACAGAATCATTACCAACCACTACTGTACAGTAAAATGGGAGCAATGGTTCTGATCTGAACTGAATGAACTTAGTGTTGAATCTGGAAGCCTGTAAAGTGCATAAACCAAAAGATGACATTCCTCGAGCCTTCTTTGACCTTCATTGGAAAAGTGTAGAAGACTAAGGCCAGGATTTTACATTGGTCGGGTGGGCTTGGCAGGGGCGGTCGTGAACCTGACCGCCACCTGCAATCAGACCCACACCGCCATTTTACGCGGGCGGGCCAATTAATGCCTTCCCAGCGTAATACGCGACTGCAGCATCAGCGAGAAGGGGCAGGCGGGGGCGGGAGCTCAATGTCCGCTGGGTCCAATGGCGACCCGGCAGCCAATTCAAACGTGGCCGCAGCAGACATGCGAAGGCTGCCATTGACTCAGAGAACCCTAGTTATGGAGTACGTCAGTGCTGAACATGGCAGGCAGGAGGGCAGGTTCGGCGGGGCTGTTGGGCCCATGTTTTTCCGACGAGTGTCTCGCTGCCCTCCTGGAAGAAGTGGCAGCACGCCAGAATGTATTTGTCCCCAGGGACAGGAGGAGGGGCCCCCCTCACCTCACCAAACATGACTGGGAAGAGGTGGCATCCAGGGTGAGCCCCCATGATGTGGTGAGGCGCACATGGGTGCAGTGCCATAAGCGGTTCAATGATCTCCTGCGATCGAGAGGGGTGAGTACCTTGTTGGTATGGGTCATTTAGCACAGCAGTTAGGAGCGACCCACCTGCCTCCCTCCGGACCTCAGAGTTCTTAAAGTACGAGTGGCAAATGTCAATGAGGCAGCATCTGGGCGAGGGGGTGAGCCCTGGCTGTTTGGAATGAGTGTCTTGCGGCTCCAGGGTCACGAGTCGGCTGAGCCCTGCGAGGTGTTCTTCAGGTGGGGTTGGGCCAGGCTGCAATAGCAATGCAGGTACAGGGTGGACTAATCAATGCTCCTCTGTCCTTTCAGGAGAAGACACCCCATAACAATGCCGAGAGGTTTCGGACTGGAGGAGGACCACCCCACCTCCTAATCTTGACCAGATACGAGCAGAAGACCCTGGAGAGGTGCCATGCGCCTAGGTCAACTGGCTGCTGTGAGGTTGGGGTGACACAGGGAGGTAAGAGTGCAGTGCACTGAGGTCAGAATGTCTGTAAGAGCAACCATTCCACTGTTGTATCTATATTGATGTGAGCCTCGAACATGGAATCCCCACTGATAATGGAAAGACGAGGGCTCCCTGATCCGGGTGCCAGGCATGCACAGTGACAGTGTAATGACTTCAACTAATGACATGTCCTTGTTCTTCCTTTCAGGCTCACCAGAAGCCCGTCAGGGTCAGGGGCCTGAAGATCCTGCCGCTCACACCAGAGGACACAGAAAATAGAAACGCACCAGCATCACACCCTCTCAGCCAGGCAGGCACCAGTGCAGATATCAGCACCTCGGTGGGCATTAGATTGTCAGATAGTATCTCGGTGCACAGCGGTGAGGCCACTTCACACTCACTTGAGGTGCAGGCAGAGACAGAGAGTGCCCATGGTGCCAGCAGTCGGAGGACTGCTGGGGACCAGGAACATGCTCAGTCAGTGGCTGATGATGAGCCTCTGGAGTTGTCCCTGAGGCAGCAGATGCTGGAAGTCCAGCAGGGTGTGTGGGAGGATCTGGCGGAAATACATGAGGGAATGCGTGCCATGGTGTCCGTTGTGGAGGAGTCCATGCGGAGCATGAACAATGCAGTGACCTTCATGGCTGAGCACACTGCCTCCTCCATGGAAAATGGTGACTTTCATGAAGAGACTGCTTCAGGAGCTGAATCAGGGCTTCCTGGGGATGCACTCGGACCTGCAAGCCCACATACCAGCAATGACGTCAGCTGGTCAGTGTCAGTGTGGGAGATGGATTGGACACCAAGTCTCTCAGCTCGGTGCCCATCCATCAATGGTGAGCAGGGAGGTCCAAAGCGACTTGACATTGGTGCATGAGCTGCTTGTTGTCTTTGCAGGCTCCTCTCAGGGCGCTCCGGATGAGGGCAGCAGCTCCTCCGCCCCTATACCGGTGACTGTGGCATCCGATGAGGCTGTGGTGACTGGGGAAATGCTAGCCGTGGCACTGGCCTCTCCCTCCGAGTCGGGGCCAGCACTGGCTCCACGGGCCAGAGAACGCCCTCTAAGGTCATCAAGGCCAGCAGGACAGCAGGGAGCAGGCTGTCCCCAATGCCAGTGCCAGTGAGGGGGGAGCACCGAGACGTAACACCCACAAACGAAAACTTAAAGCACCTTAAGCGCAACATGGGCTTATCACTGGTGATATTTTTTTCCCCCACTTTCATGTTAATTATTAGTAGGTGTGATGGAGAAAACCTTTCCATTTAATTTGTATTATATTTGCCAGGCACCACGCCATTAAATGTGTTTTGTTCAACAAGCCTCTGGGTGCTTCATTAGTTCTGCAGGTGCAGGGTAACCCATGATGTTGTGATGACTTGTTTGTCATTGAACTTTATTGAAATGGCACATAGTGCATGTTGTTCACCAAGCAAACGTTCCTGTCAGGTATCGAGTATGGAACCTGCAGCCCTGGCATGTGTTGGCGGTTCATCTTTGGTAGGCTAGTTGAAGGAGTGTTGGATCAAAGCCTCCCAGGTGTTCCTGCTTCCCTAGAGGTTGCCCGGGTCAGCGTCTATTCCCTCAGCGTTCTCCTGACCGTGCTCGTCCTCGGACTCACTACTGGACTCATCGTGTGCAGCCAGAACATCTGCATCTACATCTTCTTCCTCCGCTGAGTCACCCCCTTCCAGCACCAGATTGTGGTGAGCGCAGCATGCAACCACTATCAGTGACACACGTTCTGGGGGGTACTGGAGTGTGCTCCCTCAACGGTCCAGGCATCAGAAGCGCATCTTGAGAAGATCGATGGTTCTCTCCACCACAGCCCTTGTGGAGGCGTGGCTCCTATTGTACTGCTGCTCAGCTTCTGTTCTTGGATGGCAGAGAGGCATCATGAGCCACCTTTTGAGAGGATAGCCCTTGTCGCCCAGCAGCCATCCATCCAGCCGGGCTGGAGCACTGAAGAGCTCAGCACCTGGGAGTGTCTCAGGATGTAAGCATCATGGGAGCTGCCTGGGTACCTTGCACAGACTTGTAGAATCAGCATCCCGTGGTCACACACTATCTGCACGTTCATGGAGTGGAAGCCCTTCCTGTTGACGAAGGCTTCGGGCTCACCTGCTGGCGCCTTGATGGCCACATGTGTGCAGCCTATTGCACCCTGGACACGGGGGAAGCCAGCAATGGCTGCGAAGCCTCTGGCTCGCTGTGTCTGGCTGGCCTCATCCGTGCGGTAATGAATGAAAGTCAGTGCACGCCTGAACAGAGCGTCTGTCATCAGCTTGACACAACTATGGACAGCCGTTTGGAAGACTCCACAAAGATCACCCACTGACCCCTGGAAAGAGCCGGAGGCATAGAAGTTGAGAGCCACTGTGACCTTCAGCGCCACTGGCATCAGCGCACATTGTTGGAGCTGATCTCGGGGCCAATCATCTGACAGATGGAGGTCACACTCTCCCTTGAGAGGTGGATCCTCCCTCAGCATTGCACTTCAGACATATTGAGGTAGCTGCATCGCCGCCTGTAAACCCTGGCAGCAGGGCAGTGGTGTCTTCTGCGGCCCCTTCCACCTTGGACTTCCTGTTGTCCCTGAGCCCCTTGTGCCTGCGCCTGTCCTCTCACAGGTCGCTCACCTGGAGGCTGAACAGGGACACCTGGCCTCCTCCCCCTGGCCCTCTCTTCCTCTTCTGAGGAGGTGCCCCCAGCGGAGAACACTATCCCCATTCCCAGGGTAAGGGAAGGCTGTATGATACCTGGAAGGCCCCAAGTGTTCTGACTCCTCCGGAGTTCTGAACTGAAACCTGTTATTTCTGTCAAAGCAGCTCTGAAACAGCAGCAAGTTATAAGCTGAAGTACTAACAACTCGCATTAGTGAGCCCACTCACCCCTCTTAATCCCGCCCGTGGATGAGGCTTTTGAAAATGTGGCCTACCCGCTGTCCCGTTGCCCCCATGCAATGCCCTGAAAATCGCACGGGCGGGCTATGTAAAATCAAAGACAATTGGTGCCTCAAGGGCCTTAACTGGCCCGTTAATTAATGGTGGGCATGCCTCCGTCCTCATAGCAGGTCTCCCTAGCAAAATATCGTGACAGTGCATGGTGACGTTGGAACGCACGCCCGGCGTCATCACGCATCATTTTACGTTCTGGCGTGTTGGGCACGCACCAAATGTAAAATTCTGCCCTAAGGAAAAGAGATCAGAATGGGAGTGGAGTGGAAAATTAAAATGACAGGCAACTGTAAGTTTAGGGTTATATTTGCAGACTAAAAAGAAGTGTTCCACAAAGTGATCACCCAACCTTTGTTTGGTCTCCCCACTATAGAGGAGACTGCATTGTGAGTAGCAATACAGTATACCAAACTGAAAGAAGTACAAATAATTTGCTGTTTTACCTGGAAGAAGTGTTTGGGGGTGTGTGAGGTGGGAAAGGATGAAGTAAAACAGCAGGTGTTGAAGAACCTGGTGCTATGAGAGGGGAGGGTGGTGTTAGGGTGATTGGAGAGTGGACCAGGGTGCTTGGAGGAAACTTCAAACAGATTACATGAGCCATGCCTTTTTTAATGTTTTGAAAAATCACTTGAAGAATGGATTTAAAAATTAAGTATTACATTCTTATTCAATGTGTTACTTAAAATAAAACCTCTGCTACTTGTCAATAACAGATTTTAAACCCATAGGGACTTAAAGGATTTTTATGCAAGTTATGTGACTTTTCAGCAAGAATCATTTCAGTGTCTATTCTGTTTAGTCCCACACCATGTCTACATAGTTTTCTTTGAAAATATACTGTTATGTCACATGATCAGTTGACCATTGTTCCTCATATGTCCTTGTTCATGTGCTCTCAGTCCTCTGTCCTGCATCCTTTGCTGCAGCTTGTACCTGAGCTTCATGAGAGAAGAATGAAGAAAGGCAGAGGTGATGTACGTAACTCTTTGGTAATCCTGCCAGCATTGCCTTGTGACAATTAACCTTTGTTTATTTCTACAAGGGGAGATGACCATTTGGGCCCGAGTGCAGATGGAACTGTGAACAGGTTGTCAACAAACCATGAAATCATTATCAGACAATTTCTAATTTGGGCAATTCAGACAAACTAACGTTTACCCTACATTGTTCCTCATAGGGTGTAAGGGTCCAATAGTTAATTTTCAGAATTTATGCTTAAAAATTGTTTCTAACTTAAAGATCATGACCATTCTTCAACCTTCCTACCTTGTCTCTTATCAAAGACGATTCCTGGGCTATAGCTAAACTCCAATTGTTACATACACATTTAGGTGAGTTATATGATTTGATAATACTGACCCTTTATAAGCCATAAGACCATAAGACGTAGGAGCAGAAGTAGGCCATTCAGCCCACCAAGTCTGCTCCGCCATTCAAAGAGATCATGGCTGATCTGATAATCCTCAACTCAACTTCCATAACCCTTGATTCCCTTGCTGATTCTGTCCATCTCAACCTTGAATATACTTAATGACCCAGCCTCTACAGCCCTCTGTGGTAAAGAATTCTACAGATTGACTACACTCTGAGTCTGTTTTAATTGGGCGCCCCCTTACTCTGAGATTATGCCCTCTGGTCCTAGACTCTCCCACAATGGTTGCCAATAGTACATTCATTTCCCTCATCCAAGTTATTAACATATATATATTGTAAATAATTGTGGCCGCAGCACTGATCCCTGTTGCACTCCACTAGTTACAGGTTGCCATCCTGAAAATGTCCCCTGTATCCCAACTCTGTCTTCTATTAGTTAGCCAGTTCTCTATCCATGCTAGTATACTACCCCCAACACCATGGACTCTTATCTTATTAAGTAGCCTTACGTGTGGTACCTTATCAAACACCTTTTGGAAATCCAAATATATTACATCTACTGGTTCCCCTTTATCTATCTTGCTTGTTACCTCCCCAAAGAATTCTAATAAATTTGTCAGGCATGATTTCCCCTTCATGAAGCTATGCTGACTCTGCTTGATTATATTTTGCATTTCTAAAAGCTCTGCTATTGCATCCTTTATAATAGACTCCAACATTTTCCCAATGACATGGAGTGTTAAATCCAATAGGGCTCTCTCTGCAGGAAGTTGGTTGGGAAATTTCAGGCCTGTTGTGTCTGATTTTCTGTCTATCAATTAAAGTAGATGAAGAACAAGAGACTACATGTGCCCACAATTTCCTGACCAATATTCCCTGCGAGCATCACACCTGCCCAGGAGCAGTGAATTGGACAGTTGCCCTTTACTGTCAACAGGTTCAAATATCCAAATTGTAAAAAGTTATTTGTTAGAATAAAGATTCTGTTAGATAAATCTGCGATATTAATATTGTTTTCTCTGAACGAGGCAGTTTGGGATGTCCTGAAGATGCAAAAGGCACTAGATAAACACAAACTTGTTCTTTCCATCTGTCTGCTTTTCTATTACAACAAATGGGTGAGACTTTGTAATTTAGTGAGGTGTGACAGTTAAATACATTTTAATAACCGCTTTTATGTAATGAGGAATTAAAGTTGGACTGATTGATCAATTCCTTCAGATCCATGATATACACTGACAGAGTCTATCATCTTCTGCAATTTGAGACACTGCAGAATAATGCATTGATAATGGATAAATACAGAGCAATACATTATCGAAATGATTGTTTGTCCCCTACGGGTATGACTATTAAATTTGTCACAGTCCAATAAAGTGCCGGCTCACTTAACCGTAGTGGCACAATAATACCACTTTAAGGTTTTAATTCTGAAAACGCTTTGTAGGGTTGTTCAAGCTGATTTATTTGTTTAGGACAGGCTGCAACTAAACTGCTACATATGGATATTAACCATTTAAAAACCTTAGGAATTTAGGTTTTTCATTGAACAACCTTTTCTAAATATTTCTATGACTAGATACTAAAGGTAAACTTCGGATCATAGAGAATGTGGAGTCTACTTTATGGGGTGTAATGGAAACATTGTTGTGATCTTTTTCTCAGTGACTTCCTATTTGTCACCAGTGGCAACCATCAATGGAAAAGTCCTAATCATCATCATTGCTGCAGCGTATTACTGTCATGTGTTTCTCAGGAGAAGAAAGAGGGAAATTGTAAGATAGAAACAGTGCCTTTTTAGCTATTGCCCACAATATAGCAGAACTGAGAGAGAATAATCATTTTGTTCATGTTATGGATTAATAAAATCTTTTTTGTTGTTGCTTTAGGAAGAATTTCAAGGACCAGGTGGAATTCAAAGTCGAGGTTATTTTATGTTTAGGGTATGTATCAAAATTTGAAAACTTACACTTATATAACAATTATGCAAGTTTCTTACGAGTTGCATACGAATTTGGGAACGTCATTAGAATAAAATCAGTTTCCTCTGTGGAGCTGCACTGAAATGGGATATGGGTTGGAGACAGGGCAATGACATAGTAGAATTTTTTGACTTGTCTGAGCTTTCAATGTAAAAATGCAATTTGGGTCAATAAGCTGTTGTGATCAAATTATATGTATTAAAGCTTTTTGATATTTCTGGTATTAGATTCCTTCTTATTGATGTAACTCACCAAAATTTAAGCCTGACAGTAAACATTAGTGGGTTGTTTAACCTGCAGGCCATTATAGCCAGATCTGACTTTGTCTTCAATCACCAGTTTGACTAGGAATCTCAGGGGCACTGAGGTTATGATTTTATAAGCACAATTTGTTGTAGATACTTCATTATTTCTTTTATATACTTTTTTCTAGCCACGAAATGGAAGAAGATCGTCTAGTTTTCGCTAACAGGTACTTTCTTTCAAGTCTGCAATCTAATATCAGGTATTGAAATGATAGTCACAAAGTGATCAAGCTTCACTATCACATAAGCTGTTTCTTTGTAATGGTTTAGTTATTCTCTGTTTCTTTTATTGTCATTTTGCATTGCAGGTCAGTGATTTGTTTTCCCATAAAAATCCAGCCCTAAATTTCTGTACCCATTTCTGACATAAGCCTAGGGTTCTAGGAACCTAGATTAATGACCTGAACTCCCAAATATGGATGGGTTTATTTCAAGTTAGACAAAAGGCACATCACTTGGTTAATTTCTAAGTATGGCCAGAAGGGGCAGATAAACTGACCCACAAATCTCTTTGGTAGTCTAACCTTGAATGCAACCCAATACTTTACTTATCTTGTTTACTGCAGTAAAGCATTGAGCTGATGGTTTCACAGAGTTAAGCACCGAATAATCCCAGAATTAATTCTTGACAGCAGAGTGCATCATTAATCAATGTAATACTTTTTTTTCATTCATTGCTCTCAGAACAATTATTTTACACTTATCTACAATAGATTACACCTTCTCCCTATTGAACCTAGTACTTGTAAAGCTCTTGGTAAAAACAATTGAAGGACTGCCTTGTGCTGCTAAAATATGGCTGTTCTATCTTCTGACTTCCACTGCTGGCATGTTGCACATGCTTCTTCAAACATGTACGGTGATCATAAATACACCACAGCCCTCCCCTTCTTGGTAAATGAGAAGTATATCTTCTTTACCTTGGGCAGCATTTTCCCGTCGGCAAGCAGGGGGTGGGGCCCGCTCACCGTCGCGTAAAATGACACGCGGTGACATCAGGTGTGTGTCCCAACGTCGCCACGCGTCATTTAGACTTTCGGTTCAGCTGTCAATGGCCACTTAAGGCCTTTAAAAAAGTAATTAACCCAATTAATGGACCGTCTAACCTTAAGGTTGGTGGGCTGGTGAAGAGCCAAGACGGCTTTCAGAAAAAACATGAAATCTCATCCACGGGTGGGATGAGGTATGAGGGATCGAAAATGTGTATAAAATTTTTAAATAAAAGTAATTGACATTTCCCTGCTCGTGTCACATGAGGGGACATGTTAGGAATATTTTTTTCTCCCTTTAATAAAGTTTTCAAACTTGAGCCAAGCTCCCTGAGGCAGCACTTTGCCTCAGGGAGATCTGTGCGCTCTTTCGCACACATGCACGAAAGAGCAGACTCCCAGCTCAGGGAAACCCCCCCGCCCGCACAGGGAGTGCACAGTGCTTTGCAATATGATGTCTCATCTCAGAAATTTCTGAAAATTTCAGGATAGTGTTTCAGAATTAAAACCTTAAAGTGGGATTATTGCATTATTATTCCAGATGTAAATGTAAATTTAAATTGATGAATTCCAGGACATAAAATGCCGGTGCTCCCCCAACTGGGGGCGCCGATCGGAAATCCGCCTGCCCGCGCCCACTCCTGCACAACCTCCCCAACGGGGGGAAAATGCTGCCCCTTGAATCAATTGAGTTTTTTTTTTAATTATTTTCATGGGCTGTAGGCGTTGCTGGCAAGGCCAGCATTTTTATTGCCTGTCCCTAATTTGAGAAGGTGGTGGTGAGTCGCCTTCTTGAATCACTACAGTCTATGTGATGTATACATCACAGTGCTGTGAGGGAGGGAGTTCAGGATTTTGACCCAATGACAATGAAGGAATGGTGATATAGTTCCAAATCAGGATGGTTTGTCACTTGGAGGGGAATTTGCAGATGGTGGTGTTCCCATGCATCTGCTGCCCTTGTCCTTCTAGGTGGTAGAGGTCATGGGTTTAGAAGGTGCTCTCAAAGGAACTGTGGTGAGTTGCTGCGCTGCATCTTGTAGATGGTATGCACTGCTGCCACTGTGCACCAGTGGTGGAGGGAGTGGATGTTGAAGGTGGTGGATGGGTGCCAGTCAAGCTGGCTGTTTGTTCTGAATGGTGTCAAGCTTCTTGAGTGTTGTTGGAGCTGCACTCATCCAGGCAATGCTTGTTACATTGGTTCCTGCTTAGTAACAAGGGTGGGACTTTCTGGGAATGTGTTGATAGGTTACCAGATCAGTTGAAGGTTCAGTGAACAGCTCTTCTTGAGGCAGTCAGTTTTGGGTAGTCTGCCAGCCAACAAGTGCCACAGAGACAGGGACAGGCAGAGGTCCCAGTTAAGCTGAATTAAAAAGTTAGAGAAACTGCTATGGGCAGTAAACTTTAAGTAAAGAGGGCCTTTGAGGCAAAGGTACCCCTTTGGAGCAATGGTATTCTTTTTGCCATCGCCATTGATCTAAAAGTGTGCTTGTGAACCAGTGTTTGGGTGTACTCGGGAATCCAGAGAGAAGGAATCTCAGAAGGCGAGACTGAAACTGTTCAGATGGGCCATTGCTAAAGCCATCCAAGTGGGAGTGACTTTTGGGGAGGATTCCAAGGAGAAATCTTCAAAGGTAGATATTGGAAACCCTTGTGAGAAAGACGAAGTTTCAGTGAGATTGGCTGACTCACAGTGGGACTAACATCCAGGTGGTTTGTTGAGAAATCCATGGAATCTGTTTTGGTTGCATCTGTCATTTACTCCATTTTGTCTGTTAGTTCACCTGTTCCTCATACTTACCCTGAATGTTAAAGTGTAAGACAGATTTGTAAATTGTTTTATCTTTCTGAACTTGTATAGTAAAGTTTGTTTTTGTTCCTGTGGCTTTATTCCAAAAGCAGATGTCTTGAATCTACTTTAATCAATATGTTATTGGTCCCTAACCTGATCTCCCCCCATGGCCCGGGGTCTGGCGAAGAATCATAACAATTCCCATTGACTCCAGTTTTGCTAGGGCTCTTTGAAGCCTCAATTTGGAGAGCAACCAAAAGTGCCTGCGACGATACCTGTTGCTAGCAGGGCAAGAAAACCCTGGCCTCTGTCTGGAGGTTGGAAGTTTCTTTAATTGCTCACAGTGATCTGTGGGATTGTCATTCTGGGATCTAATTCTTGGTTGCATTTGGGATCTTGTATTAGGTGCAATAGGACTGCCTGGTGGTTGAGGAGCTAGAATGAACCTGATTTGTCCTCGGTTATGTCTCACTGTTACACCTTTGTGTGTAATGACTTCATAGGACCTTGGTTCTGAACAAATACTTGTCACCTCGGCTGGTTGCCATGGAGCTTCTGTGGGATCCTGGATGTGAACTTGTTGTCCCAACTGTAAACTTGGCAGTTCTGTACCTGCATTTTAATTTTGCTTGTTGATCATCTTCTTTTGCAGTTTTAAATGTTGGTCTCTAGTTTCTAAGACAGTAGAATGGGTAAGAGCAGGTAAATTGGTATGCACTCGTCTGCCAAACATAAGCTCTGCCAGGGATGGAATGGCTGCATTTAAAGGTGTTGCTCTCAGATGTAACATTTCAATATGTAGATTTACGCTTTCAGATTGTAATGTATTAGTCAGACAAGTTTCCTGTGGTTAAACAAAGAACAAGATAAATTTATTGAAACTACCTGAATTTAAAAAATAAGGTAAATCACAACCACCCTTTGTGCATCACACACATTCCCTGAGCCCACATACACACTAGCATAGATGGCAGAATAAGAGGGTAGCTTAAGGATTTTTTTACAGTTCATGAAAAAGATAAAAACAAAGGAGTATATGGTTAGTTGTCCTTTGACTGGTCTTGATGCGGTGATTCCATGTGGCCATTTTGTTCAGTTGTCTTCCTGGGTGTAGTTGTATGGAACAGATTTCCATGTTTTATTGCCAAAAGATCTCAATTTACAATGGATTTCTCTTCTCAAGATGGTAACTTTACAAATCTGGACACAATACTTTAATTTAAAGAGAGAGTAAGAGAGGGAGAAAGAGAGGGAGAGAAGGCACCCAACTTTTGCAGCCTGTTTTCAGCACAGCATTCTGATCTCTGGTCTCTCTCCTGCTTGGTAACAGTATCTTAAAGTACCCTGCTGGCTGCCTATTCCAGAGGAATTCAATTAGTCCCTGTTTGCTGCAGTCATTGCTTTTAGAACAGGTAAATTGCAATATGATGTCTCATCTCAGAAATTTCTGAAAAATTTCGGGATAGTGTAAAGCAAACAAGAGATAATCTTTCAAACTCCCTTGGGTGGGTGGGGGAGGAGTAGAGTGTGCTTTATTTTTCATCCCACTTGGTGGAATGCAAGCTTGCATGTTGTACGTGTTTGGTAGTCCTCCATTGTTGTAAGAGGATTTCAGTTTATTTTTAAAAATTCAGCCAAAAAAAGAAAAAATTAGAATTGTATCTTTTTTTAAAAAGCACATCCTCATAACAGACATTGTAGGCATGCATGTAAGCCTGTTTCAAGCTCCCTTTCAGTGTAACCGTAGATGAGAATGTCATGACTGATATTCAGCATGCCTTCAATATTAGCAGTGCAGACTGAAACATGTGCCGAAATACCTGAGCTGCTGAGCTGACTTTAAAGTTTAGCCACTTGTATAGAACAAGTTTGTTGTGAATGGAGAACACTGTAAAATACCTAGATTCTTCTGCAAGCTCGATTTGATGGTAGCCTGCATTGAGGTCAAGTTTAGTGAAGTGTTTAGCACAATTCACTTTCCCTATCAGTTGTTATGTCAAATATCTTTCATTATATTACTTGGTTTGACAACTGCATATCAATGCAGATTCTGACCTGGTTCTTGCTTGATGACTTGTATGGGTGAGACTCAAGATTCCAACTTTCCCCAACTTTCTCAATAATGTCAAGGTCAAGTAAGTGCTGACATTCCTTCTCTGTCTTTTTTCTGACATGAAACAGTATTTGTCTTCCTTGCTGAGCGACTGAAGGCACATTAAGGTCTACGTGGAGCTTGTATGTAATATCTTTCAGTTTGCCGATACCCGTAAAGTGGTCAGCATACAGTTCAGGAATGTTGTTGGTATGCATTGGATCAGCATGTGACTGCAATCAGGTGCAAATCTGTTGCTGTTTGGAAACCAATAAACAACATTCTCCAGATGTGACATGGAGTACAGCATTCATTATTATATCTTTCAACGTGACTGGCATTTCAAAAGTCCCAAGAATTTTCAGTAGTTTGGTCTTTTGTAAGGGAGGATTTTTATATTCTGTGTTTGCAGAGAATGGGCAGCCTTGAAATTTGTTGAACTTTTTATTTTCCATGATGTTGACAGATACTCTTGTATCTATGAGAGTATCTACTTCTGAGCAGACAGTGGTCATTGTCCCATGTGGCTGGTTACTGTGACCAAAAGAGAGCACAAAAGTATATTCCGGTACACTGCTTGCAAGAATCAGGACATTCTGTCCAGTGTGGGTAGGTACTGCGACAATAGAAACAATGCTTGGACAAGTCGCAATTCTTTTTTTGAGACTGGTGTTGCTGCTGGTTCCCTGGCACATGAGTGATGAACATGTTCACAGGAGTTGAACTTGTAATGTGGCAGTTACTGTTGGCAGTCTCAACTTCAGTGGCTCTAGACTCTGAAAGGGACAACTCTGACAGGTTTCTGTCTTCCTTGAGTGCTTTTCTGCGTAGTTGGCTAGACAGATAACCTTTGGTTATTTGTGTTTTACGCACATACGAATATTTGAATTAGCAGCAGGAGTAGGCCATGTGGCCCCTTGAGCCTGCCCTGCCAGTTTGAGAGATAGTCACATTGGTTCACTCATGCATACCTGCTGACAGTTGGTTTCTCTGAGTCATGGGCATTCCCTGGGGAACAGGATGAGAGGGAATGCTGCTCATTCATCTCTTACATGTTTCTCTGACTTTGCACAAATGACCCAGCATGATTCTTATAGAGGACCAACAGACATCTTATTAAGATAAAAGCAAAATACTGTGGATACTGGAAATCTGAAACAATGCTAACATTACTATTAAATATTTAATATTAATATGCCTGCATTCTCCTGCATGACTTGCTTGAGTTTGAGGCCGAGCTGTACGGGAATTCAAATCCTGCTGTTCCGTGGTAAAGGAATGTGTTGTACCAGTGCATGCCACTTTACATTAATTGCTATGTTGCAGTGAATCTATATAGTTTAAGTAGTTTGAAACCTAACCTCCAGTTAAAGAGAATATTTACTGTCTAACTATTACAATCATTTCATTTTGCAGGAAGATGAAGATCTATAGGAATGATTGACACACAAGATGAAAATGGTGTATAGACAACAATGTACAAGCAGTTATGTCTACGCCTTTCTACAATTGCCTGTTTAATTGTTTAGTTATGTCTTTTAAACATCTACAATGTGCATGCTAACTTAAGCTTTGTTGAAAATTGTTGTTTCCTAGTGAATTATACCATTAAAATTGAAGGTAAACTTATGAAATCTTTCAGTGTATTTTAGTAAAGTAAGGCACACCTATGGTTAGAAGGTAAACAGCACTTTAAAGTCGAGTTATGATGTAATATGTTGCACGTTACTAAATTCCATCTTACCTTTTCTGTTTATGACGGTGCCACCAAATGTACAAGTTAATTTAAACTTCTTATCAAAGATTCAGTGTTTGCTTTTGTTTTAAGATATTCCCTCTTTTGATTGACTTATGGGGCAGAACTTTTCGTCCTGCGGGTGGGCGCGTGCCTGACCCAAACGGGAGTAAAATAGTGCACGATGATGTCAGCAGCATTGCCAGTGTGAGTAGTGGGGAGTTTAGGAGATAGTTTGCTGCTGGTTGCTTATTTGAACTTGACAGCTTCATCTCAGTTTTGAGCTTCATCCTAAGCATTTCTAGGCTTCATTTCAGAACTCATTGTTTTCTCCAAGGCCCCCGGATGATTTTGAGCATGTGGACCCTTCCAGGTATCAGAAATGTTGAACTGTTGAAAATGGGGATTGTGGCCTCCACTGGAGGCACCTGATCTGAGGAGGAAGAGAGGGGCAGAAGCGAGAAGAGGCCATGTGTCCCTATGCAGCTTACATGTGGGAGGAAAGGCACAGGCACAAGGGGCGCAGGGCCAGCTAGCAGTCCAAGGTCGAAGCGACCACAGAAGACACCGCTAACCTGCTGTCAGGGTTTACAGGCTGCAATGCAGCTACCTCAATATGTCTGAGGTGCAATGTCGACAGAGGCTCCGCCTCTTGAGGAAGAGTGTGACCTCCATTTGCCAGATGACTGGGCCTGAGGTCAGCTCCAAATGTGTGGGTGGACATCCCATGCCAGTGGCTCTGAAGGTCACAGTGGCCCTGAACCTCTATGCCTCTGGCACTTTCCAGGTCTCAATGTGAGATCTGTGTGGAGTCTCCCAATCAGCTGTCCACAGTTAGACCATAAGACATAGGAGCAGAAATTAGGCCATTCGGCCCATCGAGTCTGCTCCACCATTCAATCATGGCTGATAAGTTTCTCAACCCCATTCTCCCGCCTTCTCCCCGTAACCTTTGATCCCCTTACCAATCATGAACCTATCTATCTCGGTCTTAAATACACTCAATGACCTGGCCTCCACAGCCTTCTGTGGCAATGAATTCCATAGATTCACCACTCTCTGGCTAAAGAAATTTTTCCTCATCTCTGTTCTAAAAGATCTTCCCTTTACTCTGAGGCTGTGCCCTCGGGTCCTAGTCTCTCCTACTAATGGAAACATCTTCCCCACGTCCACTCTATCCAGGCCTTTCAGTATTTTGTAAGTTTCAATCAGATCCCCCCTCATCCTTCTAAACTCCATAGAGTATAGACCCAGAGTCCTCAAACGTTCCTCATACATTAAGCCTTTCATTCCTGGGATCGTTCTCGTGAACCTCCTCTGGACCCTCTCCAGGGCCAGCACATCCTTCCTGAGATACGGGGCCCAAAATTGCTCACAATATTCTAAATGTGGTCTGACCAGAGCCTTATAAAGCCTCAGCAGCACATCCGTGCTTCTATATTCTAGTCCTCTCGAAATAAATGCCAACATTGCATTTGCCTTCCTAACTACCGACTCAACCTGCAAGTTAACCTTAAGAGAATCCTGGACGAGGACTCCCAAGTCCCTTTGCACTCCAGATTTCTGAATTCTCTCCCCATTTAGAAAATAGTCTATGCCTCTATTCTTCCTACCAAAGTGCATGACCTCACACAGTTGCATCAAGCTGGTTACAGAAGCTGAATTCAGGCGGGTACTGACCTTCGTTCTTTACCATACGGACTAGGCCAACCAGGCTGAGTGAGCCAGAGGCTTTGCAGCCATTTCTGGCTTCCCCCGCGTCCAGGGTGCCACCGACTGCACACATGTGGCCATCAAGGCGCCAGCGGGTTAGCCGGGTGCCTTCGTCAACAGGAAAGGATTCCGCTCCATGAACGTGCAGATAGTGTGTGATCACAGGATGCAGATTCTGTAAGTCTGTGCAAGGTACCCAGGCAGCTCCCATGACGCATACATCCTGAAACACTCCCAGGTGCTGAGGCTCTTCAGTGCTCCAGCCTGACTGGATGGATGGCTGCTGGGTGACAAGGGCTATCCCCTCAAAAGGTGGCTCATGATGCCTCTCCGCCACCCAAGAACAGAGGCAGAGAAGCATTATAATACGTGTCATACCTCCACAAGGGTGGTCGTAGAGAGGGCCATAGGTCTTCTCAAGATGCGCTTCCGATGCCTGGACCATTCGCGGGAGCACTACAATACCCCCCAGAGCGGGTGTCACTGATAGTGTTTGCATGCTGCGCTCTCCACAATCTGGCACTGGCAAGGGGGGACCCGCTGGAGGAAGAGGATCTTGACACAGCTGCATAGACCACAGATGATGAGTCCCAGTCGTGAGTCCGAAGATGAGCAGAGTGAGGAGAACACTGAGGGTGTGGATTCAGACCTCTGTAACCTCCAGGGAGGCAGGAGCCACCAGGGACACCTTGATCCAATGCTCCTTCAGGTAGGTTACCAAAGATCAGCTTCAACCGCATATCAGGGCTGCCTCCTCCATCCCAGATGTCTGAAAGGGTCCTTTCATTTAATCCCAAAGAACACTCAGTGCCTGTGCAATAAAGTTCAAAACCACCTATGTCCAGCGTTACATACTGGCGTACCCTGAACCAATAAAATATAAAGATGAAGCATACTCAGGCCATAACGACAAAAACAAAATTTATCTCATTTTGACAAATCCAAACTATTTACATAAGCTTTTCTGGTCTTCATTCCTAGTCCAGTGTAGATAAAGTAAACATAAATGAACATAAAATCACTCATGACCTATCCCTCTTCTGCTCACGGTGCCTTTAACCGATGTTTGCGAGTGCTATGTCTAGATGTTCCTCCTTGCTGGCACCGTCATTGGAGACAGACTGCTGTCTTATTGGCCTTAATGACTGTGGCAGTCGTCCTCTGGCCAGTGGAGCCTGTGCTGGCCCCGCCTGTGAGGGAGCGGCCAGTGTCATGGCTGGCATCTCCCTAGTTGTTGCAGCCTCATCAGATGCCACAGTCACAGGCAGAGGGGCGGAGGAGCTGCTGCCATCATCCACAGCATCCTGAGAGGAACCCGCAGAGATGACAGGCAACTCGTGTGCCAACATGAGGTCGCTGTGGACTTCCCTGCACACCATTAATGGACGGGCACCTACCTGCGATACTGGGTGCCTCATCCATCTCCCACACCGGCATTGACCACCTGAGGTCATTGCTTGTGTGAGGGCTTGTAGGTCTGAGTGCAAACCTAGGAACCCCTCAATCTGTCCTTGGGTCTGCCTCTCCATGACAGTCGCCACTCTTTCAGTGGAGGAGGCAGTGCGCTTGGCCATGATGGTCAACGCAGTGCTCACACTCTGTATGGACTCCTCCATCACGCAGACCATGGCATGCAGACCCTCATGGTTCTCCACCAGATCCTCCCACTCATCTCGCTGGACATCCAGCATCTGCCGCCTAATGGACGATTCCAGAGGCTCATCATCAGCCTTCAACTGAGGATCATCCTGGTCCCCAGCAGTCCTCTGACTGCTAGCGTTCTGGGCACTCTCTGCCTCCGCCTGTTCCTCAAGCGATTGTGAAGCATCCTCATCAATGTGCACTGAGATAATAGCTGCCGTTCTAATGCCCACCAAGGTGCTGGTATCCGCGCTGGTGCCTGCTTCAGAGATCGGGTGTGACGTAGGTGAAAATGACGCCCGGTGGTCCCCCGGTGTCAGGGGTGGCTCTTAAGGGTCTGGAGGTTGGATGCCTACTGGCGAACCCAAAAGGGAGAAGAAGGACGTCTCATTAGTTAAAGCCATCACACTGTCACTGCGCATGTCAGGCACCCTGGTGAGACAATGGAGATCTGCATCATGGTGCCCTCATCTTCCAGTGATCAATGGGAACTCCAGGTTCGAGGCTCCCATCAATGAAGAGACTGCACTAGAATGCACAAGCCAAAATTCTCACCTCTGTGCACTGCACTCTTACCTTCGTCTGGTACCCCCACCTCTCCACGCCCGGTTGCACATGGGATGTGCCAGCTCTCGAGCTCCAGGGCATCTTGCTCATACTTTGAGAGGATTAGGAGGCTAGTGGGACCTCCGCCAGTCTGCAACCTTTCTATATTGTTGTGGGCCGTCTCTCCTGAAACAACAGAGGAACATTGATTAGTCCTCTCTGTACCTGCAGCCCCATTGCAGCTGAGGAGCACCTGGCAGGGAACTTCCAAGTTGTAGCCCTCGAGCCAGAGGGCACTCAGTCCAAGCAGCCAGGGCTCACCCCCTTGGCCAGCTCCGGCATGGTTGACAGTTAGCACTCAGACTCTAGCACCCCTGAGGTCCAAGGGGGACCTTAACACATCTGCACACTAACCCATGCCAACATATTACACATCCTGAGTGCAGCAGGGCATCGAAGCACTTCCGGCACTGCACCCAGGAACACTGCAACATGTCATGGCTGCTGACCAGTGGTCCCACCTCCTCCCATGCCCTCTTGGTGACGTGCGGTGGCCTCCTCCTCCCATCCTTGATGACAAGGGTCTCCCTCCTGGCAGCCACCCCCTCCAGGGAAGCAGGGGGCTGAGTACCCAGGTGACCCGCCCTCCTGCCTGCCGTGTCCAGCTTCACTCGGGTCCATCATGCCAGCTCAGCTGTCTGTGGCAGCCTTCCAGTAGCTGCCTGGGCTGCTTTTAAACCAGCTGCCGGGTCGCCATTGGACCCGACGGCTGACAGGCCCCCACCCCTGCATGGCTCTTCCCACCCAGTGTGGAGCCGCGTTTCCCGCGTGTGAAGTCACAGTCGGGGCCTGATCACGGGTGGTTTGGTGGCCGCTCCTCGGCCTGCCCGTCGCGCCCAACCGACGAGGGAAAAACTTTGCCCATATTTTCAAAGTACTGCCAAATGTCCACAGGGTTTTAATTTTATTCTGCCATGAACATATCATTGTGTGCAATGAAGAACTTATGGGGGTGATTCTCCCATTCGCCCATCTGTGCTACATTGGCAGCAGATGCCAACCCTGAAATGAGGTTCCAGGTCCTCCACAGAAGAATTTCTCATTTCTCACCTGCATAATAAACCTCAATCCCTAAGTACACTGTTCCTCAAACACCTGTAAGAAGGCTTGCTGGAATCAAAGTTACAGTGGACAAATGAGAATCCCATCCCTCCCTTCCCGCATCACCACCCCTCCCATCTCCTCTCATCCACAGAAATTCACCTCCCTATATTTTATGGTTAAGGGGCAATGTTATTGCAGGTTCCGGGTTGCTGCCAATTACTGACATTTTCCAAACAGATTGCAAGTTGTTTCCATTGTTGAAATTGCATTGCTTGTTAATTGTATATCAATTGGGTGTTTCATTGTATTCATGTGGTAGGCATTAATTGGGGCCTCACCCGTGCATATATATATTAGTAGGCTGAAACTGTGTTGGATTGGAGGTGCATGATTTGTAATGTATTTCTCTGTAAATAAAATTCTGTAAATGTATAAATACGAGGCTCCAGCTCTCTCCTCCACCGCTGGCTATCTGAGTTCTAATAATATTAATCTCACCAGTTCTTACTTAGTATAAAATCCAGCAAAGACAAATGCTAGTTTCTTCATTATTTGATTGGGTGGGATTATTCAGTATGATTTTGTTAGTTTTACGTGCAGAGACCCAGAAATTCAGGGTTTGATCTTCAAATAAGCCTCATTCTGTGCCCTTCAAGTACTTTACCAGCCACTTAACTGCTCAAGTGCCAGCCAATGAGATGAATCCAGCTTCAGAAGGCAGGAAATTAAGCAAACCAGTATATTTTTGCAGTCCAATTCATCAACATTGTTGACCCCTTGGATTTCCAACCTTATCGTCATTTGCTGTACTTGGCCGAGGTGGTGAAAGGAGTGAAGTGAAGATGGCGGTGTTCTGGAGGCAGGCCGGCCTGAGCTGCATTCAGTACTCTCAAATCTGTGGACAAGCGGTGAGGGCTGACCTAAAGCCCCAGTACCAAGCAGAGGCAAAGAAAGCGGTAGATGTAAATGTTAAAGTCAACAAGCTAAAAGAGACCTGAGCTTTTGAATATGAGAACTTTGACCCATCATCCTGAGAGATGGAATTGCAAATCCATTTGAAGACTCTGTCTGCAAAACTGACCGAATGTTAATTAAAAATATAGATCTTATTTAAAAATAAACATTTCAAGGCAAATGGCCAAATCATGGAGGTGGAGAATAATCAATAATCAAGTTTAGAACAGGATTCATATGTTAACCAAGAAAAAAAATTGCTGCAGAATTTTGTGCTAGATGCTCATAACACAGCACATCGAGCTAAATGCCTGAGCTGTCCCTTTAATGGAGCCACCTGTCTACATGTGTTCACCTCAAGTAGCACAAAAACTTTCCCTCTCATTGGGAAAAGTCTGTGATAGGGTGGAAGGTAGGAGAGATTAAATGTTAAGAAGGAAAATAGTGCAAGGCAAAAGGGGATGGCAATGGGACTAGTAAAGAAACAAAGAGTGGGTCTAGAGCAGGTGTAAATGGTAATAGAAATCTCATTCCCAACATCTACTGTCCAAACAAATTGGGCTTGTGGTTATAATCTGAAATAGTTAAATTTAACGTTGAGTGCTGAAGTGTCTAATTGAAAGATGAGGTGCTGTCCCTTGACTTTATTGGAAAAGTATGGGAAGCCAGGGACAGTGAGTTTAGAAAGTGAGTAGGGTGGAGAATTAAAACAACAGGCAGCAGAAGCTCAGGGTCATTGCAAATGCAGACAGAATGGAGGTGTTCAATAAAACAGTCGCCCAATCTGTGTTTGGTCTCCTTAATGGAAAGGAAACCATCCCATGATCAGTAAATACAGTGTATTAAACTGAAATAAGTACAAATGTTTCACCTGAAAGGAATGTTTGGGGCCCTGGACAATGGGAAGTCAGGAGGTGAAAGAGGTGTTGCATCTCCTGCATTTGCAGGGGAAGGTGCTGTAGGATAGGGAGGAAGTGTTAGGCATGATTGAGGAATGAACCAAGGTGTTGCTAAGGGACTGGTCACTTTAGAATGCAAAGAGGGGAGGGGAAGATGTGTTTGGTAGTGACATCATGCTGGAGGTGGCAGAAATGGCAGAGGATGGTCCGTTGAATGTGGAGCCTGGAGGGGGAGGTGAGGACAAGAAGAATACCATTCTGGTTTTAGGAGCATGGTTTAGGGCTGAGAACAACAGTACAGAAAATAGCACAGACCTGGAAAAGGACCCTGTCAGCCACGGTGGATGGCAATCCTCAGTTGAAGGTAAAAGAAGCTATATCAGAGGGACTGATAGAGAACTTGGCATCATCAGAATGTGATCGAAGCAGAGAATCTGGGAGAATGGAATAGAGTTGTTACAGGAAGCAGGATGGGAGGAATTGTAATCAAGGTGACTGTGGGAGTCAGTGGGCTTTTGGATAGCCTATCCTCAAAAATGTAGACAGAAAAGTCAAGGAGAGGAAGGGAAGAGTCAGAGACAGACCATGTAAAGGTGAGGGAAAAGTAGAAATTAGAGGCAAACTTGATGAAAATCTGCAGTTTAGGGCACAAGCAAGAAATGACACTAATGTGCTCATTGATGTCCTGGAAAAAGGGGTGAGGGAAAGGACTTGAGTATGACAGGAACAAAAAATGTTTCACAAAAAACTGTGCTAAACCTAGACATATACTAGTTCCCGTAGCAATACCTTTCATTTGGAGGAAGTGAGTGGAGTCAAAGGAGAAGTTGTTCAATGTGGGAACAATTTGAGCTAGGCAGAAGGTGGTGGTGATGAATGGGGACTGGTTGAGTCTCTAATCAAGTAAGAAATGAAGAGCCCTCAGGTTGTCCTGACAGGGGATGAAAATATAGAAGGATTGGGCATCCATAGTCAAAAGGAAACAGTTAAAGCCAGGAAACTGAAAAGTGTTAAAGCTGCAGATGTCAGTCGGACGAGACTGTACAGGAGGAGAAAGAAATGGGGTAGAGATAGGAAGAAATCGGTTGAGGGGGCAAGAGCAGGCTGAAGCAAAGGGACTGCCTGGGAAGCTCTATTTGTGAATCTTGGAAAGCTGGTTGAAGTGGAGTGTGGGAGATGGAGGAATATGCATTTGGAGGCCACACAGGGAGATCTCATACGAACATAGGTACATAGGGATTACACGAGTAGGCCACTTGGCCATTCAATAAGATCATGGCTGATCTTAATGTAACCTCAATCCCACATTCCTGCCTACTCCTGATATCCCCTCACTGCCTTGTTAATCAAGAATCTATCCAGCTCTGTCTTAAAAATATTCAAAGAGTCTGCTTCCACTGCCTTTTAAGGAAGAGAGTTCCAAAGACTCAACCATCTGAGAGAAAAAAATTCTTCTCACCTCTGTCTTAAATGAGCGACCCCTTATTTTTAAACAGTGACCCCTAGTTCTAGGTTTTCCCACAAGAGGAAACATCCTCTCTAAATCCATCCTGTCAAGGCTCCCCAGGATCTTAAAAGTTTCAATTAAGTCACCTCTTACTAAATCCAGTGGATACAAGCCTAACCTGTCCAGTCTTTGCTCTTGGACAACCCGCGCATTCCTCGTATTAGTCTCGGAGACCTTCTCTGAACTGCTTCTAATGCATTTACATCTTTCTTTAAATAAGGAGACCAGTACTGTACACAGTACTCCAGATGTGGTCTCACCAGTGCTCTGTACAACTGAAGGACAACCTCCCTACTTTTGCAATCAATTCTCCTCACATTAAATGATAACATTCTACTAGCTTTACTAATTATCTGCTGTACCTGCATACTAAACTTTTGTGATTCATGCACTAGGATATCCAGATCTCTCTGAATCTCAGAGCTCCACAATCTCTCACTATTTAGATAATAAGCTTCCTTTTTATTCTTCCTGCCAAAATGAACAATGTCACATTTACCCACATTATACTCCATTTGTGAGATCTTTGCCCTCTCACTTAACCTATCTATGTCACTTTGTAGCTTCCTTACATCCTCTTCACTATTTGTCTTCCTACCTAGCTTTGTGTCATCAGCAAATTTAGCCACCATTCCTTCAGTCCCTTCATCCAAGTCATTTATATAAATTGTAAAAAGTTGAGGCCCCAGCACTGATCCCTGTCACACCACTCGTCACATCCTGTCAACCAGAAAAAGACCCATTGTTGCCAACTCTCTGCTTCCTGTTAGCTAACTAATCTTCTATCCATGCTAATACGTTACCTCCTACACCATGAGCTTTTTTTCCTGCAATAACCTTTGATGTGGCACTTTGTCAAATGCCTTCTGGAAATCTATGTACCGGTTCCCTTTTATCCACAGCACATGTGACTCCTTCAACGAACTCCAATAAATTGGTTAAACATGATTTCCTTTTTACAAAACCACCTTCCCAAGGGCAACTAGGGATGGGCAATAAATGCTGGCCCAGCCAGTGAAGCCCACATCCCGTGAATGAATAAAAAAAACTAAAATCCCTTTGAAATTCAAATATCCCCTCATTTATCTAAAAATGCAAATTCCCTTCACATTTACATACTTAGCCAGCATCCGTATTTACTCATTAGCATGTCAAGCACCTAGCTTCTTTTGATGATTTAAACTTGCACTCTGTTGACTACACATATAATTAAATTACACACAGACAGACCCAACTATACTTACTCCCATAAACCTACTTCACAATAAACCAGAAAAATACTATGAAAACTATTATACTTTCATGACACCTGTTCCTTAGTCAGTTCCTTGATGTACTGGTCTAAAAAAACCATCTCATACACACTCCAGGAATTAATCTGCCAATGCATTATTGCTAATTTGGTTTGCCCAGTCTATATATAAACTAAAGTCACCCATGATTACTGTAGCACCCTTGTTACATGCATCTCTAATTTCCTGTTTAATGCTGTCCCCTACCTCACCACTAATGTTTGGAGGCCTATATACAGCTCCCACTAATGTTTATCACCCCTTGTTGCTTCTTAGCTCCACCCAGACTGATTCTGCATTAGATTTTCTGATCAATATCCTCTCTCACTATTGCATTGATTTCATCCTTAACTAACAATGCCATGGCACCTCCTTTTCCTTTTTGTCTATCCTTCATAAGTATTGAATACCCTTGAATCTTCAGTTCCCAGCCTTGGTCACCCTGCAGCCATGTCTCTGCAATCGCAATTATATCATACCCATTTACATCTATTTGCACTGCTAATTCATCTACCTTATTGCGAATGTTCCGTGCATTCAGATACAGTGCCTTTAGACTTGTCTTTTTACACATCTTCTTTTGTACTATGACCCTATTTGCTGCTAGCCCTCGTTTCCTTTGCCTTCCACTTTTGCTTTTTACTTTTCTGTTTTTCATTTCTATCTTTGTTTCCCTCTCTTGTGTCTCCCCGCTCAGGTTCCCATCCCCCTGCCACTCAAGTTTAAACCCTCCCCCACAGTACTAGCAAATACCCCTGTGAGGATATTGGTCCCAGTCCTTCTGGGGTGCAACCTGTCCAGCTGGCACAGGTCCCATCTTCCTCAGAATCGGCCCCAATGCCTCAGGAATCTGAATCCCTCCCTCCTACACCATCTCTTCAGCGATGCATTCATCCGATCTCTTCTCCTATTCCTGATCTCATGAGCACGTGGCACTGGGAGTAATCCTGAGATTACTACCTTCAAGGTCCTGCTTTTTAATTTATTTCCTAACTCCCTATATTCTGCTTGCAGGACCTCATCCCTCTTTTTACCTATGTTGTTGGTACCGATATGGACCACAACCTCTTGCTGTTCACCATCCCCCTTCAGAACGTCCTGCAGCCACACAGTGATATCCTTGACCCTGACACCAGGGAGGCAATATACCATCCAGCTGTCACATCTGTGGACGCAGACTCACCTATCTGTTCCTTTTACAATAGAATCCACTATCACTATTGCTCTCCAACTCTTTTTTTCTCCCCCTGTGCAACTGAGACACTCATGATGCCACGGACTTAGCTCTTGCTGCTTTCCCCTGAGAAACCATCTCCTCCAGCAGTATCCAAAATGGAAAATCTATTAGAGAGGGAGATGGACCTAGGGGACTCCTGCACTACCTCCCTAGTGCCTTTACTCTGTCTGGCGGTCACCCATTGCCTTTCTATCTGTGCATTCTTTACCGATGGTGTGACCACCTCACTGTACGTGCTATCCACAAAGATCTCAGCTCTGCGGATGCTGCAGCTCCAGATCTGAAACCCAGATTTCAAGTAGCTGTAGCTGGAGACACCTCCTGCACACATGGTCACCGTGGACACTGGAAGTGTCCTGGTAAATGATATTACCAGGAGACAAATCAATAGAAGGATTTAGGAGTGAGCATGGTCAGATTCTTGGATGCATCAATGTAGATTGCAGCAGCAATAGAGAAAGCAAATGGGATTTTGCACTATACCATCAGAGGAATAAATCATGACTCTGCGCAAGTAATTATGAGTTTGTACAGAGGATTAAACCGCCCGGTCTGGAGAATTGTTTATAATTCTGGTTGCCATAGAAGATATTGGAAAATGTAACATCTAAATTGACATTTCACTTAGGCACTTGTGGTATAAGGCAAGGTTTTTGAAGTTGGGTGTGTTTATACCTGAAGAATAGAAGGTTGAGGAGTATACAGGCCAGACAGCAAGGTTCCCTTCTCTGAAGGACATTAAAAAAATTACATGCAAATAAATATTGACTTTCATGACTTCAGGGCATCCCAAAACACTTCACAGTTAATGAAGTACTTATGAAGTGTAGTCACAGTAGTAATTAGTGGATCAGTTGGGAATCCAAGGTCAATTTTTACGATGCTAACATAATTTTTATTGAATTCAATTTCACAATGATGGCCATGATGGTGAGAGTACAGCTGTGGGATGAAGAAGAAATGAGAAAGGCACACAAGATAAGACTGCACCAAAGTAGAAGTAGGTGAACTAGGAGATAACCTTCCACTAGACCCTATGTACCACAACACTCCATTAAGTGTATATACCAGAAGAGGCCTGCTTGACAAGACTATGGTCAGATAAAGAGTCATTGTAGGAACTCCATGTCCTGTTGTAATGAGACTAGCAATATCCTCTCAATAAGCCCTGTGTTCTCCATCCAGCTGAAAGTCACCTTAGTCAACAATTTCTATTCCACAATGCCCTTTCAGGCTGGAACTGCTGACTTCTGTGGCATTATTCAACTTGAAGCTAAGTTACTGATGCACTTTTCAACAAGGCATGCCAATTTATAACCTTGGCATTATCATTAGAGACCTTTAAACTTTTATCATAGGGCGGCCTTTCCTGGGGTGCATGGTCCTAATGATAATGCTGTAATTTGGCTTGACATTTAAACTTTTTTAAAATCACAAATGTCTCCAATTCTTTAACATACATGAGGTATGCAATTAGCAGTATGTGATCTTGTGCATAATGCCAACTTTTCAACAAACTGGTATTGTGTTCAGTCAGAGGATCCCTGTTCTGATTGAGGGTGAAAAACAATCATCTGGCTGGCACCTTGGTGACAAAGATTATCTTCCATTGTCCTGGTTAATGGCCCCTGTTTCTAACCCTTCCAATGCTGCAATGGAAAGATATCATGATCCCCGTACCACAACACATATTGTTGAGCACAGTGCAGGCATTCTAAAGGCACACTTCTGCCGCCTCCATAGATTGGAGAACTGCAATACCAACCCACTAGGGTTTCAGGAACAGTTATGACATACTGCATCCTAAACAATTATGTACTTCCGATAAAGATTCTAGATAAGGCAACAACTTGCATCCATCTTCAGCCAGAAGTGTTGGGTGAATGATCCATCTCGGCCTCCTGATGCCTGTCTTCAGCCAATTCAATTCAGTCCATGTGACATCAAGAAATGGCTGAAGGCATAGGATACTGCAAAGGCCACTGGCCCTAACAACGTCCTAGCAGGACTACTTGTGCTCTAGGACTTGCCGCACCCCTAGCCAAGCTGTTCCAATACAGCTTCAACGCTGACATCTACCAGACAATGTGGAAAACTGCCCAGGTATGTCCTGTCCACAAAAGGATGGGCAAATCCAAACCATCCACAAGCTCATCAGTGTATTTTCAATCATCAGCAAAGTTATAGAAGGTATCATCGACAGTGCTTTCAAGCAGCACTTGATAGGAATAACCTGCTCATGGACACTCATTTTGGGTTCTGCCAGGGCCACTCAGCTTCCGACCTTACTACAACGTTACTCCAAACATGGACAAAAGAACTGAATTCAAGGGATGAGATGGGAATGACTGTCCTTGACATCAAAACAACATTTGACCGAGTGCGGCATCAAAGAAACCTAGCAAAATGAAAGTCAATGGGAATTAGATGGAAAACCCCACTGGTTTGAGTCATATTTAGCACAAAGGAAGGTGATTTTAGCTGTTGGAGGCCAAACATCTCAGTCCCAGGACATCACTGCAGGAGTTCCATAAGGTAGTGTCCTCGGCTCAACCATCTTCAACTGCTTCATCAATGACCTTCCTTCCATCATCAGGTCAGAAGTGGGATATTCATTGATAATTGAACATCATTTGTGACTCCTCAGACAAAGAAGCAGTCCATGTCCACATGCAGCAAGAACAGGACAACTTTCAGGCTTGGTCCGTTAAGTGGCAAGTAACATTTGCACACAAAAATTGCGATGTTTATCTACAACAAGAGAAAACCTAACCATCTCCCCTTGTCATTCAACAGCATTACCATCACTGAATCTCCCACTATCAACATCCTCAGCATTACCATTGATCAGAAACTGAACTGGGCCAGTCATATAAATACAAAAGCAGATCAGAGGCTGCGAATTCTGCAGCGAGTAACTCACCGCCTGACTCTGCAAATACGTCTCCATCTACAAGGCTCAAGTCATGAGTGTGATGGAATAATCTCCACTTTGCTGCATGAGTGCAGTTCCAACAACACTCAAGAAGCTCAACACAATCCAAGGCAAAACAGTCTGCTTGACCAGCACGCCATCCAACACCTTAAACTTTCACTGCCTCTACAACCAGTGCACAGTGGTAGCAGTGTGTACCAACTACAAGATGCACTGCAGCAACTCAATAAGCTTCCTTTGACAGCAAGTTCCAAACCTGCAACCGTTACCACCTAGAAGGACAAGGGCAGCAGACACATGGGAACATCACTACCTATAAGTTCCCCTCCAAGCCACACTGCATCCTGACTCAAAACTATATCACCATTTCTTCTCCATCGCTGGGTCAAAATCCTGAAGTTCCCTTCCTCACAGCATTGTGGGTGTACCTACACCACCAAATGGTTCAAGAAAGCTGCTCATGGTCATTTTCTCAAGAGCAATTAGGGAAGGGCAACAAATGCTGGCATCACCAGTGGTGCTCACATCCAATCAAAGAATAAAACAAGGAATGGAGCCAACAGAGAGAACTCACCAGCTGCTTGACTTGAATTAAAAAACCTATGACATTTCCATCTTTCTTTAGTTCTGCTGAAAGGTCATCTCGACCTGAAACATTAAGTTTGTTTCTCTCCACAGATGCTGCCCGACCTGCTGAATATCTCCAGTACTTTTTATTTTTATTTTAGAAGGAGGCTATTCAGCCTGTTGTGTCTTTGCCAAATCTCTGCAAGAGCAATTCAGCTAGTTCCACTCCCTGCCCTTTCCCTGTAGCCCTGCAATTTTTTTTTTCTGTTCAAATGGTTTATCCAATTTCCCTTTGAAAGTCCTGATTGAATCTGTCTCCATTACACTCTCTGGTAGGGCATTCCAGATTATAAGCACTTGCCGCATTAAGGCTTGCTGCATAATCTTTTTTCCCTCATGTTACCGTTGGTTCTTTCACCTTTAATTCGTACCCTTGCAAAATTCAAGATTTTGAATTTTCTAACTGTAATTTTAAGGTCAAATCTTTGTGTTACAATAGATAATATAGAAGACTGTAACATCTTACTGTAATTACATTTGTAATAAATGCAGTATTCATGTTTTATCAAAATTTTTTTTTAAAATGCAGAAAGCATTCAAATTATCTAGTAACTTAAATTAACTGACATTGAATTAAAAAGAGAAGTGAACTGTAGTATCCACTCACTGGTATTAAGAGAGTTAGCTAGTTCAGGCAGTCAAGCAAGTGTCCAATCACCTTTCAACTGGCCATGTAGCACTGTTCATGCTTTAGGAAGTTTGAAATAACCAGGGCAGTTTCATTTTTATTTTTTAGACTGGTTCTTCTAGAATGAAAAACCATGCAGTTTGTACTGTAGTTAAAGTTGAACTCCCAATCCAAGCTTACAAGTGCCTTAAAACTAGCAAGATAGGAACAAAAAGCTATTAGCCCAATGAATATTTGGCTCAACCAGACATTCCCTTCAGCATGTTTTGCGGAGGTATATCTTGATCAATTAGTCATTCACTGGATACATTAATCAGCCATCATATATTCTAGGACACTGGAGCCAATACAGTTGCATGTGCTTTGGAAGGAGGTGAGTACCCTTTTGAACTGAAACTTATCTTCTTAAATTTCTTGCTTAGTGTCTACCACATATAGCAGACAATAAACTGTGGGGACAGTGGTAACTTTCAAAAGAGATTTAGATATATACTAGAAAAGGAAAAATGTGCATGACTATGGAGAAAGTTCAGGGCTGAGACTAATTGGATGGTCCTTTCAAAGAGGCACAGAACACTAAGAAGAATAATTTCCTTCTGTGCCGTAAGATTCTAAGATTCTAAATTATGGCATTGGCTGTTAGTTTGGTATTTTCTGTCAGATAATTATTCACCAAAAGTATTATTTTATCACAATAGTTGTAACACTGTCACCACAATATATTGTGACATCACTGAATAAGTATAAATTCAAACGAAGATTGTGATTGCAGGAATCTAAAATTGGAATGTACCATTGTGATGTGTCTTATTTATTTACAATTATTAGACAGTTACTTGATAACTTTATCATCTGATGAAAAGGCTTCAGTGGCTCTGCTAAACTCCAGTTGTCTTAAGTACTATTGTTTTCCATTGTTTTTTGTATTTTTGAAATGGATTGTTTAAGGAGTGTTTCTGCATCTAGCCATATGTGTTGTGACATATGTTCTTAAGTATTCCCTCTGGTTCTTTAATAATCTTCTACTGTGGATGAATCTTTCAGGAAAAAGAAAGGGAAAGCACCATGCAGGTAACAAAATAATTGAATTTTTGGAAAATCAAGTCAGGTGAACTGCAATAAGACATTATGCTTTCATTCCTCCAACCTGGGCTTGAATGTAGCCTCTTTTTTGCATGCATTCTAATTGAAATGATTTTGGATCATCATAAGTCAGATTGTAGCATTGGATTGATACTTAAATGAGAAATGCTTTGTGGATGGTATTTGGGAACAGTATTGTTACGATGGATGAGTGGGGTTGCAATTCTCAGATGAAAGAGGTGATTTTAATCCTGCCACTTGCCAAAATCAGACAGGTGGACAGTTACATTTTCTTGTGGGTCTTACCTGAGGTCACACTGTCTTTCTAGGTTTCTGATTTTTAACCACTGAGGCGGCATCCAATTGAAACCTGTGGGATTCTTTTTTATATATGCAGATCAGAATCTGATGACATAATCAGGGCCCAACTTCTTTTTCAATCCAAGTGCTGCACAGGGAAGTCGCTATGGCTTTTCTACCAGAGCCATCCAGCATGAAGAGGGTTCAGGGCCAGATGAGGCTAAAAAAGATTACCCCCTTCTGCACTGTAACTGTTCTGTGATTCTGTGATAAGCAATTTTCCTTGTTTTGACTTTCTTATGGAGCCAGGAGAACCAGAAGTTCCTAGTGGTGGCCATTACAGGGGCAGAGAGAGGCCTGATCAACAAAGGCAGCCCAAAGGTGCCCTGGAGGGACTGGGAGGAATATTCCTGCTTCGGCTGGCCCACAAAGAGTGCTGTAAGAAGCACTTACATACTTCAGCTTGAAGTCCTCACCTTCCTTTCCCTGGTGGGTATTCTGATCGCTGGAAAACATGCTGTTCAATTTAAATCAGGATCCCACTTGTACTATGGGAACCTGATTTAAATATTTTAATTATGTTCCACATCTCCAATGTCAGACACTTGCATGCCTTGGAACCACGAAGCAGCAACTGCAAAGGCTTCCAGATCCTAGGGAAAAACTGTGTTGGCCCTTTAGTTCGACATGGGATAGAATAGCAAGATTTTTGGGTGTTGAAGGCAAATAGATCCATAAGGAAGTAGTACAGGTTGTATGGAGCAAGGTGAAAGAGGAAAGCAGTGCAACATATTCCATCCCAAAAGTTGCAACATAGTGTCAAAGTTCAATGAACTCAGAAAGTTGGCTAAGGCTTGGCACTCCAGCCTATCTCTTCCTTACCTCTCATACACTTTCTATCTCAGCATTCCCATGCATGGGGAACTCACCTCTGCAGAGTGTTAGGAAATAAAGATAGTTTAAGTAAGTTTAGTGTGTATTTGGATGTATTAAGAATAAGGTATAGCTTTAAAGTTTAAGTTTGATTTGTATCTCTGTATTTGTATGTTAAGGCAAGGTCAAGTTGAGTTTTAGTTTCACTTCAAAAGGTGCCTGCATTTCTAATGAGTTTTACGATTCCTCAAGAGAAATTAAGCAAACCAGAGTAGAAAAAAGCTGCGCTGTTGCCTAGCAACAGCGTTCCAGAGAGGCAGGTCCCACCCACCAACACACAGAGAAAAACTAAAGAAACAGCAGTTTTGAGTTCAGTTTGAAGACAGCTGCCAAGCAGAAGCAACCTAGAAGGGGCAGATAGCCACTCCCAAGTTAAAGTTGGTTGAAAGTAGCTGCCAGAGAGAGACTGGAGCAAAGAGGACAGATAACAAGTCACAAACTAAAAAAGAAAGTCCCCACATCCTGGGGAGTGGAACAGGAGAAAGTCCCAAGAAGACCTTCTAGTCAAAGGAAGGACAGGGACCTGGAAAAGGTCATGTTAAGTAAAGTTAAGATTGAGGGGCAGAGAAGGGATCCAAGCTTCAAGCTTAAAGAGATAAAGGCTTGTGAAAAGTCAAAAGGTCCAAAGAGACAACTGAAGATCTCTAACACTTTACTGTGGGCATATGAAGCAGTGGTGTACTGTTGACAGCTGAGTCAGTGGGAGAGAGTGCATGGAGGAAAGAGAACATCAGAAAGAGAACACCCAGGAAGAGGAACATCAGAAGGGGAGTTTGAAACTCTGGAGGTAAACCCTTGTGGAAGGCATTTGAGAGAAAGCGTCAGTTGGGAGAAGATTCCAAGGTGAGTTCTTGGAGAGTAGAGATTGGAAACCCTTGTGTGAAAGACAGAATTCAGTGAGACCAGTTGGTGTGGCAAGCGTCTAGGAGGAGTTGAGGAGAGATCCGTAGCATCTGGTTGAGGTGGCATCTGTCACTTGGTTTCAGAGTGTGGTGTATCTGACACAGGTCGCAATTGGGTTACATGGACTGTGTACTTAATGTAAATTAGACTATATATAGCTTTTGTAATTTGTGTTATCCTTACAAATCTGTATATATCTGTAAAGGTATAGTTGTGGACGAAGGAGTACTATAATATAGTTCATCTTTTCTTGTTAAATAAATGTTTTATTCTTTCATTAAAAGTTCATCAGCTGACCCCAGTGACTCAGTTCAGTAACCACTCTCCACGTATCTACACAGAAAAATTAAAAGTTAGGATCTATAAAGCTGGGATCAGGCTTGTCCAGTGGTAACATCAGCTGGGATCATGACAAGAGGACCACTATTCTGGCAATTCCCACTGCCTACCATAAAGGCTAAATCTAGTCTTCAAGGACAATTGATTGAAAGGGATAACATACTTCCATGCCTCATCATCGTGGGAAACATGGACCCTTATAGGGAGAGTGTTTATGCACTCACTTGCCCTTAGCATTGTCTCACTTTCCTCCAATGGAAAAGTAGCTTACAGCCAGCACTAAAGAAATGCAAGTGGAGAAGAGCAGCTGAAAACCTTGACAGTACATGAAATGGAGTGGAGGAACTGCAAATCAAGGATTGGCAAATAGGAGAAGCTATGGGAGAGGGCAAAGTTTGAGATGACATAGCAAAATGAGGCATATCATAGGTAGCTTGAACTGTATATGCTTTCTCAAACAACACTTTATATTTATGTAGCACTTTTAATGTAAGAAAACATCCCAAGGCACTCATAGGAGCATTATAAAACAAAAAAAAGATGCTGATCCACATAAGGAGATATTGGCCAGGATTTTCCCCTCGGCGATTTGGGGGCGGGGCCCGTTCGCTGAAGGGAAAAAATGATGCGGGATGACGTCGGGAGGAATCCCCGACATCATCCTGGGCCATTTAAATCTCAAGGAAGGTGGGCGGACAGCGAAATCAGCTGTCCGCTGGCCGATCTGTCAATGGCCAATTAATGCCATTGACAGGCTCATTAAGATAGTTAAATGCCCTGCCCGGCCAACCTTAAGGCTGCCGGGCAGGCCAGGAGCCCCAGCGGCCTGTAGCTTATTAACGAAACTTCATCCAAATGTCTCTATTTTTTGACTTTACTTACCTTTCACTAAATTCCCTGAGACAGGACTTTGCCTCAGGGAGCAGTGTGCTCTTTGACAGTTTGGGATTCCCTCCCACCCCACACAGGAAGTGCATAGCGCTTCCTTTCGGGCAGGCCGCTGGGCGGGCCTTAATTGGCCCACCCACTCAAAATGGCGGCAGGCCCCGTTTCGGCGGCGGGGTTCGGCTGCCTGCCCGCCAGTGGGGCCCGCCCGCCAGCCAAGGGCTAAATTCTGCCCATTAAGTCAGTTGACCAAAAGCTTGGCCAAAGAGATAGGTTTAAAGGAGGGAAAAGAAGTAGAGATGTTTAGGGAGGGTATTCCAGACCTGTGTCCTGGGGTATTGTATAACTAGAGCTGTAGAGAGGGCTGCTAAATAGTATGTATGTGTGCAGGAGGTGCAGGGGGTTGTTGGTGAGAAGGTGGAGGGTTCACGTGAGGGAAGGTTAGTGAGTTAACAAGAAAGGACAAGGCAATAGTGCAGGATAGCAATACGGGGAGCGATAAGCAGAGCGTGACAGCAAGAGAAAAAGGGCAGAAATTTTCGCTCGGTGGGCAGGCGCGCGCCCAATCCGCTCAAGCGTGAAATGATGCAGGTTGACGTCGGCTGAGCATGCTGACATCAACGCGAATTTGCACAATAGTTCAGGCGCACGCCGGGGTTGGCAATGCGCCCGCCAACAATTGAAAGGCTTGTTAAGACCATTAAATAATCAATTAATCTAGATTTTCTGCTGCCCGTCCAACCTAACGGTTGGCAAAAAGGCCAAATGGCCTTTGCATTTTTTTGGAAACTTCATCTATGGGCAGGAGAGGGTTTTCAAAAGCAAACAAAAAGAAAATAAAAGTTTTACAATTGAATTAATAACATGTCCCTGCTCATGTGGCAGAGTCACATGAGGGGACATGTTTTATTCCATTTTCATTTTCTTTATTTTCTTTTTTTTAACAGCGCTTCATCTCCCTGAGGCAGCTCCGTGCCTCAGGGAGATTATGAAGCGCTCACTTGTGCGCACGCGCAATGTTTGCACTCGGCCGCTCGCCCTCCTCCCGCCACCTGCGCAGGCAACACTGAGCGCTACCCCTCATGTTTCATGTTATGGGGTCCTTAATTGGCCCATAAGCGTGAACTCGTGGGCAGCTTCCCGGCTGCCCCCGTCGAGCCCGCCCGCCCAGGGCAAAATTCTGCCCATAGTGTACAAACATAATAGTGCAGCATAAAATAAGGTCAGAGAAGAGAAAGATGGCAAAAAGACAGAATTAAAGGCTCTTTAACTGAATGACATTCAGCAATCATAACAAGATGGATGTATCAATAGCACAAATTGAAATAAAGGGGTATGATATAAAGCCATTACAGAGATGTGGTTGCATTGTGGTGACCAAGGCTGGGAACTGAATATTTGAGGGTATTTAACATTTTGAAATATGTAAAGAAAGGAAAAGGAGGTGTGTAGATAAAGGATGAGATCAGTACAGTGGTGAGAATGATCTTGACTCGGAAGATCAAGATTTAGAGTCAGTTTGGGTGGAAATAAAAAATGGCAAGAGAAAGAAGTCATGGGTGGTAGTAGATTTTAGGCCCCCTAACAGTGGCTACAGTGTAGGAAAGAGCATAAATCATGAAATAATGGGGGCTTGTGAGAATGGTACTGCAATAATCATCAATGATTTTAATCTTCATATAGATTGGACAAATCAAATTGGCAAAAGTAGCTTTGAGAATGAGTTCATAGAATGTATTCGGGATAGTATCTTAGAATGAAAAGTTCTGGTACCAAGCAGGGAACAGGTTATTTTAGACCTGGTAATGTGTAATGAGCCAGGATTAATTATGATCTCATAGGGCAGAATTTTCCTGTTGGCGTGCAGGGGCAGGCCTCGCATGTCCGCACGTAAAATGATGTGCGGTGACGTCGGGCGAGCATGCCGACATCACCGCGCGCCATTGCAATATTTCGTTGGGCGGGCACGCGAGGATATCTGCTGCGTACCCGCCACTAATTAACGGGCCACTTAATAGCCTTGACGCACCAATTGACGCCAATTTTTCGGCACCAATGCAATCTTCAGGTCGGCGCATGGGTGCAACACGCAGGAGGGTAGGACACATTTGTATAAACCTCATCCATGTGCGGGACAAGAGGGCTTAGTAGGGTCGCGAGTGTGCTCTCTCAAGTATTGATTTTTCAAAATTTTTGAAACTTGCCTGTGTGATCTGCAGTACTTCAAAACGCATACCAGCTGCTTTGCCTGGACTCTTAACCCTCAGGTGAGCACTCTGCAGTGAAGAATCTTTTTTGGGCCTGCAGGTTTCTGGAAGCCTTCCCATAGCCTGGGAATGGGAGCTGAACTCTTCACTGGAGGCACTTCGTCTGAGGGAGGAAGGGAGGGCTAGAAGGGGGAGGAAGCCAGGAGTGCACATTCAGCCTCCAGGGGAGCCACCTTTGGGAGGACAGGTGAAGGCACAAAAGGCACAGGGCCAAGAGGTAGACCAAGGCAGAAGGGGCCACAGAAGATGCCACTATCCTGCTGCTAGGGTATACAGGCAGCGAAGTAGCTACCTCAATATGTCTGAGGTGCAGTGCCGAAGGAGGCTCTATCTCTCAAGGGAGACAGTAAACTAATCTGTCAGATGATTGGGCCTGAGATCTCCACAAACTGTGTGGGTGGACACCCCATGCTAGTGGCTCTGAAGGTCACAGCTGCCCTCAACTTCTAAGCCTCTGGCTCCTTCCAGGGGTCGGTGGGTGATCTTTGCTGTGTGACAGCTGTGTCAAGCAGGCTACAGATGTTCTGTTTAGGCGTACATTGACCTTCATCCACTTCCATTGGGACCAGGCCAGCCAGACACAGTGAGCCAGAGGCTTTGGGGCGATTGCTGGCTTCCCCCGGGTCCAGGGTGCTGTAGACTGCACACATGTCCTTCATCAACAGGAAGGGCTTCCACTCCATGAACGTGCAGATAGTGTGTGATCACAGGATGCTGATACTTCAAGGCTGTGCAAGGTACCCAGGCAGCTCCCATGATGCCTACATCCTCAGACACTCCCAGGTGCCGGGGCTCTTCAGTGCTCTGGCTCGGCTGGATGGCTGGCTGCTGGGTGACAAGGGCTATCCCCTCAAAAGGTGGCTCATGACGCCTCTCCGCTATCCAAGAACAGAAACTGAGCAGCAGTACAATAGGAATCACGCCTCCACAAGGGGTGTGCTGGAGAGAACCATCGGTCTTCTCAAGATGCATTTCCGATACCTGGACGGCTCATGGGGCGCACTCCAGTAGCCCCCAGATCATGTGTCGCTGATAGTGGTTGCATGCTGCACTCTCCACAATCTTGCGTTGGAAAGGGGGGACGCTGTGGACAATGAAGATGTGGACGCAGTGGCTGCAGCTGCACACGATGAGTCCAGCAGTGAGTCCGAGGATGAGAACACACAGGGAAATGCTGGAGTGGTAGACGCTGACCTGGGCGTACTCCAGGGAGGCAGGGACATCTGGGAGGCTTTAATCCAACGAACCTTCAGATAGCACACCACAGAAGGACCTCCAGGACAAGCCTGGGCTGTAGGCTCCATACTCGATACCTAAGTGCCAAATCTCCAGGTTAGGAACAGTAACTAAGGGCCTTGTTAATAAAGCTGAATAAAGCACTCCTATCATTTTTGGAAACCATACACATGCAGAAGAAAAGAGGCACCCTCAGCCATGGTGACATGTCTGAATTTAATATCACAGGCAAAGAAACTTAATGAAACAAAATGACAATGGTATTTCAATTCAAAGCAAATCATAAAGACCTCATCTCGGGCCAACACAAAAGCACTAGTGATAAACCCGTGGTGTACTAAGGTGCCTTCTGTTTACATTTTCGAGTGCAAAGTCTTGGTGCTGCCCCACCACTGGGAGTAGCATATGAGACAGTCTGCTGACCCTGCTGTCCTGTTGCCCTTGATGACCTTGGCGGTCGTCCTCTGGCCTGTGGAGCCTGTGCTGGCCCCGCCTGGGAGGGAGCTGCCAGTTCCACAGCTGGCATCTCCCCAGTCATCGCAGCCTCACCGGATGCAACGGTCATTGGAAGAGGGGAGGAGGAGCTGTTGCCTTCGTTCGGAATGCCCTGAGAGGTGCCCACAGAGATGACAGGCAGCTGCTGCGCCAATGTGAGGTTGCTTCGGACCTCCCTGTTCACCGTGGATGGATGGGCACCGAGCTGGGAAACTTGGTGCCCACACCAGCTCCCATACTTGCACTGACCAGCTGAGATCAATGCCGATGTGAGGGCTTGCTGGTCAGAGAGCATCCCCAGGAAGCCCTGATGGGTCTCCTGGAGGAGCCTCTCCATGAGAGTCACCACTCTCTCCATGGAGGATGCATAGCGCTCAGCCATGATGCTAATTGCCTCGGCGATCGTTCGCGTAGACTCCTCCTCTACAGAGACCAAGCCAAGCATAGCCTCATGTATCTCCCCCAGATGCTCCCACACACCCGGCCACATTTCCTGCACCTGCTGTGTTGTGGACGACTCCAGAGGCACATCATCAGGCACCAACTGAGCATGTGCCTGGTCCCCTGCTGTCCTCCGACTGCTGGCGCCATCGGCACTCTCTGTCTCTGCCAACTCCTCCAGCGATTGTGAAGTGTCCTCACCACTGTGCCCAGGACACTAGCCGATGTTTAAATTTCCACCAATGTGCTAGTATCTGCGCTGATGCCTGCCTGGCAGAAATGGTGTGACGCTGGTGAGACTTCAGGGCCTCAGGTGTGACAGGGGGCCTCCACTGCTCCTCCTCCCGGCCCTGCTCCGCTGATGCTGAAAGGAAGAACAAGGACAGTGGATCAGTTAATGTGGAGACAATGTCAATGTGCATCCATGTCCCCCGGATAATATGCCCTCATCCTTCCATAACTAATGGTCAAGCCATGTTGCAAAATTAAATCACTTAACATTCAGCACTGCCATGGCTGTTGGGAGAACAATGCTGACCTCATTGCTGAGCAAACATACCTGCCCATGGCACCCCAGCCTCACCGACACCAGTGGACCTAGGCACATGGTGCCTCTCCAAATCCAGGACCTCCTGCTCAAATAGGCTGATAATGACTAACTGCGCCTGGCTGCCGCCAGTCCTCACACACTCTGCTGCGTTATGAGCATTCTTCTCCTGAAAATGAGAGGCAAGCGTTGATTAGCGCAAATTGCACATGGACTCTCTTCACGCACAGCCCGCCCCAACCAGAGTGGGACATATAAGGGCTCCAGTGCCTCCTCACCCTGCTGCTGCCGAAACACTCACACAAAGGTGCTAAGCCTGTTCCCACCCCCCCACCCCCCACCCGCCCCTTGGCCAAATGCTGCCTACATCACATTAGGCACCACACGGTATATCCTTCCATAGCAAGGAGGCGCATGCATGTGGAGCGCAGAGGGCAGCAGGTGGTTCGTTGCCACGCCACCTTGAAGCTACGCTCCCAGCATGTCATCACCCTGACTTGGGCATGTCCTGGAGTTCCAGAACTGCGCCTAGGTACAGCTCCTCCAGGTTGCCCCCAAAACAGTCATGTGGGACTCAGTGTAACACACACATGCTGTGGGCGCAGAACCCATCTCTTCACCTCTCAGGCTGACCTCGGCATGGGCAATATCTGCTGGCCCACCCAGCAAAGGACACATTCCGTCAATGATTCAATGCAGTCACTACACTCAGACTTGGGTGGGGGGTTGGGGGGGAGGGGGTGGGGGGAGGGCAGCAGGGGGGAAAGCCGACCTGCTGGGTTAAGTGACCAATGCCAACATTGTCCTCACCCTTTCTGAGCGCAACAGGTCGTTGAAGCGCTTGCGGCACTGGATCCAGGTGCGCCACACCATGTTGCGAGAGCTCACCACCTCTGCCACCTCCTCCTAGGCACATTTTGTCATGTGGGAGGCCTCCTCCTCTCGTCCTGGGGAACCAGCACCTCCCGCCACGCTGCCACCTCCTCGAGGAGGGCAGCAAGGCAGCCATCGGAAAAACAAGGGGCACACTGGCCCCCCGCCCTACCCTCCGGCCTAGCCTGCCCTGATGACCTAGCCTCCAGACTTGAATAACCTCCACTGCCCCTCTGCAAAGCCCTTCGCCCAGCCATTGTGAGCAGCCTTTCTGAGGCTGCCAGGCCTCCCTTTATACAGGCCGCCGCGTTGCCATTGGATCCGGCGGGCTGAGTGCACCCGACCACTCTCGCTATGTACAGGGGTCGTGAAGCACACTGGGTGAGCCTTAATTGGCCCGCCCATGTAAAATGGCAGCGCGGACCCAATCGCGAGCAGCAATCGGGTCTGCGTCCACCCGCGCCCATGCCCGCTCCACCCCCACCGCCATCCAGAAAACTCTGCCCATGGTAAAGGATACTTTTGCAAGATATAATTTCACATTCAGTTTCAGGGTGAAAAGCTTGGGTCTGAAATGAATGTCTTAAACTTAAATAAAGGCACTTGGTTATGATCCGGTTAGGGACCATTCATGTTTAAAGAAGAAACCTGAACACCCAGCAATTATCCAACAGAGCTAAGCCACAAGATTTCACATTTCAGAGAAACAAACTTTATTGTATACAAAGAGAAATCAAACAAAGCAAGCACCACTAGCTTAATACTAATAGTCACCCCAAATTAACAAACAATTTTTTTAAGTGTCATGATTGTTGTTATGCAGTCAATTGCAGCAGCCAACTGGCATAGCCAAGTCTCACAAAAAGCAATTGTGATGAATAATGTTAGGAACTAGAGATAGTTTATGTAAGTTATATTTGAATTTGTGGGTGTTAGGAATGAGTTTTAGCTTTAACTTTAAGTTTAATTTGTATTTCTGTATTTGTGTGTTAAGAAAGGGGGGGAGCTTGAGTTTTAGTTTCACTTTAAAAGATGCCTGCATTTTAATAGGGTTTTATAACTTTAGAAGGGAAGTTAAAACAAACACAAGGTTGAAAAAACTGTGCTGTTGCCTACCAACAGTGGTCCAGAGAGAGGGACCCACAGACACAGAGGGAAGAATTTTGCCCTTGGTGGGCTCGGCGGGAATGAGCGGGGGCGGTCAGGAAGCCAACCACTGCCCGCGATCAGCACCAGACCGTGATTTCACCCTGGCAGGCCAATTAAGGTTTACCCAGCGTGAGACGCGAGTGACAGTGCTGGAGGAGGTGGGTGGGAGTTGGGGGGGGTGGGAGGAGGGCGAGCGGGTCGAGCCCAAACTTCGCACATGTGCGCGAGTGGGCACTTCATAATCTTCCTGAGGTATACAGCTTCCTCAGGGAGATGAAGCACTGTTAAAAAAAGAAAATGAAGAAAATAAAAATGTAATAAAACATGTCCCCTCATGTGACTCTATCAGAATAGCAGGGACATGTTAGTAAATCAATTTAAAAACTTTTATCTTTATTTGCTTTTGGAAACCTCATCCCACCCGTGGATGAGGTTTCCAAAAAATTGCAAAGGCTACTTGGCCTTTTCGCCTGCCCTCCAGCTTTTAAGTTGGACGGGCAGTGAAAAATGTAAGTTAATTGATTACTTAATGGCCTATTTGTCGGTGGGCGCGCTGCCGGCTCTAGCACGTGCCCACTAACCGAACTATCGTGCAACTGCGTGTTGATGTTGGCACGCTCGGCCGACATCAAAGCGCGTCATTTCACACTCGAATTTCTGCCCTGAGAAACCAAAAGCAGTTTGAGTTCAGTTGGTGATTATGCTCTTAAGGTGGAGGAAGCAGTTTAAGTCTCTTTCTACATGGACATACTAGCAGGTTGTTTTGTAAAATAAGCCTAAGAATCTTAGATGAGTTGCTCTAAACTTAAAGTAACATTGAATGTCAAGTGAATTCTGGATCTCAAGGGAGATATCAAGTTGTTAGCAGCCTACTGATAAAGGGAACTGCATGGAGCAGGTCCTAAAGGAAAAAGAAAAAAGTCACAAGAAGCCCCTTTGAGTTAAGTCAAATATCAAGGACAGGAATCTGGAACAAGACCCTATTCAGTAAAAGTAAAAGCAAGGAGCAGAGAGGAAGGTTTCAAGTTTAGAGAGAGGAACCTGCAAGAAGCAGACTCAAGGCAAAATAGACTTGTGAGAGCCAGAAGGTTCGAGGAATCAGCCAAAAGGTTGGTGACTCCTTACTATGGCCACGTGAAGCAGTGGTGCTCTGTTGGCACAGGTGAGTATCTGAGAGAGTTTGTGGAAGGAAGCCTGAATGCACATGGCCATCCAGGGGAAAGAAACTTAAGAAAGAGAGTTCAAGACCCTGTGGAAGGCATTCAAGAGAAAGTGTTGTTTGGGAGAAGATTCCAAAGCAGGTTCTTCAAGAGTGGAGATTGGAAACTCTTGTGTGAAAGACAGTTCAGTGAGACTGGTTGGTTCATAGCGTGCCAAGCATCTGGGGGGTTGTTGGGGGGGGAGTTGATCAGAAATCTGTTCGGGGTGGCATCTGTCATTGGTTTCAGCGTGTGGTGTGCCTGACCACAGGTCGCCTATTGGTTTACATGTATTGTGTACTTACTGTGAACAAGAGAGCACAAGATAGCTTTTGTAACTTGTTTTATTCTTATGAATCTGTACATATCTGCAAAGGTGTAGTTGTGGGTGAAGGAATATTATAATATGGTTCATCTTTTCTTGTTAATAACTATTTTCTTCTTTTGTTAAAAGTTCATCAGCTAACTCCTATGACTCTGTTCAGGGAGCCACTCCCACATTTCTAATAAAAAAATAAAAGTTAGGATCTATCAAGCTGGGTTCCACTGTGGGATTCGACTTGTTCAGTAGTAACATCGGCTGGGGTCATAACAATAATCAATTAATTTGTTCTGGCATTAGTGGTTCAGGAATAAATGATGGCTAGAGCACTCTTCTTCAAATCTTTATTGAGCCTTGGTTGAACAACTCATCAAAAAGATCACCTTACAACACTGTTGCACTCCCTCAGTGCTGCATTACAGTGTTATCCAAGATTATACCCTCAAGTATAAGGGTATTGAGCTTGAACCCATAACTTTCTGACTCAGTAACAATGGGCTACCACTAAGTCAAGTTGACACCTTGACATACAAACAGAACAGTGTTCCTAACATGTTGTAATTTGAAGATGCAGATACACATTGACAGAGTTCAACCAGCCAGGCATGCTGCACTGACAATAAACAGGGGTGGCATTTTATGGCCAGCCAGCGGGTTTGAAAGTGGGGGTGGGGAGGTGGGGGCTGGGAGTGGGCTTGTAAAATGCAGCGGGTGGCCTGCCTACTACCTACCCTCTGCCCCTGACCTGTCTCCCATTTTGCATGGGGCCACCGCTTGAACTTAGCACTGCTGGGACTACAGAACTGCCAGCCATCCAATTGGCCGGCAGCTCTCTAAAGGGAGACTTCATCCCCAGATGGGGACAGAAGGCTCACTCTTAACCAATTAGTGCCCCACTGAATGTTAAATGGCTGCAGGACAGACAGCATTGGAGGGGATGTGTTCCCCACTGACTCTTCAGGTGGCCGGGTGGGAAACACTGCCACCCGAAAAATCCTGCCCTAGGAGTTCTAAACAAAACAATTCTTGTCACACTCACATCAGGAAAAGCTCCTCCACTTCCTCAGCCATCAAAAAGGTAGCCTGCCTTCCTCTCCAATTAATCTATAACCAATGGATTCCGTTTTCTGTCTCAAAAGGGAGTCCTTAAATGGGCAAAAGGATGATACTTGTTATATTTTCTGTAGAAGTGATGAATGCTCTGAAGAGGTGCTGTTGAATATGCAGCAACATTGATCTGGATTATATGGAGCAATATATACATTATTTTTATTCATTCACGGGATGTGGGCTTCATCGGCTGGGCCAGCGTGTATTGCCCAACCCTAGTTACCCTTGAGGAGGTGGTGGACAAGGGCAATCACTTTCACCTCGCCTCTGGGGTTCAGCTGTTTTGTCCATTTTTGAACCAAGGCTGTAATGAGGTCAGGAGCTGAGTGGCCCTGGCAGAACCCAACCCTCAGTGACCAGGTTATTGTTAAGCAAGTGCTGCTTAATATCACTGTTGGTGACCCCTTTAATTACTTCACTGATGATTAAAAGTAGACTGATAGGGCGGTAATTGACCAGGTTGGATTTCTCCTGCTTATTGTGTACAGGACACATTTGGGCAATTTTCCACATAGCCAGATAGGCACCAGTGTTGTAGCTGTGCTGGAACAGCTTGGCTAGGGGCGCCACACGTTCTGGAGCACAAATCTTCAGTACCATTGCTGGAATATTGTCAGGGCCCATAGCCTTTGCAATATCCAGCGCCTTCAGCTGTTTCTTGACATCATGTGGAGTGAATCAAATTGGCTGAAGGCTGGCATCTGTGATGCTGGGTACCTCCAGAGGAGACCGAGATGGATCATCCACTCAGCACTTCTGGCTGAATATTGTTGCAAATGCTTCAGCCTTAACTTTTGCACTGATGTGCTGGGCTCCCCCATCATTGAGGATGGGAATATTTGTGGACCTTCCTCCACCAGCGAGTTGTTTAATTGCCCACCACCATTCACAACTGAATGCGGCAGGACTGGCTTAGATCTGATCCGCTGGTTGTGGGATGCCTTAGCTCTGTCTATCACTTGCTCATTACGTCATTTGGCACCCAAGTAGTTCTGTGTTGTAGCTTCACCAGGTTGAAGCCTCATTTTTAGGTATGGCTGGTGCTGCTCCTGGCATGCTTCTTTGAGCCAGGGTTGATGGTAATGGTAGAGTTGGGGATATGCCGGGCTATGAGATTCCAGATTGTGTTTGAGTACAGTTCTGCTGTTGCTGATGGCCCACAGCACCTCATGGATGCCCAGTCTTGAGTTGCTAAACCTGTTCGAAATCCATCCCATTTAGCACGGTGGTAGTGCCACGCAACATGGTGGAGGGTATCCTCAATGTGAAGGTGGGACTTCATCTCCACAACGACTGTACAGTGGTCACTCCTACCGATTCTGACGTGGACAGATGCATCTGCGGCAGCACCACTACTGTGGGTCAGTAGTGATGCTACTGAGTCACTGTTGGTGATGGACATTGAATCCTCCCACCCGGAGTAAATTCTGCGCTCTTGTCACCCTCAGTGCTTCCTCCAAGTGGTGATCAACATGGATTACTAGGCAAGTGATAATACCACTATGCCATTGCCTTCCTTTAAATGATGCATTTGTACAATTGCAGTGCACCAGGGAGCATTTGGCAGCTCCATGACATTCTTCTTATTGATAACTTTCTTTTGAACTTACTATCCCTCTTACACTCAGCATCTCCTCATAGCAACATAGATGAGATTCAGAACTTGGCATCATGGGGGAATTAATCCCTGCACCCCAATGCCAAGGTATAGACTAATGGTATGTCAGTATGCTGCATTACTGCTATACAATCCACACTGTGTAAATGTGACCATTCAATCAACTATTAAAAGCTAGGGCAGGATTTTTCCCTTGGTGGGCGTGCTCGGCAGGGGTGGGCAGGGGTGGGCGAGGGCAGTCAGGAAGCTGACCTCCATCCGTGATCGGCTCCACACCATGATTTTATGTGGGTGAGCGTGCCAATTAAGGCCCGCCCAGTGTGGAACGCGCGTGTTTGCACTCAGCACTGCCTGTACGGGCTTGGGGGGAGGAGGGCGAGCAGGCCGAGCACGAACTTCGCACGTGCGCGAGAAAGAGCGCTTCAACCTCCCTGAGGCACGGAGCTGCCTCAGGGAGATGAAGCGCTGTTTAAAAAAAAATAAAGGAAATAAAAATGCCATAAAACATGTCCCCTCATGTGACTCTGTCGCATGAGTAGGGTCATGTTTTTAGCTCAAGTGTTAAATTTTTATTTTATTTTTATTTGCTTTAGGAAACCTCATCCCACCCGTGGATGAGGTTTCCTAAAAAATGTAAAGGCAGCTTGTCCTTTTCGCCTGCCCATCAACCGTTAGGTTGAATAGACAGTGAAAATTTCAGTAAAATTGTTAACTTAATGGCCTTAATAGGCCTTTTAATTGTCGGCAGGCATGCTTCCGGCTCCGGCACCCGCCTGCCGACCTAACTATCGCGAGAGTGTGCATTGACGTCGGCACACTTGGCCGTCATCAATGTGCTTTATTTCACGTTCCGGCATGTCAGGCGCTCGCCCACACGCCAAGCGTAATTTTCTGCCCCTAATGTTTTCAAGCAGCAAACTTGTTCAATTTTAGGAGTGATTTAGTACATCACATGATGACTGATTTTTGTTATCGAAAAATAATCTTTCTGTGTCCACTTTGCACAAAGGTACAAATTCATGGTCTGACAAACGTTACAATTATCAATTTGAAAACAAAAAAAATAGCTATAATTCCAAGTTTTTTTCCCCATAGGATCCCAATGAAGATACAGAATGGAATGATGCCTTACGGAGTTTTGGCATTATTCCTCCAAAAGAAAAACCAAGGGATGAAGTTGAAGAAATGGTCCTGCGTTTACAAGAAGAAGCTAAAGGTAAAAGTTTAATTTTGTCTAAACATGAACGTGAAAAACAAAAGGTTCTAATAATTAAGATGAGGGCAAAGCTCATAGTGTGTATTGTACTGAAATCCCTGATAAAAACAGATGTTACTTTTACCTTTTTTCTTGAAACAATGCAGTGTTAATCAACTGCTACTGCAGCTTTTAATGATGCTACCTATATAAAATCATTAGAAAAAGGAAATGAAGGCACACAGGGTAAATCTATCGTGTCATGAGCGCTCTGGCTGAAGGCAGATCCTTGGCTCATTGTCTCCTGATGCTTCATCCTGAACTGTTTTCTTGGCAGTTTTTGTCATTGGTGGTTTGTCATTGCCTTTCACTCTCAGGGACAGGGTGAGAAGAAAGTTCCTAAGTTTACCTCAGCAGGAACAGAAACGGAACCTGTGCTGTTGGTATTATTTCGAACCACCCCTAGTCATCTAAGCTAACTGGCCCCTGACTGGGTAACTGCAACAGGGGTGTTCCACAGAACTAAACTGTTCAGGTTCAAGCTCTGCCACGGTAATAGTTAGAAGTCTCAGATTTGGCATTAGTGACGCTGTGTTAGAGAGAAGAAAAACTGAACTGTTAATTGCTGTTACAAACCTCTGTGGAAGTAGGAATTAGGGGAACAGAGAATGGAGGTTAGCAGTGATCACTATCATAATTGTGTAACCTGCCAACACCTGCTGTCTGCTCCCTACTATGGCCCTACTGTAACTTTTTTTTGGGTTCTGTTTTGTCACTTGTTCTCAAAACCAATACCAGGATCTCACATTTATAGGAATTGACTTAAATGGCCCTTTATCTATTTGTTCAATAGCCTAGGATTGCAATGATAATAACCCTTTATGACCTGAATCAGATTTATACCTCTAACAAATGTACTTTTTAGCTTCTCTGATGGTGTGATCATGAGATATAAATTATTAACTGTTTTATTTTATAGTGTTGTGAATGTACAGAGCAACAGTTAAGATTAGGATCACTTATTTCAATCATAAGTTGACTTTGCATAATAATACCAATTAATGAACACTATGCTTTCCCACATCCATGGGTTTTCTTGCTCTCTTCTGTATTCAATTCTTGAGGAAGCTTCTCCAGGCCTTACATATCTCAGTGTTTTATTTCCTTCTGTTGTTCATAACTTTCAATACTTTGAGTGAGAGGTGTTTTCCAATTGCTGATGCAAGCAATTGTTAATTATTTATAATTTATGGGGAAAGATTACCAAAACTCATTAGCATCTTAACTACCTATGATCAAAAGGTTCTGAAATATAATTCAATTTCTGTATAATGTCTGAATAATTTATGATCTCTCTTAATTCAATAATCTACCAAACTTCAGCAGAAGAAATGGAGCAACATTATCAGTTTGGTCATACTTTCATTACAATGAAAATATAAAATAACATTCTTACCAGCATACAAATAGTCGTTTGGTAGTGCAGAACTTGAGTATTGCTGAAAAAGAGCATTTTGTCAAAGTTTTTCATCTTGCACTCATCAGGACAATCGCAAAAATACCAATGACAGGGGAAGCAACAAATATATACTGCATGAGAAGAGAGTGCTGATTGGTTGGCAAGTAGATTCTGTCTTGACGAATGCATGGCGAGAAGCTTTGACAAAATGTCTTTATCCAGTTAATACTTTTATCAGTATGTTTTACTTTGCATTCCTGATGATTGTATAAAATGTTAGAAACACATTACTCATCTAACAGAATTGATTGTATAAAGTTCCTGTCCAATGTTGACATCATACTCTAGCTCCATTCAGTCAACATAATTGAATAAAAAGAAGCTTAATTTGTAATAGACTGGATTGTTTTTATTTGTAGTTCTATAGTAGGAATAGAATATACACTAAAGTTTCATTGAAATAATCTAAGCAAAAATGTATCATTAAATAAACCTAAGAATATAACAGCAATGTTATCAGTCCACACTGCTGTTGAGAAGCATCACCTATCAGATCCGCATGACAGAAATTTGTTTGCCTGCCACCCATAATTTTCTAACCATGCATTTTTAATTTTTATGGTCAGAAAATTGAGAGAATACATGCTCAGATTTTTGATGATTGTTGTTCTCCAGCCTATTAAGCACCTCGCAGGAGGCATCTAAAATCAATCAGTAAAATCTATCCTTAAATGCGATAGCACTGCTTCTGACAGGTGAGGGATTCTCCACTGGAAACGTGATCGGAGCTGCTCTCACTCTGCGACCATAACTTCCTGCAAGCATTGTGGCCTACTAGGAAAGTTAAGGATAGTATTAGATAAAAGAAGAGGCTTATAATGTTGCAAAGGGTAGTAGTAAATCTGAGGATAAGGACTGTTTTAGAAACCAGAAATCAGAAACCAAATAGTTGATAAAAAGGGTAAAATACAATATGCTAGTAAACTAACCAGGAATAGAAAAACAGATTGTAAGAGCTTTGACGAATATATATAAAGGAGTATAGCTAAAGTAAACATTGGTCCCTTAGAGGCACACACAGGAAAATTATCTTGGAGAATGGGGAAATTACAGATACTGAAATGATATTTTGTGTCTGTCCTCTCAGTAGAAGACACAAATCACATACCAGAAATAAAGGATAAACAAGGGACTAATAAAAGTGAGGAACTTAAGGTGATTAATATCAGCAGAGGAAAAGTATTGGAGAAACTTAAGGGACTAAGAGCGGACAAATGGCCTACATCATAGTATTCTGTAAAAGGTAACTACAGAGATAGTGAATGCACTGGTTATGATTTTCCAAAATTCCCTAGATTCTAGAATGATCCCAGTGGATTGGAAGGTAACAAATGTAACATTGCTATTCAAAAAAGGAAAGAGAGAGAAAACAGGGCCATTAGCTTGATATTAGTCATCAGAGTCCACTTGGAATCTTATTAAAAAAGCCTCAACAGTGCATTTAGAAAATCAGGCATGATCAGACAAAGTCAACATTGTTTATGAAAGGGAAATCGTGTCTGACAAAGTTATTAGAGTTTTTTGAGGATGTAACTAATAGGGTGGATAAATGGAACTAGTAGGTGCAGTACGCTTGGATTTCCAAAATGCATTCAATAGGTGCTACGCAAGAGGTTAATATTCAAGACGAGCGCTCATGAGCTTGGGGATAATGTATTGACATGGATAGGGGATTGGTTAATGGACAGGAAACAGAGAGTAGGGGTAAATAGGCATTTTCAAGCTGGCATGTCATAATTACTGGAGGACAGCAAGGATCAGTGCTGGGGTTTCAGCTTTTTGCAACCTATATTAATGATTTAAGTGATGAGACTGAGAGTAATGTATCTAAATTTTCTGATGATACAAAGCTAAGTGAGAATGTAAGCTTGTATGAGGATGACACAAAAAGGCTGCTAAGGGATAAAGACAGGTTAAATAAATGGGTAACAAGGAGGCAGGTAGAACATAATGTGGATAAGTGTGAGCTTATTTACTTTGGTAGTAAGCATTGAAAAGCATAATATGTTTTAAAATGTGTGAAATGTTGATGTTCAGGGAAACTTGTTGTGTACAAGGAACACAGAAAGTTAGCAAGCAGGTAGAGTGAACAATTAGGAAGGCAAATGGCATGTTTGTGTTTATTGCAAGAGGATTGAAGTACAGGAATAAAGAAGTCTTGCTACAATTGTACAAAGCTTTGGTGAGACCATGCCTGGAGTACTGTGCGCAGTTTGGTCTCCGTATTTAAGGAAGGATATACTTGCATTGGAAGCAGTACAGTGAAGGAGCACTAGGTTGGTTCCTGGGATGAAAGGGTTATGAACATATGGTTGTCCTATGCTGAGAAGCTGAGTAAATGTGGCCTATATTCTCTGGAGTTTAGACAAAGGAAAGGTGATCTCATTGAAACATACAAGACTTTGAAGAGGCTTGACAGGGTGGACACCAAGAGGTTGTTTCCCTTCACTGGAGAATCGAGAACATGGGTGTACAGTCTCAGGATAAGGGGTCAATCATTTAGGACCGAGATGAGGAGAAACATCTTCATTTAAAGGGTAATGAATCTTTGGAATTCTCTACCCTAGAGCGATATTGTTGTGCATGCTTCATAGTTGATTATATTTGAGGCTGAGATAGATTTTTGGTCTCTCAGGGAATCAAAGGACATGGGGAGTAGGCAAGGAACTGAAGTTGAGGTCTAAGATCAGCCTTGATCATGTTGAATGGAGAGCAGGCTTGAGGAGCCAAATAGTCTACTCCTGCTCCTATTTCTTACATTCTTAGGTTCTATTGTAACATTCATTTTCTGCTTGACATGCAGGGGGCGGGCCCTGCACGTCAGTGCATAAAATGACACGAGGTGACTTTGGGCGCGTGTCCCAACATCACCGCGTGCCATCGCAATATTTCACTGGGCGGACGCGCGATGAAGTTCAAAGTGAGCCCGCCATTAATTAATGGGCTAGTTGAGGCCCTTGAATCGGCAATCAACGCCGTGTTACAGGCGTCCGTGCGATCTTCGGATGGGCGCACGGGCAGGCGGGTAAGAGACTTGTTAATAAAACTCATCCACGGGTGGGATAAGAGGGCTCAGTGGGGTTGTCAATCTGGTCTGTGAATATTTATTGCAGAAAGTTTTTTAAACTTGCCTGTGTGATCTGTAGCAATTCAAAATGAATTCCAGCAGATTTCTGTCTACTTTGAACCTTCAGCTCAGCACTCTTCAGTCAGGAATCTTTATCGGGCCTGCAGCTTTCTGGAGGCCTCCCTTTAGCCTGGGTATGGGTTCTGACATTTCCACTGGAGGCAGCTCCTCTGAGGAGGAAGGGATGGATAGAATAAGGAGGAGGCCAGGAGTGCACAATCAGCCTCCAGGGAAGCCACCTTTGGGAGTACAGGCGCAGGCACAAAGGGCGCAGGGCCAAGAGATAGTCCAAGGTGGAAGGGGCCGCAGAAGACGCCACTATCCTGCTGCCAGGGTATACAGGCGGCGAAGCAGCTACATCAATATCTCTCAAGGGAGACAGTCAACTACATCTGTCAGATGATTGGGCTTGAGATCTCCCCTAACTGTGTGGGTGGACACCCTATGCCAGTGGCTCTGAAGGTCACAGTTGCCCTCAACTTCTATGCCTCTGGCTCCTACCAGGGGTCAGTGGGTGATCTTTGTGGTGTCTCCCAATCAACTGTGCACACTTGTGTCAAGCAGGTTACAGACATTCTGTTCAGGCGTGCATTGACTTTCATCCACTACCGTTGGGACCAGGCAAGCCAGACACAGCGAGCCAGAGCTTTCGCAGCCATTGCTGGCTTCCCCTGCGTCCAGGGTGCAATAGACTGGACACATGTGGCCATCAAGGCGCCAGCAGGTGTGCCCGGTGCCTTCGTCAGCAGGAAGGGCTTCCACTCCATGAAAGTGCAGATAGTGTGTGGCCACAGGATGCTGATTCTACAAGTCTGTGCCAGGTACCCAGGCAGCTCCCACGATGCCTAGATCCTGAGACACTCCCAGGTGCCGGGGCTCGACAGTGCTCCAGCCCGGCTGGATGGTTAGTTGCTGGGTGACAGGGCTATCCCTTCAGGAGGTGGCTCATGACACCCCTCCGCCATCCAATATCAGAAGCTGAGGAGCGCTACAATAGGAGCCAAGCCTCCACAAGGGCTTTGGTGGAGAGAGCCATCGGTCTTCTCAAGATGCGCTTCACATACCTGGGCCGCTCAGGGGGCGCATTGCAATAGCCCCCAAATCGCATCTCTGTGATAGTGGTTGCATGCTGCGCTCTCCACAATCTTGCGCTGGAAAGGGGGGATGCAGTGGACGATGAAGACATTGACGCAGTAGATGCGGCTGCACACGATGAGTCCAGCACTGATTCTGAGGATGAGGAAGCACAAGGGAATGATGAGGGGCTAAATGCTGACCCGGGACTACACCAAGGAGGCAGGGCACACGGTAATCCAATGAACCTTCAGGTAGCTCCACACAAATGGATCAGGAGAACCAGCCTTGCCTGGCGCTTCCATACTCGGCACTTAAGAGCTACATCTGCCACTTCATCAGCTGCAACTAAGGGCTTTGGACATAAACCTAAATGTCCACTCAAACACTCTTACATACATGTCATGCAAACATACAAATGCAGCGCAAAGGAACCACCCTCAGACATGGTAACACATCTGGTTTTAATTTTCACCATCATAAGGTCACACAAAGTCAAACCAAAAAGTTTTTCAAGCATAAACAAGTAATTATCCCTTAATCTAAGGCCAACACAAAAGCACCAGTGAGAAACCCATGGTGTGCCTAAGGTCCCTTATGCTTACGTTTACGGGTGCTACGTCTTGGTGCCGCCCCATCGCTTGGAATGGCACCTGAGACAGCCTGCTGACTCTGCTGTCCTGTTGGCCTCGATGACCTTGGCGGCCGTCCTCTGGCCCGTGGAGCCTGTGCTGGTTCGCTTGGGAGGGATCTGCCAGGTCCACAGCTGGCATCTCCCCATTCATCGCAGCCTCACCCGATGAAGCAGTCACTGGGAGATGTGTGGAGCAGCTGGTGCCCTCATCCAGAGCACCGTGAGAGGAGCCCGCAGATACGACAGGCAGCTGCTCCACTGACGTGAGGTCGCCCCGGACCTCCCTGCTCACCGTGGATGGATGGGCAACGAGCTGGGAAGCTTGAAGCCCACAACATCGCCCACATTGGCAATGACCAGCTGTGGCCGCTGGCGCTGTGGGGACTTGCAGGTCCGAGCATATCCCCAGGAGAAGCTGCTTGTTCTCCTGGAAGCCCCTCTCCACGAGAGTCGCCACTCTCTCCATGGGGGAAGCATGACGCTCTGACATGAGGCTCATTGCATTACTGATGCTCTGCGTGGACTCCTCCACCACGGACACCAAGCGAAGCATAATCTCATGCAACACTCCCAGATGCTCCCACACACCTTGCCGCATTTCCTGCAGCTGCTGCGTCGCGAATGACTCCAGAGGCACATCATCATGCACTTACTGAGCTTGTGCCTGGTCTCCTGCAGTCCTCCGACTGCTGGCGCCATCGGGACTCTCTGTCTCTGCCAGCTCCTCCAGCGATTGTGAAGTGCCCTCTCCACTGTGCCCCACTAGCCAATGTTGCAATGCCACCGAGGTACTAATATCTGCGCTGGTGCCTGCCTCACAGAAATGGTGTGACACAGGTGACAGCTGAGGGCCCTCAGGTGTGAGAGGGGGCATCTGGAATTGCTCCTGGTGGACAGGCTCTGATGATGCTGAAATTAACAGCAAGGACAGTGGGTCAGTTAGCATCCACACAGTGATACACTTCATCCCTTTCCCCCTGGCTCATTATGCGCTCAACCTTCCAGAACCTATGGAGACGAATATTGGTGTGGCAAATAGTCAGGAGGATACCCTAACATTACACGCAGATACAGACAGGCTAGTCAGATGGCATAAGGAATGCCAAATGGAAAGTTATGTGGATAAGTGTGACCGAGATAGATAGGTTCTTGATTGGTAAGGGGATCAAAGGTTACGGGGAGAAGGCGGGAGAATGAGGTTGAGAAATTTATCAGCCATGATTGAATGGTGGAGCAGACTCGATGGGCCGAATGGCCTAATTTCTGCTCCTATGTCTTATGGTCTTATGGTGAAGAACTTGGGCAGGAAAAACAAGGTACGGGAATACATGAGGAATGGTAGTATTGTGGAAAGTAAGGAGGATCAGAGGGACCTTGCTGGGCATGTCGACAGGCCTGTTAAGGTAGCGGGACAGGTACATAAGGCGTCTAAGAAGGTAAATGCCATACTTGCCTTTATTAGCCGTGGAATAGAAAATATAGGAACAGGGAGGTCATGTTACAGGGGCAGAAAATGCTGCCTAGGCCACAGCTAAAGTTCTGCGTGCAGTTGTGATATGCGCTTCACGGGAGGGATGTGAGTGGAGTGGAGAGAATGCAGAGGTCGTTGACCAGGATGCTGGCTGGGCTGGAGAGTTTGATTTATGAGGAGACATAGCATAGACTGGGGTTATTTCCCCTGGAGCACCGGAGATTGAGGGGTGACATTATTGAAGTTTTTAATATTATGAGGGGCATAGATAGGGTCAACAGAAAGGAACTTTTCCCCTTGGTGGAGGGATGAGTAACCTGGTGGCATTGATTTAAGGTAAAGGGCATGAGGTTGACAGGTGATGTGATGAGCAACTTTTGCACACAGTAATGTGGGACGCACTGCCTGAAATGGTGGTGGACGCAGAAACCCTCCTAACATGTAATGTAGGGGGTGGTGATGTGTGTCAGCTTCACCTCTGACTTCTGAGCGGTCCGAATTGCTCCCACTCCCTGGGTTCTAGACCTTGGACTTATTTGAGGGTTGTGACAAAGTGCAGCAGACAACTGGTTTTGGTGCAAGAAAAAAAACTGGGTTTATTGAAGTCATAAATGAATTGAACATTAGGATTACACTGAGATTATACAGACCTACAAAGTACACCTAGTTAAGAATGGGGAACACACGGCATAACGAGGGAAAATCACACTACTAATCCCCTTACCCTTATCCCACCCCCAAAACCTAAATAAATTGTACTAGGAGAGGTCAGGGATCATGCTCACCAACCAGGGTTCCTTGACAGTTCGAAATCCAGCCAGGTAAGCCGGTTGCAGTTTTGGCATACACTCTTTGTGTCCTCTGGGGCCTGCCATCCCCACATGGTCCTGGTCTATGGAATTTGCGAAGGTTCTTCAGGTGGGTGGAGGGCGTGGTTGCGGCCTTGTTGTCTTCGATTGAGCCTGCAACCCCGTGCCCCTCGCCGTGATGTTGCCTGCGGGCCTGCAAACCTCCAGATCTCCTTCCTCTGCTTGGCTCAGCTACCTCTCCCTGCTTAAACTCTGCTTCAACTGCTCCAAAACTGCTCATCCCCCTCCCCTTCGTAACTGGTCGCCCAGTTATACTGTTTTTCGAATTTCTTATCTCAATCCAAATCAAGGTTAGTTCTTTGTCTGATTTTGGTGGGCTTCTTCAGGTGATTGTTGTCTCATTGTTTTTAATGGGCTCGCATGATGTTTATCGTTGTCTTCCTGTCCCTGTAACTAGTCTTGAACTGAAAGCCATTGTATATGTGGAGTATTGATAGGTTCGCATAATTGCATTGATTGCTGCCTTCCTGCCTTAGTAGTTAGTGGCGATTATTTATGCAAGATTTTGATGGGCTTTAGTTTCGTGTAAGATGAAGTCTTTCTCTGGGTTGATTGTTTTAAAGGGAAGAATGCGTATTGTGTCTCCTCTCGTTGTCTGGTTTCAGGCAACAATCCACACTGCACTCAACAAGCCCAGGCATGTCCAGTCCCAGGCCTTCATGGGCCTAGCCTCCTGTCTGCAGGGTTCTACACTTAACTCAGCAGTTGGGTCCTCTGCCATAAAATCCAAAAGTCATATCCTTGTTGATGATATGAAAAATGTGGGAATTTTGAGAACCCTTCAGTAATAAGTATTTGGATGTGTAGTTGCGATGCCGTGGCACACAAGGTCATGGAGATAGTGGTCGGAAATGGTATAAGGCGACTTTGGAAGGTGCTGGACACGCGCATCTTCGAAGGGCCGCGGGACCTTTGTCTATGACCCACACGTCTGACTCTATCAGTCTATGAATGAGCAATGTTGCAACAATAACAATTCAAACAATCATCAGTGCTATGGATGGTGGGAAGACAGAGCAGATGTCACTGTTGACCTCAAATACCTGGCCATTCCACCCCAGCCTCACCAACACCAGTGGACCTGGGCACATGGCGCCTCTGAAGCTCCAGGGCCTCCTGTTCGAAATGGCTTAAAATCATGAGCTGGGCCTGGCCGCCTCCAGTCCACGATTGCTCAGAGACATTGTGAGCATTCTTCTTCTGAAAAACAGAGAAGACCATTCATTCGGGCCAATCACACATGGACACTGCACGCGCACGCCACACCCCAACCACAGTGGCCCATATCAGGCCTCCAGTGCCTCCTCTCCCCGCTACTGCTGATCAGTCACACAAAGATAGTACGCCTGCTCCCAACCCCTCTCAACCGTCACCTTGGACACATTCTGTGTACATCACTTTAGGAAACACACTGTCTTAGCTCCCATAGCAAGGAGGCGCAACTATGTGCAGTGTCAAGGGCAGCAGATGGCTCTTGGCCACGAGACCTTGAGGCTCCCCTTCCACAATCTCATCACCATGAATAGGACATGTGTTGGAGTTCTGAGTTTGTGCCTAGCTGCATCTCCTGCAGGTTGCCCCCAGACTACTCATGTCCGACTAAGACCAACACATGGTACGGGGGAGAACTCATCTCCTCATGAACTACTGAGGCTGATGTAAGCATGGTCACTATCTGCTTGCCCACCCAGCATACAGGAAATGCCCAACATGACTCAATGCAGTCACGACATTAAGATTGGAGTGGGGGGGGGGCCTCAAAGGCTAAGGCTACCTGCTGGGTTAAATGCCCAATGCCAACATGGTACTCACCCTTCCAGAGCGCAACAAATCATTGAAGCGCTTACGGCACTGGATCCAGATGCGTTGCACCACGTCGCGGGAGCTCACCATCTCCGCCACCTCCTCCCAGACATGTTTGGTCATGTGGGGGGGGCCTCCTCCACCCATCCTAGGGGACCAACACCTCCCGCTGTGCTGCCACCTCCTCGAGGAAGGCAGCAAGGCAATCATCAGAAAAGCGAGAGGCACATTGGCCCCCCACTGGCCTCCCCTGCAGCCTGCCCCACTCCTGTGGCAGACCCGGCAGCCTGCCCTGCTCCTCTGCCCTTCCCTCCAGCGTGCCCTGCTCAGCCGACCTCCTGCGGTGTGACCTGGAAGTGGCCATTGTGAGCAGCCTACAGGAGGCTGCCAGGCCTTCCTTTAAACAGGCTGCTGGGTCGCCATTGGACCCGGCGGTCTATGCACGCCCACCGCTGCCCGCACATTCCCGCTATTCACGGGAGTGGGAAATGCGCTGGGCGGGCCTTAATTGTCCTGCCTGCGCAAAATGGTGGCGCGGCCCTGATCGCGGGCGCCTGTGGCCGCTCCTGCTCCGCCTGCCCGACAGGCAGAAAATTCTGCCCATGGTCACGTGCATAAGTTTTTGCCATACTTCCGACAATGTTATAATGACAGAAGCAGAGAGCCTCTGAGCAAATTTCCAGCCAAGGAATCAAAATGATCAATGTACTGATGATGCCCAATATCCAAAAAACTATATTCAAGCTTTTGCTTCTCACAGTTAAACCCTATGAACGGATGAACCTTGCAGGGCTAAAGGAAGCAGAGGATGAGTTTGATGAAGAGGATGAACGTGCTATTGAAATGTACAGGTTAGTGCAAAGAACTTTTTAGCTACAACAATAAAATAGCATGATATGGCCAGCCTACATACAACTGTTATGTCCGAAAGAAAGGATCTGTTTCCATTGGCTTACTGAGTATTATGCATCTTCAGGTCAAAGAGTAGGAGTTTTAATTCCAGAGGTATGGTAGTTGATGTGCGTTGACATTTATATACACAAGCATAAAAATAATATAATCGGAATTATTTTTCAGAGAATTAAGGAATTAATATATAAAAACTGTGAACATGCAAAAATAACGAATGCAACATCAGCTAATTCTTTCTATATGGGGAATGTAGAGGAAATACTACAGTAAGAATAAGGATGTGATCCTCCTGGGTCCTGGCCCTGGACCTAAGATTCCATGTGTCCTTGCAAGGGATGGATCTCTGCCTGCCTCAAAAAACGACAGCGATGTATGAGGGAGTGGGCAGTTGCAAATTTGAAAGCTCTCACATTCCCAACCTCTCCACCCCATTTCTTACCAGAAGCCATTTTCTAGTAGGGGAAGAGAAGGCAATTCCTCCTCTCAACCCATTATATCACATGGTGTGGCTTGAGGGGAATTCCTGTGCTACTCAAATTCTGCTCAGTAATGCCTTAAAATAAACCACAAGCAACCAGAATTAACTTATCTTGCAGGGGTTTGATTACCTCTGCTGGGCCTGAAAATGACTACCTTTCAGAACCGAAAATTTATATATACATTTTCTCTGGCCAACAAAGAAGCCCAAGGGTATCGATGATGGAGCAGCTATGCGTTATTCCACCTTACAAGGACACTTTATGCTGGTTACTGCTGAAGAGCCCTTGCAAGCACTTGCAGATTGCCCCTTCCACAGAAATAACTCCATCACACAAATTTGGGACAGAATCTGTGACCTTATGCTTGCATGGACGAGTGTTTCATTACTTTCACCTCAGCACAGTGGGGCCCCAGATATTTTGACCCTTAAAAATTAAAGATATGAAAATATGATGAAAGAGAAGGGAAATGGGAATTTACAGCAAATGGTTCCGATTTGGAGAAAGCTCTGCAGAACCACAGTGGGCCAAAAAGCCTCCATCCATACTGAAATTTCTTATTCTAAATAACAATGTTTTGCAATTGATAGGTATACGGAGGTGGATTCCAGAGGCTTCTTTGAAAGAAACATTTTAAGCAGATAAGTGCCACACTAAAAATGACTCACGTTTGTGTTTTAGGCGCAAGCGTCTGGCAGAGTGGCAAGACCTGCAAAGAAAAAGTAAATTTGGTGAGTTGGCTGAACTCCAAGGAGATGAGTACGTAAAACAAATTACTTATGCAGGAGAAGAAATATGGGTCATACTTCACCTTTATAGACCTGGGTATGTAGTTAATCAGTTTTGCAGATATAACAGTCTTTTTAATTGTGTTATTAGTTCAATGTTTTAACATGCAACAGTGATATAATTAATTATTCAGGCCATAACATCCTGCCTCTTAAATGCTAGAAAAATATTTTTGTTCACTCAGGAAAATTTAACAGTATTATTATAAAGCTTTAACTTTTAGAATATTCCCAAGGGGACAAAAATAATGGTTTTGGTGTTAAATGAAAAGTAGTATTACCTAAAAATTTGGAAGTTTCCAGAAGCCATGCAAATGTATAAAATGTATGAGACTAGATCGGATGTTCTGTGTTGTAAGTGTTGTTTGGTGTCTCACTGAGAGGTCTGGAGGCATGTATAGTTGAACATAAACCATTTATTGGTAACTCATAACCATGTTATTTATAAGACTAGGAAAGAGGACCTGTTTGGGGATTATCAGGATCTAGGAACTAAATTAAAGAACAGGTCCTCAAGGGTTATAATCTCCGGATTACTACCCGAGCCACGTGCAAATTGGCATAGGAACGCGAGAATAAGGAAAGTAAACACGTGGCTAAAGGAGTGGTGCGGGAAAGAGGGGTTCCATTTCATGGGGCACTGGCATCAGTATTGGAACAGGAGGGATCTGTACCGTCGGGACGGTCTCCACCTGAACCGATCTGGGACCAATGTTCTAGCAAAAAGGGTAAATAGGGTGGTCAACAGGACTTTAAACTAGAAAGTGGGAGGAAAGGGAAGGGTAAAACTCCAAGAAGTATGACTAATGGGAAACAATGCAGCAGGTTAGCATGTGAGAGGGTGGATTCAACTTCATGGAAAATTATGAAAAAACTAAAAAGAAAGGAGAGCCCAGGAGAGGCTATTAAAGTCTCCAGAAAACAAAATAGCTCAGGGTGTTTGGAAAGGGCTAGGGATCTAACTTCAAGCACATCAGATAAAGGGACGACAATGAGAAAGGGGACGGGAAATACAGGACTGAAGGTGTTGTATCTGAATGCACGCAGTATACGAAATAAGGTAAATGAGCTTGTGGCGCAGATTGAAATTGGTAGATATGATGTAGTGGGCATCACGGAGACATGGCTGCAAGGGGATAAGGACTGGGAGCTAAATATCCAAGGATATACATCCTATCGAAAAGATAGGCAGGTTGGCAGAGGGGGTGGGGTTGCTTTGTTAGTAAGAAATGAAATGAAATCGATAGCAAGAAACGACGTAGGGTCAGATGATGTAGAACCTGTGTGGGTAGAGTTGAGGAACCCTAAAGGTAAAAAAAACCATAATGGGAGTTATGTACAGGCCTCCGAACAGTAGTCAGGATGTGGGGCACGAGATACACCAGGAGATAGAAAAGGCGTGTAAGAAAGGCAAGGTTACAGTGATCATGGGGGATTTCAATATGCAGGTAGACTGGGAAAAGCAGGTTGGTAGTGGATTCCAAGAAAAGGGATTTGTGGAATGTCTACGAGACGGCTTTTTGGAGCAGCTTGTGGTGGAGCCTACTAGGGAACAGGCAATTCTAGATTTAGTGATGTGTAATGAGGCAGATTTGATAAGGGAGCTTAAGGTGAAGGAACCCTTAGGAGGAAGTGACCATAATATGATAGAATTTACCCTGCAATTTGAGAGGTAAAAGCTGGAATCAGATGTAACGGTATTACAGTTGAATAAAGGCAACTACAGAGGCATGAGGGAGGAGCTGGCCAGAATTGACTGAGAGATGAGCCTAGCAGGAAAGACAGTGGAACAGCAATGGCAGGAGTTTCTGGAAGTAATTTGGGAGACACAGCAAAAATTCAACCCTAGGAAGAAGCATACTAAAAGGGAGGACGAGGCAACCATGGCTGATAAGGGAAGTCAGGGACAGCATAAAAGCTAAAGAGAAAGCATACAATGCGGCGAAGAGCAGTGGGAAGCCAGGGGATTGGGAAGCCTACAACGACCAACAGAGGACAACTAAAAAAGAAATAAGGAGGGAGAAGATTAAATATGAGGGTAAACTAGCCAGTAATATAAAAGAAGATTGCAAGAGTTTTTTTTAGATATGTAAAGGGTAAGAGAGAGGCAAAAGTGGACATTGGGCCGCTGGAAAATGACGCTGGAGAAGTAGTAGTGGGGAACAAAGAAATGGATGAGGAACTGAATAGGTACTTTGCGTCAGCCTTCACGGTGGAAGATACGAGTAACATCCCCAAAGTTCAAGAGAGTCGGGGGGCAGAGGTGAGTATGGTGGCCATTACCAAGGAGAAGGTGCTAGGAAAACTGAAAGGTCTGAAGGTGGATAAATCAACTGGAGCAGATGGATTACACCCCAGAGTTCTGAAGGAGATAGCTGAAGAGATAGTGGAGGCATTAATGGCGATCTTTCAGGAATCACTGGAGTCAGGGAGGGTCCCAGAGGACTGGAAAATTGCTAATGTAACCCCCCTATTTAAGAAGGGAGTGAGGCAAAAGATGGGAAATTACAGGCTGATTAGCCTGAACTCGGTCGTTGGTAAGTCCATTATTAAGGATGAGATTTCAGAATACTTGGAAGTGCATGATAAAATAGGGCAAAGTCAGCATGGTTTCATCAAGGGGAGGTCATGCCTGACAAATCTGTTAGAATTCTTTGAGGAGGTAACGAGCAGGTTAGACAAAGGAGAGCCAATGGATGTTATCTACTTGGACTTCCAGAAGGCCTTTGACAAGGTGCCGCGCAGGAGGCTGCTCAGTAAGATAAGAGCCCATGGTGTTCGAGGCAAGGTACTAGCATGGATAGAAGATTGGCTGTCTGGCAGGAGGCAGAGAGTGGGGATAAGGGGGTCCTTCTCAGGATGGCGGCCGGTGACTAGTGGAGTTCCGCAGGGGTCAGTGTTGGGACCACAACTTTTCACTTTATACATTAATGATCTAGATGAAGGAACTGAGGGCATCCTGGCTAAGTTTGCAGATGATACAAAGATAGGTGGAGGGACAGGTAGTATTGAGGAGGCGAGGAGGCTGCAGAAGGATTTGGACAGGTTAGGAGAATGGGCAAAGAAGTGGCAGATGGAATACAACGTGGGGAAGTGTGAGGTCATGCACTTTGGTAGGAAGAATAGAGGCGTAGACTATTTTCTAAATGGGGAGAGAATTTAGAAATCTGGAGTGCAAAGGGACTTGGGAGTCCTAGTCCAGGATTCTCTTAAGGTTAACTTGCAGGTTGAGTCGGTAGTTAGGAATGCAAATGCAATGTTGGCATTTATTTCGAGAGGACTAGAATATAAAAGCAGGGATGTGCTGCTGAGGCTTTACAAGGCTCTGGTTAGACCACCTTTAGAATATTGTGAGAAATTTTGGGCCCCGTATATCAGGAAGGTGTGCTGGCCCTGGAGAGGGTCCAGAGGAGGTTCACGAGAACGATCTCAGGAATGAAAGGCTTAACGTACGAGGAACGTTTGAGGACTCTGGGTCTACACTCTATGCAGTTTAGAAGGATGAGGGGGGATCTGATTGAAACTTACAGAATACCGAAAGGCCTGGATAGAGTGGACATGGGGAAGATGTTTCCATTAGTAGGAGAGACTAGGACCCGAAGGCCCAGCCTCAGAGTAAAGGGAAGACCTTTTAGAACAGAGATGAGGAGAAAATTCTTTAGCCAGAGAGTGGTGAATCTATGGACTTCATTGCCACAGAAGGCTGTGGAGGCCAGGTCATTGAGTGTATTTAAGACCGAGATAGATAGGTTCTTGATTGGTAAGGGGATCAAAGGTTACGGGGAGAAGGTGGGAGAATGGGGTTGAGAAACTTATCAGCCATGATTGATTGGCAGAGCAGATTCGATGGGCCAAATGGCCTAATTTCTGCTCCTATGTCTTATGGTCTTATGGTCTTATGTACATCTCCAAGGGACAGCCCTGCGTGGGTGCTGTATCCATGTTTGCTACTTCCAGGCTTTACTACATAGTCTACCATCATGTGACTCTCTACATCATTATATAGGCGGTACTGTTTCCCCAGTCCTGCATTAACCCTTGCTCTGCCTAATATCCTGGTGCTACACCTCCCCCCAAGTCCTTACCTAAATATATTTACAAAACAATCTTCTTTATTTCCATGCTACCCCTTCTCCCCCACTTAAGTCTCTGACTTTATAAATTCAGATGTTCTGGAGGCCTGACAATTTCTCCAGATATCGTTCTGTCATGTTTGGAGGAATGGCAGCCTCAGTTGCTTTGGACTTGGCATTGAAATTATAGTACTCTGTGTTTCTGGCACTTGGTTGTCTCCATTTGATTTGCTTTTTGTGCACCTTTGAGTTGCATTTCTCTTCAACAACAACCTGTCTGCTTTATTTGGACACCATGGGCTGTGTTTTACATGCCCTCACTGGACGTGTTTTGGGCCAGTGCTGGTACATAAAATAGGGTGGGTGCCCACCCCACAACCCTCTTGCCCACCCCACAACCCTCTTGCCCACCCCCAAGCTCAACCCCATAATATGGGGGTGGGCAGTAGCCAAAAGCAGCAGCCCGCCCACCATAGTCAAATATTACCAAGGGTCAATTAGGCTTGTTATCAAGCTAATCGACCCTGAAAATGTACTGCCCACACCATAAAATGTTTGGAGTGGGCAGTCGGGCAGGAGCGGATAGCCCAATTTTTTAACAAAGTTCTTCAAAGGGCAGGAAGGAAGGGGAGTTCAATCTTCAGGGGCTGCCTTACGCCGATTGGGGGGGGCCATCCTCCTAAGATCAAACATCCACATCCTTCCTATCCGCCTGCAGCTTTAAACCCAACCCCTCTCCCCACAACCCTTCCTGGCCTGCCCAAATCCTTCCTGACCAAGACCCCAACATACCTGCTCTGGAGATCCATGGGCCTTCTTCCTTCTCCTGTAGTCCTGGCTTTGTCGGGACTGATGGAGTTGCCGGCCAATCAGACTTCTTTCCCAGTGAGGGGTGGAAGTCTCACTTGGCCCTCACTTAGCCTTCCCACAGTGCTTTATGGCTGCAGGGTGGGCCAGCATAGAGCATGTCAGCCCCACGCCGACTTTGTTTCCGGTGGTAGTGAGCCGTCCGCACCCCTGTATTATTCAACACATTGGGTTTGTCCCATTCCTTCCGAGTTCACTTCGTTCATTCCTAGAGTGGACTCAGATTTTCTTTTTCAGTGGAGTCTGCCATATTCTTGCTGGGCATGATGTTTCAAAAATGGAACCTTCCTTTCCACTTGTTTCACAATTGTAACCAAATATTTGTTTACGCTCTTATTTTCCAATTCTTTTTCAAGCTCATGAATCTCTTTATTCAGCTCAGCAAATATTTTGGTGAGTTCAGCTGTCTTTATTACAGCGTTACCTTCAACAAGCTTAACAACTTTATCTATGCATTCAGTTCTGTTTGGAATCTTTCTTCCATGGTCACAGACTGTTGTTCGGACTCCTTCAATTCACTCATTAGATTGTCAATCTATTTTGTAGAATTTCTCTTATCTGCACTCAGAGTCTGGATTTGCTCTTCCATATTGTGTATCTCAACCTTCATGTTGTTCAGATTAGACTGAAGGTCAAGAAGTTCCTCAGTTTTGGTTGTTATTTCTGCTTTCAAGAAACTGTTCTGATGCATCTACAATTCTTTCTCCTGTTCCAGGCATTTTGCATGATGCTTACTAGAGACTTCTGATGCTTGATGTTCATTAAGTTTTAATTGAAGATCTATCTTTGTTCGATTTACTTCTACAAGTTCTTTATTTAAACATTTCAAGTCCTCTTTCAAGTGTTCTACTTCCTGTGAATGAAATTCCAGTGTTTTCATAAGTTCTTGTTTTTCCTTTACAAACTCATCTTTTGTATGTGAAATAAAAACAAAAAACTGCGGATGCTGGAAATCAAAACAAAAACAAAAATAAAAATACCTGGAAAAACTCAGCAGGTCTGACAGCATCTGCGGAGAGGAATACAGTTAACGTTTCGAGTCCGTATGACTCTTCAACAGAACTAAGGAAAAATAGAAGAGAGGTGAAATATAAGATAGCTTAAGGGGGGGGTGGGACAGGTAGAGCTGGATAGAGGGCCAGTGATAGGTGGAGATTGCCACTTCATATCTATCTTTGGAAATGTAATGTTTTCCCAAGTTTTCTTCCAAATGTCTAACCATTTTCTTCAGCTCTGTAGCCTCCATCTTATACCTCATGGCTTCTTCCTGGAAAATATAACATTCCTGAGTCTCCTCTGCCAACTAGTTTGTCAGTTCATTCAGAGTAACATTAAATTTATCTTGCTTCACTTTGAAATTTTCCTGAGGAACAAACTTTGACCTGAGGGATCCTTGTAACATGTGAAGGTCCTTCACCAGGTTATCCTTTTCTTTGTGAAGCTCAATTGCTTTGTCTTGAGTTTTCTGGTAATTTAACAGAGTCTCCTTGAGTTTCTTCTGCTGTTCTTCCATTCTGCTGTTCAAGACAGTCTTCATTTCATCATGCTACTGAAGGGTTATGTATTCCATTTGCATTTGATCGTCAAGGACAACTAGCTGTTCTTTTAACTATTTATTTTCTTGTTGACCTCTTGCCAACTCATGCTGCACTTTGGTGCATTGCTTTGTTACTACTGATGGTTCCAAAGCAGCTTTTTTTGAAGTAGTATTCAACTTCTTTCTTAACTCCTCATGTTTTTCCACAACTAAGTATTGATTCTCCAAAGACTTTTTCAAGGTTGCAACTTCTGTGAGTGCAATTTCTGCCTGATGTTGTGCGTGGCTGTATTTCTGGTTGGGTTTTCTCAACTCTCGCTTCGACCTTCCAACAATGAAATTCAGAGCTGTTCTTTCCTCCTGGTACCTTTGTAATGCCTCAGAAATATATTTGTTCAGATCTCGAACAGTTTGGTTCAATGAAGACTTAATTTATCGTGCTTTTTCAAAGGGATATACTCAGCTTTAATTTTGTGTTTCAAATCTTCCAAATGTGAATTTTTTCCAACCTTATTTCATTTTCCTTTTTGCAGGGTTTGTGTATTTTGGTCTTCATCAGATAAGAGTTTCTTCATTCACAATCAGCTGCTGGCTCAGTACTGCCATCTGCAGTTCAGATAATATATCAGGCTTAACAAAAAGATATAGGGTGGAATCTACCGTGCCTGCTGGCGTTCTGCGTGTTCAATGACGTGAACGGAAAATATGGTGAAAAGGCCAAAAATCGGTTTAGCGATGTCGTGAAACTAGTTTGTGATCGTCTGCTCAGCCCGTTCATGGCGGACCACATTTCCCGCCAAGGACATTGGGAACCTCATTGTAATACATCAGCATATCATTATAAGGCTAGATCTCTGAACTCATCCACCACCACCCCCTGACACCATCCCCCCCTCCCCCGCTGGACCATCCGTCCACATCGGCATGATTGCACACCGACTTGTTTCACAACAGCATATAAAAGGTGTGCACTTGGCGGGCTGCACTTTAAGAGGAACTTGGAGGTGAGTGCACAGTAACATTGCATAGTGTTTGTGAGGGATGCCTGTTGGACTTCAAAAAGTTGAGGCGCGTTGGGAGGGGAGGGGGCAAAGGCTGTCCAGCGATTGAAGGTGCTGCGTAATCACATGCGAAGTGGTGGGTGAGGGAGTGCAGTGGGCGAGAGAAGCAGGCACACATCAGGGAAACCTTGTATAAAGTGATCATTTCTCTGCAGCTGAGACAGTTCAGGCGCAGCCACATTGATATGATTGGAGTCAGGCCTCTAGCTTATTTGCCCACTCAAGCAATGCAGAGGCATGAAAGTGCCACCAAGTGCACTGGAGATTTTCACCCCTCGACACAAACTGCAACCTAATGAGCATTTTAGTGGACTGCAGAATAGTTGGACAGCAGGACACATTGTACAATCTCCTTGCTAAAGCTGGCCATGGAGCAGTCACTGGTGGAGGTGCTCACAGCCCCTTGTAATGTCATCATCCTGGTTTGGACCCCATGGTTCAAGCTAACAGTGCAGCATGGGTTAGGAGAATGCCTGCACCTGAGCTGAGAGAACAGTGTGCAGTCCAATGGGCAAAGCTGTCACCAAGCAGTCAGGTGGAGGGGGGCAGAGGTGGGTTGGGTTTTGGGCAGCCATGAAGTGTACTAATCGCTGGCCATCCCAGTGGAGGCCAGCACTCGCTAGGATGCATTAAAAGGCCTTCAGACTTAACCAAGACAGGTTCTTAGTATACACTTGCTAACCCACGCGTCTCTCTCTCTCATCCTGCAGGAGGAGTATATCAGGATCATGGAAGCTGGTGAACTAGCTGTATGCCTCATGGTATGCAGAGAGCAAAGACAATGGAGAGGAGAGTGACTGAGGCGCCTGGCTGCGCAGAGGGAGGAGCAGCACCCACAGGAAGAAGGGGTGGTTGGGGCTCCTCCACAAGCTGCTAAAGAGCCACAACAAGCCATTGCTGGTCGGCGCCTAGCTAGACCCAGGGTCAATAGACACCGCATTTCATTCCTGCAGATGACCGAGAATCAGTTTCGTCGAAGACTGCGCTTGTCTAGGGAATTGTTTGGTCACATCTGCCAGCTGCTACAGGATTTGGTGCCATGGAGGACATGTGGCCGTAAAAGTGACAGCGGCACTCAATTTCAGGGTTCCACGGGTGACCTCTGTGGGATATCACAAACCTCCCCCCACAAATGCATCCACAAGGTCACGGATGCCATCTATGCGAGGGCACACAACTTTGTCCATTTCGCCTGGGACCAGGAGAGCCAGGATGCAAGAGTGGCAGGATTTGCCCAGATCTCGTGTTTCCCACAGGTTCAGGGTGCCATCGACTGCACTCACTTGGTGCTCAGATCTCCTTTACAATACGCAGTCAACTATGTCAACTGTAAGGGATTCCATTCACTGAATGTGCAGCTAGTGTGCGACCAACACAAACGCATCCTGCAGATCTGCACACGGTTTCCAGAGAGTGTTCACAACTCCTAAATTCTCAGTGGGTCACAGATCTCTGATGCTTTCCAGGGTCCATGGAGGCTGCAGGGATGGTCCCTCTGGGACAAAGGCTACCCACAGAGGCCATGGCTGATGACCCCCTTACGGCAGCCTCAGACTGCAGCAGAGCGAAGGTATAATGAGGCTCATGCAGCAACTTGCAGCTTGGTGGGGCAAACCATCAGGATGCTGAAAATGAGGTTCCTGTGCCTGGACCGGTCTGGTGGAGCCCTGCAATACGGTCCACAGAGGGTGTCAGGCATCGCCATCGTCTGCTGCGCCCTTTACAACCTGGTGCTGCAACGGGGAGAGGAGCTGGCTGAGGAGGAGATGGAGGAGCTGGCGGTCTCCTCCGATGAGGAGGACATCAATGGTGATGAGGGTAAGGTGGTCCTCACAGGCGATGATGACAGCGATGAGGCCCTCGCACTAGCCAGACAAGACAGGTGAACTCGGGAGGCCCTCACAGCTGCTAGATTTGTGGAAGATGATGATGACTTGCAGTGAGGGGACACCATAAGGTCTTCACATTGTATCTACGAATGTTTAACTCCAGTCTGGCTTATGGTAGTGCACGTACCTTCTGTGATAATGCTCCTGTCATTGAAATGCAGTGGAGGCCCTAATAGTCATTCAATTGCAGGAGGATGATGACGACATTCAGTGAGGACACTCCATAGATCTTCATATAACTTCTGAGAATGTCTGACTTCTGTCTGGCTGAGGGAAGCTCATTTGCAATCTGTGATCAGGGTCATATCATGGAGATGCAACCGTGAAACTTTAAAAACACCTGATCCTTTGTCCACCTTCAGCACTTGAGCCCTTCAGGAGCGCAGCATCACTGGTCACAGATGCTGATGAGATGGGGGCCAGCCCCACTTAAAGGTGCTGAGAGCACAGAGAGAATGATGGAACTTTGTGAGGCCTGTCCACAACATTCTGGCAGCAATGACAAGCACCGTCGAGGTGCAGGCATCAGTAATATGTCTGGGGAGTGAGAGGCCAGACCATCATTTTGGTCTGAAGGCTGCACAAAGCACAGGGAAGAGGCCCTGGACTGAAACATCTGCCTTTATCTTGTGCAGAAAGTTTTTACATCTGAGTAACACAAACACTGCTCATCAGAACGAGGAACTTGGCGACATTCTTGGGAGATCATTGACAATAGTGAACATTACGTACAAGTGATTAACACCCATGCCCAGGCTGTACAACTACATCTTCTTAACCTTCTTAACCCTGCCACTACATCTTGGTGCTCCCTGGCGATCCACAGCAGAGCTGGAGGCAGCCTGCTGACTGCTACACCCTGTCTGTGATGACCTAGATGGGTGTCCTCTGGAGAGACGAAACCTGGAGGCCTGCCTTCGGGGACCTGCTGTGTGGCAGTGGCACCATCCTCAAGCTGTGGAGCTGGAGCTGCAGGGGTCACAGGAAGAGGGGATTTGGAAGGGCTGGACACTCCTGGGCTCAACTGGCTGGATGGCCCTGAGGTGTGCACCTGCTGATCCTCCTCCCTATGGTTACCCAAGGGCCCCAGGCTGACTCCTTGAGGAGAAGGGGTAGCTGGAGTAAGATCAGGCTGCCCGACTCCCCTCTCGCATACATATTGTTGGAGGCAAACTATGGCATCAGTGATGGAATTGAGCCCACGCAGCAGTGCAGGAACAACGTCTTGGACCAAAGTCCCATGGTAGCCGCCATTCTACCAGTGTTGACTTCAGTGCGTTGGCATGCCAGCGCTATCAGCTCAGCCTGAAGGTGGACAGACTCCTCCATCAGGCCTTGCAAACTGAGGAGTGCATCGGACATTCCTTCCTGATGTTCCTGAGCTTGCTTTTGCAGCTCCAGCAACTGTGTCATGACCGAGTCCAGAGGCTCGTCATCTGACTCGGACTCAGCAAATTTCTGGCCTCCAGCAGTCCTCCGAGTGCCAGGAACCTGGGAAGTCCCTGCCACCTGCTGTGGATCAAAAAGTGTGATGTGCCCACCAGGTTGTGGTCCCGAGGCTACTCTAAAGCTAGTTCCCACCAAGGTGTATGTCTCTGTGTTGGTGAAGGGTGTAGGTGAGCGCTGTGTGGGACTTCAGGGAGGGTGCCTTCAGATTCCTCTTCAGAGGTTTCTTCGGAGCTTCATTGGAGGCCCTGGGTTGTGAACTCCATTGGCTGTTTGCCAAGAGGTGCCTGCAAAAGCAAGGAGAGATAATTAGTGCATGGCAGTGGCCTATGAAACAGGACTCATCACTCATAGCATGGTTGTCTGATGTCTGATGGATGTTGCACTGCTGGATCCTCACTTGGTCGAGCACTGCCAACCTCATCGTCAGCAAAAGAATGGTCCAGATCCTCACTGGCCAGCTGGATGGCTCTGTTTACAAAGTCTGTGAAGACCTTGATTTCAGGCATTCCTCTACTGATAAGTGACCTCTCCCTTTTGTTGTTTGCCAGCTTGCCCTGCATAAATAGAGATGGAGAGAGTGTAAGCAGGACAAAAATATACCTGGCATGTGTGGAAGGTGAGTGGTCCCATGGATGGGATGAGGACAATGAAGGTGTGTGTGAGAGAGTGAATGGTGATGTCGTTTGAACTGGCAGTGAGTGAGGGCCCTATGGATGTGTGATGGGTTTGTGATTGTGAGATGGGTTTGAGAGTGGTGAGAAGAGTGACTTACCCGGGTGGAACGGAGATCATTCAGTGCAGCACTGGGTGGCTGTCCTCTTTTGCAGGGTGTTGGCGCTGACCACTGCCTCCTACGCCGGATCATTGATGTTGCTGCCCATACTGTGGCCAGAATGGGGTTCGAGGACATGATGGCGAGGCTCCACTGTGTCCAAACGGCACTTCAGGGATGCGTCAATGAACCTGGGGGCTGCAGTCTTTTTGCCTTTTAGGGCCACGTCTTCTTTGCAGCAGTCATGGGCTGGAAGCACTGAGAGATGTGCACACGGCTAGACTTTAACTATGGTGCCCGGCGTGATGAAAAGGCAAGGTGGTGGTGTGGCGGGCGAATGACAGACATTCCGCCATCGAAATGGTGTATTTCCTGGGAATGCATAATGCAGTGTGTTTGGGACGATATGGCATGAAAAGTCACCATTGCGGCTGGTGGGAAAATGTCGTTTTACCTGCCTGCTACCACATTTAGTGCAAATCTTAGTGACGATTCCACCCTTATTTTTGGGAATCCTGGAAAGTTTGTTTCCTCTGGGGCACCCTCGTCTGGTTTGCTTGGGTAATCCCTTTTTCCCTTTTGTAGCTTTACTGGGGGGTTTCTATCTGCTGTTTAAGCTCTGTGCACTCCACACTTGAAGATTAAAATGTTCATCAAAGGCTTTTAATATTTCGTCAAAGTCGGCTGAGGATTCATCAATGCCTTGCATTAGGATTACTTCTTCTGCAAATACATCAAACGAATATAAAAACCGCATTAACTTCTACTTTTTTATGATTTCTAACTTAATCCTGATATACTCCTGTAATCTAGAAATTCTCTTCTTCAAGATACCTAATTTTTGGTCTGGTAGTTTTGGGCCCAAATTGGTCTGATAGTTTTAATCGTTTTTACAACAATCAACAATGATTTCATGGTCATCATTCAACTTTTAATTTCAGATTTTAATTGAATTCCACCATCGGTCATGGTGGGATTCAAACCTAGGTCCCCAGAGAATTACCCTGGGTTTCGGGATTACTAGTCCAGCAAGAATACCACTTGACCATTGTCGCCCCCATCACCTCTCTATAGTAGATAATAGGGAAATAGCGGGTGAAATTATCAAATATTTTTCTTCTGTCTTCACTATAGGGGATACAAAAAGGTGTAAACCAGGGAACTACAGGCCAGTCAGTCTAACCTCAGTGATGGGGAAACTATTGGAAGCAATTCTCAGGGACAGAATTAATCTACACTTGGAGAGGCAAGGATGAATCAAGGACAGTCAGCATGGTTTTGTTAAAGGGAGGTCATGTCTGACCAATTTGATTGAATTTTTCGAAGAGGTGACTAGGTGTGTAGATGAGGGCAATGCATTTGACGTAGTCTACTTGGACTTCAGCAGGGCTTTTGATAAGGTCCTGCATAGGAGACTGATAATGAAGGTAAGAGATCATGGGATCCAAGGCAATTTGGCAAACTGGATCCAGAATTGGCTGAGTGGCAGGAAGCAGAGGGTGATGGTCGAGGGGTGTTTTTGTGACTGGATGCCTGTGTCCAGTGGTGTTCCACAGGGATCGGTGTTGGGTCTCTTGCTGTTTGTAGTATAGATAAATGATTTAGACTTGAATGTAGGAGGGTCGATCAGTAAGTTTGCAGATGACAGGAAAATTGATGGGGTGGTAAATAGTGAGGAGGATAGCCTTAGATTACAGGAGGATATAGACGGGCTGGTCAGATGGGCTGATCAGTGGCAAATGGAATCTAATCCAGTTAAGTGTGAGGTGATGCACTTGGGCAGGGCAAACAAGGCATGGGAATACACGATGAATGGTAGGACCCCGGGAAGTACCGAGGATCAGAGGGACCTTGGTGTGCATGTCCAGCGGTCCCTTAAGGTACCGGGACAGGTAGATAAGGTGGTTATGAAGGCATATGGGATACTTGCCTTTATTAGCTGAGGCATAGAATATAAGAGCATGGAGGTTATGATGGAACTGTATAAAACGCTGGTTAGGCCACAGCTAGAGTATTGCGTGCAGTTCTGGAATCCACATTATAGGAAGGATGTGATTGCACTAGAGAGAGTGCAAAGGAGATTTACCAGGATGTTGCCTGGGCTGGAGAGTCGTAGTTATGAGGAGAGATTGGATAGACTGGGGTTATTTTCCCTGGGGCAGAGGAGTTTGAGGGGGGGCATGATTGAGGTGTATAAAATTATGAGGGGCATAGATAAGGTAGACAGGAAGGAACTTCTCCCCTTGGTGAAGGGATCAATAACCAGGGGGCATAGATTTAAGGTAAGGGGCAGGAGATTTAGAGGGGATGTGAGGAAGAATTTTTTCACCCAGAGGCTGGTGGGAATCTGGAACTCACTGCCTGAAATGGTGGTAGAGGCAGAAACCCTCATAACATTTAAGAAGCATTTGGATATGCACATGCAATGCCATGGCAGACAAGGCTATGGGCCTAGTGTTGGAAAATGGGATTAGAATAGTTAGGTACTTGTTTGACCAGCGCTGACTCAATGGGCTGAAGGGCCTTTTTCTGTGTTGTAGACCTCTATGACTCTAAAAAAACATTCCAGTAATAGTTGTAAATCAAGAGGTGGAAGGGAGAAAGGAACTTGGTGAAATTGAAATCACTAGGGAAATGGTACTGAGAAAACTGATGGAGCTGTGGGCTGTCAAGTCTCCGAGTCCAATTGGACTTCATCCTAGGGTCCTAAATGAGGTGACTAATGAGGTAGCCGATGCCTTGGTATTAATTTTCCAAAATTCCCTAGATTCTGGAAAGGTTCCATCAGACTACAAAGTAGCAAATATAACCCCTCTACTCAAGAAGGGATGGATGCAGAAAACAGGAAACTATAGGCCAGTTAGCTTGATGTCTGATGTGGGGAAGGCACTAGAGTTGATCATTATGGAGGTTATAGCTGGGCACTTGGAGAAATTCAAGGTAATTGGGAACAGTCAGCATGGTTCTGTAAAAGGGAAATCATGTTTAACCAATTTATTGGAGATCTTTGAAGGAGTAACATGCGCTCTGAATAAAATGGAGCCTGTAGACCTATTGTACTTGGATTTGCAGAAGGCATTTGATAAGGAGCCACATCAAAGGGCATTGCAGTAAATAAAAGCTCATGGTGTAGTGGGTAACATATTAATTAGCATGAATAGAAGATTGGCTAGTGGGCAGAAAACAGAGAGTATGCATAAATGGGACTTTTTCTGACTGGCAGGTGAGCAGCTGGAGCCTCAACTTTTTACTATTTATATCAATGACTTAGATGAGGGGAGTGAAAGCATGATAGCTAAATTTGCAGGCAACAGAAAGATGGGTAGGAAAGTATGTTGTGCAAAGGACATAATGAGATTGCAGACAGATATTTATCGATTGAGTGGAAAAAATACCTGGTAGATGAAGCATAAAGTAGGAAAATTTGCAGTTATTCACTTTGGCAGGAAGAATAAAAAATCAGAGTATTACTTAAATGGAGAACGACTACAGAATTCCGAGCTGCAAAGGGATCTAGTTGTTCTTTTGCATGAGTCACATAAAGTTAGTAAGCAGGTACAGCGAGTAATTAAGAAGGCTTATGGAATGCTATCCTTTATTACAAGAGGAATTAAACATAAAAATAAGGATGTTATGCTTCAATTATACAGGGCATTGGTGAGACCACATCATGAATATTGTGTGCAGTTTTGGTCTCCTTATTTAAGGAAGGAAGTAAATGTGTTTGAGGTTGTCCAGAGGAGGTTTACTTGATTGGTGCCTGGAATGAGTGGGTTGTCTTTTGAGGATAGGTCAGGCAGACTGGCTTGTTTCTGGGCCTTAAAAACCCTATTGTCCACAATTTTATGTTGCCTGTGCGATTTCGCACTCATTGCAAGGGCAAAACAGGCAGATGAGCAAACAGTTTTAACAAAATCTCATCCAAGGGCGGAATGAAATGTCCAGGGTAAAAAATTATAAAAAATTATATCTGGAGGCTGATGTTTTTTGAGTTCTGTTGTCAGTTGCTTGAGTGTGTTGCATAGACACAGTTTGCTGCATTTTCTCCTTCTCATTTAATTTGTGCAGGTCTGCAGCTCCCTGAGGCAGCTACGCAGCAGATGTCTGCCTTCAGGGAGCTCGCTAGAGGTGCCCACCTGCATCCTCACTTTTGTTTGCACCTGCCCTTTTCTCACCCCCCTCGGCAGTGCTGAGGCTTTGTCAGCGCGTGTTTCACACTAGCTGGACAAGTAATGGCCAGCCAGCGTGAAATTGCGTTCGGGGGCCGATCACAGGCAGGAGCGCATTTCTCTTCCACTTCTAGGCCCGCCAACTGGGGTACATGCCAAGTGTGAAATTCAGGCCACTGGGTTAGTAACTAGACTCCACACTACAGACAGAGTTTGGTAATCATATACACCATTTGTTTCTTTATTTGCAGATCATCTACTCCATATTTTAGATTTTATTCCCTTTCCCTTTTAGATATTCATATCAATCAGAGCTGCTGCCCTACATGCGTGGCTCCCTCCTGAAGCTTAGCTATAATTGTGCCTCACTGACACATTTGCCATTGAAGTACATGGGAGTGAGTGAAGTTGTGTTACCCATGTGATCGACACCCACCTAATGCACCCAAAAAATGGCAACTTGTCCATTCCACTGTAACTAATTTTTTATCAAGATGATGAGTTTTGATCGCTACCAAACAATGGGGAGGATATTTAGGCCCTGCTGAGGGGGCAGGTATGGAGTTGCGTGCCACTGGGTGTGCCTGTTCCCCAGCTCCATCCTGTCCCTCCATTTTTCTGGAGGTGAATAGGGGCGCAGATCGGCAAGGTTACCCAGTTACAAGTGATGGGGAGCCAATTGAACTCATTAAGGGCCACTTAAAGCCTATTGAAGGAGGCCAACTGGAAAATCCCAGTCGTCCTCCAGGTCTCTACAGGTGGCAGCAGGCCTGGGAGCAGCGAGAGCTCCAGACTGCCTTAGAGGCCGTCTCTGCAGCAGCAGCCACAGGCTGTCCATTGGAAGGGTCCCCCCCATAGTGGTAGCCCTGCTTCAAAGGTAATTTTTACTTTTAAATTTGAAAAATTTGGAGAGATGGCACTTCTATTTTGGAGTGCCCTCTCCATCATCTTGATATCTTGTTGCTGCTTACAAGCTGGAAAGCCTCATATTGGCTCTCCAGCTTTGAGAGCCAGCCATGGACAGTGAACCCAACCTCTGGCCACCAATTAGCCAACCTGGAGAAAATCACAGGTGAGTGACTGTTTCCCATACAGGGCTGAATAATAATCCACGTTTATATGCCCCGTAATCCATAAAGTGCTGCGGACAGGTTAAATGAGGGCCAAGTGGGACTATCCCCTCCTTACTGTGGAAGAAGTCCAGCCCTCTGGAGCTGCTGGCAAATCCAATTGGCCAACAGCTCCATCAGCCCAGGCAGCGCCAAGAGCCATTAGTGGCTGCTGCTGGGACTGCAATGAGTAAGAAGAAGGCCCATGGATTCCTGGAGCAGGTAAGTCCGTGATCTTGGAGAGGGAGAGTTTGGGCAGGTCAGTGAGCGGTGGGGAGGATGTGGGTCTAAGGCTGCAGGTGGGTAGAAAGGGAGGGTTTGATCTTAGGAGTGCCATCCTCTGATTGGCAAAGGGCAGCCCCCAACGATTGAAGCCGCCTTTCTTTCCCACCTTTTGATGACCTTTGTTAAAAAACTGCCTGCTCCCGCCTGACTGCCTATGCCAAACATTTTGTGGTGTGGGCAGCATATTATCAGAGTCAATTAGCTTGGTAACAAGCCTAATTGACCCTTGATTACTTATTTGAATATGGCAGGTGGGCTGCAATAAGAACCTGCCCTATTTTATGTGCCCCTGCCCAAAATGTGCCCAGCGAGGGCACATAAATACAACCCATAATTTGGGCTTCTGGTCTCCATTTGAGCCTTATGGCAGGGTTCAAAAGCCTGTAGGAAAATCCTGCGCTCAATTTTATAACATGGAACCTCATGCCTTGAGATTTTAATTATTGTTGGAGATTTAGAAAAATTAAAAATTTGAATTTAAAATTAAAATCTGCCTTTTTCTTTCTCTTAATCCAATCTCTCTTTTCCCTTCACTCCCTCTACATGATTTGACATTGAATTAAGGATTCTAACTGACTCTTCTTGATTCAGACACTGTGTCTTGCAGTAATTATTCCTCAATCTGGTTAAGAAGATAGTTGCTTGTCCCTGTTCATACAGGTACTAAATCCCCTGTAGGGGGTGCAACACTGAAATGGGTTTCTAATCATCGCTAATTGCAGCACAATAGCCCACAGAAAGTCTGCGTGACAAGTGTAAGTGTAATAAATAGCTAGCTCTGTACATTCATCCAATGTCTGCAAAATTCAGGCCAATAGCTTTTCATCTCTATGAATTATCTTTAGTTGAGACTGATGAAATGAAATTCTCTTTTGTCCGTTGGCTTTAGGGTCTTATGCAAATAGACTTGTGCAGCCCAGTAGACATGAACTCACAAAATTATCCTTCCTTTGATGTTGAACTGCCGCCATCAGACAAGTCATTGCATGAATAGAAAATGGTCTCAATGATGCAATAGGCAGTGTTACTTTAAAGTTAAGGTTGAGGCACATTGTTGATATAACAATTTTAAGATTTTGTACAATGAGGTTTGGATGGGAGGATGAGTGTGGTCGGGCATTGCTTCTCACCCTGCAGCTATGCATATCAAGATGTATTGTGTTCTTTCAAGTGTCAATTTTGACTGAGGAGTATCTGAATCAGTCGTTGATGGGTTCAAGCTCCACTCTAGGACTTGAATGCATAAGCTAGGCTGATTCTCTGTACAGTTTTGAAGATGCACTATGATGGCAGAGGTTCTGCCTTTCTGAAGAGATGATATAAACAAGGTCCCATGGAATGATAGTAAATGAATAATTTGAAACACAACATATGGTAAGTGTGAATGTTTTGGAACTATGATTCTCAATGCTTTCCATCATTGGGGATTTTCATCACTGAGTCTGTTCTAAACTAATTGATAGAGATTGATTGCTGTGGTTAGTCAACAACCCCTCAATGATTGCTGTATCCTGCAACTTTGAGAATGATAGAAGGTAAACAAAGTTGGGCATTGACCTTTTTCATCCAACAATTCCTATGTTCCTATGCATCTTGGGCAATGTTTATCCCTCAATTAACATCATTAAGAAATAGGTTAACTGGTCATTCATCTCACTTGCTATCTCTTCAGATCTTGCTTTGTGTAAATTGGCTGCTGCAATTTCCAAAATAACAACAGTGACTACACTTCAGTAAGTAATTCATTGGCTAAAAAGGGGCATCTTCAGGTTGCAAAAGTGCAATATAAATGCATATACTTTCTTTCCCTTCTTTATCCTAATGAACAGATAATCATGGTCAGTGCACTCGGTGAGCAAGACTCCCTGCCATTAATGCACATCTGTAAAATTAGCTTTTTACTCTGCCTCTGGCTTAGCTCAGGCCTGGGTGTGGACATCCTATGTCTGAAATAGGAAAGGGATTCTTCTGCATGACTCATTTTGACCAGCCCAAAATTCATTAAAAAAACATATATTTACTAAAACCATGAGGATTTCAACAATCAGTTTATTAGAGCTATAATTCCACTACCCGGTGCTCCTAATGGGAGCTCTGCTGAGAGGGAGCATAGGTTATGATGGCATTACAATGCTCATTCCCCAATTCTCTAACCTATGCTCTGTGCACCTGGCTCTCTATTGGAAACTTGTACTCAGCACCTGGACTCAGAAGGTTAAAAGTCAACTATGTTTATCATAACAACAAGATCAATGCTTGTCTAGTATATAGCATTTGAATTAAAATATCTGTTGCCATTATGGTAGTGAACCCATTTTTTCTGCTATTTAGCATTTAGGAAGACATCTCAAAAATAATATAAGGCACTTTAATAAGAACTTATAACAGTAGCAAGAACAGAATGATTTTGTCGCAAAGGCAAAATAATACAATGATTTTAGTCCTGAGATCATAGTCTTACAGGTATTTCCATAAAGTCAAATGCCATCCATTAGCCGTGGACTATTACTTATGCTGAACCTGCTGTACATCTACAGAAAATGAAAGGAACAAGATGAAACCACAGCTGTTTTATGTATATTATTATTATTTGAACAGAAGCCATAAAACAATTATCTATCGCTTTGAAAATTCTGGTTTAATTCATGACCATGATTTGTTATTTTGCAATGCCATTGCAGTGAAGATTTTGTTGCTTATGTTTTGCACCTTTGAAGCTAAATGGCAATATATTTTTCACTCAGACTGCCCTATCTATGCTGAAGTTCATTATCCATCATCAAACTCTTTCTCATTCACTGGGGGATTTCTCAGGGCTCTGTTCTAATCCCATTATATTATTTTGTCAATAACAAAGCTTTCTCCACTCATCAAAATTAATTAATTTTTTGTTGAAAATTCCATTATGCATTCATTTATTTTCCCCCAACTACATGTTCTCAGTACACATAATCCTCTAATCCTCTTACACTACAATCATGATATTTTGATCTCTTTCATGCTCTTGACGAGACACACAAAGTTCTGCCTCTTTTAAATATGCATTTCCTCATGTCTCTCACCTGCCTAACTAACAGATCCCACCTGTTGATGGGTCTACCCTTGGTCCATCTTCATTTATCAACATGCTTGGTCTCAAAAACTCCAATGACCTCAAGGGCAACTCCTGCATTTCTTCCATTGCTAGACCTGTCTCCAATAATCCCTATTTAGTCTTTCATGCCAAACACATCTTTCTTTCCCATGACTTTATAAAGTTCAAGTCCATTCAGGACTAAGATAATGTTCTGATTTTTGGAAGGCTATTTCGACACATCTATTGCACTCTTCAACATTGTACAAAATATGCTTGTCACATGAAAGACAATCTCTCTATCACACACATACTCTTCTGATTTCCAAATAAAGTCTTCAATTTCAGTGTTTGATAAACAATTGTTTAGGGATAGGATGGGGACAATTACAAAGCTAGTTAACAGGCAAATGTAGACAATCGATCATTAAAGAAGTTTTAGCTGGGCACTTAGAAGATTTCAAGGCAATCGGGAAGAGTCATGGTTTTGTGAAAGGAAAATCAGGTTTAACCAGTTTATTAGAGTTTTTTGAGGGAGTAACATGCGCAATGGATAAAGGGGAGCCTGTAGATGTACTATCCTTGGATTTCCAGAAGGCATTTGATAAGGCGTTACATCAAAGGTTATTATGGATAATAAAAGTGCATGATGTAGAGAGTAATATATTATCATGGATAGAAGATTGGCTGGCTGGCAGAAAGCAAAGACTATGTAAAATGGGTCTTTTTCGGATTGGCAGGATGTGATGAGTGGAATCCCACAGGGGTCTGTGCTGGGACCTCAACTTTTTACAATTTACATCAATGACTTAGATGAGGGGAGTGAAGACATGGTTGCTAAATTTCCAGATGACACAAACTTAAGTAGGAAAGTATGTTGTGAAGAGGACATGAGGAGGTTGCAGATGGATATAGATAGGTTGAGTGAGTGGGCAAAGATCTGGCAAATGGCATTTAATGTGGGAAAATGTGAAGTTGTTCACTTTGGCAGGAAGAACAAAAAAGCAGAGTATTACTTAAATGAAGAACGGTTGCAGAATTCTGAGCTGTAGAGGGGTCTAGGTGTTCAGGTGCATACGTCACAAAAGGTTAGTATGCAGGTACAGCAAGTAATTAAGACGGCTAATAGAATGCTATCCTTTATTACAAGAGCGATTGAATATAAGAATAAGGATGTTATGCTTCAGTTATACAGGGCATTGGTGAGACTGCACCTTGAATACTGTGTGCAGTTTTAGTCTCCTTAATTAAGAAAGGATGTAAATGCATTGGAGATGGTTCAGAGGAGGTTTACTAGATTGATACCTGGAATGAGTGGCTTGTCTTATGAGGAAAGGTTGGACAGACTGGACTTGTTTCCACTGGAGTTTAGAAGAGTGAGGGGTGACTTGATTGAAGCATATAAGGTCCTGAATGGTATTAACAAGGTGGACATGGAAAGGATGTTTCCTCTGATGGATGAGTCCAGAACTAGGGGACACTTTTAAAATTAGTAGTTGCCCTTTCAGGACAGAGATGAGGAGAATTTTTTTCTCTCAGAGGGTTGTGCAACTTTGGAACTCTCTGCCTCTGAAGGTATTGGAGGCGGGGTCATTGAATATTTTTAAGGCAGAAGTAGATAGAGTCTTGTTAGGTAAGGGAATCAAAGGTTATCAGGGGTAGATGGGACTGTGGAATTCAAAACACAAACAGATCAGCCATGATCTTATTGAATGGTGGAGCCAGCTGGAAGGATAGAAAGGCCTACTTCTGCTTCTATTTCATATGTTCGTATCAGTATCACAGTGGATGGCCTGTAAGTTCACAGTTTTATTGACAGCTCTAATTCATTATAAAGTCTTTGATGTGAGGCTATGAATACAAATGTTTGTTTTTAAAAAGGGATTAAGTACTTGTAGGAAAGGTTTGTTTTTAAAAGTGATTAAGGACTTGAAGGAGTTTAAATGTATTGAATGGGTTTTTATGAATGAGAGTGTTTTTTATTAAACAGTGAAGTCTGGCACTTACAACTTTATTTTGTTTAATCTTTTTTATATCATGTCTCCTGAGGTCTGCCCATAGTGGATACTGAATGAGTTGGAATATAGGATAGAATGGAAAAGAGTGGTGGGTGGAGGAGAGTCATGAGTTGGAATAAGTTGGCACTAAGTTGGCATAGCAGCTATAAAGGGCAATGGGTTTGAGTGGGGGGGTCACTGGTTGGCATGGGTTGACACTAAGTTGGCATGACGGCTATAAAAGGCCTTGTGAATGGGTAGAGGGGCATTGGTTGGCATAGAGGATTTGAAGGGCCATTGGGGTGGGTTGAGTGGCATAGGTTGGCATGGAGTGTATGAGGCACCATGCAGGTGGGTAGAAGGGCATAGGTTGGCATGGCAAGTATGAGGAGCCATGGGGAGCATGTAGGGGTGAGGTGGTGAGAGGAGTCAGGGCTAGAGGGCTGTTTTTGTTTTCTTGTTTTTACTGTAACTAGGAGGAAGTCTCAGAGCATCAAGATGGGCCTTTTAATCAGCCCACCTTGGCTCCTAGTAGCCCCTTTTGGCTGCCTCCGCAATGCTACCTGGGACAGCGGGTCCAACTTCCATTAACACCCACCTGCTAAGAACGAAAATCCAGAAATCTGGGGCACTTTCTCCTGAGTTAGGTTTGTGGAGTTCCCAACCCTGAGCTCCTGACTTGGGAGTGAAATTTCGGCCCATAGTGAAATAAATGCTATAGTTTTGGTGATGTCTACTCTTGTGGCCTGACTTCTCACAGAGCAGCAGAATTTAAAAGGCCCAGATTTTGCTGAAAAAATAATGAATATGCCATTACTGGTGTTCAAGTGAACGTGCCATTATTAGTGTTCAAGTTGGTCAGCAACTTATGGCAAGGAAGAAATGCCCTCTGAAATGTGAATTGCCACAAGTTTCTGAATGATTTACACTGCTCCACTGTTAGCTTTGTAAAACCAACATCTCATCCTTAACCTTCTCATGATTTTCATAAAGTTGCAACATTTGTACATTAATTGTTCATTAAACTTGCCACAAAAAGTTAAGTCTAGTAGTTAACAGTATAAGTACCCTTTTAACAACGTGATAGTAGTCAATCATTGTCAATCAACCTCTCTTGCCCTGAAAGGTAACAATTTGTGGCATCATTCCTTCAGGTTGCAAATTTAAAACTTATACATTCTTTCTTGCTTTTCCTTTCTATCTCTGTTCTTTCTCTCAGTCCAATCTTTCTTTCCTTTTCTCTATTTCTTTCTTAGTCCCTCCCTTTTTATTTCTTAATCCTTAAATCTCACTGTTAAACACTATTTTTCCTACTGTTCACCAAGGTCCCAGATGCTCTAATAGAAAAGGAAAATACTGAAAATCTGAAATAAAAACAGAAAATGCAGGGAATACTGAGCAGGTCAGACAGCATCTGTGGAGAGAGAAACAGAGTTAATGTTGAATTCTGCTGAGTATTTCCAGCATTTTTTATATATATCTCAGATATTCTGTTCCCCTTACAACACTGTTATCGCACTCCCAACAAATTTGTGGGCAAAGATTTTTTGAGCTGAAGTTTGTGGGAGCAATTCGAACTAACAGCATACTGCGTGATGTCTCACAAAGCAAATTCTTGGCCATTATGTTTGAGATTATAAGCAAAGTCACCAATTTACAATTTTCACAGAAAAACAATTGGAATCATGAAAATCAATCTCACAACACCAGTAAAAATCTCTGAATCCCATGTAATTAAAAAGGAATTTGGTTTATTCAGTCACAATAAACCTAATTGTAAATAGACAGAAATGTGGAACGTGATACACAAACTACTGATAAAGGTTCCAGAATCCTATGTAACAAAAACTGAAGTTAAAATTTATTGGTGGTAATTTCAATTTTTCTATCTAGGCAGTAATGTGGCAGAGCTGAATATCTGCTCATTGGAAAACCTTTCCAGTTTTCATTTCAATGATTTCAATAGTGGCTCACTTTAAAATATCTTTAACATTGGATTGTTGTTATATGCTTAATTAAGCCAATATAACATGAAATAGCATTTATATGTTCATATTTCTTTTTAATTGACAGCTCCCTTTCCTCTTTTTAAACAGTCCCCTATAAACATTATTTTTTCATGTTATTCGATTTATTTCAGTCTGGAAACTCGGCTATTGCATTGAACGTTTCTGCTTAGAGACACAATCTTGAGGTTAGGCTATTCTTAGATGCCCACTAACCAACTAGTCCAAATTTGATAGACGAAAGTAATCACAGAACAATTAGAGCACAGAAGAAAGCCATTCAGCCCATTGTGTCTGTGCTGCTTCTCTGAAGGAACAATTTACCTAGTGCCACTCCCCTGTCTTTTCTCCATAACCCTGCTCATTTGTCCTTTTCAAATAATGCTGCAGATCACAGTATATAAATCAAGCTTTGAAGCCTCAAAAAATCCTTCCAAAAACAAGGCTTGGCTTATACGCTGAGTATGAAACATGAACTGCAGTGTTGGTTTAGATGGTCGCCATTTTGAAATGTGAACAAAAACACAAATAATTCAAATTAAATCAATGTGTCAAGTTTTATTGAACAAACTAATTATACAAGGATATGCTTAATCACAAATCAAAACATTTTAAAAACCGTCAAATTCATTCTCTTTGCTGTCCACTCAAAAAGTAATTCACCAACCTCGTAACGTTGATCTCATGGTTACTGGTAAAATAAATAACACCTTTAGACTATAGCAGGTAAATATGGATAAGAGAAACAGCTTGTACTTACTTATATAGTGCTTGCAACATAATAAGTGTCCCAAGGGAGGACACTTGTGACAAAATGTCAAAAAGGAGAAACAGAAAGCAAATGGCAAAAGAATTAGGGACATGGCCAAGAGAATGAAGAGGTAAGCTTTGAAGAAGCATTTGAGAATGGGGATGAGGTGAAGAAGCTGAGTGGTTTAGGAAGGAAGTTTCAGTGTGTAGGTACAAGGTAATTGAAGCCGCTGCCACATTTGTTGGGACAGAGGGAGGAAGCACTGAGGGAACATGTAGCTGGAGGAGGATAAGTAGATGACTGCTAAAAACATAATAGAACAAAATATTTTCTGGGTAGAATTTTTACCTCGTTGGGTGGGCTAGCCCGGGAGTGAAGCCAGCCGCCACCCACGATCGGGCCCCAACCACAATTTCATGCTGGCTGTTCAATTAACGGCCAGCTAGCATGAATCGCGTGCTGTAATGCTGAGCGCTGCCTGAGTGGGGGTGGGAGGAGGGCAAGCGTGGAGGTTTGCACATGCGCATGGGTGCATACACTGAAAGGTCCCTGAAGGCACAGATCTGCCTCAGGGAGCTGAAGATTTTTAAAAACACAAGTAAAGAATTTTAAAATGTTAAAAATGTGTCTCCTCATCTGACTCTGTCACACGAGCAGAGACATGTTATAAATGAGATTCAAATGTTTTATTGTATTTTTAATTACTGCTGGAAACCTCACACCGCCCATGGATGAGATTTCATAAAAAATCCAAAGGGCAGCGAAAATTTCCATTTAATTATTAATTTAATGGCCTTAATAGGCCTGTTAATTGTCAGCGGGCGCGCTGCCAACCGAAATATCGCACATCATCTTATGCTTGACCGGGTCGGGCGTGAGCCCGCCTACTCAGCTAAAAATTCTGTCCTCTGAATTTTTAGAGAAAGCAGAGATATGTAATTTAAAAGTAGAACTCCTTTAAAGCACTCTCCTGTTATTGTGGTAATATTTATTACTTGGTATGTACTGGTAATATTTTAAGGAAAATACTAGTTCATTTTAAGCACATTCGTTTTACCATAAGGGTTATATTTGAAGTTTTCCAATATTGTGATATTGAAAAAATTAGAGGGAGTGAATTTCCATCGGGGTTCTCTCAATTGCCGTTGCCATTTATATAGTTTTCCTTGTTTTTCCACTGAAGCTGTGTAGGGGCTCCCCTTTTCCCACAGACACCCTCCCCACACTCAAGTTCATGGCACCAGATTCACAAGTGTATGGCTTCAACAGAATGACCAGCGAGACAAGTTTCTTCTGATAATTCACAATCGCTTTATTGAATCACCCACAACCCCACAGTAGAAAACCCAAAATTTAAAACAACCCATTCTCAGCGCCTGACACAAAGTCACCACGACTCAGTTAAAACTCACAAAAACACAGGCAAAATACCATGTCCTGTCCTGAAACCTTGAGAAAAAACTCTCAGACCAATATCACCAAGATATGGCTGAAACAAGCTACAAGGTACAAGTTCTGCCGCCTTCGTCTCCGTGCTCACTTCTTTGGGCAGGAGTCCTCTCCCCATTCCATGGATCCTTTTACCCGCCTCCAATATTCTCCCTCCACCTGGACCCCTCCATCTGGATTCTTACCTGCTCTTGATCTTTTCATTGAGAACTGTCGGCGTGACATTAGTCATCTCAATTTCTCTGCTCCTCTCACCCACTCTAACCTGTCTCTTTCTGAACTTGCCGCACTCCGTTCTCTCAGGTCCACCCTGACATTGTCATCAAACCTGCTGACAAGGGTGGTGCTGTTGTTGTCTGGCGCACTGACCTCTACCTCGCAGAGGCTGAGCGTCAACTCGCAGACACTTCCTCCTACTTCCCCCTGGACCATGACCCCACCACTGAACATCAAACCATTGTTTCTAGGACTGTCACTGACCTCATCTCCTCTGGAGATCTTCCCTCCACAGCTTCCAACCTCATAGTCTCCCAACCTCGGACGGCCCGCTTCTACCTCCTACCCAAAATCCACAAACAGGACTGTCCCGGCAGACAGATCGTGTCAGCCTGTTCCTGCCCCACGAAACTCATTTATTGCTATCTTGACTCCATTCTCTCTCCCCTTCTCCAGTCTCTTCCCACCTACATCTGCGATTCCTCTGATGCCCGACATCATATCAACAATTTCCAGTTCCCTGGCCCCAACCGCCTCTTCTTCACCATGGACATCCAATCCCTCTATACCTCCATCCCCCACCAGGATGGTCTGAGGGCTCTCTGCTTCTTCCTCGAACAGAGGCCCGAACAATCCCCATCCACCCACTACTCTCCTCCGCCTGGCTGAACTTGTTCGCTTACTGAACAATTTCTCCTTAAACTCGCCTCACTTCCTCCAAATAAAAGGCATGGCTATGGGTACCCACATGGGCCCCAGTCATGCCTGTCTCTTTATGGGGTATGTGGAACATTCCTTGTTCCAGTCCTACTCAGGTCCCCTCCCACAACTCTTTCTCCGGTACATCGATGACTGCTCCGGTGCCACTTCATGCTCTCATCTGGATCTGGAAAAATTTATTAATTTTACTTCCAATTTCCACCCCTCCATCATTTTCACATGGTCCATCACTGACACTTCCCTTCCCTTCCTTGACATCTCTGTCTCAATTTCTGGTGATAGACTGTCCACCAATATTCATTACAAGCCTACTGACTCCCACAGCTACCTCGACTACAGCTCCTCACACCCCGCTTCCTAAAAGGACTCCATCCCATTCTCTCAGTTCCTTCACCTCCGTCGCATCTGTTCTGATGATGTTACTTTCCAAAACAGTTTCTCTGACATGTCTTCCTTCTTCCTTAACCGAGGTTTTCCACCCATGGTTGTTGACAGGGCCCTCAACCGTGTCTGGCCCATCTCCTGCGCATCTGCCCTCACACCTTCCTCTCCCTCCCAGAACCATGATAGGGTCCCCCTTGTCCTCACTTATCACCCCACCAGCCTCCATATTCAAAGGATCATCCTCCGCCATTTCCGCCAACTCCAGCATGATGCCACCACCAAACACATCTTCCCTTCATCCCCCTGGCAGCTTTCCTCAGGGATCGTTCCCTCCGGGACACCCTGCTCCACTCCTCCATCACCCCCGCACCTCAACCCCCTCCCACGGCATCTTCCCATGCAACCGCAGAAGGTGCAATACCTGCCCCTTTACTTCCCCCCTCCTCACCGTCCAAGGGCCCAAACACTCCTTTCGAGTGAAGCAGTGCTTCACTTGCACTTCCCTCAATTTAGCCTACTGCATTCACTGCTCCCAAAGTAGCGGTCTCTTCTACATTGGAGAGACCAAACACAGGCTGGGTGACTGCTTTGTGGAACACCTTCAGTCTGTCTGCAAACATGACCCAGACCTCCCTGTCGCTTGCTATTTCAACACACCACCCTGCTCTCATGCCCACAGGTCTGTCCTTGGCCTGCTGCAATGTTCCAGTGAAGCTCAACACAAACTGGAGGAACAGCACCTCTTCTTCTGACTAGGCACTTTACAGCCTTCTGGGCTTAATATTGTGTTCAACAATTTCAGATCATGAACTCTATCCTCCATCCCCACCCCCTTTCCGATCCCCCTTTTTCCAATAATTTATAATTAAAAAAAGTATATATTTTTCTTTTCCCATCAATTTTAAAATTTATTTCGATCAATTGTTTTATCTCCACCTTTTAGCCCATTTTGATCCCTTTTCCCCACCCCACCCCCACTAGGGCTATCTGCCACTTGCTTGTCCTGCTTGCTACCCTTAATGTCCCCATTAGCACATTCCTTAGATAATATCACCACCATCAACACACCTTTGTCCTTTTGTCTATGACATCTTTAGCAATCTCTTCTTTGTCTCCACCTATCGCTGGCCCTCTATCTAGCTCTACCTGCCCCATCCCTCTCTACCAGCTTATATTTCACCTCATTTCTCTATTTCCTCAGTTCTGATGAAGAGTCATATAGACTCGAAATGTCAACTGCATTCCTCTCCGCAGATGCTGTCGGACCTGCTGAGTTTTTCCAACTATTTTTGTTTTTGTACAAGGTACACCAAGTTTTCGCCCCAAACCTTCACAAAACCCTCAGACCAATATCACTACGATTTGGCTGAAACTTACAATCTCCAACACAGCTGGTCTGTCCAGTGTTGGCTGTCGGTCTGAATCAAGGTGACCAAACTTGACCCTTCTTCCAACTGCAGCCCAAATCTCAGATTTGCTCTTCTTTTATAATAATTTAACTCAGACATGTCAAATCATATTTCCTGTTGTTCCAATGTCCATTTAGTTGATTCCATTCAAGACGTAGGTCATCAGCTCCTGCTGGTTGAAACAATACAGGGTTTTCCATGGAAGATGTATCCAGATGAATATTATCAGTTGTCATTGTATGAGCAATTCTCCTGCTGTTTGCAGTGGCACAGTAACAGCACAGTAATAGCACCTGGCTCTAAAGTTAATGAGGGTTCAAATTACCCTATTCCAGTACTATTGTCTGTGGTGGTTGAATAATTCCTTGAGTGTATTGTATTGATGATATGTCCTTTGTGCCATTGTATTGGGTAATCAGACTTCTTGATCACGTTGGTCAATGTCCAAACCCTTTTGATGGGTCACTGTGTTTTCACTAAATGTCCAAATTAACCCCTTGCTGCCCAGCACTGTACTGCTGACTGCAGCTTATCTTTTTGAAATTTATAGCTCCAATCATGAAGTCAAAACATGTCCATGTGTTTGAAATTATGTTCCATAAGTTTCCCAGTTGGAGGGGATTTTGATCCTACATCTGTGAGGGTCGAGCTGGAGAGCTCCTGTGGAAGTTTACTCCCATAGTTAAGCTTTGTTTACATATGTTTCAAAAGTTAAGACAAACTGAATTGGATAATTTGTTCCTTTTTGTTACTACTACAGCATACCAATGTGCATTTTGATCAATCATCACTTGAGTCAACTAGCTAAAAAGTATCCAGAAACAAAATTCATGAAGGCAATTGCAAACATTTGTATCCCTAACTACCCAGACAAATATTTGCCAACAATTTTTGTGTATTTTGAGGGTCGAATGAAGGGCAGGTTCATTGGATTAGAGTGTGGAGCTCCAGATCTGAAGTTAGAAGGTAAATCTATTCGAAGTACTAGTGATAGCTGCAATATTTAGTTGTTGGTATTATCGATTAGATATGATAAAAACAGTATTTCCTTTTATCCACCTTCCCCTTCCCCTGACTTCCTCCCCTTCTCTAAAATCGCTGGCTCCTTGTGGAGATATTGACACTGGTCGACATCTAATATGTCAGCTGAATGGCCATTAATGATTCTCTAATTAGAAATTTGTGAATGAAGATAATTTTTGGAGGCTTCCTTGTGCTATGTAAGTCTCTATTTGTAGCCACAAAAAAAGTTAGCTCAGAGTTAGGTCACTTATGGTGACCAAATAAAAATAGCATAGTTCAAAGCATTTTTTCATGTCAACCCTATCAGAACAGTTTATTGGAGATCATATCAGTTGTAGTAATCCATGCAAGAACAGTCTCTTATTTCTCATGGTCATCATGCTGGAACAGACAATACACCCACTGTTTTGCATTATTGTAATTTCTTCTGACTGGGCCATTCTTGATTTTTTAATAGTTAACGCTATGAAAAATTACGGTAAAGGCTGCCAGATTGTCATAAAATTCCAAATGGTTCCCGAATGTCCTTTAATTGAAGGAAGCCTGTTGCCCCCACACAGTTTGACTTACACATGACTCTAGTTCCTTACTGGGGTTGATTCTTCGATGCCTTCAGTGTAACTAGGAATGGACAATGAATGCTATGTTGCTAGTGCCAGACATATTCTAAGAATAAATAAAAGTAAATTACATTATATATCATATAAGGAGATTATGGTGGGCTGAATTTAATGCCCTCTTCCTTGGTGAGTTTGGTGTCACGGAGGGCATTTAATCAGGCGGGATTCCTGCCTCCTCCACAATTAGGTCAGGGGTGCCAATTGAGGCCCTTAAGTGGACAATTAATGTCCTGTCCCTCCTTGATCCTCGGCCTCAGGTAGGTGTTGTAAGGGCAGCAGCCACAGCCTCCCCGGTAGCACTCCTATTCATAGAGCTAGCAGCCACTGATTGGCTGATCCTTGATCCTGAGGAAGGCCCACTGCTGGCCTGATTGACAATTAATTCAGTGGGCCATCCCTAACAGAGGTGATGCGGGGCTCTCCCTGGCTCTCCAGCTGGCGGACTACACCCCTATCACCTCCATTTAATACTGCCCAGCATATTAGAGAATTTAGGAACTTTTTGATAGGTGTTTCAAATTAATTAGAAAAACTTTAATTTTCACTAAAGGTAGTGAAATTATTATTTTTAGTCAGAAGAAAATAGAAGGACAAAACATGAGCTAGCATATAGTTTTATAAAAAGGGCAGGTTTATGTATGGTTGTTGTACCAGCTGTTACATTGCACCCGTCAAAATGAAAGAAAAACCTTGCAATAACACCCCTTAGAGATTGTGTCATTCACATCGCTGTAACGGAGATTACAGGCAGAATTTTGCCAAATCTGTTGAGGTCCCGACATTAACCGGAAATGTGTGTCAGCAACACGCATGGCCAGCCAGCAGAACCTCCGCCTCAATTTTATGGACAGCAGCAAGGGTTGCCGTGCTGTTCAAGATGTCCACCCGTCCACAGGAGCTGCCAGTCCAAAGCGCCGCTTGGAATGGTGGCAACTGCTGAGAAAGGCAGGGGCCCTGCAGCCTACAGCAGGTAAACTAAAGAAACTTTTAAAATGCTATTGATGCTAAAAATAATAATTTCACTACCTTTAGTGAAAATTGATATAAGCCCCTCTGAGCAAATCACTGGGGCTGCAGGTGCTGCCTTCCACGCCCACAGCCTTCTCTTTGATTTAATAAACCATACCCCTGGGCTGCTGTTGGGAAGCCACTTCCATTCGGCTGGTGGCCTCCCCACTAGGCGGGCAGGTAAAATGGCCCTTAATAGGGCCTTTGAATATTTGAATGAGTGATTTTCCCACCTGTTTGTGGCAGGAAAACTGTCCAAACGTGCTCCTCCTGTCATTAAAATTTGCCAAAGGCAGAATATAGTTGGAGAGCCAATCCGCCATGGCTCCCCATAATTTCACTGGCACCTTCCCCCTGCCCTCCCTCATGCTGGATGGTAAAACTCTCCTCTCTATGTCCATCAGCAAAACTATATTGCACTTTTATGAAAATATGAAATAGGAGTAGAAGTAGGCCATTTGGCCCCTTGAGCCTGCTCCGCCATTCAATAAGATCATGTCTGATCTGTTTGTATTTCGAGTTCCACATTCCCATCTACCCCTGATAACCTTTGATTCCCTTGCCTAATAAGAATCTATTTATCTCTGCCTCAAAAATATTCAATGACTCCGCTTCCACCACCTTCTGAGGCAGAGGGTTCCAAAGTTGCATAACCCTGAGAGAAAAAAATTCTGCTCATCTCTGAACTATAAGGGTAACTCCTAATTTTAAAACAGTGCCCCCTAGCTCTGGACTCACCCACAAAAGGAAACATCCTTTCCACTCCCACCTTGTCAAGACAATTCAGGATCTTATACACTTCAGTCAAGTCACCCCTCACTCTTCTAAACTCCAGTGGGAACAAGCCCAGCCTGTCCAACTGATCCTCATAAGGCAACCCGCTTATTCTAGGTATCAGTCTAGTAAACCTCCTCTGAACCACCTCCAATGCATTTACATCCTTCCTTAAATAAGGAGACCAAAATTGCACACAGTATTCAAGATGTAGTCTCACCAATGCCCTGTATAACTGAAGTATTGCATTCTTACTTTTATGTGCAATTTCTCTCATAATAAAGGATAGCATTCCATTAGCCTTCCTGATGACATGCTGTACCTGCTTACTAACTTTTTGTGACTCATGCACTAGAACACCTAGATCCCTCTGCACCTCAGAATTCTGCAGTTGTTCTCCATTTAAGTAGTGTTCTACTTTTTTATTCTTCCTGCCAAAGTGAACAACTTCACATTTTACCACATTATACTCCATCTGCCAGATTTTTGCCCACTCACTCAAGCTATCCATATTCGTCTGCAAACTCTTTATGACTTCTTCAAAACACATTTTCCTACCTATCTTTGTGTCATCTCCAAATTTAGCTACCATGCCTTTGCTCCCCTCATCTAAGTCATTGATGTCATTTGTAAAAGGTTGAGGCCCCTGCGGAACTCCACTCGTCACATCCTGCCAATCAGACAAAGCCACATTTGTGCATACACTCTGTTCCCTGCCAGCCAGCCAATCCTCTATCTATGCTAATATGTTGCTCCCTACACCATGAGATTTTATGTTCCACAATAACCTTTTATTCGGCACCTTATCAAATGTCTTCTGGAAATCCAAGTACAGTACGTTTACAGCCTCCCACAGCACATGTTAATCCTTCAAATAACTCTAATAAATTGGTTAACTATGATTTCCCATTCACAAAACCATGCTGAATCTTCCCGATTACTTTGAGTTTTTTCAAGTGCCCAGCTATAACCTCTTTCTTTAATGGTCGATTCTAACACCTTCCCCACAACAGATGTCAAGCTAACTAGCCTATAGTTTCCTGTTTTCTGCTTCCCTCCCTTCTTGATTAGAGGGGTTATATTTGCCACTTTCCAATCTGATTGAACCTTTGCAGAATCTAGGGAATTTTGGAAAATTAATACCAAGACATCTACTGCCTCATTAGCCACCTCTTTTAGGACCCTAGGATGAAGTCCATTTGAACTCGGAGGCTTGACAGCCCACAGCTCCATCAGTTTGCTCAGTACCATTTCCCTCATGATTGTAATTTCACCAGGTTCCTCTCTCACTTCCACCTCCTGATTTGCAGCTATTACTGGAATGTTTTTTGTATATTCTATAGTGAAGACAGAAGCAAAATACTTGTTCATTTCATTCACCATTTCGTTATTATCTACTGTTAACTTCCCATTCGCCCTCTCTAGAAGACCAACACTCACTTTACTTACCCTTTTTATTTCCAAATAACTATAGAAACTCTTGGCATCCATCTTTACATTTCTAGCTAGTTTCCTTTCATACTCTAATTTCTTTCTCCTGATTAACCTTGTAGTCATTTTCTGTTGTTCTTTATATTCTGACCGATCATCTGACTTGCCACTCATCTTTATGCAGTTATATGCTTTTTCCTTAAGTTTGATGCTTTCCCTAACTTCTTAGTTAACCACGGATGGTGGGTCCTCCCTTTAGAATTTTTCTTTATAGTAGGGAGATACTTATGCTGAAATACCCTCTTAAATGTCTGCCACTGCTTCTCTATTGATCTATCCCCTATCCTAGTATCCCAGCTCGCTTCAGCTAGCTCAGATTCCACACCCACATTGTTGCCCTTATTTAAGTTTAAGATAATAGTCTTAGACCGACTCTTCTGCCTTTCAAACTGGATGTAAAATTCAAACATATTGTGGTCTCTGCTACCTAGGGTGCCTTTACTCTGACGTCATTAGTTAATCCTGTCACATTACACAATACCAAGTCCAATAAAACCTGCTCTCTGGTTGGTCCCAGAACGTGCTGCACTAAGAAACTATATCGAAAATATTCTATAGACTCCTCATCCAGGCAACTACTGTCAATCTGATTTTTCCCATTTATATGTAGATTAAAGTCAACCAAGATTATTGCCATCCTTTTATCATAAGCACCCAATATTTCTTCTTGTATACTTTGTCCTGTTACTGTTAGGGGCTTGTAGACCACTCCCACTAGTGACTTATTTCCCCTGTTATTCCTCATCTCCACCCAAACCAATCCTACCTCCTGATCTCCTGAACCAAGGTCATCTCTAACTATTACACCAATGCAATCCTTAATTAATAGGGCCATCCCTCCACCTTTACCTAGCTTCCTATTCTTCTTGGATGTTATATACCCCTCAATATTCAGGACCCAATCCTTTTGGTTCCAAAGTGAGAACAACCGTAGCTTGGCATTGTATAATGGCCTCAGCTATTTACAATTTTTGTACATACATCCTACTGATTCCAATTGTTTGTGCTATCTTTTATGATAGAGCTAAATTTTAGTCTTCCTACATTAGTGTAAAATATAGAAGCACTCTAATCCCAAATAGAAAACTGTAATACATGGCTAATGTCCAAGTTAATACAAAGCATTACTAATGTTGTTCTCATTTCAGAATTGGAGTGGAAGCTCGCAAATTCAGGTGCAATACAGACACACTTAGAAGAAAATCCCAAGAAAAAGGTTGCAGAAATGATGACATCATCAATAAGAGATTGTTCCGTTCAATATTGTAATGAAAATGACCACAAACAAAACTGATACGGACAACAAATGTTATTAGCTCAACAGGATTGATTAAATATGATGTTATATAAAAGTATTTCGATTTTCATTTCTATTTTGCCATAAACCCCAGCCATTACCATTGTTCAACTGCTAGTTTTATTAAGTCTGAAAGATCATTCGAATATAAAATTTTCCTAACTTTCTTACTCAGCTGAACTGATCAAGACTTGAATTCTGTTCAACATACAGGGGAATGGATTCTATAAGCCCCTCACGCCTGTTCCATATTCACAGGATAAAGGCTGATCTTTAAATCATCTCTGTTTACAAGCCTTTGGTTCATATCTCTGATACCCTGACTTAACATCCCGGTTTAACATGTCATCTGAAATATGGCACCTCCAACAGTACAGCACTCCTCAGTACTGTATTGGAACTTTCAGACATGATTATGTGTTCAAGTGTCTGGACTGACACTTGGACCCACAACCACTGACTCAGAGACAAGAGTACTACCATTGAGCCACGGTTTACATCTACGTAGCACTATGAGCTCGATATTTAGGCCTGAATTTTCATAAAGGTGGAGAGGGTCTCCGACTTAGCCAGAATAGTGCCAGAGACTCGAATCTGGAAATCCCATCCCTAAACTTGGCACCCAACATTTTCGTCGGTGGGGGTAATGGAGGCAGTTGTAATCTGCAAGTCCGTGGTTCACAGAGGCAGATGCACTTGTAAAATTGCAGCATCCTTGAAATAGATTGTCATGACTTACAAGGGATAGTATGCGCTAATATCAATCCCCACTGTTCCCCGAGCCGCGACAAATGTGAAAAGTTTGACCAAACCACCAGATTGCCCTAATTCTACCTAACTGTTTAACTTAGGTTAACAAAATATGAGCACTAGGATTGTAAACTTAAAAAATAAATAGCTGTTTATTGAACAAATTGTATTTAACTAGTAGTTTAACAAAAGAAAGAAATATGAACTGCTAACTTCTAACTCTATAACTTAAACTCTACCCCTTCTTAAACCCCTATGCACAAACACACATACACATAAGACACACAAAACATGGATTTTAAGGGTAAGATAAAACAGTTCAATCCAAAGTACAGGATTAGATGGGTTGATTTTTGATTGATGTCTTCCAAATTCCTTGCAGTTTGTTGTTGATGACATGAGGTGGTCTCCTAGCACTTTCAGTCTGTGGTTCACTGGTTGAAAAACTTACTTTTCAATGTCTCTACTAGTGATTTTCCCCCTTTTCCTCTTGACAGGGGTTTTCAGAGAAAGCAGGTTACAAAGATGTGAGGAATAGCCAGCTAGCAACTGTGGCAGAATTATTGGAATCTTACAGACACAGGAAAGAGAGGTTTTGAGTCTTCCCTCTTTGCAACCTAGGAGCAGTACTGCCTGCACTGTTATCATACACAACTCTGGTCACCTGGTCAGGAACCAATTAAAATGCTGTGTTCAGGAAGTTCCCCTTAGTCCAGGGCTCCTTTCTAGCACCATCCTGTTCTTTTATGGCACAATATGTTCCAGGATAGCAACACTGTAGGTATTCCTCATCCTATTCCAGTGAACATGTCTTTCCGCTGTAGCCATGGTAGTTTTTAAAGCCACAGTCCAATTGTAAAGCCACAGTCTAAGAAAAATAAAAAATAGGTTCCTTTTCATTACTGGGATATCCAAAACACAGCTTGTGGGCTTTAGGCCTTTCAGAGAAAGGTCTGAAGCTACTGGAGTTCTTTGGAGAGGTAGGGTATCATTTTGGACAGGTCCAGAGACACCTTTGGGAGAGATAAGCTACTCTTCAGGAGAGGTCAAGTGCCGTTTGGGATCCTAAAAGTAGACATGAACGTGTAGCTCATTAGAACTGGCAAGCTGATTAGAACTGTCAAGCTATCAAGACATTTAAACCTGTACCTACCTCTCCAAACAACTCTGGGACCTTTGACTCTTCTCCTGAAATGTTTAAAGCCCACAAGCTGTGTTGTGTACATCCCAATAATGATAATTTTCTCTGTTTAAAACTCCTGGCTTTTAAATTTTAAAGAAAAATATCATGCTGTGTTTTTTTAAAAAGTGCTTGCTCTTCACTCTGTGTTGACATAAACCTGAGGTTTATCATTATAGGATTTGTGTTGCATGAATGATTTCTCATCCTACCATTATCAAGGTGTGGTGTCTGTCAGTTCACAGATTGATTGACAGCTCCAAGTGGGTTATAAATTCTTTAATGTGGGGCTATGAATGCAAATGCTCATTTTAATAAGAGATTAAGCACTTTAATTATATGTTTGTTTTTATAAGGGATTATGTAGTTTGTTATGGCACAGCAGATGGTAAATGCTGAGCTGTTCAAATCCCAGAGGGAAACTTGAAACAACTGCCACAACTATTTTAGAATTTGTATTTATTTCGAGATGTGTGCCTTGAATTCAGTAGTAATAAGACCACTGAGTCTTATTTATCTTACAAAACTAAATCAAACCTTTATTAATAACAAAAATTGCTTTTAAGCACATACATAAGTTTATAAATTACTACTATGATAATTCCTAGCCTCCCTAGTTAATTTAACACCCAGTTACACCTCCGTTAAGGCAACAGTGAAACACATAGATTTTAAAAGTCCCTGGCAAAGTAACATGATGCCCTGAAGAGTCAAATTCAAAGTGAGTTTTCTTCATTTCAGATCACGTAGACAGCAATTTGAGGCTTAGAGGCTTGAGGCTTTTCATACTTGTTAGCTCTTAGAATGCCTTCTCTTACACACAACCTAATCTCCTTTATACAGGTTTCTCCCTTTTTAATGTAAATCCCATTGTCCCAATATGTATTTTTAACTCTACTTTTCTAATAATAAAAATATTTCATAATACCGATTTTATTCAGCTTTGAGAAAAATAAACCCACTGTTTGGCTTCTTCTGGCTAAGTGTAACATTTCACCGCCTCTTTTGAAATTCAAATTACTTTGGTTTATCTAAAAATGCAAAATTTCCCTTTACGCCTCACATTCTAAAATTTCAGCCATGTTTATCTGTTTAACATTTCAAACCTAGCTTTTCTTCTTCTACATCAAAGCCTGCAGACCAGCTGTCTTTAATTCAATGAAGTCCCCCACACTTACACAGACACAAACTATTCCTACCTTACAATAAATTCCAATAACATTATGAAAATTTTTTTTTCTCTGACATAATTGAAGGAATGTAAATGTAGTGAAAGTTTTTATGAATGTGTTTTCTTTATAAAAATAGAACTTTATTTCATTTAATCTCAGCATGGGTCCTGAGGTCTACCCATTGTGGATACTGGGTTATTTGGCAATTGAGGATGTAAGGGTAGAAGGCATGGGTTGGCACCAAGTTGGCACAGGGGCTATAAATGGCTATGTAGGATGGGTAAAAGGGCATAGTTGGCATAGGGACTATAAAGGATCTGGGGATGGGTAGGTTGGCGTGGAGGGTATGAGGGGCTATGGGGTGGAGAGTGGGGGCATCAGTTGGTATGGAAGGACCTTGGGGAGTCTGTGTGCGGGGGTTGTGACGGCCCCCTGGAATTAAAATTAGACCATTCAGGGCACTTACTCCTGAGTCGGGTTTGCAGAGCCTGGAATCTTTCTGACTCTAGCTCTCGATTCAGGAGCCAAAATTCAGGTCTTAGTGCCCTCTGCAGTGGTTGATGATTAGGTGCACAAAAAATACCATCTTGCCACTGTTGCCCACATCATAAGAACAAATTTTTAAAAACACTAAAGAATTAGCAGAAAGTATCATGTTGGTGGAGATTGCAATATTTATGCTTAGCCAATTAAAACTTGACTAGTAATGCAGTTGCTCCAAATGCAAGTGATGGAGCTGGGTATCATCAGCACATGTGTGAAAGCTGAACCTGTGCCTTCAGATATATCACCAAGGAGCAGCATATAGATGAGGAAGAGGACACAGTAAGGTTAGAGTCTTTGGAACCTTGGAGTGAATGTGAAGAAAGAAGCGATTGCTGGAGATGCACCGGCTGCATTTAGATAGGGATGGGATCATGTAAGGGCATTTCTATGAAGCTGTATGACAGAGGCATTGGAGAAGGATATTGAACAATATGGAAAGACTGGGGACAAAAAGGAGCAGCAATGCACCATAGTCAACGTCACATGACTTTGGTCAAAGATCATTTCAGTGATGTATGAAGAGTAGAAGCTGGACTGAAGGAATTCAAACATATTTGAATGTTACATGAACATACTACCACATCCACAATGAGTTGCATGCTGACACTTGGGCATGTCATTTTGACAATTGGAATTTTACTTCTTTTACTTTTCAGAAAACAATCCATGAAAACAAGTGAACAGTTCTCAGAGATGGATCCCTAACTTCACAACTCTAATCCTGTGTGAGAAAGAAGCCTTAAGAATTCCAGGAAAGGAGATCAGAGTGTGTCCTTGTCATCCTATCCTCTAACAAAAAATGCTGGAAATACTCAGCAGGTCAGGCAGCATTTGTGGAGAGAGAATCAGAGTTAAAGTTTCAGGTTGATGTCCCTTCATCAGAACTGAGGAAAGATGGAAAAGTAGATTCCTGATCAAACATGTTAAGGAAAATAGAAAGAACTGAAGGTGAACAAGATAGAAGTGATGAACAGAAATCCTATCCAAGAGAACCTCTTCAAAGAGACATGGCAGTTAAGTATATGCTGGAGTTCTTTGCCATGTCACTATTTCTACTGAAAACTATCAGTGAAGGTGGCTCATCAGAGCACCATTATAAACTTATTTTCTAACGTCTTTAAGTGCAACATTTTCCCAGCTCCGTGTCAATCTCTCCCATAACTCCTTGTTAAAATTTCTTGTCTGGCCTCTGCCTTTCAGCAGTAGCAGAGTTCCCCTTGCTGGAGACCCTTTGAGTACTCAGGCTATTGTCATGGATTTACACTTCACTCTCCCCTAATTTCCTGCTCTTGGTTATTGCCTCCACTGGCTCACTGTTGACTCGCTGATCCTCCTCAGCCTTCTGATTGCACAGGATAACATCCATTGTGGTGTCTCCTTATACTCTATTCCTCGAATAGCTCTGCATCTTTATACTGTATTATCAAGGACCCTGTCTTTCATCAATTGGGTCAGAGGGGCTCTCTGTGCTGCAGTGGTCCCGCCCCTCCCACTGGAACCGTGTGTCACAATCACAGCAATGGATACAATTGGGTCAGTGGGACTCTCTGTGCTGCAGTGGCTCCGCCCCTCCCACTGGAACCGCGTGTCACAATCACAGCATTGGAGAGAATTGGGTCAGTGGGACTCTCCCAAGGAACCTCGCGCGCCAGCGCAGAGCGTTGAGCTCGAGCAGCATCGACAGTTATAGTAGACAGTGGGAAAATACCCAAGGCTACAGGATGACTTGTAAATTAAAAGTCAATTCATTATTCAAATTGTATTTTTTTAAATCTTAAGTTTTAGAGCGAGAAAATATATTAAATACCAAGAAATCTCCAACTTGCAATATTACATCGTTATGTAAGTACGGGATGGAGAGCATTATTTTTTATATACAGAATAGTGCGCAGGATGTTACACATAAAAAAAATCACAACAAATTTGGCATAGATTTCAAATCGTTTGAGTTGTAATCTGATCCAGTATTGGCTTTTTTCTTTTGAGGGTAACACTTTTTAATCAGTATAATTTAGTACAGCTCTGTAAGCGCAGTGTGAGTGGCTGCTTGAGCTGTCAATCACGGCCGGCTAAGACTGTGCTGGACCTGACGGCTGAGTTGCACGGGGCTGGTGAAATAGCTGCAGATCTTTGGGTTCTGACAGAACGTCTGAGCGCCAATGTTCGAGTTCCTAACCGACTCTCAGCAACGGCTCATCCGCTGGAGTGAAGGAGAGAGGGGGAGGGGCCAGAACCTCAACTTGGTGGTGGGAATGAAATAAAGGTAGGTGTTTAGAGGGCGCGTGGAGTCCTTTATTTTAAGTGTGTATGGGATAGGGCGGGGCTAATCAGCTGCTTGCCCGGCCTTGGGCTCTCGCGTTCTGTCGATTGTTTCCTGTTGATGACTCCGCCCCCCCCCGGCTTTTAGTATTACGCATGCGTGTAGTGACCACGACTCTCCCTCTACTGGAGTCCGAGGTTGTGTTTACAACTTGTGTCTGTTTTCCTTGCAATGTTTTAAATTCATTTCATCCGTGTAATTTAACGAAATCCTGAGACTGAACTTTCTAGCAGTAATTTTAAAAAGATCATTCGGATATCTAAAAAATTGGTTTTGTTGCTTGTGTGACTTATTAATGAATTACAAATAATGATGTTTTACGTAAAAGTATACAGCATTGATTAAAATACTTTTCCCAGTATTGTGCTACTAATTATACGTTTCCCCGGTTAGAAGCTGGCTTTGTTGGTTTACCAGCAGCGTTGCCAATTACATTGAACTGAGGGACCATTTCTAAGATGCTAAGAAGTTATTTGTCCTTTTCAAAGGGCATCAATGTAAGCTTGGCAGCCACCCTGCCTCACAAAATGAATTAGTGTTTCACAGCAGAAAACATGTTTTTTCTTACACTTTCGTGGCTCCTTGATCTTTTCCGCAAAACGGTGGTAATCCTGCTTTAAATGGATGTTAACCCAGGGTGAGTGTATGCACTTGGCAGTTCACTAAGTGCTTATGTTGAGCGTTCTCCAATCTTGTATCAATCAATTTAAATATTTTAGAGAATGGAGATTCTTTGCTCCCTGTTCTCTAAGCATGTCAGTTTCCAGCTGTTGGAAAAAGTTCTGTGTATGTAAGTATTCAAGTTGTTTCCCAAACAGGGTGCTTAAAGTTTGAGGGAGGCAGGAAGCAAAGACAGCTTGTAATTATATAGCACCTTTAAAGTGAAAACACCCCAAGGTGCTTTACAGAAGCCTTTTTAAACAGCATATGACACCAAGCCGTATAAGGAGATATTAGGGCAGATGATCAAAAGCTTGATCAATCATCGTTCTATCTGAGATGATGGACATGTCGGAAATCAAATCTCTTGGGTCGGGGGTAGCTTCATATGGTTCACTTTTGCTGATGATTGAAGAGACCAATCTGCTAGAGGCAGATTCTGTCAGAATTGGTGCAAATAAAGTGGGTATCAGCTGTCGTTATGGGTTGTTGTTTTCGGTGTTGGTGTCTGTTGCCAAGTCGCTATAGTAACTATAGTCAGTGATTGTCACGGTGGCACACGCTAGCCCACAGGTGATATCGCTGTTTCCCTCCCTTGTTGGCTAGTGCCTCCCAACTATGAGAATCTATGTTTGGGGCCTATGTGTCACACTTGCGAGTATCCTTGAAGCAGAGCTTTGGGCAAAGTACTGGTTGTCTGGCACCAGTTACCTCACCATACAGAAAATCCTTAGGTATCCGACTGCCTTCCACCTTCCGAATGTGCCTGAACCAGTGAAGTCACCTCTGCTTGCTGAGTGCTAACATACTTGGGAGCTTTGTCATTGGGAGGACTATCACATTTGTGATTTTTGTCCTGTTAGGCCCAGAATGTGCCACAAACAGTAAAGTTGTTGACCAAAGACTTGGTCAAAGAATTAACGAAGGAAAGCGATGTAGAGAGATGGAGAAGTGTGATAGAATTCCAGAGCATAGGGCCTATGCAGCTGAAGGAACAGCCATCAACGGTAGGGCATTTAAAATCAGGGATAAAGATCGGAATTAGATCAGTGTAAATACTTCGGAGGGTTGTAGGACTGGAGGATGTTACAGAGATAGGGAGAGGCAAGGCCATGGAAGGATTTGAAGACGAGATAATTATGAAAATCGAAGTGTTGTTTAATTAGGAGCCAGTGTAGGTCAGCAAGCACGGGCAAATGACACGGGCAACAGAATTTTAGATGACTTCAAGTTTATGGAGGGTAGAAGATGGAAGGGCGACTAGGTGTGCATTGGAATAGTCTACAGGTAACAAAGGCATGGGGGTTTCAGCATCATGAGAGCCAGGATGACCAACTGAACTGCAATTTCCAGGATCCTCCTGGAATTTGCCTTCCTGTCCTGTGTGTAGGCTTCTCAGGATGCAATTAGTCCCAAATTCCTCCAGGCAGCGACTGGGATGCTACTCAGGGTATTCTCTTGCTGCTCCCCAAGCATCTTTGTGTCTGTGCATGTGCAATATCCTATTGTGCGTGTGCAGCTCACTCCACTCAGCCATGAGGAGCAGGAGGATTGGCTGCACTCTGCTCTCTGAGAATTCTTGGGCTTCAGCAGGTGGGTGGTTGGTGTGGGTTGGGGGTTTGGTAGGAGCCCAGGGGAGGTCCAGCAGTGTGGCACCCTGACATGAGCCCAGGGGCTGGATCTGGCACAGGCCCTCGGGGCGGAGCGGTGGATGTTAGAGGTTTCTGGTCAGGCCCGACAAGGGTGAAGGTGGTCCGGCAGTGGGGATTCTGAGTGTGTCTGCCTAGGGAAGTAATTGGTCCGGGGTGATGGTGTGTGTGTGTGTTTTGGGAAGCAATGTGGGCTGTAAGTGAACTGTAGAATCCTGTGTTGTGCATCGTTGTTTATCTGAGCAACTCATTTGGGCCTCCTTATCCTGTTGATGCTGTGCATGATGTTCCCCTGAAGCTTCCGATCCTGGCTCTCTGCCCCTCTGCCCCAGCCCCATCCCTCTGCCCCTCTGATCTGGACAGCACCCCATTCCCCACCAAGCCCCTTTGTAAGATATACAAGATCAGTTCGGACCAGTATGCTAAATTCCCAGTTTTTACTGTTTTTTTTCCTTCTGGGGTGGCTAATCAGCAATTTCTTCTGGACAATAGTGCTGCAGGAAAAATCAAATGCTTTAATGTTGTGTACTAACTCTTAATTATTTCTATCACTGCTACCATCAGTGACAGGCCTTTAAGTATCAGTACTTCCATAGAACTATAGAAAAGTTACAGCACAGAAGGAGACCATTTGGCCAATCTTGTCCATGCCAGCCCGAGGACACCCAAGTGCCCTTTCTAATCCCACCTTCCTGCACCCGGCCCATAGCCCTGCAACTTACAGCACTTAAGGTGCAGATCCAGGTACTTTTCAAAAGAGTTTAGAGTTTCTGCCTCTACCACCAACTTGGGCAGCGAATTCCAGACACCCACTACCCTTTGCGTAAAAACATTCTTCCTCATGTCCCCCCTACACCTTCAGCCACTTATCTTCAATCTATGTCCCCCGGTTCTAGAATTCTCCACCAAGGGAAACAATTTTATCCTGTCCACTCTATCTATTCCCCTCATAATTTTGTACACCTCAATCAAGTCACCTCTCAGCCTTCTTTGTTTGAAGGAAAATAACCCCAACCTATCCAAACTCTCCTCGTAGCTACACTTTTCTAACCCTGGCAACATTCTTGTAAACCTCCTCTGCACTCTCTCCAGAGCTAGTCCTTCCTGTAATGTGGTGACCAGAACTTAACACAATACTCCAGTTGTGGCCTCACCAGTGTTTTATACAATTCCAACATTATATCCTTACTTTTATATTCTATACCTCTGCCAATGAAGGAGAGCATTCCATATGCCTTCTTTACAACCTTGTCTACTCGAACTGCTGCCTTCAGGGACCTGTGTACTTGTACGCCAAGATCTCTCACTTCATCTACCCCTCTGAGAATATTCCCATTTATTGTGTAATCCCTGTAATTGTTCGACCTCCCTAAATGTATGACCTCACACTTCTCTATGTTAAAATCCATCTGCCACTTTACCGCCCACTCCACCAACACATCTATATTGTTTTGGAGATTATGGCTATCCTCTATACTGTCCACTACTCGGCCAATCTTTGTGTCATCTGCAAATTTCCCAATCGTGCCCCCCACGTTCATGTCCAAATTGTTAATATATAACACAAACAGCAAGGGTCCCAACACTGAGCCCTGTGGAACACCACTTGAGACAACTTTCCATTCGCAAGGGCATCCATCGACCATTACCATTTGTTTCCTGTTACAAAGCCAACCTTTTATCCAGTTTGCCACATTACCCTGAATCCCATGGGCTTTTACTTTCCTGACCAATCTGCCATGTGGGACCTTGTCAAATCCCTTGCTAAAATCCATTTACACAACATCCACTGCACTACTTTCATCAACCCTTCTTGTCACTTCCTCAAAGAATTCAATCAAATTTGTGAGGCAAGACCTTCCTTTATCAAATCCATGCTGGCCATCCCTGACTAGTCCATGCCTTTCCACATGACAGTCAATCCTATCTCTCAGGATTGATTCTACTAATTTGCTCACCACCGATGTAAGACTAACTGGCCTATAATTGTTTGGCATTTCCTTTGATCCCTTTTTAAACAATGGAACTACGTTTGCATTTCTCCAGTCCTCCGGTACCTCCCCTGTATCTAGTGAAGATTGGAAAATCATCCTCAGAGCATCTGCTATCTCCTCCCTGACTTCCTTCAGCAGCCTCGGAAACAATCCATCTGGCCCTGGTGACTTCTCAACTTTCAAGGATTTCAATCCTTCGAGTACTTCCTCTCTCTTTATGACTATCCCGTCCAATATCTCAGTGTTCCTCCTGGACTACTGTATCTACATCCTCCCTTTCCTTTGTAAACATGGAGCCAAAATATTCATTCCCACAGCCTCTGCATCTACACACAAGTTTCCATCTTCATCTCTGATAGGTCCCATTTTTTCCTTAACTAACCTTTTAGCATTAATGTATTGGTAAAGCATCTTTGGGTTATCTTTAACTTTACTTGCTAATCTTTTTTCATGCCCTATCTTTGATTTCCTTATTTCCTTTTTTACTTCATCCCTGCACTTATTCGTCTAGGATATCTGCAGTGCTTAGTTCTTTGTGCCTATCGTACGCTTTCTTTCTCTGTTTGATCTTCCCCTGTATTCCTCTAGACAACCAATGGGGTCTAGATTTGGCAGTACCACTCTTGTTTAGTGTTATACAGTTCAAATGCTCTCCAGATGTGCAACCTAGGTTTAGAAGGGAAAAATCAATTGTTTTAAAATATCCCTTTAACTTAAAATAAAACAGACAGCTCTGAAGCAGGGGTAATGAAGTCTTGGTAAACACCTCAGTTTGGAGAAATGCCTGTAATCTCAGGTTGCCATGGGGAGAGAAACTCAAATAGTCCCATTGAGGTGTCAGGTGGCAGTTTTTGCATCTTTTGCAGAAAAAACACAGCTCACAGAACAGAAGAAAAGCTGCTGAGATGTAGGACGAAAAGCTATTGATGTGGAAAAGCATGGAAAACAGTTAAAGACCAAGCATGATGCTTTTAAGGTTCAGTTTCTGAAAAAAAGGGAACAGATAGGTTTTTGAAGATTTAAGGGATGGGGAGTCGTTGAGGTGGTGGTATTCAGATCCATGAAAATTCAGATGAATGGAATGATTGTCAAAGGACACTGGAAGTTTCAACCTGGCAAGGCTGGGGGAGGTGAACCTTTGCAGGTGAGCTATGAGTGACTCCGAGTGTTCCTATATCTGCCAGTAGCATGGTGTAAAGTAAACGTGTTTCATAAGACATATTTAGTTGTGTTTGTTAATAGAAAACTTACCCTTTTTAGTTTGATGTATCAGCTGCCTGTTAACTAATGTTTGATTTATGTTGATTTTTGTTTGTTACAGTAAAAATCTTAAAGTGAAATCTTGTCCTTTGGTTATTTCTGTTGGTCTTTTAGGAGATTCATCTATTTTTAAAAGTTATCAGGGATCATAATAGATTTTAACAGTTCAAATGAATGTAACACAAAGCATTGAATGGTCAACATTGTGTGTTGATGAAACCTTTGAGAATTGATTAATATTGACCGCTAGGATAATGCTAATTCCATGGAAATATTTATAAAAGGCATGAGAAAACAATCACAAGTAGCAGAATTTGACTTTTATTATGTGTACAATATATAAAAGATATATCATTAAAATTCCCCGATTCAGTGTCAGTTCTGATGACTAGATTTTTAATAAAAATTCATTCTGGGATGTGATGATGTTGGCAAATTCACCGTCCTATGCATTATTCTGCTAGTTCTACTAACTTACGTAAGTTTTGACATTCTACTTGCGCTTTTTCAGATCACTTTCCATCACTTTCCAACCTCCTTGTGGTATGCGTGCTTTGCTGCTCACCATGACCTGGATTTTGTGGTCAGCAGTTAACAAGGATGCTTGCTGTCCATTATGCTTACAGCTGCTGACAGGCTTTTTGTGGGCTCAGTCATCAGTATTCAAATACAGGATAGTGTCCTCGATGGGGAGACCTGTGTGAACGGGGCAAGGAATAGTGTCTCTCAATAACCAATCAGATTGAAGAATCCTTACTGAGGCATGCAAATTCTAAACCAGGGTGTGTAAGAATATTTAATTCAATGTAAAAGCATGTACAGAAAGCAAATAAAAATGGGATTAAGAAAAAGACGAGATAAAAAGTAAAGGAATTTTAAAAAATCTGCAGCAATGATAAAATCTGAAAAATGAAACCCTGCACATGTAGAAGTAAATTGTTGCCTTAATTATTGTCAAAAAAAGTTGTTTTTGCAATAATTAAGGCTTACCAAGCTACTTAAAATTGACTTATACTTGAATGGAAAAGCACTAACATTTTTTGGTATATTTAGAGAATTTCCAGTTAGTAAGTACCACAACTTCACATCCCTCATGTATGTAAATGCCAAGCTTTTGGTGAGTTAATGGTGCAATCAAGTTTGTGGAGGAGCAGGAAAAATTGAACAGTAACTTTCTGATTTCTGTTTAATTTCGGTTATGTGGACACCAGAATTTGATGGCCGATTTGCTTCTTAATAACTCTTAAGTGCTAATGACCAGACTTTTATCCTAACTTCAAAATCCAAGCCAATGTTTGTACACCTTCTCCTGCTTCATTCAAAGCATGTATTTATCAATTTTTGAGCATTTTGTCCTGGCTGAAACCCAGTCTTGCATCTGTCCTCCTTGAGCTCTTTGCAGTATGGAAATGTTGATCTGCCGTCAACAAAATAATTTTCATTTATGAACAAAAGAGATAATGGTTAGTGATGAGGATTCTGCAGAAGGCACAGAACTAATACCAGAAGTTGGAGGACTAAGGGATGAAGAGCAATTGTGTACTCTACAACTTTTTAGGAAAAATTAGGTTATGTATGGCTGCAACTCCAGGGTTTCCTTGTTTGCAGCTATGACTTTAGTTGTAATCTCTTTTTTATTCATTCACTGGGTGTGGGCTTTGCTAGTTGGGCCAGCATTTATTGCTCATCCTTGTTGCCCTTGAGAAGGTGGTGGTGAAGCTGCTTTCTTGAATCGCTGCAGTCTCTGTCATCTAGATACACCCACACTGCTGTTAGGAAGGGAGTTCCAGGATTTTGACCCAGCAACAGTGAAGGAATATTTCCAAGTCAGGATGGTGAGTTTTGTTGCATGATCAAAAATAAAACTAAATCTTTCATCAAAGCATAGATGCATGGACCAAAAGGACAGAAGTTTTTAAGCCTTTGAAAGGGTTCAATAAATTGGAAACACTTAAGTCCAGACCTAGCAGCATAGCATGATTTTAAGTGAGGCAAAAGCAAAATAAATGAGCAATTCAGATAAAATTTCTTCATCAGATGAAGAAATTACCACTGCAAGCTGTTGAGCAGGATGCAACTTATTGAGGGAGAAGCGGAGAAATAATTAGATGGGAAGTGGAAATGGAATTGTGGTCTTCTGAATGGACAATAAAATTGTTTTGATAGCTTGCCAGAAACCACTCCAGTACTTTGCCAAGCATAGTCATGGACCAATCCAATGGAAGTTCATGTTCGCCAATGCTTTCCTGGGGCATGGTACCTGAAGGGTGAGGAGGAGGAGCTTACCAGAAATATTTCAACCAATAATTCTGTTTCTGCATCTCTTGTACCTTCTCCTTATCACCAGGACAGTAACCTAAGGTATATAAACCTATCTAGCACTCCTGTGTCCTCACCATTATTTTCTGCATTTTTCAGTTTTCTCACATTTTCTTTGTACTTTTGGGCATAATTTTGGTCTTTGAGAAGCTGATGTAGAGTTGCATTGATTTTTTTTTTAATACCCAGCTTCTCGATTATCAGCGTAATGAAAACTACAGTGGATCTAGCAAGAAGAAATTTCAGACTTCATACCTTTTTAGATTGACTCCATACTTCCTTTGCCTTATTTTTGATGAAGCCCATCACAATATTTAGCATATTAGATGACAAGATGCAAATCTGTTTTTTACTTGTACCCATTCTAACATTTTTTTCTTCACTTCTCATGCATGCTTTTATTCTCTTAGATTTATTTGTATGACTATCTTCACAGCTATTATATTGGACTTCCAGCAGCTCTCATTCATCATTTCTCCTTATTAAGATGTGCATCTATGTCAGTGTGTTAAAGCACACCTTTTTAAAATACTCCAGTGCTTCTCAGACATTTAGGCAGATGTCATCCTATTCTGCTGCCTCACTGACTTTCTTGTAGTCTTCCATCCAAGCGTTCCAGCAGCTAGCACTAATGCCAGCGTATTTTCAGACATACAAAGCAGACTAATGCCTCTTCAATTCTTTGATACTTTCCTGGCCCACCCCTTTTTGTGTAATGGAATTATTACTGCCAGTTTCAAAACACATTTGAATGTTTTTATGCTAATAATTAAAGAACGCAATTAGAAGGCATTTGCTTCCATATGTTATTGTGCCTTATAAACTCAGAGGCATAAAGGTGTACAGCACAGGAACAGGCCCTTCGGCCTATCCTGTCAATGCCGGCCATCAAGCACTGATCTATTCTAATCCCATTTTCCAGCACTTGGCCTGTAGCCCTGTTGATTACTGTTGATTAAGATTGATTGTTCTTTTGGGGAAAGCCTGAGAGTAAGCACCAAAGGTTACAATTAATCCAGATCTTCCTGTTAATTGCATAGGTCATTGCATATTGCACCATTGAGGCCTTTTTAAATAGCTTGCTGTATAATATTCACAATAGCTACACTCAAATGAAAGTGGAATTTAGTCCCATTTATGGTAAAGAAAACAAGTTGTAGAATACAATGGGACACTCTGTAAACTAACTAGATTTCACCTGTTAAAATGTGATATGCTTAAAATTAGAGGCTTTTAACGTTTTTTAAAAAAAATCAGTTTTCACAAATAAATTCCTGGAGTTTTCCCAGTTGGTGGGTTGATTAAAAATAGTTACTGTTTGATTCTTAACCTTTCAAAAGCACAAATTCTCCCACTTTTTAAAATGTTTTATTGTTTATTCATTCAAGGGATGTGGGCTTTGCTGGCTAGGCCAGCATTTATTGTCCATCCCTAATTGCCCTTGAGAGGTGGTGGTGAACTGCCGCCTTGACCTGCTGCAGTCCATGTGGTGTAGGTACACCCACAGTGCTGCTGGGGAGGGAGTTCCAGGATTTTGCCCCAGCGACAGTGAAGGAACAGTGATATATTTCCAAGTCAGCATGTTGAGTGACTTGGAGGGGTACTTCTAGGTGGTGTATCTGTTGCCCTTGTCCTTCTAGATGGTAGTGGCCATGGGTTTGGAACGTGTTGTCAAAGGAGCCTTGGTGAGTTCCTGCAGTGCATCTTGTAGATGGCACACACTGCTGCTACTGTGCGTTGGTGGTGGCGGGAATGAATGTTTGTGGATGGGGTGCCAATCAGGCAGGTTGCTTTGTCCTGGATAGCATCAAGCTTCTTGAGTGTTGTTGGAGCTGTACTCATCCAGGCAAGTGGAGAGCACTCCATCACACACCTGACTTGTATCTTGTAGATTGTGGACAGGCTTCGGTTCCGTTTGAGTGCAATTATTGTCCCACTGGCAGGACACACCCGCCAGTGGCGGAGGCACAGTGGTATGCAGTGGGGAAGGAGTTGCCCTGGGAGTCCTCAAACTTGACTTCGGAACCCATGAAGTTTCTTGGCATCAGGCCAAACATGGGCAAGTTAACTTCCTGCTGATTACCACCTACCACAACCTTCATACGAATATATGAATTAGGAGCAGGATGGCCACTCGGCCCCTCGAGCCTGCTCCACCATTCAATTAGATTATGGCAGATCTGAATGTAACTAACTCCACATTCCTGCCTATCCTTGATGACCTTTCACCCCCTTGTTAATCAAGAATCTATCTCATAGACGTTTACAGCACAGAAGGTTCATGAAGGCAGCTCACCACCATCTTCCCAAGGGCAGTTAGGGATGGGCAATAAATGCTGGCCCAGCCAGTGAAGCCCACGACCCATGAATGAATTAAAAAAAAACTTGGAATGCCATAGCATACAGGGCTACGGGCCAAGTGCTGGAAAATGGGACTAGAATAGATCGGTGCTTGATGGCCTGCACTGACGTGATGGGCCAAAGGGCCTAATTTTGTGCTGTATTACTCTGACTCTGAGGCCCTGCCCCACCCCCCCCACCCACCCATGGATACCTTTTCCCACCCCAAATGTACTTATGTATTAGAACGAGCTAATTTAACCAGGCTTTCTTGAGTCAAATAGTAAGTTTATTGCTTATTAAAAACCCAAGAAAAGGTAATAAAAATGCAACACCCATACACACAGATCAGAACTGAGGAGTTGAGTCCAAATAAAAGTTTTAAAAATGATATACAAATCAGTCTTTGGCTTGTCCGTGAGGAGTAGATGGTGAAACGTTGCAGCCATTAAGTTGGGTGATTCTGGTTGAGCTGACTTTGGCAGTTCAGTATTTGGCTTGGCGACACTTGGTTCTACGGGTTGGATGAAGAAGCTGTCCTATTTCCTTTTTGATTGTAGTTTTGCTGACTTGCCTCTAACAACAGAGAGAGATAGTATTTTGCCTGCAAGCTGCCAGTGAAGCCAATGAACAGCATGCAGAAATTGTTATAATTAGCAGGTGGCATGAAGTTGGTGTGCTGCTTGCATTCCATACAATGAGTGCAGGTTAACCATGCATCGCAATCTCCACACTCGTTTTCGGGGGCTAATCCCCATGTTTGAAACATATGCAGTCTTCTCACCTACCTCTTTTAATATATTAGGGTGGAAACCATTAGCTGCTGGAAATGTTCCCATCCTCAGACTTATTATTTTCTCTGTCGCCATTTTTAAAACTTGTGTTAATATTTAAGACATACATAGAATGCTTGCAGTATAGCGAGAGGCCACTTGGCCTGTTTAGTCTGTGCCAGCTCTCTACAAGAACAGTTTAGCTAGTCGCATACCTTGCCCTTTCTCTGTAGCCCTGCAATTTTTTCCCTTCAGGTGCTTATCCAATTTATTTTTGAAATCCAAATTTGAACATTAGGGACATAAGAAAATAGGTGCAGGAATATGTCTTTTGGTCTGTTACAATCTGGTTAGGGACCAGTAACTTTTTGTTTAAAGTAGACAAAGTTTGAAATCCCAGTTACCTACTAGGAGAATAAAACCACGAGATTCTACAATTTTAAACAAACAAGATAAACTTTACTAGACAAAATCAGAAAAGCAAAACAATCTACAATAACTATCTTATACTCTAACCTTCAGAATTAATGAGGTAAATATGGATTAACAGGCAAACTGGTCAAACACACCACACTGTACATTAAATGGCAGATGCAACTAAGACAGATCACTTGAATTTCTCAGCAACCTGCTTAGATGTCAGTGACCACTGAGAGTCACAAAATCTCCGTCTTCCGAATGAGGGATTTCAGTTCTTCATTTTCAAAGATATTGTCTCTGAATTCCCTCAAACTGCACTGACCTGGACTGCCTCAACAACTGCTCACCTCCCAATGTTTCAGTCTGTTCTCCTGAGACTGCTTTCCATGGGATTCACAAAGCTGCTCTAATAACTGGCACAATTCCAACCCTTTTTGAAGACCGCAAGCTCCACTGAGCTGCCCCTGACTTTCTTTGAACTGCAATCTTCTCTGTGAGCTGCAAACCACACAAGATTCCAACGGCGACTAACCACCTCTCCCAGCAAACGCACAGATTAAATGAAACCAGAAAACCTTCATAAGCTCCACCCACCTCCGTGATGACATAACCTTTAAGGGTTCACGGCATACTTTTAAACTAATTTACTTTAACTCCCAAAACACACCATCTCTCTGGACTGCACTTCTTCGCAAACAGAGTAAATATCATGTCTCCAGTTCTCCAGCTAAGTAAGCCCACCTGCCATTTTATGGGTCCTGCTTTTCTCTTCTAACTGTTTGTTTAATAGAGCTAACTGTCTGACTTTCCATTTTCTTTTATGCTTTCTGGCAATCGCTAAATCTCTAGTAATCCAGAGGCCAGGGCTAATGTTCTGGAGACGTGGGTTCATATTCCACCATGGCAGTTGTAGAATTTGAATTCGGTTAATACATCTGGAATATAAAGCTAGTATCAGTAATGGTGACCATGAAACTATCATCGATTGTTGTAAAAACCCATCTGGTTCACTAATGTCCTTCAGGGAAGGAAACCTGCCATCCTTACCAGGTTTGGCCTACATGTGACTCTAGATCCACAGCAAAGTGTATGACACTTAACTACCCTCTTAAATGGCCTAGCAAGCCCTCAGTTCAAGGGAAATTAGAGATGGGCAACAAATGCTGACTTTGCTAGCAACACCCATATCCCCTGAAAGAATAAATAACAACAATCTTCTCAGAACTAAACCTTACCTCCAAAATATTTACATGAAGCATGAGCTAGACATCAAAGGGCCCTCACATCTGCTCTGGAATTCAACAAAATCGTGGCTGATTTGATTGGGGCTTCAACTCTACTTTCCTGCCTGCTCCCCATAACCCTTGACCCATTTTTATATCAAAAACCTGTTTAACTTGGCTGTGACTATATTCATTGACTCAGCTTCCACTGCTCTTTGGGGTAGAGAATTGCAAAGATTAAAGACCGTCTGAGAAGTGTTATGACCAGGTGAGGATGGGTGTAAGGACTCTTCCTTTCTCCCCACTCCTTGGTTGATTCTAACAGGGATTTTTTTTAAATTTATATGGATGAATGTGCCAATTATTTCTTGCTGATTGCTAAGAACTCAGTCCACCAGGTTTTTTTGAGTTGAAGCAAGTAAGGGGTTAGCTTTTATGCTAAAAACCCACCCAGCTAAAGATATTAAAAAGGTAAACACAAGTCCTGACTGTTGTAACACCCACATACACACACCATATGCTCCAAACTCCCCACACGGCACCCATGCAGGAGTACAAATTACAAAGCAGAGGAGATTAAATTTTGGCCAAATCAACATTCAACAATAAAGGGCAAAGATATAAAGAGTTGACTGAGTCCTCCACTGTTGTTCATGGCTGAGGCTGTTCTTAAAGCTGTAGTCCATTTTTTTTCTCCTGGAAATTCTGCTTTGGAATTTGAAGTCTTCTGCAGTGCAGAGAAGGATATAAGCAGGCAGGATCCTGCTGAGTTGCAAAAGAAAGAGAGAGAGAGAGAGGCAAGCAGCATTTCTTTTGCTGCCTTCAGATGTTCCTTTTCCAGACTGCCCTGAAGCCAGCAGCAGTGTTTTTTAAAATTCATTTATGGGATGTAGGCATCGCTGGCTAGGCCAGCTTTTTGCTCATCCCTAACTGCCCTTTAGAAGGGCGTGGGGAGCTGCCTTCTTGAACTGATGTAGCTCATGTGCTGTAGGTACACCCACAGTACTGTTAGGGAGGGAGTTCCAGGAGGATATTGACGCAGCAACAGTGAAGGAGAGGCGACGTATTTCCAAGTCAGGATGGTGAGTGGCTTGGAAGTGAACTTGCAGGCGAAGGTGTTCCTCTTAGATTGTAACAGTCGTGGGTTTGGAAGGTGCTCTCTAAGGAGCCTTGGTGAGATCCTGCTATGCATTGTGTAGATGCTACACACTGCTGCCACTGTGCGTAGGTGGCGGAGGGGCTGAATGTTTGTGGATGGAGTGCAATCAAGCACCTGGATAGCGTCATGCTCCATGAGTGTTGTGGGAGCTGCACTCATCCAGGTAAGTAGAGAGTATTCCATCACACTCCTGACTTGTGCCTTGTAGATGGTGGACAGGCTTTGGGGAATCAGGAGGTGATTACTCACTGCAGGATTCCTAGCCTCTGACCTGTTCTTGTAGCCACAATATTTATATAGCTAGTCCAGTTCAGGTCAATGGTAACCTCCAGGATGTTGATAGTGGGGGATTCAGCGATGGTAATGCCATTAAATGTCAAGGGCGATGGTTAGATTCTCTTTTGTCTGGCACTTGTTTGGCATGAATGTTACTTGCCGCTTGTCAGCCCACACCTGGATATTGTCCTGGTCTTGCTGCATTTGGACATGGACTGCTCCAGTATCTGAGGAGTTGTGAATTGTGCTGAACATTTGGCAATCATCAGCAAACATCCCCAGTTCTCAACTAATGATGGAAGGTCATTGATAAAGCAGCTGTAGATGGTTGGGCCTCCAACACTACCCAGAGGAACTCCTGCAGTGATGTCCTGTACTGGAACAGCTTGGCTAGTTCTGGAGCAGAAGTCTTCAGTGCTATTGCCGGAATATTGTCGGAGCCCATAAGCTTTGCAGTATTTAGTGCCTTCAGCCATTTCATGATATCACATGGAGTGAATTGAATTGGCTGAAGCTTGGCATCTGTGATCATCCACTCAGCACTTCTGGTTGAAGATTATTGCAAATGCTTCAGCTTTATCTTTTGCACAGATGGGCTCACCCATCATTGAGGATGGGGATATTTAGAAATGTAGAAAAATAGAAGCAGGAGATGGTCATTTGGCCCCTCAAGCCTGCTCCGCCATTCAGTATGATCACAGCTGATCCTCTATCTCAACGCCATACTCCCTCGCTCTTCCCCATACCCCTTGATGCCTTTAGAGTCTAGAAACCTATCTATTTCCTCCTTAAATGTATTCAGTGACTTGGCCTCCACAGCCCTCTAGGTAGAGAATTCCACAGGTTCACCACCCTCTGAGTGAAGAGGTTTCTCCTCATCTCAGTCCTGAATGGCCTACCCGTATTCTGAGATTGTGACCCATTGTTCTAGAACTCCCAGCCAGAGGAAACATCATCCCTGCATCCAGTCTGTCCAGCCCTGTCAGAAGTTTATACGTTTCAATGAGATCCCTTCTCATTCTTCTAAATTCCAGTGAATACACGTCTAGTCGGCCCAATCTCTCCTCGTACGACAATCCTGCCATCCCAGGAATCAGTCTGGTAAACCTTTGCTGCACTCCCTCTATGGCTTTCTTATGTATGGAGACCAAAACTGCGCACAGTACTCCAGGTGTGGTCTCACCAAGGCCCTGTACAGTTGCAGTAAGACATCCTTGCTCCTGTACTCAAGTTCTCTCCCATTGAAGGCCAACATACCATTTGCCTTAAACAAAAACAAAAAAATGCTGGAAAAACTCAGCAGGTCTGACTGCATCTGTGGAGAGAAGGACAGAGTTAACATTTCAAGTCCGTATGACTCTTCTTCAGAGCTAAAGAGAAGTAAAAATGTGGTGAAAAAATACTGTTTTAAGGGGGGTGGGACAGGTGAAACTGGATAGAAGGCCAGCGATAGGTGGAGGCAAAGGAGAGATTGTAAAAGACATCATTAACAAAAGGTCAAAGGGGTGTTAATGGTGGTAGTACTGGCTAAAGGAGGTGCTAATGGTGACATTGAGTAGAAAGCAGAATGTGATAATAGCCGGACCAGGGTAAGCACTCTGGAAAGAACAGCATGAGCAAGTGACAGATGGCCTTAGTTGGGGGTGGGATAGGTGGTGGGGAAAAAAGATCGAAAAAAGGCTAAAAGGTGGGGATAAAACAATGAACAAAAATGGAAATAAATTTAAATAATAATAAAAAAAATAAGTGGGGGGAAAAAAATAAATAAATAAGTAAAAATGAATATTGAAAAAAGGGGATCAAAAAAGGGTGAGGATGGAGAAAAGAGTTCATGGTCTGAAGTTGTTGAACCCCGTCTCTCTGCCCTCATCTCATCTTCTAATCCCAGCCCTTGCCGTGTATTCACCATACTCCCTGACCTTCCCCACTCTGATGCTGAACGTTCACTACTCGGCAAAGGATTCAGTTTCTGAAAAAGACCCATTCATTCCTACTCTCTGCTTTCTTTCAGCTAACCAATTCCCAATCCCATGTGCATTAATTTTGCACACTAACCTCTTATGTGGGACCTTATCAAAAGCTTTCTGAAAATCCAAATACACACACAATCTTCCTTATCTATTCTGCTAGCTACGTCCTCAAAAAAACTCCAGTAGGTTTATCAAACATGATTTCCCTTTCATAAACCCATGTTGACTTTCTCTAACCCTGTTGATATTTTCTGTGTCCTTGTTATCACATCCTTTATAATTGACTCTAGCATTTTCCCTACCACTGATGTTAGGCGAACCGGTCTGTAATTCCCTGTTTCTTCCCTCCCCGCTTTATTAAATAGTGGGGTTACATTTACCACTCTCCAATCTGCTGGGACTGTTTCAGAATCTACAGAATTTTTGAAGATGACAACCAATGCATCCACTATTTCCACGGCCGCCTCATTTAGTACCCTGGGGTGTAGATTATCAGGCCCTGGGGATTTATCGGCTTTCAGTCCTATTAATTTCTCCAGCACTGTTTTTTCAGTAATACCAATTTCCTTCAATTCCTCCTCATTAGTCCTTTGGTTCCCTAGTATTTCTGGGAAGTTGTTTGTGTCTTCCTCCATGAAGACAGAACTAAAGTGTTTAATTGCTCTGCAATATCCTTGTTCTCTATTACAATTTTTAAAAATTCATTCGCGGGATGTGGGCTTCGCTGGCTGGGCCAACATTTATTGCTCATCCCTAGTTGCCCTTGAGAAGGTGGTGGTGAGCTGCCTTCTGTAACCAGTGCAGTCCCTGTGGTGTAGGTACACCCACAGTGCTGTTAGGGAGGGATTCCAGGATTTTGACATAGCGACAGTGAAGGAGCGGCGATATATTTCCAAGTCAGGATGGTGAATGACTTGGAGGGGAACTTCCAGGTGCTGGTATTCCCATCTATCTGCTGCCCCTTGTCCTTCTAGATGGTAGTGGTCATGGGTTTGGAAGATGCTGTCTAAGGAGCCTTGGTGAATTCCTGCAGTGCATCTTGTAGATGGTACGACAGCTGCTACTGTGGTGGAGGGAGTAAATGTTTGCAGATGTGCTGCCACTCAAGCAGACTGCTTTGTCCTGGACAGTGTCAAGCTTCTTGAGTGTTGTGGGAGCTGCACTCGTCCAGGCATATGGGGAGTATTCCATTACACCCCTGACTTGTGCCTTGTAGATGGTGGACAGGCTTTGAGGAGTCAGGAGCATGTAACTTGCTGCAAGATTCCTAGCCTCTGACCTGCTCTTGTAGCCACAGTATTTATATGGTTAGTCCAGTTCAGTTTCTGGTCAATGGTAACCCCCAGGATGTTGATAGTGGGGGATTCAGTGATGGTAATGGCATTGAACGTCAAGGAGTGATGGTTATATCCTCTCTTGTTGGAGGTGGTCATTGCCTGGCACTTGTGTGGTGTGAATGTTACTTGCCACTTGTCAGCCCAAGCTTGGATATTATCCAGGTCTTGCTGCATTTGGACATGGACTGCTTCAGTATCTTAAGGAGTCACGAATGGTGCTGAACATTGCGCAATCATCAGCGAACATCCCCAGTTCTCAACTTATGGTGGAAGGAAGGTCATTGATGAACCATTGATGGTTGGGCTGAGGACATTACCCTGCTGACCTCCTGCAGTGTTGTCCTGGAGCTGAGATGACTGATCTTCAACATCTTCATTTGTGCTGGATGTGACTCCAACAAGCGGAGAGTTTTCCCCCAGGTTTCCATTGAGTGCAGTTTTGCTAGGGCTCCTTGATGCCACACTCGGTCAAATGCTGCATTGGTGTTAAGGGCAGTTACTCTCGCCTCACCTCGGGAGTTCAGCTCTTTTGTCAGTGTTTGAACCAAGGCTGTAATGAGGTCAGGAGCTGACTAGCCCTGGTAGAACCCAAACTGGGCGTCAGTGAGCAGGTTATTGCTAAGCAAGTGCCGGTTGATAGCACTGTCGACGATCCCTTCCATTACTTTAATGATGATGGAGAGTGGACTGATGAGTTTGATTTGCCCTGCTTTGTGTAAAGAACATGCCTGGGCAATTTTCGACATTGCCGGGTAGATGCCAGTGTTGTAGCTGTACTGGAACAGTTTGGCTGAGGCACGGCAAGTTCTGGAGCACAAGTCTTCAGTACTATTGCCAGTATGTTGTCCAGGTCCATAACCTTTGCAGTATCCAGTGCCTTCAGCTGTTTCTTGATATCACGTGGAATGAATTGAATTGGCTGAAGACTTGGTGCTGGAGACCGCTGGGGGAGGCCGAGATGAATCATCCACTCAGCACTTCTGGCTGAAGATTGTAGCAAATGCGTCAGCCTTCTCTTTTGCTCTGATGTGCTGGGCTTGCCCATCATTGAAAATGGGGATATTTGTGGAGCCCCCTCCTTCAGTGAGTTGTTTAATTGTCCACCACCATTCATGACTGGATGTCAGAGAACTGCAGAGCTTAGGTGTGATCCGTTGGTTTCGGGACCCCTTAGCTTTGTCTATCACTTGCTTGTTATGCTGTTTGGCCTACATGTAGTCCCTTGTTGTAGCTTCACAAGGTTGACACCCTATTTTTATGTTTGTCTGGTGCTGCTCCTGCACTCTTCATTGAACCTGGCTTGATGGTAATGGTAGAGTGGCAATATGCCATGCCACGAGGTTACAGATTGTGGTCGAGTACAATTCTGCTGCTACTGATGGCCCACAGTGCCTCATGGATGCCCAGCCTTGAGTTGATAGATTTGTTTGAAATGTATCCCATTTAGCATGGTGGTAGTGCCACACAACACGATGGAATGTATTCTCAATGTGAAGGCAGGACTTCATCTCCACAACGACCTGATGCCATGAGATTTAATGGGGCCCGGAGTCAATGTTGAGGACTTCCAGGGCAACTCCCTCCTGACTATACACCACAGAGCCACCACCTCTGCTGAATCTGTCCTGCCGGTGGGACAGGACTTACCCAAGGATGGTGATGGTGGTGTCTGGGACATTATCTATAAGGTATGTTTCCTTGAGTTTAACTATGTCAGGCTCTTGCTTGACTAGCCTGTGAGACAGCTCTCTCCAATTTTGGTACTGGCCTCCAGATGTTAGCAAGGAGGACTTTGCAGGGTCAACAGGGTTAAGTTTGCTATTGTCGTTTCCGTTGCTTAGGTCGATGCCGGGTGGTCTGTCTGGTTTCATTCCTTTTAGACTTCTTGGCGGTTTGATACAACTGAGTGGCTTGCTTGGCCATTTCAGTGAGAATTTAAGAGTCAACCACATTGCCGTGGGTCTGGAGTCACATGTATCTAGATAAGGTAAGGATGGCAGATTTCCTTCCAATTCACCAAGGTTTCATGGGCATCATTAGACTTTTAATTCCAGATTTTTATCGAATTCAAATTTCACCATCTGCCATGGTTGGATTTGAATCCAGGTCCCCAGAACATTACCTTGAATCTCTGGATTACTAGCCAGTGACAATATCACTATGTCACCGCCTCCCCGAATGGTGGCATTTTATCAGTGTTGAGGGCTACGAATGAAATAGCTCATTTATTTTTCTTTTTTCCCTGTCTCTCACCTTTTTCCTTCCCCCTCTACCCACCTCACGTTGCCCTGCCTTGACTCTTCAGTCCTTTCAGCTTGTCCTGCTACCTTTAAAGATTTGGTTTCTCAGAGGAACGAAGGTTCCTCTGCTCTTGGACCCTCTTTAAATTTGTACCATTGTAATATTAACATTGCCTTTGTCACCTGTTAAGAGTATAGAGAAAGGCTTTGAGTTCCACTGGTACTTGGACGGACCTATTTTTCTATAACAAAAATGCTTTTGCGTTTTGAAGCAGTCTTGTGCAGGGAGAGAATTTAGTGCCAAGGTAATGGTCAAACATTCTCATCATATCTATTTCTTTTCAAGGGGACTTTGACCAGTGCCTTATTTAGGATGCCTGGAACCAAATTTTAGTTTATTATCCTAACCATTTGTGTGATATCCACGGAAATGTTGGTTGTTAGTGGGGAGTCCCACCATAATGAAATCCGTATAGGGGACAATCTAACATTAGCATATTTAGATAAGTGGAGAGTTTGTTTGAATATCAAAGGGAATTGAAAGGTGCCAATAAGCATGTTTGCATCTTGCAGGAGTTTCATAGGTAAATAAAAGTGGGGTTATTATATCTTATTGACCTGTTGGCAGAGACAAGATGGGAACATGAAAGATCTTATATTTGGAAGGATTTGAGTTTCAAAATGTTGTGAGAACCATGGAAACTGAGATGAAAGAGAAAAAAAGTTTTTTTAGAATTACTGTGGAGAGCTGTTTGAGTAGTTGGTCTGTTGAGCTAGAGCTATAAGTTGTTAAGCTGGAGCTGAGTTGGGAGCTGTGGCTCTGGACTGGAAGAAGATACAGCTTTGAATCAGCTATCCAGTCAAACCAAAAAACTATTGGGCTGCAAAAAGCAATTTTATTCTGAAGTTTAGATTTCCACTATGAAGTGGAAGAGAGTTACAGGTTATGTGGTATGCCTTTATTAAAGCTACAGTGCTTTGCCTTGGGTACTATTACTGGATTTTTATAATTAAAGATCTATAAAAGGGAGTGTTACCTCGAGGGTATTTACTTGTGGGTCTGACCAAACAGTCTTTTTGGGGGGATGTTTTGTAAGACTACTTTTTAACTGTGCAAGTGTAATCTTGTGTACTTAAGTAATTTTTTATTCCTGTTAATAAAACTTTTACTTTTAAATTTTAAAATCCCAAACATGTCACTGGATGTCTTGCTGTTGAGATCAGTATATCTACTTCTCATTTTTAGAATATAAAGAAAGGGTAAGCCAAGTTTCCCTCTGGAATTGGGTTTGTGCAGCAATTAACATCGGCTGTGGCCATAACACAATCAAAGGAATAAAATGTAAACACAGTGCATTGTTTGCATTCAGGGTGAATTTGCATAAAAGAAGTTTGTATACAAATGAGTAAAACTGAATGATAATTTTATTATCAAGCAAGTTGTGAACAAACTGAAATTCAGCAGTTTTTTTAAAATTAAGGTTGAGTAAATGAAGAATGCTATGTTATTTACCATTTTAGGGCCTGGTTTTCTACTTTTTATGAAGGTACTTAATATTGAACATACAAATTTCTTTTTTAACTGCTGTCCATATGACCTTCTTAAACTTAGAGCTTCCATTTAATTTGTTTAGCTTCTGTATTTATTAACTCAGCTGCTACCACTTTTCAGGAAAAAAAAGCTAGACTATGATTCCAGAATGAAGTGTGACAGATAAATTACATATTTGTCATGATATTGTGTAGTTAAATTCTTGACATCAACTCCCAGTTGTTTCCCTGTTTGGAAGTTGACATAGATTTAAAGAATGAAGCATTTTTGTCTTAAATTTTAACTTGGTGTGCAATTCTTTAATTCAAAAATGATACTAAGGTGCACATCTCACTCAAAAATAGTGTCAGGTAACTGAATTTCTATCTCATCTCCCTTTTTCATATATTCTTCCTCGTCCTGTCTAATTTTATGGGCTTGAGATCTAGTCACTACACATTCTGGAAACAATCCTGGATGTTCCTCTTGTAGCATCTCGATTTCTTTCACTTCCCCTGGTTGATCCAACGCCCTCGATGAGGCTAATATTTTGAGTCAGCCTGGTCATTCCCCAAGATTCCTGCTATAGGCATTTTATACAATACTCCAACTGTAACCTCTCCATTTGCTAAATCACTTTTTAATCCAACTTTATATAATGGAACTGGTTTATAACATCCGTGGATATCTCCAATTAATATTTTTTCTTTCATTAACCTCTCTGGAAGATAAATTGTATCATCAGCCAGCATCAGTGACTGACTTGCTCCAGTGCGTCTCAATATCTTTGTTGGTTTACCTCCTTGATTAGAAGAATAAGGGAATGCCTCTCCTTTTATAAACAAAATCTTTAAACCCTGCTGTAATTTGTTTTTCCGAATTTGCTTGACTAGTCTGAAGAATTATCTCTATCTCTTTGGTAGATTCTGATCCTTCACTTTACACTTGCACTATGGCTACAGTTTTGTCAGTTATTCCCTTCTCTAAATTAGTTTTTCCTAAAGATCCCCAATACTGCAGTAGGACTTCCAATCAATTTCTAGCAATTAGCTTTAGTATGTCCAGTTTTATTACAATGGAAGCATACTATTTGCTTTTCATCACTTTTTTAGTTTCTAGCCTACTCCTTTGTTGTTTTGATAGGACACCTTTCTGCTCCTTATAACTAGTACCTTTTCCATCACCCGATATTCTATTCCTCCGATTTCCCTGTTGATTCCCATATGACCCTTTCCCTATGTTTAACTGTCTGTGTGAGATATCATTGGTATCATCCAAAACTTCCACATTTCAGTTCTTTGATACTTGTTGCTCATCTAAATAAATCTTAAATGTTACTGGAATGCTATTTCGGAATTCTTCCATAATTATGCTTTCTCATTCTCAAATTTTTTCTCTAACTTCAGTGATTGGAACCGCTGGTCCTAAGCATTTCCCTTTTCCTTGCAAATTCAGCAGATGTTTGATTAGGCTTTTTCCTTATGGTCCTAAACTTGAGTCGATAAGCTTCAGGAACAAACTCATAAGCACTGAGTATTGCCCTTTTAACAGCTTCATAGTCTGCAGATTGCTCTTCTGACAGACTAGTATATACATTCATGGCTGTACTCGTCAGGATACTTAGTAACATTAAGGTCCAAGCATCCTTTGGCCACTAGCTTCACAGCTATCTTTTCAAATTAGGTGAAATATTTTTCAGCTCCATGCTCTGTAAACTTAGGCACTAGGCAAAGATTCTTCATTATATCAAAACGCAATTCCTCATCTAAGCAACTATCCACTCTTTCGCTGTGTACTTAAGCTTTTCTCCAGCCAGTTCATGCTGTCTGATTTCTTTTTCTCTTTGAAACTCTTTCCCTTTCCTTATCTCTTTCCTCCTTTGCTAATATCTCTCTGGAGTTCAAGTTCAACTATTTTCATTTCTGTTTCCTTTTCAAGTTCAACTTTCTGCTTTTCTTTATTTCTTTCTATTTCAAGCTGCTTCATTTGCAACTGAATTTTAGCTAACTCTAGCTGTTATACACTAATTTCAGGTTTCTCTTCTTTTAATTCTGAATGCTGAGTAATTTCTTTAATCACATCACCCTTATGAAATCCTGCTTTTATTTCTACCTTCAATGTATTGGCTAACTCTCTCAGTATATCCTTAGTCAAGGATTTCAAATAATCCAGAAACTGCCACAAAAATTTTAGCAACGGTCAAAACCACTTTTGAGTTCCAATCAGTGTAATATACCTCACAGCAAAATCTGTTCCAATGCCCAGCACCTCCATGTACTCATTTCTTTAAGGATTCACAGATCCCACTTAAATTCAAGTATTTTTGATCCCACACCACTTTGTTACGATCCCAGTTAATGTTAATACTGGACAAGTCAGATTTATTAAACAAGAAAAAATGAACTATATTACACCAGACTGAATGGTTGGAAAGATCTCAATACAAACAGAAGAATACACTTCAAATTCACACTATTGTTTTACCCCAGCAATATCTCTACAGGCACACAAACCAGTGAAGACTTACCACTATAATAAAAACAGAAAATGCTGGAAAAACTCAACAGGCGTGGCAGCATCTGTGGAGGGAGAAACAGAGTTAATGTTTTGAGTCCTTATGACTGCCACACCTGCTGAGTTTTTCCAGTATTTTCTGTTTTTATTTCAGATTTCCGGTATCCACAGTATTTTGCTTTCATCAAGAGTTACCACTAGTTTGACACAAAGGCTTCTCACTTGGGACTGGCACAGTTGCAAATGGTTTTCTTCCAGTGAATTCCTGAGCATTTACTTGATGCTTCTCATCCAACTCGTATCTCTCCCCAAGACACTCAAAACCACACTCCAAACTCGCTGTTTATTCAACCACAAAGCAAGCAAAATTAGTTCTCTAATCTGTCTTCCAGTGCCACCTCTGCTAAATTGATCACTATTCTAAGTTCTATAACTGACATTTCAGTCAACGACTGTCCCTAATAGTCTTGTTGTCTTTCTTATCAGAGAACTTAAAATTCTTGTCCCGTCACAGGCACACACTGAACTTTTCACTTTGTCTTTTTCTGTCTGTCACTGGATCACTGTCACTAGCAACAGTAAAGTTTTCCTAGTTTTCCCTTTTTCTCACTGAACTTTCAACCCCTTTTAACCCATTTTTTTAACTTCGGGGTTGTAAAACCTCCTTAAAAATGTATATATACGAACAAACCAAAAGGACCTGACCTTTTAGTTTGGAATCTATCCAGACTTCCAGGCACCAAGGTTCACAAACAACCTAAATGAAATTGAAACCATTTTTACCCTTCTTAACACACATACACAAAAAATTATATAATAAATTATATTAAAAAAATTCAACTTAATTATACATTGTTCATAAAACTCTAAGAACATATATCAACTTTCTACAATTTTTCCACTTGATCATTAATGATGTTCAATAAATTGAACACAAATTCAGAAACTAAACTGGACCAGCCATACAAATTCTGTGGCTACAAGAGCAGGTTAGAGGCTAGGAATTCTGTAGGGAGTAACTCACCTCCTGACTCCCTAAAGTCTGTCTACCATCTATAAGGCACAAGTCAGGAGTGTGATGGGATACTCCCCACTTGCCTGGATGGGTGCAGCTCTAACAACACTCAAGAAGCTTGACACCATCCAGGACAAAGCCAAATTACAATTAAAGCCAAAAAGGAAAGGACTTGCATTTATGTAGTACCTTTCATGTAACACTTTTGGAGTGTAGTCACTATTGTTATGTAGACAAACGTGGCAGCCAGTTTGTACATAGCAAAGTTGCAAAACAGCAATGTGATGGATATATGATCAGATCATCTGTTTTTCGGCATTGTTTGAGAAGTAACTATTGACCAGGCTGTGTGATTAAAGCTGTAGGTAAATATTTGACTGCTCCTTGTCATTTCCCATAATGATTCTAAACCTGATGATATGATTGCTGTTTGCCAAATGCTCCCCCATTCAGAGATGTTCCACTTGCCTCAATTCATTCTTCAAAACTACATCATCTTTATTGGGCTAGAAACAGGTCATAAAGAAAGTTCTCTTGTGCACATTTCAGGAATTCCTCCTCCTCTTTGCCCTTTACACTTGTTACTATTCCTGCCTATATTAGGATAAGGGTTTTATTATCACTACTGAATTATTTCATTTTTCAGTAACTTTCTTGCAAATTTGCTTCTCTATCTCCTTCTCACCATTACTATGGCATACATCTAGTAGCTCTCTTGTTTCTTAGTTCTAACCAAATGGATTCTGTTTTTGTCTTCTGAACATCATCCCTCTCCAGTGCTGTAATAGTTTTTTTGATCAATACTACCACTCCCACTCCCTTTCTTCCTCCCCTGTATCTCTTGATTATCTTGAAACCAGTAATATTAAGCTCCTAGGCCTCCCTTCCTTGGAACCAAGTTTGTTATTGCCACTATAGCATAGTCCTTTGTGATGACTTGTGCTTGCACACACCAACCTTATTTACCATGCTACGTACATTTATGCACATACATTCCAAACTCAACTTATTACTACTTCTCTATTTTCCCCCGCCTCATCCTTCTGAACTTATTTTTTATTTATGCAATTTGCTTCCCCCCCCCACCCCCCCCCCCCCAGTTGTTTTATCCACCTTGTTTCTCCTCTCTAATGTTTCATCCTGGAGCCCATCTCCTCCCACATTAGTTTAAACCTTCCACCACAGTACTAGTTAACCTTCCCACAAAGAGATTGTTTTCAGCTCTATTGAGGTGCAACAGGCCACTTTTGCAACGGAATTGGTCCCAATGTCCAAGGAATCTGAAGTCCTCCCTCCTGTACCAATTCTCCAGCCATGTGTTAACCTGCCTCCTTCTATTCTTATACTCATGTGTGTATAGTGGGAACACATGGACTGCAGCAGTTCAAAAAGACAGCTCACTAGGGCAGGGGTAATCCAGAGATTACTCCGTTTTGAGATCCTGTTCTCTAATTTTCTTCCGAGCTCCTGAAACCGTGCAGTACCTCAGCCATCTTCCTTCCTATGTGACATGTTCCCACATGGACTGTGACTTGCAGCTGTTTCTTTTCCTCCTCTCTCCCGCTTCAAAATGTTCTGTACCCTGTCAGTGATATCCTTTCGTTATGGTATCACGGATGCAATATACCATGAGGGGCTCACATTGTGGTTGCAGAAACGCCTGTCCTACTATCAAATCCCCTATGACCACACCATTTCTACACTTTTCTGTCCCCCCTTGTGCAGTCATTTCCCCCACAGTATCGTGGATGTGCTCTAGACTGAACTTCCCCAAGGCGTTGTCACCCACATTGTTACTCAGCACTGTAAACTGAGTTGTAAGTGCCATACTGCCGGAGGATCCCTGTATGTCCAGCCTATTTCTACCTTGCTGGATGGCTACCCACTTACTATCCTCAATTTTAATTGTTGCTACAAGGTGATCATCTCCTGAAGCATGTTCTCCAGGAAATGTTTAACCTCCCATATGCCATGCAGTGATTCCGGTCACTCCTCAAGCTCAGGAATCCTGACCTCACTCTTGTACCACTCCCACAGCCACTCATTCACTTGCACTATCTTCCTGTTTCTGTACTCGTTAGCAAGTGGTAACGTAAGTGATCACCACCTTTTGACGTCTTTTTCTTCAATTTTTTTCCTATTTCCTGAGTTTCTGCCTGTGGGATCTAAACCTCTTTCCTGCTTACGTCAAAGGTTCCAACATGGACCACAACTTCTGGCTGTCCTCCTTTCTCTTGCAGAATATCCTTTACCCTGGCACCCATCATGTGTCTCATCTGGCTCTTTAGCATTAGTGATTTAGCGCTACATGAAGCTGATCCTGGCTCACATAGCCAGGATAGAAGCCAAGAAGGAAGAAATGTTGCATAATGATGTCAGCTGTTCTTAGAAAGACATGCGAACCTCATTTACTGGAAAAGAGCCATTTTGGCAAATAAAATAACAGCAGGAGAGGTGGAAGAAAAACTTAGTGTGAGGCTGCTGTAGCACTTTGTGTTAAAGCTAAGGCTAGGGCTGGAAAGGATCCAATTACCCATTACTGCACAATCTGAAATCTGCTAAACTTTGCCTGATTTTCTTTTTATTGGCAGTGTTCCAGAACCTTATTAACCAACATGGAGTTGTTAGACCTATTACTACTATGTCAGGAAGATATAATAATTCTCATAGTTATTGGAATTTATTGTAAAATAGTGGTGTGTCTGTGAGACTTAATTGGATTAAAGGCAGCTGGTCTGAAGGCTTTGTTGTAAACATGGTAAATGTGGGAAGTTTAAAATGTAAGGTCTAAAAGGACATTTGTATTTTTGAATAAACCAGACTGGATTGTTTTCAAAGGAGGGGTGAAATGTGTCACCTAGCCAGGTGAAGTTTAGAAAGTGTGTTTATTTTTCCCAAAGATTACTGGTAAAACTTAGTACAATGAGAGATTTTTTATTATGAGAAAGATAAAGGTCAAAGACATAGTGAAACAATGGGAATTCAGGCACTCAAAGGGGAAAATATGTATAAAGGAGTGAAAGCTGATTGTAAGGGTAGGTGTTTTAAGAACTGGTGTGAAAAACCTTCAGCATCTATGCCTCAAGCTGCTGTTTTCAAAGAACTGAAGTTAAGAAAACTCACTTTGAATTTGACTGGTTCAGGATATTGTTTGTCACCTTGCCTGGGTCTTTTAAAAATATGTCTTACTGTTGCCTTAACGAAAGTGTAACTGGGAGTCAGATTAAGTGGGGAATTTAGAAGTTCAGAAGCTATCATAGTAATTTGTAGATCTATGTATGTATTTAAAGCCATTTCTCCTATTAATAAATATTTAATCTAGTTTTGTAAAAACCCATAAGACTTGGTGGCCTTGTTACTACTGAATTCAAGGCATGCCTCTCGAAATTTATACAAATTGTAAAACAAGTTTTCTTTTGGGATTTATACAAATTGTAAAACAAGTTTTCCTTTGGGATTTAAACAATTCAGCATTTACCATCAGCTGTGCCATAACATACTGACCAATGAATTTTCTAGAAAGTGACAGTAACATTTTTAACAGTAACATGGTTACTTCTGGGTGACAAGTTAGCTTAAAAGTGATGCTCCCAATTTTTAAATTTGTATAACAATTAAGTATACTATGATTTTCAGTGTCATCCACATAGTTGCTGTGGTGAATTTTCAGTAATTTAAAAACACTTGTCTAAATGACAGTTTCCCACCACCGCCCCCCCCCCCCCCCCCACCGCCCCCTCTTTTTAGGCAATCGACGAAATATCTACCATAAGATGAAGTATCTCTGCCTGCCTCAGCGACCATAAACAGGGAACAAAATGAACTCAAGCTGTGCTGACAGGTATGAACTTTGTTTTGATTTTAAAAAATTAGTGATTTTTATCATTGAGTAAAATTAACCAATCCTAATGTACTTGGAGGCCTGGGAGTTTACATAGAATTACATAGAATATACCGCAGAGAAACAGGCCGTTTGATCCAACAGGCCCATACTAGCATCTTGTTTCAATAAAGTCTGCAATACTTCCTCATCTCACTTTAAGCATAAACCTCAATTCCCTTCCCACTCATAGGCTTATCTAGCTTCCCCTTTAAAGGCGTCTATATTATTTGCTTCACCTACTCCTTGTAGTAGCAAGTTCCATATTTTCATCAATCTCGGGGTCAAGATGTTTCTTCTGAATTCCCCCATTTGATTTCTTGCAAACACTTTGCCTACTCAATCGAAACTTTGCATAAATCTAAAGATTCCTGTTAGGTCATTCATCAAGAGAAAAGAGACCCAGCCTGTTTATCCTTTCCTGATGGCTATAACCACGCACTTATGGTACAGAAAGTTTAACAAGGATAATGTCATCTCCAGTCCCTCTTTATCCTCCTCCTAGTATAGTGATCAGAACTGCATACAGTACGCCAAGTGGTCTGAACAAGGTTTAATTCAAGTTTCACATAACTTCTCTACTTTTAAATTCTATCCCTCTAGAAATAAACCCTGATGGTTGATTTGCTTTTCTTATTGACCCATATCACAACCTTTTTGTGATTTATGTATTTGTGCTCCAAGATCCCTTTGCTTTTCCACCTCAGTTTAGATTCATGTTTTTCAAGTAATATGTGACTTCATTATTTTTCTTATCAAAATGTAATACCTATGTTGCAATTCATTTGTCAGATATATGCCTGTTCTGCATATATGTTAATTTCTTTTTGCAATTTGTTTTAATCCTTCTCAGTGTGAGCTAGCTCTCCAAATTTACTGTTGTCTACAAATTTAGATACTACATTTTTGATTCCAAAACTTAAATCATTAATGTAACTTGTGAACTACAGTGGTCAAAGCACTGATCTTTGTATCTTCTGCCAGTCTGAATAGCAAACCTTTACCTGTGCCCTTTGCTTTCTCTCTCTTAGCCAGCTAAGTAAACATGCTTCTAATTGTCCCCTGATTCCGCATGCTCTGTCGTTGTTCATTAGCCTATTATGTGGTACTTATTGAAAAATGCCTTTTCGAAACCTAGACATATTGCATCTACTGTGTTACTCTTGCCTACTGTCTGTTACCTTTTCAAAGAATTCAGTGAGATTGGTCAAACAAGACTTTTCCCTTTTAAAATCTGTGCTGACTATACATTATTATATTTTTCATTTCTAGATGTTCTTTGGTTTTCCTCTTTAGTAGGGATTCCATTAATTTTCCTACCACCAATGTTATGCTGACTGATCTATAGTTGCCTGGACACCTATCTTCTTAAAAAAAACGTGAGCCAACTGCCAGTCTTCTGGCACAATACCTTTCTCTAATGAGTTATTAGAAATGTATGGTAGTATCTCTGCTATCTCTTCAAAATGTGCAGATGTAATCCATCCAGACTGGGGTTTATCCTCTAAACTTAATTAGTTTAATTCATATGTTTATTTTAAATGCAGTTATTTCATTTTGTAATCTCATCATTTGATGTCATGACAACCTGTTCTGTTTCCCCGGTAAATACTGAAGTAAAATAATTATATAATATTTCTGCCATTTCTTTATCATTACATGCTATATTACCACATTCATGTCCCCACTTTCGTTTTTTTAGTTGTGCCTATAAAATGTTTTATTTTATGTTCATTGATAATTTGATTGCGTGGTTCCTCTTTGACACCCTAATTTTATTTTTTTACTTTTCCCCTAGTGTCTCTGCATTTTTCTTGCCCTTTCACATGATGTGGGCATCTCTGGCTAGGCCAGTATTTGTTGCCCAACCCTAATTGCCCTTGAGAAGGTGGTGGTGAATGGCCTCCTTGAACCGCTGCAGTACATGTGGTGCAGGTGCACCCATTGTGCTGTTAGGAAGGGTTTTTATACAGCGACAGTGAAGGAATGGCAATATAGTTCCAAATCAAGATTGTGTGTGGCTTGGAGGGAACTTCCAGATGGTGGTGTTCCCATGCAGCAGCTGCCCTTCTTCTAGGTAGTGGAGATCATGGGTTTGGAAGGTGTTGTCGAAGGAGTCTTGGTGAGTTGCTGCAGTGATCTTGTTGATGGTACACATTGCTGCCACTATGCATCAGTGGTGGAGGGGGTGAATGTTTAAGGTGCTGTATGTGGTGCCAGTCAAGCGGGCTGCATTGTCCTGGATGGTGTTGAGCTTCTTGAGTGTTGTTGGAGCTGCATCCAGGTAAGTGGAGAGTACTGCATCATACTCCTGACTTGTGTCTTGTGGATGGTGGGCAGGCTTTAGAGAGTCAGGAGGTGAGTTACTTATGAGTTATTCTCCCTTGAAATGCTCTCCACTGCTGCCCATGTATTTAGTGTATGTCCCTTACCATGCCGTCAATTTTTCCCTTAAGTATTTTTATCCTTTCTCCCTATCCCCTCCACCCTCACCTCCAACAGTAAGTGCGAGGAGCTTATGGACTTCTTTCTCACTAAGATCGAGATCATCTGATCAGCTGCCTTTGCTGCGTCCCTCTCTTTCACTAGCCCACCTGGCCAAACTTGCTATAATGCTTCCCCCCTGCCACTAGCCCTGAAGTCACATCTTTCTCTCATTTGTGTCCTCATACCCTCTTCAAGCTCACCATGTCTATGAGACCCACCTCCTGCTCCCTCAATCCTATTCCCACTCAACCAAATTCCCCTCCTGGTTCTCGTGTTAGCTGGCATTGTAAGTGGCTCTCTTTTCAGTTGTTCCTCTTTCCTTTAAAATTACTTCATTGGAAATTGTACACAAAGCCAAACATTCCAGTTGTTTTCATTCATTGTTGATTTTGGTGGAAAATAGTCAGCTTTGCCTTTTTCGTTGAGGTTTAAAGACTCAAATGAACAAAAAGCACATTTTTGTTTTGATAACCCTTGTCTGTGCCATGCATGCTACATAAATAACTGGCTCCAGAAGAAGGTAATTCAAAAGTAAAATACTGAGGATGCTGGAAATCTGAAATAAAAACAGAAAATGCTAGAAATCCTCAGCAGGTCAGGCAGCGTCTGTGGAGAGAGAAACAAGAGTTAACATTTCAACTTGATGACCTTTCATTAGAGCTGGCAGGAAATCATTTCAGATCGAAGTATTTAAACCTCTAGTTTCATAGTGAAACCATTTGTAAGATCTTTTACAAGTCCAGCTTGTCATTTTTTGGGAGGGCTGATTTGTTTAGGTTTATAGACTCAAATGAACAGAGAACATATTTTTGTTTTGATAATCTTTGTGTCTGTGTCATGAATGCTACTAAAATAACTGGCTCTAGAAGAAACTAATTCAAAAATGAGGATTTTAAGAAGCCTTATTGTCTTTATATCTCCTCATGTGTTAATAGGGATGACGGAAGGCTTTTTGATAGACTAATGGAAGAAGATGATAAGGACAAAGCAAAAAGGTGAGTCTTTGAGAAAAGGTTTAAATAAAATAGAGCTGGGGATTAACTCATTAGTAAATAAATAATTTCTGAAAGTTTTTTTTCCACTGTCATCTTTTAGCACCTGAAAAAGAATAGTTCAGAACATGATACCATTTCAACAGAAATTCCTTTATAGCTGGGGACAAAAAAAAACAACAAAAACTATCAAATTAGTAGCTTGTGAGTACATTGTTCCTTGCACAGTTCCAACTTCCCATAACCCCAGACCCATTATTATTCATTACAAATTTACTGCAAATCACCTCATTCAACAGTATCCTTTATCCTTACAGGAATACTAGTAATGAGCATATAAATACATAAAATTAAAACAGATTATACATGTTTGCTTGTCTTTTACCTTAGACAAAATTTTACTAGGTAGCATACCAAATCATACTGATTACAATATATTATTTCTATTTAACTTGTCCCAAATTTAAATAATATTGTTGTCGAACAATATGTTCAATTTATTTCTCTTCAAATAATTCTCTTCGTCCTTGAACCACCTAGAGTTTTAAAATTTACTTTTCCTTTAAAATTAAACTCAAATAAATTCCCTTTTGCATTGAGCACAGGGACCAGCAACTCATATCAATTTAAATTTCAAAAATGTCCAGGCTTGGTGATTTTAAAATCAGCTTATCAGAGACAAAGGTGTTGACAAAGGTGTAGGGAAGTTGACTACAACTGATTTACAAATGCTTTAAGTCTCAAAAGATAACAAATAGTGACAAATCTGAATGACTTTAAAGCCATTTTTTTTAAAAAAAAGAAAGGCAAAGCCGTAAGTCCAAACTATCACAATATTGTCATAAAGTTCTTTGATCTTTAAAAATGTTATATTTGCTTGCTGTGCTGATTGCATAATCCACCTGGTAAGAAAAGATTAAACAAGATCCATTTGGCTTGAGGTCAAATTAATTAGTTCAGTCCAAATATATCTTATCAATTTAAAAATTTAAAATTCCTGCAGGCAACTGAACTCTGCACTGTAAAGAAGGGCAGAGCTTCTCCACTCATTCAGACAATTTCCAAATTTATGTTTTTCCCAACTTTTAAATCTGTTTTTATCAAATTATCCTTTTTAGTGTAGTGTGAGCTTAAAACAAACGTTTTTTTTTTTAAGTTCTATTTAACTGCCTCCAAACTTAACCAACTCACATGTGAAGACCTATGTCTGGATTAAGATTCTCACATGTTTAACAAAACAAAATTTGAATTGCAACTTTGATCAGAAATGTCAACTCGAAATTATAACTTAAATTTATTTCAATTACTTCTCCATTAATCTAGATAGCAATTCACATTGTGAAATTCCTTTTAAACTTAAAAGTGCTGAAACAAAACTTAAAACAGACATCATCCACACAAAATTTTTTTTTTTTTCCCACACACATTCTCCCCAGAAGCTTCCCATACTGTACCTAGCATTCTGTATTCACTCATTTTAACACCTTAAAACTAAATCAAAACAATAGAAATAGCATGTGCTGCTTTTTAGTTTAAAAAAGGGATGCAAAGGAATAACTTAAACCATGACTCTCCGTTCGTTCTTCTTTAGCTCTTCTTTCGTCAAGGTACCTTTTCAAACAACTGTAAGTAAAAACTCAAAGTGACTTTTACAGCAGCCTCTCACAGCATAGGGGAGACAAAGAGAGTCTTCAAGGGTTCATTTCAGAACAATCAAAGCGACAAAGTTTACAGTCACAGCCACACTGCCCCTAAGTGTCATTGCTCACTAATCCCCTAGAGGACTCCCATCTCCTCTCTTTCAGAAAAAAAACTGCATTCACTCCTTAAACAACAACTGAAAACAACATACAGAACCAGGCCACATAGAAAATCAGACAGACTCAAGAATTACAAACATCCCTATAGTTGACATATACGCAATTTCCCCTTTTCATTTTCGCAGACAGCAAAACTCCACTGTGGGTTGTTTCCAACTTAACTTACTCTAACCAATATTCCACTTAAAGAAGCCATAGATATTTGCGCTGTAACATTACATCATCGCAATCTAGACCCACCACTTTTGCGTGAATCAGTATTCATTGAGCTTATGAACTCGGCAACTCCAGCAGTTGTTTGGTTGTGATGACACCATGTATGCCCAAATAGATGGTGTTGCCATGGAATCCCCTTTAGGCCCAGCTCGCGCAAGCATCTTTATTGGGTTCCATGAGAAACATTTCTTCAATGGAATGACACCCAACCTCCTACCCCTTACATATTTCCGATATGTGGATGACACTTCTGCTATATTTAAATCTGCAGCTGTATGTAATAAATTCCTTGCATGCCATAATTCTCATTCAGAGTGCCAGTGCAGAGATGATGGGCTGAATGGCCTCCTTCTATGCTGTAATGATTCTGTAAACCATTATCTTATTTCTCTCACCTTCTCTGTTTATGCAAAAAATACCTACAGTTGCAAAACTAATTAGTTTAAAGTTAAAAACACTAAACTGTAACACCCATTTTATGCTTTTACTGAATGCTAATTGGCTACTGGTAACTATAATCATATCGCTTTCTTCCTTGTCCTTGTTCTGGGCATCCCACCACCCTTTTTTGCTTAGCTGTGGGGTCTTTCTGATTTCATCCTCTCATTTTCTATTGGTTTCTTATTTTTAACCATTATAAATTTGGTTATTGACCCTTCCGGGCCCCACTCATTCTCGTCTACTCTGGACATGATTATACGGCACCCTGCCTTTGACCTGCGCTTCGGTGGTTCTGATCTGCCTGTCTCCTTGTGCAGCTCTACCTGGCCTGTCGTCTGACAGTTCTGACCTGACTGCTACCGGCTCACGGCTAAATGTGCAGCTCCTGCTTCCTCACCTTCAGCTGACTTTCAGGTTCAGGTCTCTGCAAACTGTATCACACGATCGCCAGACTTACAACCTAAATATGGAAGGTAAATAAAGGTACCCAACCACCTGGTGCGTCTAACCGACTGGTTCCTCAGTCGCTGGTGGAGACCTTGCTTGCAGCGCCAATTGTTGTAGAGTATAAGACACTTGACACAGAGTCAGCTGTAAGTGAATCGAGCAGCAGTTTAGCAGTTTATTCAATACAAGTTTGCATCCAGGGGAATGCTCTCTCAGGATGCCCTAAGAGGCAATTCAAAGATACACAGTTTCCATCAGTTATCTATACCATCTTTGTGATGCCTCATCATAAACTCTCAATGTTCTTATCTTGTATGTCTAGCTTGGTACGTCCGCAATTACAGATGAGTTTACAAAGCATTCATAGAATGACTTGACATTTAGCACAAACAATGCCCACAGTTCTGTGAATCATGAACTTTGCCTCATCTATTCTGATGATTTACTACTTTGTCCAGCCATCTGCTTTTCTTGGCTTGACCTTGATCAGGTATCCACTCCCTAGTCTGACCAAAAGGTTACATTCCTTACCACGTCCACTCTAGTTTTCTTTTTAACTGCAAACACTTTTAAAGCTTCTACCAGCAGTTTGGTCAAGTCTTGGGTAATCCAAGGGTACACCACTTCACTCATCATTAAGACATCGTGATTCAAAGAGTGATGCAGCTTGATGAACAAGTTCTCGCCATTTTGAATCATTGGTAGCAAGCTCCTCTCATTCATTAATGTCAATGCTGCTATGCTTCAAAGAGAGCTTCTGGTGTCTTTGAAGTGTTTTATTTGCCCTCCCCTGGAACACTGGCCATTTGAGAGTTGAGAAAACATGCCCTGGCAGGAGAGATGCTTTTCAGCCTCTGAACTTTGAATCACAACGTCTTAATGATGAGGCAGAGTGACAGCAGAAAATTCTTCAATTCTTCCCTGAAACTTCACTAAATGGGCAAAAATTATTTCTAATGCTACATTTAGCTGTGTCTTCCCCAACTTTCATACATGATATCTGGTGTTATTAGGAGAAGTAAAGAAACAAAAGATGGGTTTAGAGAAGCTGTAAATGGCAACAGCAGAACCATTATAAGAACGTGTTACTCAAAAGATTGGGAGGAGTGGTTATAATCTGAAATTGTTGAAATTTAACTTTGTGTATTAGTTGTGGCTTAGTTGGTAACATTCTCGCCTCTGAGTCAGAAGATTGTGGGCTTAAGTTCCATTCCAGAAGCTGAGCTCAAAAATCAATGCTTGACACTCCATTGCGGTACTGAGAGTATGCTGCATTGCTGGAGGTACTATCTTTTGGATGAGATGTCAAACTGAGGCCTGATCTGCTGTGTCAGGTGGATGTAAAAAATCCATGGCACTATATTGAATAAGAGCGGGTGAGTTATCTCCGGTACACTATCCAATATTAATCTGAACTATAAATATCACAAAAACTGACTATCTGGTCAATATCACATTGCTGTTTGTGGGACCTTGCTGTGTGCAATTTGGTTGTTGTGTTTCTTACATTGCAACAATGCCTACTTTTCAAAATAACATCATTGAACGTGAAGCCGTTTGAGATGTCTGGTGATCATGAAAGGTGCTACATAAATGCCAGTCTTTTTCTTTTTTGAGTTTAATGTTTAAAGTGTCTAATGGAAAGATAAGATACTATTCCTCAAGTTTCTGTTGAACTTCATTAGAACAGTTTGGAAGAATGAGATCAAGTGGAAGTGAGACACAATTAAAGTGACAAATGACCAGAAATTAAGGGCAGGATTTTGCCCTCAGCGGGGGTGCTTGGTGGAGGCGGTTGGGAAGCCGACCGCTGCCTGCGATCAGCACTGGACTGCGATTTCACGCTGGTGGGCTAATTAAGGCCCGCCATGTGTGAAACGCAAACGGCAGTGCTGAGCGCTGCCTGTGTGTGGGGGAGAGGAGGAGGTTGCATGGGTCGAGTGCTAACTTCATAATCTCCCTGAGGCATAGACCTGCCTCAGGGCGATGAAGCAAAATGGAAAAATAAAAAATAAAAATGTAATGAAACATGTCCCCTCATATGACTCTATTAATGAAAGATTAAAGTTTTTATTTTTTTTATATTATCTTTTGGAAGCCTCATCCCGCCCATGGATGAGGTTTCAAAAAAAATGCAAAGGCCACTTGGACCTTTTTGCCTGCCCGCCAACCGTTAGGCAGTGAAAATTCTAATTTAATTGATTACTTAATGGCCTTAATAGACCTTTTAATTGTTGGCAGGCACACGCCGGAGACGGCAGTGCGCCCGCTGACCGAACTATCACGCAACTACACATTGATGCCGGCACGCTCGGCAATGTCAACGTGTGTCATTTCATGCTCGAACGGGTCGGGTTCACGCGTCCGAGCGAAAATTTCTGCCCTAAGGGTCACGCTTGTGGACTGAATAGAGCTGTTCAGAAAGGCACCGGCACCGGCTCTCGGAGCATTTTAACTTAGTGCCAATCTCCTGCCTTTTCGCCATAATCCTGTACGTTGTTTCTATTTAGATAATCATCCAATGCCCTCTTGAATGCCTCAATTGAACCTGCTTCCACCACACTTTCAGACAGTACATTCCAACCCCTAACTACTCACTGTGTGAAAAAGATTTTTCTTACCACCTTTTGCTTCTTTTGCAAAACGCTTTAAAACTGTGCCCTCTGGTTCTCGATCCGTTTACAAGCAGGAACAATTTCTCCCTATCTACTCTATCCAGACCCCTCATGACTTTGAAAACTTCTATCAAGACTCCTCTCAACCTTCTCTTCTCCAAGGAAAACAGTCCCAACTTCTCCAGTCTTTCCTCATAACTGAAGTATCTCATCCCTGGAACTATTCTTGTAAACCTCTTCTGTATTCTCTCCACTGCGTTCACATCCTATAGTGTGGTGCTCAGAACGGTATACAGTCCTCCAGCTGAGGTCTAACTAGTGTCTTATATAAGTTCATTATAACCTTCCTGCTCTTGTACTCTATGCCCCTATTAATGAAGCCTAGAATACTGTATGCTTTAGAAACAGCTCTCTACCTGTCCTGCCACCTTTAATGACTTATGTACATATACACCCAGGTTTCTCTGCTCCTGCACACTCTTTAGAATAGTGTCCTTTATTTTATACTGTCTTTCCATGTTCTTTGTACCAAAGCGTATCACCTCACACTTCCCCGCATTGAACTTCATCTGCCACCTATCTGTCCACTCCACCAATGTGTCAATGTCCTTTTGAAGTTCTACACTGTCCTCACAGAGTTTACATATCAGGAAGAGTAAGGGTCCCAATACCGACCCCCGGGGAACTCCTCTACAAACCTCCTTCCAGCCCAAAAAATACCCATTAACCATTACTGTTTTTTATTCCTCAAGCCAGTTTTGTATCCACATTGCTACTGTCCCTTTTATTCCATGACCTATAACTTTCCTCACAAGCCTGTTGTTTGGCACTGTATTGAATGCGCTTTGGAAGTCCATATACACCACATCAACGGCCTTGCCCTCATCAACCATCTCTGTTACCTCTTCAAAAAAACTCCAAGTTAGTTAGACACGATTTTCCTTTAACAAATCCATTCTTCCTAATCAATCCACGTTTTTCCATGTGACTATTAATTCTATCCCGGGTAATTGTTTCTAGCAGTTTCCCCACCACCGAAATTAAACTGAATGGTCTGTAATTGCAGGGCAGATCTTTACAACCTTTTTTGAATAAGGGCGTAATGTTTGCCATTCTCCAGTCCTCTGGCACCTCCCCCGAATCTGGGGAACATTGAAAGATTATTACCAGTGCCTCTGCAATTTCCACTCTCACTTCCTTCAATATTCTTGGATGCATTTCATCCGGTCCCGGTGCCTTATCAACGTTAAGTACGGACAGCTTATCCAATACCACCTCTTTATCAATTTTAAGCCCTTCTAGTGACTGAGTTTCCTCCTCTGTCACCGTGGCCTGGGCACCATGGCCTCGTAGGTAAAGACAGATGCAAAGTATTCATTTAGCACCTCAGCCATGCCTCTTGCCTCTGTGTAAAACCCCTTTGTGGTTCCTAATCGGCCTTTCCCTTTTACCACCCTTTTACTATTAATGTGCAAAAACAGGAATTTGGCATTGGTGAGATTGGGTGTAATGGGGAAGGATGTACTAACTAGACCAGATGATATTGCTCATAAATAATATGGTTTTCAGAGCGCAACAAACAAAATAAAACCAGTAATAGCATCGCTGGATAGGATGTTGTGTGATCCCTACAACGTTTGGCTATTTTAAGCACCAAATGTTGGCTCAAGCAGTTTGTCGAATGGCTGGTTTCTGTGTTCTGAACTTCTGTATATTTCTATGATTTGGTAACTCCACACTGACATGGAATTAAATGTTGCACTTCATCTGCTTGCTTATATTATTTTTGAAAATTATATAAAAATGTATTCGCTACCATCTTTTAAATCAAACATAGCAATTCATGGAGGTTTCTTGCGATGGCAGTTAAATTTTCTATCAATGCTTTGGAAAGTTATTTTAATTGTTGGAATAATGATCAATTTACCAGCCTAATTATTTCAGCATTTCTATTTCACATACAGTGGCTGAATTACTTGAGATAGCTGCTGAATTTCAATGAAAATGATTTGAAAATTTTGGCTTTAAAGATTTACATATTTATATTATTTTCACTTGCCACCAATTTATCATACATAAAATTATTTCATTTCAATTGTTCGAACATTTTCCAAGATATTTTGATGTGAAATTAAATCTACCAAAATAGGAAAAAGATTTAGCTGAAAAAGGGACAAATGAGCCTATAAAGTCTCTCAGTATTTTATGAATGATTTCTACATTCATTTAATTGAAGCAAATATTAATACATTTATGTAAATTGTGCCAATTACAAGCAGAAAGAAGATTGAGGACATGTCTCAAAAAGAAGCTTGGACCAACAGAATAAAATACAATAAGCAACTTCATAAAGTGGTGGAGTTAGGAATGAGAAGGAAAAAGGTCACAAGAGACATGAAAATCTAAAGTTTCACCATAATTTGCCTTTTCTGTTATGATGCAGTAGAATAAAGCTACTGGACCCTCAGTAAGCCAGTATGACTTTTGAACAGTTACTTGTCCACTTACTCATTCTTTCGCTCATAGCTTTAATTTAATTTAATTTAGCAAAGTTGCTAAATTACTTATTGAAGATATAACCATCTAAATTCAGAAAATCATTTGAAGCATTTTTAAAGGTCAAAAATATAATTTTTTTTAGAATCTTGGATGAATTATCTGTATTTATGAATATAATTTGCTATTAGAAGTATTCTTGTGTCCTTAAGAGTGTCTAGGAACAAATCTGAGAAGAAACGACGAGACCAATTCAATGTGCTGATCAAAGAACTTGGCTCCATGCTACCTGGTAATACTCGGAAAATGGATAAATCAGCAATATTACAGAGAACAATTGACTGTTTACAGAAGCACAAAGGTAGTTAACTGTGTTCTACTCTGTTCTATCCTAATAAATATCTTAAGTGTGTGCTAAATTTATTGGGGAGGGAAAGGCGGTAATTGGGGGATTCATTATTTCATGCTAGTAATTTGGTGGGTATTTTTTTAATTTTTAAAATAGATTAAGATCATAAAGGCAACTTTTATTTACTCTTCGCATACAAATAGGAAAATCTTTATATCACAATGGAAAATTCACACTCGGGACCATAAACCCTTTAAATTTATACAAGTAAGCTTCCAGCAAGGGGGAATGAGAAAAAGAACTTTTTTTACACAGCAAGTAATGACCTGGAACTTGTCTGTGATGATGGTATGGAAGATAATGAATAATTTGAAAAGGAAATTAAATGGGCACTTGAGGGAAATAAACTTACTGGGCTACAGGGATACAGCAGGGTCGTGGGACTGATTGGGTTGCTCTACAAGGAGGCAGCATTGATTTGACGAGCTGAATGGCTGCCTTCTGTGCCATGGTGACTCTGACTCTCTGATTGTTTTTGATTTTTTTTTGTTGCATTCAGTTGGCATCATTGCTTTTCTTGGATCTTGGTATTCTGATCTTGACCTGGATGATTTACTTAAAAGAAAAATAGACCAGTAGCTAGTGCATGCCAATATCCAGCTTCAAAAGAGACTGTGCTTTGCTGTCCTGCTGATATGAGACACATCCCTGCTTGCTGCCACTGGTACTTTTTTTTCCTCCGGTTAAAATTGGAATGAGCTGTAGGATTAGCCAGAACTAAGCTTTAGTCCTTGCAACAACAAAAAAATTAAATAGAAAGGATTGTCAGCTTTCTGAATCTTTGGACTTGACATGGTACTGAGTGATGAGATGAGTGCGTTCAAAATAAAAAAGGGATATATTGAAAAAATACTTTAAAAACTTAAAAAGGATAAAGGTATAGTCCAGATGGATTGCCTCCATGTATTTTAAAAGAATCAAGGGAAGAGGGAGCAGAGGCATTGCTACACATATTTAAAAATTTGTTAGAAAAAGGTACAGTGCTAGAGGACTGGAAGATAGCTAATACATTTCCTATATTTTGAGAAGGGGGATAGAACATGTCCAGGAAATTATACACCAGTCAGCATGACATCAGTTGTAGGAAAAATAATGGAATCCTCACTATAGGAGAGAATAGAATAACAAGTAGACATGAGAAGTATAATAATGAATTGTCTGCATGGATTTCAAAAAGGAAAATCTTGCTTGACTAACCTTATTGAATTTTTTTGAGAAGGTAACAGCGAGCGTAGACAATAGTAATGCAGCAGGTGTAATTTATCTGGATTTTCAGGACCTTTGATAAGGTGCCCTGTGATAGACTAATGAATAAGGGAATGAGGAATCAAGGGACAAATGGTAGAATGTATTGCTAGCTGGCTTCAAGACAGAAAGTGGAGAATGGGACTACAGGATAATTATTCAGAGTGACAGAAGGTGGCTAGTGGTGTTCCACAAGGATAAGTGCTGAGACTACTGCTGTTTACAATTTACATTGACAATTTAGACTTTAGACTTGAAAACACAATTTCTAAATTTGCGAAGGCACCAAATTGGAGGAGAGAATCATACAGAGGAGGATTGCAATAAATTATAGGAGGGCATTAATAAACTTGTAGATTGGGCTTATAACTGGCAAATAAAGTTCACCACACAAATGTGAGGTAATATATTTTGGTAGGAAGAATAGGGAGGTCACTTGCAAGGTGCAAGTCTAGGTGGGTTGGAAGAACAAAGGAATATCTGAGTACAAATGCATCAATCACTAAAAGTTATGCCGCAGGTTAGGAAGGCCATTAAAATAGCAAACCAAACACTAGACTTTATTTCTAGAGGGATATTATTGAAGAGTAGGGCAGTTATGCCAAGCCTCTAATTGAAGTTTGGTTCAACCACATTGAAGAATATTGTGTGCAATTTTAGTTGCCACATTATGAAAAGGATATAAGGGCACTGGAGAGGGTGCAGAGAAGATTTACAAGGATGATACCAGAAATGTGTGGGTATACATCAAGAAAGGATCGATATGCTGGGCCCCTTCTCTCTTGAAAGAAAATGGCTGAGGTATTTCAAATTATGAAAAGTTTTGGTAGCGAGAATGTTTTGTCTTGTGGGGAAGAGCATGACTAGAGGCCATCAATACAGGATAGTCATCAAGAAATCCAATAGGGAATTCAGAAGAAAACTGCTGTTTAGAGCATAACTGCTGGGTAGTGAGAATGTGAAACTCACTACTAGGGAGCAGTTCAAGCAAATAGGATAGATGCATTTAAGGGAAAACTCTATAAGCATATGGGGGGGCGGGGGGCGGGTGGAGAAAGGGAATAGCTGGTAGATTTAGATGAGGAAAGATGGATAGAGGCTCAAGTGGAGCATAAACACTGGCATGGACTGGTTGAGCCAAATGGCCTGTTGCTGTGCTGTTATCCCGAGACTGTAACTGCAGGATCAGGTTTAGTAAGAACCTGTGACAAATTGTGCAAGAAGGTCGATTACATCTGGCTTTAGACCCAAATTCCCAGAAGTCAACCCTGCTATCATTGAGGCTTGGCTTAGTTGGTAGCACTCTGACTGTAAGGCAGAAAAGTGGAGTTGATGGATTTGAGCACTAAAACATTCTCTCTGCATTCACGCTACCAAAACTTTTCATAATTTGAAATACGTCAGCCATTTTTTTTCAAGAGAGAAGGGGCCCAGCATATCGATCCTTTCTTGATATGTATACCCACATATTTCTGGTATCAACCTTGTAAATCTTCTCTGCACCCTCTCCAGTGCCTTTATATCCTTTTCATAATATGGCAACTAGAATTGCACCCTATGATGGATTTGAGCACTTAATCCAGGCTGCCACTTCAGTGTTGTATTAAGGGAGTGTTGCATTATCGATGTAACATTAAACTAGGCGCTCTCTGTTCAGATAGAAGTAAAAAAAAATCACATGATCCTTTCTTCTATCCAGGAAGTCACATCTCTCTTACCTATACCACCTGAAGTAGATTAACTGGTAACTCATCCGTTTGCTGTTTGTGGACCTTGCTGTGTGCAAGTAGGCTGCCACATTTTCTGCCATAACAAGTGACTACCTGTTATATTTTAAAAATGAGAGAACAATCTCAAATGTAATACTGCAAATGGAATTAACAAAGCTAATGTGTGACAAATTGAGCTTAAGAAATCAGAGCAGGGATAGACCATACAGCCCATGGAGCCTGCTCCGCTATTCAGTATGATCGCGGCTGATCCTCAGCCTCAATTCCACTTTTCTGACTGTTCCTCATATCTCTTGATTCCTTGGGAGACTAAAAATCTGTCTATCTCAGCCTTAAATATATTTAATGATGGAGCATCCATCATCATCTGTGGTAGAGAATTCTAAAGATTCACAACCTTTTGAGCGAAGAAACTTCTGCTCATTTTAGGCCTAAATTATCGACCTTATCCTGAGACCATGCCCCCATGTTTTAGATTTAAAACAGCCTCTAGTATCTACCTTTTCAAGTCTTTCAGAATCTTGTATGCTTCAATAAGATCACCTCTTATTCCTCCAAACTCCAGAGAATATAGGCCCAATTTACTCATTCCCCTCATCAAAAGGACAACCCTCTTATCCTTTTGAGCCAATTGAGTGAACCTTTGCTGTAACACCTCCAATGAAGTATATCCTTCCTTAAATATGGAGCCAAAACTGCGCAGTGTTCTGGGTGTGGTTTCACCAAAGCCCTGTGTAATTGTAGCAAGAATTATTTATTCTTCTACTCCAATCCCCTTGCAATAAAGGTAAGTGTGCCATCTGCCTTCCTACTTGCTTGTTGTACCTGCATGCTAACTTTTGTGTTCCTTGTACGAGTACACCCAAGTCCCTCAACATTAACATTTACAAGTTTCGCATCTTTTTTAGAAATACTCTGCTTTTCTATTCTTATTACCAAAGTGAATACACCCACACTTCCCCACATTATACTCCATTTTTCACCTTGTTGCTCAGTCAATTAACCTGTCTATGTTCCTCTGCATCCTGTTTGTGTACTTGTCATAACTTGCATTCCCTCCTAGCTTTTTATTGTCAGCAAAGTTAATTACTCTTGGGGCAGGATTTTCAGGCCTGAACCCTGCCCAATTAATGGCAAGCCAGCATGAAAGGTGCGCTGAGCTTGTCATTGCCGGGGTGGGGGCGGGTGCAGGAGGAGTGCGAGCGCAAAAGTCTGCGCATGCCCTTGGGAGCATGCACTGAAAGCTCCCTGCCTTCAGGGAGCTTTCAGAATTTTAAACCAATGAATAAAGTTTTTAAAAATCAGGAAAAAAAATGTACACCAGTGGACTCGCTCACCTTAATGTATATTTGAAAAACTCTTCCCAAAAATTTTTATTTTTTAAAATTTAATTATGGAAACCTCATCCCACCCATGGATGAGGTTTCCTAAAAAATCCAAAGGCTTCCTGGCTGATTCACCAGCCCGCCAACTTGGACAGACAGCAAAAAATACAGGCTGATTAATTGAATAATGGCTTGAATAGGCTTCTTAATTGTCGGGCCACTCGCCCGACATCATCGTGTGCTATTTCACGCTTGGGCGTGTTGGGCACGCGCCGCATGCCGAGCCGAATATACCTGCCCTTGGTCTCCTTGTCTTAATCATTACTATAGATTGTAAGTAGCTGAGGTTTCATCACTGATCCTTGTTGCACATCACTAGTCACAACCTGCCAAATTGAAAACAGCCCGTTAATCCGTAGCCTTTGCTTCCTGTCCGTTAACTAATGTTCTATCCATGCTAATATAGTACACCCAATTCTGTGAGCCCTTGCATATTAACTTATTGATTGCCTTTTGGAAATCCAAAAACACTATCTACCACACTAATTACGTTTTCAAAAAAAAATTGTCAAACAAAATTTCCCCCTCATTGAGTGTAATAGGGTAGCTCCTCACTTTTTGACAATTTTTCCTCAATCCCCAAAAAAATCATTATTTTCTGTACACCCCAGGTCTGTGAAAGTAAGGAAGATTAATTTAAAAATAAGATTAATTGGAAAGTTTATCAGCCTATGTAAATTAATGAAGCAGAATTCCATAAATTTCAGTTCACAGAATACCCCTCCCACCATTAGAACTCCAAAGTGCAGTGAAACCTGACCTCCATAAAAAATGGACACCTGCAAACAATGGGCACGTATTGACAGTTCCATATCACTTGCATTGTAACAGGCTGCACCTTGAAATCGCAAACACTCACAAGAAATATGGACAGCCTTCAATGCACCAAGTCTGTTTACAACTTTTAAACACTGGGACGAGCAGATTAAGTGTAAGTAGGCAATAGGTGAAAAGAATGTCTTTTGTGGATTAGAGATCTCTTGAACCATCATCCTTAGCAACAGAGGAACTGTTTATCTCTAGGATTGAATGCTTGCACAGCTATGTCCCAGGAATAGAGATGTTTTATTACTACAATAGATGCTGGGTGAAGAACTCCCATTCTTCCAATTACATTCAGGTACCTGTTGCACTGCACTGGACTGTACTGTATAATTTCTCATCTCTGGCCCAGTATTGCAATTCCCAATGGCATGGAGAGTTGGGGCTGGCTATTTTGGATTCTAGGGAATAATGAATTACATGAGACACGAGCTGGGAATGCTCAAAGATAGGGGAAGCTTAGGGGTCAGTATTTAGGTGGCCTTTGGAGTCAGTACTCGGATGGGGGGGTGGGGGTGCTCAAGAGTTTGCTGTACGGGTTTAGGGGGAATGGAGACTGGAAGTGGTGGGGAAAGAGAAACTGAAGAGAGATAGAGACTGTAGCATGGGTGCTGGGGAGACATAGGTAATAGCTCATGACCAGGTGTTATGTCACATGATCAGGTATATGGTCAGAATGTATTCAAATCTTCAGGAATTCCCCTCAACTAGAGTTGGTAATCTTACACATCTTACTCCACCAGCACATCAGGTGCTGCTGAGAGCTCCCTACCCACCCCCAGCACTTCAAACATTAGCAGCTGCAGCACATAGGGAGTGGGGGTCCCAGACAGGGGTCTGTTGGACATTAAGCTCTTCAATTTGACTGAGATTGCCCAGGTACTCTGATCCTAAGCTCACTTTATGCAGGCCACCACCCTAGGAGTTTCCAGGATCACAACATTCCTCCCTCAATAGAAAAGAATCTTGGGATGACAATGAACTTGGAAACACAACAAACAGAAAACTAACTGAAATCACAACCCGCTGGCAGGGCTCCACAATTAGGCATGATCCTAGGTGCAAATGATGAAGATGACAAGTGCTGCAGGAGAAACAGCCATTCCTGGGATACTTGGCTCATCCTGTTTACTGTACATGCAGTGACAATTTTAAAAATAAGGACATCTACAAATAAAGGACAGCTTAACAAGAATTTTTTGTATGTCCCTAATTTACAGGTTTTGCTGTATTGAAATTAGAACCCTTTATGAGAACAGGTTTTATAGAAGAAAGGTGGGAGATAGAAAAGAAGAAATGCAGCAATCCAATTTGCAGAGGAAGTGTGTATAATATAATTAATCCCATGGACTGGATAGAAAAAAGATTGCAAATACAAAGGAGATAACATGTAAAGTGGAGTTTAGCATTAAAGGTGAAACATGGTAAGGAATAAAATCTCTTGCCAGATCATTAGTGAACTAACAATGCTTTCCCCGCACCACCACCCACTTCCACCCCCCTTCCTTCCACCTACCAACAGTGAGCTGAGTCGTTTGATGCAAGCACTTGTGCTCTAAGTCCAGAAAATATACACAAAATGAGCAACTACCTCCACAGAGCACCTGGAGAAGAAGTGGGAAGCATGTCACATGACCTGAAGCTGCTAGAACCTGTAATATTGCTGTGTGGAATTGAACCCAGGCAGTTGACCATTTTACCACCTAACAGCAACAGAAAGAGCTCTGTCCAGGTAAATTGCCTGTCCATAATCTACACTCAGAACTACTGGAACATCAGAACTCCTGTACCTGAGCCTATAAGACTAATTCATCTTTACGTGTCCTCTTCCATTGGGGAAGTCCTTGCTTCTGGAAAGACGGATCACCCTGCAACAGTTTCAGCCTGCTAGTCTCTGAATGAATGCACATTGGACTTTTGATTCTGGACTCTGGATTTAAAATGAAACCATAACTTTTCTATTTTATTTGTGGTCTTACTCTGGTACCCCTTATCCCTCTTTTATTGGGGTTGGCTTTGCAAAACCCCTTCCTGCGTTTTGTGTGTAAAATAAACCAACCCTCTTATTTTACCCTATCTTGAGTTTGTTGTGGGATTATTAATAGAGGAATGGATCACTCCAAACTGAAGGGTTGGGGAAACAACACCACCACTTATAAAGGGGGAAATCAGAAATCAAAAGCACATTTCTGTATACGGGCAGGTGAGTTAGAGGAGAAGTCGGGGCTGTTTAAATTAATCTCCCTCCTGTCCGTAACAAGTGAAAATAACCCATTGCTAACTAGACCTCTGTTTCCATTGCCGAGATCCTCCTGTGCCAAGATTTCAATAATCCCCCATTTCCCACTTAGAGCACATCTTATGTCTGTTCCAAAACTCTCCTATTCTACCATAAATCAGATGTCAAAGAACGAATCAGAAACCAATTATTGATAATGAAGGAGTAGAAGTGCATAAACCTTAGCATTAATGGTCTGATTTTATGTTTAAAGTAAGAAACTGGACATCCAGGGGCAAGTCCAAAACAAACAGGAAATCCTTTGATACCCCTCTGCACCCAATTCTCCTAATAATTAGAAAGCAAGGCACATCCTCTCCCCTATTGAATTCAAATCCCTCCAGCTGAACAATTTGGCACCATTCCTCACACTGAGTTGCCCATGGGAAGAAAAAAGCTTCCCTTTCTTGCAGATAACTTTCTTTTATAAATGCCTTGTTTTTATAGAATCTCTTAATCCATTTGGTATTTTGACAGAAATCAGACATTGGCTTCATGTCTCAAGGAATCTATCTACTATAGCTCCCAGATCTTTTAACTAATGTCACTATTTTTCTATTAATTGTAATACTTATGTTAATTTTGTATCCTTAATTTCATGACACCTATATTATGCTGCAGGGAGGTCTTGTGGTTCAGTAGGTAGCAGCCTTGCCTCAACCAGAAGCTCCAGCTCCAAGTCCAACTGCAGGACTTGTTGGCCATGGAAGGAGCCTTCGTGATGCAGCCAAAGAGATTGATAATCAACCTACTGATCTTTCCAGCATTAAGAGTGGGAGAAATTCCTGCTTAGTCGTGCTTGATGTGGAATGATGCCCCTCAAGTTATAACTGCTTCTCCCCATCTTCTTCTACATTTCCACCTCAGTTCTTTGATCATACAGAAACTGAGAAGAAATTATTGATAACATCTTTATAAATGTCTTAAAGAAGGTAAGTACTTGTCACAACACAGTCACTCCAAGATTCTATTTATCACACCCCTCCACCTTCTATTTACTCAGACCACAGAAATTGGTTTCCATTGTGCTTCTGGTGCCAAGGCTAAGGGAGCTCTGAAAACCTACAATAGCACTGACAGCTGGTATGACCTACGTGGTGCTGGCTCGGGCATGCCATGAATGTACTGAAAGAATCAGAAGATGTGTTATAATTACATCATAACTGTTTTGGTGGTTCATTGAGCAGCATAAGAGGCTGATGTGCGGTGGATATGACGTCCCTTGCAGATGCATTCACTGATCTTGCGTGCAGTCATTAAACTTACGGTGCTGCTTTTGCAAGGTTCTCAGCACCAGATCTACAAGTTGACCTCCTTTGCCACCTGTGCCCATTTCCTCTGGAAGGTCTACTCTGAGGGACTCTTGGCCGCCTGTAAAAACGTGGCCTATCCTTGTCCACCATTATTAAGGATTCCAGTGGGTATCAGTGAACTGTGGAGCTACATATATTAGCTGCATGTACTGTTAGACCCCTGTAGTACAATGATCTGGCACATATTGGGTTAAAATGGGACTGATGAATGGGGAATGTGAGTTCTCCAAACTATCAGTTTGGTTCCTGGCCACACCGTCAGCAATAAAGGCATCACAGCGGACCCACCAAAAACTAAAGCTACTAGCGAGTTCCCAGCCCATCCTCGATTCCACATCTCCAGCGATTCTTGGGGATGGTGACATCAGCAGGCAAAGTTTTTACCAAATTTGGCACGGGTCACAGAACCTTTGAGGCATCAGCTTAAGAAAGACCAAGCATGGTGCTGGGACTCGTGTCAAGAGCAAGCATTCACTTGCATCAAGGCGATGCTGCTGTCCATGATATTCTGACTCACTGCGACCCATCCATGCCCACCACCACTGTAGCAGATGCTTCGTCCACAGGCCTTGGAGTGGTCCTATTCAGGAATAACTGGATGGAAGTCGCTGACCGGTGTACTACATTTCCAGAGGGTTATCTGGCATAGCAATGAGATACGACATCATAGAAAAGGAAGCCCTTGCAGTCATGTGGGCATGTGAGACCTTTTCGAGCTATCTCATCGGCCTCAAGGTCACAATTGAAACAGACTGTAAGCCACTAGCCTCATTACTGGATGAGAAAGAACTAGCAAATCTGCCTCCCAGAATCCAGAGGTTCCACCTACGCCTCATGAGGTTCGCCTTCGAGACCGTATATGTCCAAGGTAAAAACCAAGCAACGACAACACTTTCCAGGGCTACAGTAGGCCTTCCAACTAAACAGGATGTCAATCTCGTCGAAGAGCTGGAAGCGTACTCCTAATTGACAAGGAGATACCTACCAGCACCACTAGTAAACTCCAACAGATTTGCCAGGAACAAATACATGATGAGGAGTGTGCCTGCATCTGCCGTTACTGCCAACAAGGGTGACCACAACAGAAACCAAGTGGTTGTACTATGAAAACTTGGTTCAAACAGCAAAAATACTTCACGGTCATAGGAAATCTCCTGATCTACAATGAGTGGCTGGTCATCCCAGTTTCCCTTCAGCAGGAGATCCTTCAAAAAAGTACACTACAGCGACCTGGACATCACCAAGTGCAGGGCACGGGCCCAATCCAATGTCTGGTGGCCAGGCATTTCCAGGGTGATTGAGGACACCATAGCAAACTGTCAGTTGTGTGTGCTGCACAGGCAGGACCAAAGAGCTCTGCATCCCTGCACATACATACAAATATACGAATTAGGAGCAGGAGTAGGCCACTCAGCTCCTTGATCCTGCTCCACCATTCAATAAGATCATGCCTGATCTGATTTCAACCTCAACTCCACATTCCTGCCTACCCCGATAACTTTTCACCCCCTTGCTTATCAAGAATCTATCTACCTCTGCCTTAATATTCAAAGACTCTGCTTCCATTGCCTTTTAAGGAAGATTTTTCCAAAGACTCACGACCCTTAAAGAGAAAATTTCTCCTCATCTCTGTCTTAAATGGGCAACCCTTAATTTTTAAGCAGTGACTCCTAGTTCTAGATTCTCTCACAAGATGAAACATCCACATCCACCCTGCCAGGACCCCTCAGGATCTTATATGTTTCAATCAAGTCATCTCTTACTCTTCTAAACTCCAGTGGATACAAGACGAGCCTGTCCAACCTTTCCTCATAAGATAACCTGCCCATTTCAGGTATTAGTCTAGTAAACCGTCTTTGAACTGCTTCCAGTGCATTTACATCCTTAAATAAGGAGACCAATTCTATACGCAGTACTCCAAATGTGGTCTCACCAATGTCCTCTATAACTGAAGAATAACCTCCCTACTTTTGTATTCAATTCCCCTTGCAATAAACGATAGCATTCTATTAGCTTTCCTAATTACTTGCTGTACGTGCATTGTAACCTTTTACAATTCATACATTAGAATACCCAGATTCCTCTGCATCTCAGTGCTGTTCAGTCTCACCATTTAGATAATATGCTCCTTTTTTATTCTTCCTGCCAGAATGCATGATCTTACATTTTCCCACATTATATTCCATTTGCCAGATCTTTGCCAGTCACCTAACTTGTCTGTATCTCTTTGTAGCCTCCTTATGTCCTCTTCATAACTTATTTTTCTACCTAACTTAGTGCCATCAGCAAATTTAGCAACCATTCCTTTGGTCCCTTCACCCAAGTCATTTATACAAATTGTAACAAGTTGAGGCCCCAGCACGGATTCCTGTGGCACACCACTCGTCCCACCCTGCCAACCAGAAAAAGACCCATTTATGTCAACTCTCGGCTTCCAGTTAGCTAACAAATCTTCTATCCATGCCAATATGTTACCCCCTACACCATGAGCCTTTATTTTCCTCAATAACCTTTGATGGGGTTCCCCTTTATCCACAGCACATGTTACTTATAAGACCATAAGACATAGGAGCAGAAATTAGGCCATTCGGCCCATCGAGCCTGCTCCGCCATTCAATCATGGCTGATAAGTTTTTTAACCCCATTCTCCCACCTTCTCCCCGTAACTTTTGATCCCCTTACCAATCAAGAACCTATCTATCTCGGTCTTAAATACACTCAATGACCTGGCCTCCACAGCCTTCTGTGGTAATGAATTCCATAGATTCACCACTCTCTGGCTAAAGAAGTTTCTCCTCATCTCTGTTTTAAAAGGTCTTCCCTTTACTCTGAGGCTGTGCCCTCGGGTCCTAGTCTCTCCTACTAATGGAAACATCTTCCCCACGTCCACTCTATCCAGGCCTTTCAGTATTCTGTAAGTTTCAATCAGATCCCCCCTCATCCTTCTAAACTCCATCGAGCATAGACCCAGAGTCCTCAAACGTTCCTCATATGTTAAGCCTTTTATTCCTGGGATCATTCTCGTGAACCTCCTCTGGACCCTCTCCAGGGCCAGCACATCCTTCCTGATATACGGGGCCCAAAATTGCTCACAATATTCTAAATGTGGTCTGACCAGAGCCTTATAAAGCCTCAGCAGCACATCTCTGCTTTTATATTCTAGTCCTCTCGAAATAAATGCCAACATTGCATTTGCCTTCCTAACTACTGACTCAACCTGCAAGTTAACCTTAAGAGAATCCTGGACTAGGACTCACAAGTCCCTTTGCACTCCAGATTTTTGAATTCTCTCCCCATTTAGAAAATAGTCTATGCCTTTATTCTTTCTACCAAAGTGCATGACCTCACACTTCCCCACGTTATAGTCCATCTGCCATTTCTTTGCCCATTCTCCTAACCTGTCCAAATCCTTCTCAGCCTCCCCGCCTCCTCAATACTACCTGTCCCTCCACCTATCTTTGTATCATCTGCAAACTTAGCCAGGATGCCCTCAGTTCCTTCATCTAGATCATTAATGTATAAAGTGAAAAGTTGTGGTCCCAACACTGACCCCTGCGGAACTCCACTAGTCACCGGCCACCATCCTGAGAAGGACCCCCTTATCCCCACTCTCTGCCTCCTGCCAGACAGCCAATCTTCTATCCATGCTAGTACCTTGCCTCTAACACCGTGGGCTCTTATCTTACTGAGCAGCTTCCTGTGCGGCACCTTGTCAAAGGCCTTCTGGAAGTCCAAGTAGATAACATCCATTGGCTCTCCTTTGTCTAACCTGCTCATTACCTCCTCAAAGAATTCTAACAGATTTGTCAGGCATGACCTCCCCTTGATGAAACCATGCTGACTTTGCCCTATTTTATCATGCACTTCCAAGTATTCTGAAATCTCATCCTTAATAATGAACTCTAAAATCTTACCAACGACCGAGGTCAGGCTAATCGGCCTGTAATTTCCTGTCTTTTTCTTACTCCTTCAAAGAACGCCAATAAAATTCATAAAACCATGTTGACTCTGCCTGATCAGCCTGGATTTCTCTAGGTGTCCTGCTATAACATATTTAGTTGTAGCTTCTAACATTTTCCCTATGACAGATGTTAAGCTGACTGTCCTGTAGTTTCCTGCTTTCTGTCCCCTTTTTGAATAAAGGAGTTACATTCACACACAGTTCCCCACCAGGCCATGGGAGAGGCTGGGCATTGACCCATTTGTCTTCATCAGGAAATCGTTCCTTATAGTGGTGTATTACTTTTCCAGATGGGTCGAGATGAAGCAAGTACATACGACTACAACAGAGGCAGTAATTAAGATGCTCATGAGCCACAGCATCCCGGACAAGATAATGTTTGATACGGCCCACAATTTTCAAATGAGAACTCTGTGCACTTCACCGCCAGATCTGGCTTCCACCACCATTCCAGCTCCCCGAGATACCCACAGCCAAATGGGGAGGCTGAAAGAGAAGCCTGCACTATGAAAGCCCTCCTAAAAAAGAATGAAGACTTTCCCACAGCGCTGCTAACCTAAAGGTCCATCCTGTTGCAATGTGGCTTTGCCGCATCCGAACTCCTGATGGGCAAGAAACTCCACACACAACTTCCAAACCTGCCGGAAAAAAATAATACCAGGGTCGGTAATCAAGGGTTACTTGGAAATCCAAGCAAGTGAGCAGTCATACAGGCAGAAGCAGGCTTCTGCCTGCAACAAAAGGTACCGCACCAGACGCTTGCCACAACTACGAAAGGATGACAAGGTCTGGATTAAAGACCTCGGGAGAGAGAGGTTACTATCATCAGGAAGGACAATGATCAACCTCAGCCCCTACCTGTTTGGCACCTCAGAGGGAACAGTCAGGAGGAAACAGGAGTCCCTTCCTCATCCCTAGACCGCTCATTTCCACAGCACAGTGGAGAGAGATCAGGGAGGATACCTAGATGCCAGAACAGCCTCCAAATCAACAGAGTTTGCCTGCAGCAACAGAGCCACTCAACTGACAATAGAGCAAATGAGATATGGATGCTTATAAGGCTTCCAGACCTATGAACTCAGAGACTTGGGTGGGGGGAGATGGAGCAGTAATAACAATGTAAATACATGGGATAAACTAGAATCACTTGAAATTCATTGGATAATGACTTGGAAAGAGGTGTAGTATAAGAGTCTGGTACATATAGGGTTAACTTGGGACTGAGTACAGTACCGCCCACGCAGTGATGTAAGAGAACACATGACCCACACCTAGGGGTCAGTCTTGTGTTGGACAGAGCCTTGTGCACAAGCAGACATGGAGACAGCTCCTAGCTTGAAACCTTTACTGTATATATGATCCTCAGCTGAGGTTACCACTAGACAAGCCTGATCCCAGGCTGGAACCCAGCTTGATAGATCCTAACTTTTATTTGTTTGTTTAGATACATGGAGAGCAGTTACTGAATAGAGTCACCAGACTCAGCTGATGAACTTTTAACAAAAGAATAAAACATTTATTAAACAAGAAAAGATGAACTGTATTACAATACTCTACCCACAACTGTACCTTTACAGATACATAAAGATTTGTAAGGATAACACAAGTTACAAAATCTACCTTATAGTCTAATTCACAGTAAGTACAGTCTATGTAAACCAATTGGCAACCTGTGGCCAGACACACCACACTATGAAACCAAGTAACAGATGCCACCCCAGATGGATGCTATGGATCTCTCCTCAACTCCCCTCAGACACTTGTCACACCTTAAGTCAACCAGTCTCACTGCACTCCATCTTTCACACGAGGCTTTCCAATCTCCACTCTTCAAGAACTTGCTTTGGAATCTTCCCCAAAACCCGACACTTTCTCTCGGATGCCGTCCACAAAAGTTCACCTCCAGGGTTTCGAACTCTCCTTCTAGTGTTCCTCTCCCCTGGCTCACCACATGCATTCAAGCTGTCTTCCACGCACTGCCTCTCACTGACTCAGCTGTCAACTGTACCGCTGCTTCACATGCCCATAAGCAAAGAGTTACTGACATCTCTTTGGATCTTTTGGCCTTTTGCGAGCTGTTCTCACTTTAAATCTGCTTTCTGCTGCTTTTGTTTCTTTAAATCTGAAGCTTGGAGCCTTTCTCTCTGCTCCTCACTCTTAACTTTACTTAACAGCACCTTTTCCAGGTTCCTGTCCTTCCTTTGACTAGAAGGTCTGCTTGGGATGTTCTCATGTTCCACTCCACTGGATTTGGGGTATTTTCTTTAGCTTGGGACTGGTTATCTGCCCCCTTTGCCCCAGTCTGTCTAGGCAGCTACTTTCAAAACCAACTGAACTCAAACAGCTTTAAAATCAAACTGCTGTTTCTAGTTTTTTCTGTGCCAGTGGGAGGGACCTGCCTCTCTGGATCCCTGTTGCTAGGCAATAGCCAGTTTCTCTACTTTGTTTTGTTTAACTTAGCTGCAACAATCATAAAACTCTCATTAGCAATGCAAGCACCTTTTAAAGTGAAACTAAAACTCCAATTTGACCTTTTCTTAACATACAGATACAGAAATACAAATCAAACGTAAACATTAAAGCTAAAACTCATTCCTAACACCCACAAATATAAATATAGCTTATTTAAACTACCTCTATTTCCTAACAACATGTCCATAGTTCTTGTAGTCAATAAATACAAACAGTTAACCTACTTAAAAGAATGAAGACTTCATTCAGACCCACTGAATGGTATCCAACATCCAACAACAATCCCTTCTGCATTCAGCTACCCAGCCGCATAGGTTGCATGCAGAAATCATGGAAAAGAGGAAGAGCACAAAATTTATTTGCTGCCTGCCTTAATTGGAACAGGCATGGGTGGGTCAATAATCATGACTCCTATGCCCCTAAATGGGTGCAGACCAGCCCTCTGATTTGAATCGCTCAACCACAATTCAGTATCTCCCAGCCCCCCTTTATTAGCAGTACCTGGAACTTGCCAGACTTCCAACTTCAATTTTACAATCCTTCCACCAAAGGAACGTGTAGCTTAAGTGAGTGAAACTTCAAAATAAGTTTTGGGAAAATCATAATTTTCTTTTATTCATTTATGGAATGTGGGCATCACTGGCTATTTACTGTCTATCTCTAATTGCTCTTGAGAAGTTGGTGGCGAGCTGCCTTCTTGAACTGCTGCAGTCCCTGTGGTGTAGGTACACCCACAGTGCTGTTAGGGAGGGAGTTCCAGGATTTTGACCCAGCAACAGTGAAGGAACAGCGATATATTTCCAAGTTAGGATGGTGAGTGACTTGGAGGGGAACTTCCAGGTGATGGCATTCCCATGTGTCTGCTGGCCTTGTTCTTCTAGATTGTAGTGGTCGTGTGTTTGGAAGGTGCTGCCTAAGGCCTTGGTAAGATTCTGCAGTGCATCTTGTAGATGGTACACACTGCTGCTACTGTTCGTTGGTGGTGGAGGGAGTGAATATTTATGGAAGATATGCCAATCAAGCGGTCTGACTTGTTCTGAATGGCGTCGAGCAGCATTTTGCAAATTTGGTTAAGAATTGTACCTCTTTTTGTGATTTTCTGGTAGGATAGGATTGCCCAGGGAAAATAAAGGATTATTCTGCTTAGCCAATGGCACATGGGCCAACAATAAATTTCAAGGCCATCTGCAAGGCAATGACCAGCAAAGCTTATATCCTATGAAAGAATTTTAAAAACTGATCAAATGAAGAAAAATAAATTACTTACCATTATAGAGTCATTACAGCAAAGAAGGCCATTAGGCCCATTGATTCCATACTAGCTCTCTGGAGAACAATCCAATGAGTTCCATTCACGGCACAATCCCCTTAGCTCTGAAGCTCATTTTCTTCAAGTGCCCACCCAATTTCTTTTTGAAATCATTTGACACCGCTTCCATCAGCCTTGTAGGTAACAAATTACCACTCGCCGTGTAAAAAAAAATTCTTCCTCACATCTCTTGCAGCTCTTACCCAAAACCTTAAATCTGTATACCTTAATCATTTTACCATCAGCAAATGCAAACAGCTTTTCTTTGACTGCCTTATCTAAACCTGTCATAATCTTGTACAGCCTCTATCAAATATTAAATAATATCTGAAATTTCAATATAAAGATCTGAGCATAATTCACTTTGCCAGTAATTTACCATTAAAATTATTATAATTCAGTGCTTTGTCTGTCTTTTAAGCAATGACCTAATTCTTTTGAAAGATTGCAAACTTCACATTCATAGCTCTATCAGGACTTGACTTTCATTCTTTTCTGACAGGCTTGGAGATGCTTTTAACTGTAAATGATTTTATCAAGTTAGCAATGTTATTTATTGTTTTAGTTGTTTTCCTAGTTCCTTAAGGCACATGACTATGACTCATCTGGGTGTAGGCGTGAAGTGCTGACTTGGATCAACTTTGATATTTTTGTCTTACGTGTAAACTGTTCACATTCACTGATCTGTTGGTGCACATCAATGCTACTTTCTAAAACTAATCACAAAATGTCCTGATATTAAATAGATAGTTAGATGGAGACATGGTGATCATGCGAATGGAAGGGGTTGAGCCAAAAGCAGCAGCCAATGCCTTAATTACAGAATTGTAGAAACAAACCTGATTCTAACTGATGTATGACATAGCATTTGAAATATGATAGTTAAAATATTAAATGCTGCTTGACTGCTCTGGAGTGCTACTTTGAATGCATTAGGGTGCTTAAGTTGGAGTTTAGAGAGTGAGGGAGTTTGGTGAAGAGGGGAAGGAGATGCTCCTTTCTTTTTCTGCCTGCCTTCAGGCTCCAGTAGCTGTCTCTTACTTTGTTATGAGGAAAGAAGCTGATTGAATATCATAAGAGCCCATAAAGCAGCGGAGAGAGAGAGAGCAGTTTACAAATAGAATCTAAAAGTGCCGCTACAGGAGCCTCTTAAGTTGATTGGTTGCTAAGTACAGGCCTTTCCGGACTTGGCACAGAGGAGATGATTGGTGAGTGTCAGGTGAGTTATACCACGCTGTGATAAACACTTTATATAAAGATTTATATAAAGCTTAAGATATGTCAGTGCAGCTTGGCCATGTCGAATCTGCATCCTGCGGGATGTGGCAAGTTGTGCAGGTATAAAGTGCCCTCGATGACTATATCTGCAGGAGGTGTCACCAGAAACTTGAGCTTCAAGTTGCGGAACTTGAGCAGCAGCTGGAGCCACTGTATCCGCAAGACTGAGGATTACTTGGATAGCACATTTAGAGAGATATCACACCGCAGCTAAGAACAAAACAAGCACAGAGGGAATGAGTGACTGCCAGAGTTTCTAAGAAAGTCAGGCAGGTAATACAGGGATCCCTTGAGGCTATCTTGCTCTCTAACCGTTTTTCCGTTTTGGATACTGGTGAAAGATGATTTCTCAGAGGACTGCAGCAAGAGCCAGGTTCATGGCACCACATGTGGCTCAGCTGCACTGGAGGGGAGGAGGAAGAGTGGAAGTGCTATAGTGGTAGGGGATTCCATAGTTAGGGGAGCAAGTATGTTTTTCTGCGGCTTTAGATGCAACTCCAGGCACCCCCCCCCCCCCCCCCCCCCAACCCTCCTGGACCAGGGTCAAGGATGTCTCAGAATGGCTGCAGGACATTCTTTTGTGGGAGGGTGAACAGTCAGAGGCCGTGGTCCATATTGGGACCAGTGACATAGATAGGAAAAGGGATGAGGTCCTGAAAGCAATTTTAGTGAGTTAGGAAGGGAATTAAAAAGCAGGCCCTCAAGAGCAGTAATCTCAGGATTACTCCCAATGCCACATGCTAGTAGGAAGATTGATCAGTTCAACATGGCTGGAGAATTGGAATAGGAGGAAGGGCTTTAGATTTCTGAGGCATTGGGAACTCTATAAGAAAGATAGGTTAAACCTTAACAGGACTTGGACTTACGTCATCACGGGGAGGTTTGCTAGTGCTGTTGGTTTGAGTTTAAACTAGATTGGCAGGAGGATGGGAACCTGAGGAAAAATTCAGAGTGGAGAGGAGAAAAACTGGCGTGGGAAATAGGGAAGTATTAACTGCTAAGGAGCATATATCCGAGAGTAGTATCAAGGTAAATAGAATACTTGGAGAGTTTGATAGAATTAGAGTAGGCAATAGTAAGTCATTTAGATGGGGTCAGAATAAGGGGAAAAGTAAGAACAATCCTAAATCAAGGTTAATGTGCATGTACGTGAATACACAGAGTGTGGTTAATAAGATTGGTGAACTATAGGCACAGGTTGACAAAACGGAATTCTGATATTATTGCCAAAACAGAGACCTAGTTCAAAGAAGGGCAGGATTAGGCGTTAAATATTCCTGGGTACAAGATGTTTAGGAGAGACAGGAAAGGAAGAAAAGGTGGGTGTGGTTGGGGGTGGGGAGGTGACAGTATTGATTAAAGCTGGCGTTAAAGTACTGGAGAGAGGGGATGTTCCAGAGGGGCCAAGGACAAAACCTCTCTGGCTAGAGGTAAGAAATGAAAAAGGTGCAATAACATTGATCAGCGTAGTATATAGACCAACAAGTAGTGGAAGATATGTAGAGAAACAAATTTGCAAAGAAATTACAAAGAGGTGCAAGAATTATAGAGTAATTATAATAGGGGACTTCAATTATCCAAATATAGATTGGGATAGGGATAGTGCAAAGGGACAAGAGGGGTGAGAGTTCCTGAAATGTATTCATGATAATTTCCTGCAGCAGTATATTTCCGGTCCAACAACAGGTCAGGCACTGTTGGACCTGGTTCTGAGGAATGAGTTGGCCCAAGTGGATCAAATATCAGTGGGAGAGCATTTAAGGGACAGTGGCCATTGTGTCATTGTTTAGGTTGGCCATGGAAAAGGACAAGGGACAATCCAGAGTAGGGATAATTAATTGGGGGAAAGCCAATTTTGATGGGATGAGAATGCATCTGAGTCAAGTGAGTTGGAATCAAATGTTGGCAGAAAAGACAGTGGCTGGCTGAACAATAGAAGAAAAAGTATTGCAGGCAATGTCGAGGTATATTCCCTTGAAGGGGAAAGGTAGGACAAATAAATCCAGAGTGTACTAAATGACAAGAGAGATAGGGGTGCAGATGAAAAGGAAGAAGTACGACAGATGTCAGGTAGAAAATACAATGGAGAATCAGGCTGAATATAGAAGGACCAGAGGGGAAGAGAAAAATCTAATAAGAAAAGTAAGGCGAGAGCGTGATAAGAGACTGGCAGCTAACATAAAATGGAATCCCAGTGTCTTCTATAAGCATATAAATAATATAAGGGTGGTAAAAGAAAGAGTAGAGCTGATTAAGGATAAAAAAGGAGACTTGCACATGGAAGCTAGAGAAATATTAAACAAATATTTTGCATCTGTTTTTATGAAGCAAGAAGATGCTACCCAGGCTGAAATGAATTTACAATTGAGAAGGAGGAGGTGTTGAAATGGCTTTCTTTGTTTAAAATAAATAAGGCACTAGGACCAGATGAGATGCATCCAAGGGTACTGAGGGAAGTGAGAGTGGAAATTGGAAATTGCAGAGGCACTAGTGATAACCTTCCAGTCTTCCTTAGACACGGGGTTGTGCTAGAGGACTAGAAAATTGCGAATGTTACACCTTTGTTCAAAAAGGGGCGCAAGGGTAAAGCCGGCAACTACAGACCAGTCAGTTTTACTTCAATGGTAGGGAAACTCCTGGAAACCATAGTTCGGGAGGAAATCTATAGTCACTTGGACGAATACAGCATAATTAAGGAAAGCCAGCAAGGATTTGTTAAGGGAAAATCATGTTTAGCTAACTTGCTAGAGATTTTTGAGGAGGTAACAGAGAAGGTTGATAGGTCAATACTGTTGATGTGTATATGGATTTTCAAAAGGGATTAGATACAGTGCCACACAACAGACTTGTGAGCAAAATTCTCGCTCATGGAATAAAAAAGAAAGTAGACACTTGAATAAGAAATAGGCTGAATGACAGGAAAGAGAGTACTGATAAATGGTTGTTTTTCAGATTGGAGGAAGGTTTATAGTGGAGTTCCCCAGGGGTCAGTGTTGGGGCCCTTGCTCTTCCTGATATATACTAATGACCTGGACTGTGGTGTTCAGGGCATGATTTCAAAATTTGCAGATGATACAAAGATTGGAAGCATTGTCAACTGTGATGAGCATAGCCTTGAACTTCAAAAGAAAAAGTTCAACTTAGACATGTTGCTGGATTGGGCAGACAAGTGGCAGATGAAGTTCAGTGCAGAAAATTGTGAGGTGATTCATTTTGGCAGGAAGAATATAGAGAGACAATATAAAATAAAGGGAGAAAGTCTAAAGGAGATGCAAGGTCAGAGGGATCTCAGTGTATATGTACATAAGTAATTTAAGATGGCAGGGTATGTTGAGAGAGCAGTTAATAAAGCATATAATATTTTAGGCTTTATTAATAGGGGCATTGAGTACAAGAGTAAGGAGGTCATGTTGAACTTGTATGAGACACTAGTTAGATGTCACCTGGTGTACTGTGTCCAGTTCTACGTGCCACACTTGAGGAAGGATGTGGAGGCATTGGAGAGAGTAGGGAGGAGATTCACAAGAATGATTCCAGGGATAAAGAACCACAGCTATGAGAATAGATTGGAGAGGTGGGGACTGTTTTCCTTGGAGAAAAGAAGGCTGAGAGGAGACTTGATAGAGGTGTTCAAGATCCTGAGAGGTATGGACAGGGTAAATAATGAGAAACTGTTCCTACTCAAGGATGCATCAAGAACTAGATTGTACAGATTCAAAATAATTGGCAAAAGGAGTGAAAATGATGTGAGGAAAACATTTTTCACCCAGAAGGTGGTTGGAGTCTGGAATGAAATTCCTGAGGGGGTGGTGGAGGCAGATTCGATCCAGGCATTCAAAGGATTGCTACCTGAAGAAAGGGAATGTGCACGGTTACGGGGATAAGGCAGGGGAGTGGGACTAGACAGAATGCTCTTTCAGAGAGCCAGTGCAGACTTGATGGGCTGAATGGCCTCCTTCTGCACTGTAAAGATTCTGTGATGTTGAAGCTGTGATTGGCCAGCAGGAAAACATCTTCTATTTACACACATCATGCAACTGTTGCTTGCTAAATTTACATATTGTTAGTCATGCCTATTGCCATGGTGATAGCCTCCATTGGATTCAGCTCACGACACTGACATAACCAATACCGTCCCACAGGATCCCTGCTGCTGTCATATCTGAGTGAGAGAAACAATTTCACGTTTTACAACTGATGACCCATGATGGACCTTCAGAATCTTACTCAGTAGACAATGTTTACAAGTGTTACGGACTTGAGGAGGTTTAGTTTAAGCAGCCCTGATTTCTCCTCTCACCACCCGTTCGTAAAAAGAAAGGTGTTGATTTTAGATTTCGCCCTTTATATGTAATGGTGTATTTTACCAACCCCTCAGTTTTGGTGTGATCCAATTCTCTATTAATAATCCTCCAGAAAACTCGAGATAGGATGAACTAAAAGGGTTAATTTATTTGTAGACACTCAAATGCGAGGCGTGGGTTGAGTTGCATGTCATATGACTTCCCCCTTCTCCACTTTGGATTGGATATAGGACATGTCTAGATCCTTGAAATGGCTAATATTTCAACCATTAATAATTTCAAAGGAGATTTCAGGGTTCTTTCTCCCATCAGACAGGTAGTCTCCGTTAAGGCCTGGCCTTAGAAACGTAAAATGGTTTTGTACAATTCCTTTGGAATTTACACTCTGCAAGCACAGGGTTGTTAGCGCCTCTCGAGGGATAATGAGGTTGTAGCTGTTCTGAATGCCAAAGGTTCCTAGCGTTTGAGTCACAGTCAGCAATGCGTTCAGTCATTGTAAAGCCTGTGTCCAGTTTTAAAGATTTTATAAATTATCCATGCTGATATATATATTATAAAAATATAGAGCGAGGTCTTAGCTCTGGGACACAAGGAAGATTCTGTCTGATATTCAAATAAACCATAAGACCATAAGACATAGGAGCAGAAATTAGGCCATTCGGCCCATCGTGTCTGCTCCATTCAATCATGGCTGATAAGTTTCTCAACCCCATTCTCCCGCCTTCTCCCCGTAACTTTTGATCCCCTTACCAATCAAGAACCTATCTATCTTGGTCTTAAATACACTCAATGACCTGGCCTCCACAGCCTTCTGTGGGAATGAATTCCATAGATTCACCACTCTCTGGCTAAAGAAGTTTCTCCTCATCTCTGTTCTAAAAGGTCTTCCCTTTACTCTGAGGCTGTGCCCTCGGGTCCTAGTCTCTCCTACTAATGGAAACATCTTCCCCACGTCCACTCTCAGTATTCTGTAAGTTTCAATCAGATCCCCCCTCATCCTTCTAAACTCCATCGAGTATAGACCCAGAGTCCTCAAACGTTAAGCCTTACATTCCTGGGATCATTCTCGTGAACCTCCTCTGGACCCTCTCCAGGGTCAGTACATCCTTCCTGAGATACGGGGCCCAAAATTGCTCACAATATTCTAAATATGGTCTGACCAGAGCCTTATAAAGCCTCAGCAGTACATCCCTGCTTTTATATTCTAGTCCTCTCAAAATAAATGCCAACATTGCATTTGCCTTCCTAACTACCGACTCAACCTGCAAGTTAACCTTAAGAGAATCCTGGACTAGGACTCCCAGGTCCCTTTGCACTCCAGATTTCTGAATTCTCTCCCCATTTAGAAAATATTCTATGCCTCTATTCTTCCTACCAAAGTGCATGACCTCACACTTCCCCACGTTGTATTCCATCTGCCACTTCTTTGCCCATTCTCCTAACCTTTCCAAATCCTTCTGCAGCCTCCCCGCCTCCTCAATACTACCTGTCCCTCCACCTATCTTTGTATCATCTGCAAACTTAGCCAGGATGCCCTCATTTCCTTCATCTAGATCATTAATGTATAAAGTGAAAAGTTGTGGTCCCAACACTCACCCCTGCGGAACTCCACTAGCCACCGGCCGCCATCCTGAGAAGGACCCCCTTATCCCCACTTTCTACCTCCTGCCAGACAGCCAATCTTCTATCCATGCTAGAACCTTGCCTCTAACACCATGGGCTCTTATCTTACTGAGCAGCCTCCTGTGCAGCACCTTGTCAAAGGCCTTCTGGAAGTCCAAGTAGATAACATCCATTGGCTCTCCTTTGTCTAACCTACTCGTTACCTCCTCAAAAAATTCTAACAGATTTGTCAGGCATGACCTCCCCTTGATGAAACCATGCTGACTTTGCCCTATTTTACCATGCACTTCCAAGTATTCTGAAATCTCATCCTTAATAATGGACTCTAAGATCTTACCAACGACGAAGGTCAGGTTAATCAGCCTGTAATTTCCCGTCTTTTGCCTCACTCCCTTCTTAAACAGGGGGGTTACATTAGCGATTTTCCAGTCCTCTGGGACCCTCCCTGACTCCAGTGATTCCTGAAAGATCACCACTAACGCCTCCACTATCTCTTCAGATATCTCCTTCAGAACTCTGGGGTGTAATCCATCTGGTCCAGGTGATTTATCCACCTTCAGACCTTTCAGTTTTCCTAGCACCTTCTCCTTGGTAATGGCCACCATACTCACCTCTGTCCCTCCGACTCTCTTGAACTTTGGGGATGTCACTCAAACATACCACAATATAAACAGACCATGAGATTTATTTCATTGGCAGAATTTTGCCCTTGGCGTGTGGATCCAGCGGGGGCGGTCAAAAGCCGACTGCCGCTCACGATCCATAGCGCACTGCGATTTAATGCGGGCGGGCCAATTAAGGCCCGCCCAGCGTGATACGCGAACGGCAGGACTAAGCGCTACCTGTGCGGGCGGGGAGAAGGAGTGCGAGCCAGCCTAGCATGCATGCGTGCAAACGAGCGCTGAGTAATCTCCCTGAGGCACAGAGCTGCCTCAGGGAGATGAAGAAAATATTGAAAACATTATTAAATATCAGAAAAATTTAATAAAACATGTCCGCTCATGTGACTTTGTGACACAAAGTCATAAAAGGTACCATATAAATGCAATTCTTCTTTTTAAACCACATCAGTCAATTACCAGACAATTTTCTCTAGCCATTTCCCCTTCTGCCAACAATTTGATAGGGAAAACTCAATAATTCTTTAAATTAGAGCCTTAGTGACATTGGAGATGGGAATATGGGCCAGAACTTTTAGCTCGGCAGGTGGGTGCGCGCCCGACTCGACCAAACGTGAAATGACGCGCGTTGACGTCAGCCAAGCGTATAGTCGCACGATAGTTCGGTCAGCGGGCGCGCGCATGAGCAAGGACATGTTTTTAATTAAAAATTAAAGTGGTATTTGCTTTTTGGAAGCTTCATCCCGCCTGTGGATGAGATTTCCAAAAAAATGCAAAGGCTGCTTGGCCTTTTTGCCTGCCTGTCAACCGTCAGGTTGAACGGGCAGTGAAAAATTCAGGACAATTGATATCGGCCTTAATAGGCCTTTTAATTGTCGGTGGGCGCGCTGCCGGCTCCAGCGCGTGCCCGCTAACCGAACTATCGCACGACTATACGCTTGGCTGACATCAACGCGCGTCATTTCACGCTTGGTCGAGTCGGGCGCGCACCCACCTGCCGAGCTAAAAGTTCTGGCCCATATTCCCATCTCCAATGTCACTAAGGCTCTAATTTAAAGAATTATTGAGTTTTCCCTATCAAATTGTTGGCAGAAGGGGAAATGGCTAGAGAAAATTGTCTGGTAATTGACTGATGTGGTTTAAAAAGAAGAATTGCATTTATATGGTACCTTTTATGACTATGTGTCACAAAGTGCTTTATAATAATACTGAAGTTTTTTTTTTGAAGTGTCGTGTTCTGATCCCCATAGAGACTGATAACTTTTAAAAAGAAATTCCAACTTCTAGTGAATGACTGAAAGAATTACACAACAAGATTTTAAGTGTTAAGACTTTTACTGTAACAAACTAAAAGCAACATTAACCAAACATTATTTCAGTAGGCAAGTAATATCCAAAACTACAGAAAAGATCCTCCATTTAACTTTTACAATGATAAAAAAATCTCCCTCCATTGTCATACTTTTCTCTATCCTTTCATTCTCCAGGAACCAGCCCAAAGCTATTCTCAGCTTGTTTTTCCTTTTCCAGCCAGATTCTTAGATCATTGTTTGCAGCTGTGAACCTGCTTCCCAGTAAAACAACCTGGGCCCTCCTTTAACTTTTAACAGTCAAGCCACCTAGGCTTGGTGTCAGCAGAATTCAGAGCCGGTCACATGGCTCCCTCCATCTTGCCATAAATCAAAGACACAGTCCCAAAACATAACAATCTTAGAAACTTCATGGGCAGAATTTTCTGCCTGCCGGGCAGGAGGGCCCGACCCAATCTCTGATGGGCAGGGGGCCGATCCCCGCCGGAGAAGCAGGCCACACCGCCATTTTACGTGGGCGGACCAATTAAGGCCCGCCCAGCGTGATGTCCGCCGGGAAGCGCTATGCGCTTCCTGTGCGGGCGGTGGGGGTGATTCCCCAAAAGTGAGAGTGCGTTCATTCGCGCATACGCACAAAAGAGCGCACATCTCCCTGGGGCTAAGTGCTGCCTCAGGGAGATCACTGACAGTTTTAAAAGCGTTAAAAATAGAGAAAAAAAAAATCCTTAACATGTCCCCCTCCTGTGACAATGTCACATGAGATGGGACATGTTCATAAATTACACTAAAACTTTATTAAACTTTTTAAATCCCTACATGAAACATCACCCCGCCGGTGGATGAGGTTTCATGTTTTTTCTATTGCCCGCCGGGGCTCCTGGCCTGCCCACCAACCTGAAGGTTGGACGGGCAGGTCCTTTAATTGTTTCAATGATACTGTCAATGGCCTCAATTGGCAATTGACAGGTCGGCGGGCCCGCAGCTAATTTTGCTGCGGGCCCGCATTCCTGAAAATTTAAATGGGGCATCGGGGGTTCCGCCCAACGTCATCCCGCATCATTTTACGCCTCAGCAAGTGAGCCCCACTCCCTGCTCGCCGACAGCAAAATTCAGCCCCATATTGTAACAGAAGTCACTGTTATAATGTAGAAAATGTAGCACTCAATTTGTACACAGTAAGGCAATTAAGGATGGGCAATAACTGCTTGCCTAACCAGCAATTTCCACATCTCATGAATGAGTATAAAGAAAGGTCCCATAAACAGCAATTTTATAATGTCCTAGTAATCTGTTTTTAGATGTTGGTTGAAGGATAAATATTGGCCATAACACCAAGAAGTACTTAGCTGCTCTTTTTTGAAATAATGCCATGTGGTCTTTGACTTCACATCAGTACCGCAGTGAAGTTTGAGCTTAGACTTTAGGCTCAAGTTCCTCAAGTGGTACTTGAACCCACAGCTTTCTGTCTTGGAGGCAAAGACGCTACCATTTAACAAACAGGGAATGAATGAATTTATTTAAATGTACTGATAGTGTATACAGAGATAACTTAATTAAAATTCATGGTAGAAATTTCATTCCTGATAATCTATATTGCTTCAACTACATGACAACTAATTCTAAGTATGAAATTAGAAACAAATAATTAATTTTAAATGCACCCTGAAGTTATGACCAGCTAGGTTTTGGTCACTTTGTGGACCTATTTGTTTTGATTTATAGAAAATAAATTGATGGAGCATCAATCTTCTTGTGCGTTATGAACATGATATGGTGTAAATTAAGATGTTCTAATTAAAATATGCTTTCTGTTATAGAAATCACAGCACAATCAGATGCTAGTGAAATACGACAAGACTGGAAGCCTACATTCCTTAGCAATGAAGAGTTTACACAACTGATGTTAGAGGTGTGTTATAGTGTGCCGTATTCATCAAGTACAACTGTGTTGCATTTCTGTTTATTTTTTACACAATTCCCTCTCTTGGCAGAAATTGATCTTTTCCCAAGATTGATGATAAAATCTTTAATCAGTAGCTAGGAGATAGAAGAGCATTGGGTTGTGTGGTGAGTTATTTTTGTTAGATGGTGTAATACCGGTCTGTAGCCAGAAATAAATGTAACAAGATCAAGTTTTTTATAATAAGTAGGAGTGTTATACCATATAACAAACAATATTATAAGAGCCACTGTTTACTTTGATGAAATTTGTGAAATCCTGTTTTCACTGCATGGTACTCTGGGACCTATAAGAATGTTTGGGGGATAAAATACAAAAATTCTCCTTGTTTGCGCTCTCCATTCTCTCTTTCTCCTGTTCTTTCACTCAATTGCCCATCCATTTTTTGCTTGCTCATGGGCTCTCATTCTATTGCTCACATGCTCTCCCTCTCTCATTCACTCTATTGCTCTGATTTCTTTCCCTCTATCTTGTTATATTATCCAACACAGGTATTATTCTTGCTTGTTGCAGCATGACACAGGTGTTGTTCAAGAAAAGTGCCACAGAGGTATGTCAAATTTGTGACACAGGAAACAAGTATTACAATAGAAATTGAACTTTTAAAAGACTTTTAATACATATATGTAATTCCAAATTTTTTGTATCGACTTACTCATATGGAAACCTAAAGCAATGAAAGAGCTTTATATACCCAATTCATTAACTGATTACCTGCTTATAATGTAATTTAAAATATCCCAATTATAATAATTCTAGGAAGAAAATCTCCATTTATTTAACTGTAGGTTATATTAATTATGTAATTAATAATACCAACTCTGAAAGTATATGCAAATGATTGTCTACTCCTGAATTGTAAGTTTTTTTTTTAATTGTGTGTGTGTCACTGTCAAGGCCAGCGTTTGTTGCTCATTCCTAATTGCCAGTTGGTGGTGAGGCACCTTCTGCTGCAGACCATCAGACATAGATGCACCTACAGTGCTGTTTGGAAGGGAGTTCCAGAATTTTGACCCAGCGGCAGTGAAGGGAGGGCCATATAGTTTCAAGTCAGGATGGAATTGGAGGGGAACTCGGAGCTGCCCTTGCCCTACAAGGTGGTAGAAGTCACGAGTTTGAGAGGTGATATTGAAGGAGTCTTGGCGAGTTGCTGCAGTGCATCTTGTAAAAGGTTCACACTGCTGCCATTCTGTATCGGTGGTGGAGGGAGTGAATTTTTTTAAGGTGCTGGACGGGGTGCCAATCAAGCAGGTTTCTTTGTTCTAGATGGTGTCAAGCTTCTTAAATAGTTTTGAAGTTGTACTCTTTGAAGCAAGTGGAGAGTTTTCCGTCAGACTCTTGACTTGCACCTTGTAGTTAGTATACCATCACACTCCTGACTTGTGCCTTGTAGATGGTGGACAGGTTTTGGGGATTCAGGAGGTGAGCCATTATATTTCTAGTCCATTTAAGTTTCTGGTCAATTGTAAACCCCCAGAAAGTTGATGGGGTGGGGTGGGGAGGGAATTTGATGATGGTAAAGTCATTGAATGTCAAAGGAACATGGTTAGATTCTGTCTTGTTGGAGGTGGTCATTGCCTGGCATTTGTGAAGTGCACATATTACTTATTACATATCAGCCCAAATCTGGACATTGGGCCTTCTTGCATATGGACACGGATTGGTAGTGAACTTCTGAAAGTCTACAAAGCACAGAAGTCCAGCAAGTACTTGTCATCTGTTAGAAGCTAGACTTTCTAGTAGGTAACTTTTCAGAAGAAACCTAAGCCTCACAATCATAAGCACACTACTTCAAAAAGCCTGGAAAATATTCCATTTTGATTTCAACGCTATTGCTAATGATCTTTCTATCAACCTTTTTTGGTCTTCAGGGTTGCATGCTATTTAAATGGAGGAAGATTGCAGAAGTCGGTGGTACAGAGATCTAAATGTCCTAGTACATGAATCACATAAAATTAGTATACAGGTACAACAAGTGATTAGGAAGGCAAATGGAATGTTGGCATTTATTGCAAGAGGAATGGAATATATAAGTAGGGAAGTTTTACTGCAGCTGTACAAGGCCTTGGTAAGACCACTTCTTTAGTACTGTGTACAGTTTTGGTCTCCTTATTTAATAAAATATATAATTGTTTTAGAAGTGGTTCAGAGAAGGTTCACTGGACTCATTCCTGGGTTGGAGGGGTTGTCTTAGAAGATAGGTTGAGCAGGTTAGGCCTGTACCCCCATTGGAGTTCAGAAGAATGAGAATCTTATTGAAACATATAAGATCCTGAGGGGACTTGATAGCATGGCTACTCAGAGGATGTTTCCTCTTGCGGGGGAGACTAAAATTAGGAGACAAAGTTTAAAAATAATAGGTCTCCCTTTTAAGAGAGATGAGAAACTTTTGCTCCCAAAGGGTCGTTGGTATATGGAATTCTCTTCCTCAGAAAGTAGTGGAGGCTGGATCTTTGAATTTATTCAAGGCAGAGTTAGACAGATTTTTGTTAGGAAAAGGAGGCAAGGGTGATGGGGAAAAACGGAAAGTGGACCTGAGACCACAACCAGATCGGTCATGATCATATTGAGTGGTAGAGCAGGCCTTAGGCGCCAAATGGCCTATTCCTGCTCCTGTGTTCCTATTCATTGCCCTAGTGCTGGATATAAAGAAATTGTTTGCGTTTATATATTTCAAAAAGCTCAGTTGTTTGCCAGCGTCACATTTGGTACAAAAAAACAAACTTATACTTTGGAGTTGAGGTGGTGGGCATGCAAAACATTGTCTTGGGGCATAAGTTAAAGCCACCACCATTAATTCACATTAGTGGTGAATACCTCTCATAATACCTATAATAGTTTCCTTATCCATAGAACCATAGACCCAATTTTTGAAACTAAGTATGTATCAGTGTAAAATTGCCTAGGGGAGAATTTGCTCCCTGTCGGGGGGGCGTTGGGCGGGAGCGGGTGCAGGTGGGCACGGAGCTGATCGCTGCCCACGATCGACTGCGCACCGCCATTTTATGTGGGCGGGCCAATTAAGGCCCACCCAGTGTGACGTGCACCCGGAAGCACAGAGTGCTCCCTGTGCGAGCGGGGCAAGTAGGCTGAGTCGGGGCCTGCGCTCTTTCGCACGTGCGCACAAAAAAGCACAGAAGCGTCCCGGAGATTAATTTGATTTTTAAAAATTTTAATAAAGGAAAAATAAGATTTTTAAGACATGTCCCCTCATGTGGCAGTGTCACATGAGCTGGGACATGTCTATGAATTTTATTGAAAATGTTTAATAATGTTTTAAAACTTTCATGAAACCTCATCCCGCCCATGGATGAGGTTTCATGATAAATGTGAAGGCCGCCTGGGCTCTTTGCCTGCCAGCCAACCTTAAGGTTGGACATGCAGCTCAGTTAATAATTTTAATTAGTATTTAGATGGCCTTAATAAGCCTTTGACAGTTCGGCGGGCGCGCAGCCGACTCCGCTGCATGCCCGCCAAACTGAAGATTTGAATGACGCGTGGTGACGTCAGGATGCACGCCGGATGTCACCACATGTCATTTTACGCATCGGCGAGCGGGGCCCGCTCCCGCTCCCGCTCACCATGCCAAAGATTCTGGCCCTAGAATCTTAAACATGTGTAATGAAGAAAAAAATTAATTATTCATATTCTATGTTTTGTTTTTGTTCTTCAAATAGAAGTATTTTTTTGGATATCTCACATGGCTCTAGCCAATGATATTGTGACACTTTCTGAATAATTCAGTTCTGAATCTATTGTCCTGGCTTTATTTATATGATTTATCATAGTTACTTACTACAGTTTTGTATTTCGCATTTAAAATTGAGTTTCAATTGGAAAAGTGTCCATTGCTGAAAAGAGAAGTGGCTGTGCGGAGGGATGCATGACTGAAAGTCCAACCCCACATTGTTGGCTTCTGCAATGCTCTGTACTTGCATGTTCACATAAGTAGGAGAGCATTTTCACCAGCATCTACGTGCTGATTATGTTTTATTGTAGAGAGCTTAAGTAAAGTTCTATTACAGTAACTGCAAAGCCTAAATGATGTGAAATTATTTTTTGTTCTACTTTAAGAATGTCTGCGTTCTAATTTCTCAAGCACTCTTTCTTTGTTGCAGGCATTAGATGGATTTTTTATAGCAGTAACAACTGATGGGAGCATAATACATGTATCAGAAAATGTGACTCCCTTACTTGAACATTTACCTGTAAGTATGTTTTCATGTTGAAACTGCATGCACAATGAGTTTATTAAATTTTGAATTATCTTGTGCAGTTTAAAAATATATTGGTCAAAATAATGCATATTTTAATTACAGCTACAAAATTGATCCTAAGTATTTTGTTTGCATAATAAGGAGAATGTTTGAATGACACTGTATTCATTTCTAGAAATGAAAGTATTGGTGCATAACTTGGCCCCACAACACCTGGTTTCTCGACATTGCATGTCGTTTTGTCTCCAATACGACATTGGTGGTGGGCATACAATTTTCTGGACTCGCACCAGATGACCATTTGGGTATAGACATTAGCATGAATTCTGCACAAACCACTTTCCCCCTGACATGCATGCAGTAGTTTGCATCCCCCTTAGGCCACACAATGACAGTGAGAATGACCAGAGGTGAAGTAGGCAGAAAGAACAAGTGCTTTTGTGCAGATTGCATTGTTAAGGACATCCTTACTGAAACCTGCTACCTGCTGCAACCTCAGTAGGGCAAGTACAGCATTGCCACTGTGTGTAGAGCTGACAGTGACCATGAACTTTTATGCATCTGACTTCTCCCAGACTGGAGCAGATAGTATTTCCATCTTCTCCCAGTTTGTCAACCACCGTTTCATAAGGGAGGTCACTGAGGCTTTGTATTTCAAGAGACTGAATACATTTCATTCTCTCTTGGCAGAGAGAAGCATGGAGCCTGCACACAGTTTGTGAGAATTGAAGGCTTCCTCATAGTGCAGGATGTCATTGACTACATGCATGTCATTTTGTGGGCTCTGCATGTCAACTCTAAGATTTATCACAACTGAAAGAGATTCCATTCATTCAATGTCTAGCTGGAGTGTGACCATACACAACGTATCATGCAGGTCAATATCAGGTATCCAGGCAGCACTCATGATGCCTTCATTCTGTAGCAGTCTGAGGTGCCACTTGTATTTGAACCACCACAACAAGCCAGAGAGTGGCTACTGGGCAAAAGGACTATGCACAAATACATGGCTTTATGACTGGCGCATATGTGAGCAGCATGCATATAACGAAAGCCAAGCTGCCACACAAATTGTGATAGAGCAGATTTTGCAGTGCTTGAACAATGTTCCTGCTGTCTGGACTGTTCTGGAGGAGCTCTGCAGTACTGAGCAGAGTATGTGTAAAAATTCGTCTTGGTCTGCTACATGCTGCACAACCTCTTCATCATGAGGGCACAGCCCTTGCCACCATCTATACAACAATCAACTAAAAAGATAGAAGGGAGAAGACAATCAACACAGTTCGTTTCTGTCTGGCCTGCTTGTGAGCAACGTATCTGACTGCAGGACCAGTCCAAATTTGCCTTCCACCAACAATGTAACACCTTAATTTCCCTCTATTACTGACTATTACAGTCACAATGCAGAAATAAAAACCACCACAAAATAAACATTCTAAATCAAATTTATAAATCAAACAATGCCATATTGCATACAGATGTCAATTAATCACTCTTGTGCAATCCTTAGTTGCATCTCTTCTGTGTGCATTTGCCTGCCCAATGCTCCTTTGCAGTTCTACCTACAGTAGACTGCTGCAGCATGGCTGGTGGAAAACTGCTGACTTTCAATGGGGGAGACTGCAGCCAGTTTTTCAGGATGACCTTAAGCAGCTCTGGCTCCAGAAGACCTGGCTTCAGACTGCATGATCTCAGGTATGGGCGGCAGCAGTCAGGGCTGATTGGCTGATTGGCAACAGAGAGTGCACCAGCGGAGTGATGGTGGTGGAAGAATGAATGCTGTAAGCCTGAGAAAACACAACAGCTTTTGGCACCACAGTGCTGCTGCTACTTCCCTTGGGTGGCACCTCAGCAATCCTAGTAATCTGTTGGAGGACAGATTGTTGGACTTCTGTGACATCCTGAAAACCCCTTTGAACACTGGTAACCACAGCCAAGACAGCAGCAGTCTGAGTTAGCATGGCAGCAGTCTGACCTTGAGAGCAGTTTGAGTTTGTATGGCAATATCCAGATATTGTATGCCCTCTGCTTGTACTGCAATGGAAGTTGAGACATCGACACCCTGCATCATGGTTGAGTCTGCAAGTGTCCTAATTAAGTTGACCACAAGTTTCAAGTTGGAAAGCATTGGCTCTAAACTCTTCACATTGCCCTGTGCCAAGTTGGTGCTGGATTCCTCCATATTTCTTGACAGTGGCTGCCAGCTTTCTGGCAGGCATGCCAATCTGCCAAGCATTTAATTGTACATACCCATTGGCCCTCTTCAGTAGACTGCCCCATCAAAATCCTTACCTGAGTCTTTTGCAGCAGATTTTGTGCGAAACGTTGCCCCCTGGTGAGTTGGCACCTGTGCTATCCTTCTCTGTTGTCATAGCTACAGACCACTGGTGCCCTGTGTCTCACCACATGCAGATCCTGCCTCTGGTCTATCCTCACACGCAGTGGCAGCATCTGAGCTGGTTACTGAGATTGCGAGAATGAGCAATGGTATTTCTTCTTCTTCACTGTTTATTTGCTCTTTAGGTTGCTTCTCCTCCACCATTGCTAGGCCAGCTTATAATTCTTGGTTATCTGAAAGGAGAAAGACAAATATAGGGCAGAATTTTGCCCTTGTCAGGCAGGCTCAGCAAGGGGCAGTCGGGAAGCCGACCGTCGCCTGCTATCGGGGCCGGACCGGGATTTCATGTAATCGGCATCACTCAGCACTGCCTGTGCGGGCAGCGGAGGAGGGTGAGGGGGGACTTCGCGCATGCGCATGAGTGAGTACTTGAAAACCTCCCTGAGGCATAGAGCTGTCTGTGACTCTGTCACATGAATAAGTGAAATTTAAAAAAAATTATTTTATTTTTGTTTGATGTTGGAAACCTCAACCCGCCCGTGGATGAGGTTTCCAAAAAAATGCAAAGGCCGCTTGGCTTTTTTGCCTGCCCTCCAGCCATAAGGTTGGACAGGCAGCGAAAAATGTAAGTTAATTGATACCTTAAAGCCCGATTCCCATGCGCGCCTGCCGACCGAACTATCGCACGACTGCGCGTTGATGTCGGGACGCTCGCCCGACGTCATCGTGCGTCATTTCACGCTCAAGCGGGTTGGGTGCTCACCCACCCACTGAGATGAAAATTCTGCCCATGGGGTTGTGGTGAGAGGAGGGGTTAGGGGGAAGCAAGAGGTGCATGTTTACACCATCTGCAGCTTGTAAACCAGATGAGATTGTGGGATGAGGGGAAGTGAGATGTGAGAAGGGGGTTTGGATATGAAGTTACTGATATTTCCAATGGTTTCAGCCCTGCTGCTAGCCTTAGCTGGCAATTGGCACACCAATGTTGGCAACTTCTGTCTTCCACCATCAGGGCTAGGACATGCAGCTGTACCTGTACCCTGCCGTTTAGATGTTGCTGCCTCTGGTTATGTGCCGTCTTGTGTACTAGTGAGTGTGGTACAATATGTTTGGGTGGTGTGGCTGCCATGATTGAACAGATCGAAATGTGCATAAGCAATGAGCCGTGGGTTTAAGGCTTGTAGCAATGCCAAGTATGTGAGGATGCAGTGAAACTCTGAGTGTAACATTTGAGTCGTCACTGATAGAGATTACTGGTACGTGAGTGTATTGGTCATTGAGCAGTGTGTGAGGCTAGTGGTGCAGTTGTTGGGATATTGCTCTGGGGAGCTGATGGTGTAGTTGGAATGTTACTGGACTAATAATCCAGAGACCTAGCCTAATGCTCTGGCGACATGGCTTCAAATCCCATCACAGCAACTGGCAGAATTTAAAATCAATTCATAAATCTGGAATATAAAGCTAGTAATGATGCCATGAAACTATCATTGATTGTTGTAAAAATACCCTTTAGGGAAGGAAATCTGCCATCCTTACCCGGTCTGACCTTCATGTGACTCCAAACCCACAACAATATGGTTGACTCTTAACTACCCTTCGACATGGCCTAGCAAGCCGCTCAGTTCAAGGGTAATTGGTGATGGGCAACAAGTACTGGCTTTGCCAGCGATGCCCACATTCCATGAAAGAATAAAGAAAAAATCTGGCATTTGAAGATGAATTCATCGACCCTGACCATTCATGAGGTTACTGAATTTCTCGCAGCAATGTATCCAGGTCGTTGGGGCTAGCCACCTGGTACTTATTGCCTTGACTATTTTCTCCCCCACCGCCTTCACATAGTCTGTCAGAAGGTGTCCTTTCTTGTAAGGGTTTTGTCAATTACATTTTTCTAATCAGTATTGAATTCAAACCCAGCCATCAAAAATTTATTGACCCTATTCAGTTTGGGAGAAAAAACGTAATTTTTGTGCATGTTTCACCAAATCAATTGCTGCAAGGAAAGGAAGGGATGGAAAGCTGTAGCTCCCTTCTAGCAGTCCTAGTTGCAATTTCGAACCATGGATTATTTTTAGCATGAGATTAAGTAATATTTAATGTAAGATTAAAGAGTTTGGATTTTATAAAGCACTACAGAGACATTAGTATGAAGGACCTCTCTTCTCAACTTGAATAGGGTAATTAAAAGGCTAGCTTTAAGTGCTAACCTTGCATGAACTATGTCCCCTGCCAAGCCATACAGCCATTCAGCAATGCATTTAATGTTGGCTGCACATAACTATCATGCAAATCAGCAGGCAGCACAAAGTTGGCGTGCTGCCTGTATTAGATTTAATGAGTGTGGTGAATTATGCATTGCGATACCTGCATGCCCAATTTTGGATCCTGTCCAATTTTTTGGCCTATGTGTTTCAAAGGGTTTTGAATTTTAACATTGTGCAGATTATTTTTTTATTGTGTCTCATTTTCTCTTCTTAGTCTGATCTTCTGGATCAAAATTTATTGAATTTTCTGCCAGAGGTGGAATATTCGGACGTTTATAAATTCCTTTCTGCTCAAATATTGGAAAACAGTTCTTTGATCCCAGATTATTTAAACTGTAAGTTTAATTTATAATATAATTTTTTGATTTTTAGCGTTTAAAATACGCCTATCTAAACTGCTTGCCATTTGTTTAATATAGATTTTTTAAAAAATACCGGTGATCTAGAAGCTAGTTCTGTAGTAATACTGAAATCTGTTTTTAGCTTGAACCTGGGTGAAGATTGTCAAACTGGTATTGGCATCTTGAAAAATATCTTGGCAGTTTTGTTTAAAATTAGGATTTTTGTACAATGATTGTAAATTCAACTATAAAATAGCTTTAGCTTTTGGGTTTCACATGTGGCAGATAATTATTTCTGTGCTAAAATTAAAAAATTAAGAATGCTCTAGTGTTCTGCATTTGGCTTTTTAATGAGCATAATTCTTAAAAAATGTAGGTGTGACAAAAGAGATGTTACATTTCAAAAACATTAAGTTCTTTGATTTAAAATTTTGTTTGTAACAGATTATGTTTTTCAAATGGTCTTCTCATGTTTCTGTAATATTATCTTTCTGAGAATGTATGCTGTTTACACACACAGTTGAGGAATGATTTAATTGAATGACACATACTTTATGCAGTAGAGTGTCAGTTGTTCATGAAATACCTGCACTAAGTTGATAATGAAAGAACATTAATTTGTTCAGAAATAGTGAATTGTTCTTTATGGGTATTTCATCATTTGTATTGCTTTTCAAGATGAACTAAATATTATATAATCAAATCTATGTTTCTCCTTCAGTTCAGGTCTTCCACACACAGACCCTCAAGGGGTAAGGTCTGCACATGTGAAGATTGAAAAATCTTGCATGCCTTTTTGTGCCTTCTGCAGTCAGTGCCCATCCTATATAAATGCTGCATAAAAGCCATTGACTGTTACTTCTCTTCAGCCTTGCAGATAGTAGTTGAAATATTGTACTACTTATTGCATATTCAACTACCTATAAACAACTTTGATAGATTTTACTTGTTTGTATGGACAAATATAATGCTTTGCTCTATATTACCATTAGGAACACCCATGATCTTTATAAGGAATACATTTATGTTTACGAGTCTACTACCTCTCAGAGGTACTTGTTACAGAGGTTCTAACAAAAGAAAAGAGAGAAGATTCCACTGCCATGAATGCTTACCTTGAAACACTCAGAATTAAGAATTTCAGCACAAAGGTTTCCTAACCAGCACTGGAATTTTATTGCCGGTTTTTGGACATGGCATATCATCCCAGAGAATCTAATTGGAGATGCTGGCAAGAGGAAGAGAAATTTAGGCTCATGACTGCAGCAATGAGAAGCCCAGTGGGTATGTACCATGGTGACAGAGTACCTAGCTCAGCATTCTAGACTCATCAAAAGACTGAGTCATCTTCTGGTACCTTGAAGTCATTTTACTACCTAGCATAATATTCACTTGTAAGAATGCTGAGATATGTATGGGATTAATTCTATTGAAAATGACTACTGTGCCTACCATAAGTAGAACATCAATCCTGAATTCACTGGCTTGCTATTGATTGTCTGGTCAGTATAATTTGCCAGAATACCTTGGACTTCAATACAGGTTTTTTTTTAGTACAGAAACTCAGCTGTAGTAAGCTGTTTTGTCCAAGTCCCTGAACCTATTGCCTTAAAACCAGAGATGCCAAATGATTTCCTTGCACACACACACACACACACACACACACCCCACCCCCGCCACCCCCACCACCACCATCACCCAGATAATCAGAATGATCTAACTTACCATACATACCATACCAACCAAGTGATTGTTACGGGTTTCTGGGCCACCAGACATGCAATTACTTGAACAATGTTTGGTTATTTACCTAGGATTCAATTTTTTTTGTCACTTTGTTCACATTTGCTAACTTGTATCATTAGAATTTGCATTATCATTTTTTAAGAGAAAAAAATACAAAGTTTTGTTGAGCTTTGTACAAGGATAAAATGAGGAAATTAAACTTTCCCTTATTCTTTCAATCAGCTCTTGAGATGCATTCAAACAATTAGCATTGTCTGATTCTGTTCATCCTAATTCGTATGTTCGTATTCTCTGTATTGCAACCTGTCTGAGTGAAGTTTTATGAGGCTCTGCTGTAGAGAACCAGCAGGTTTCATCTTACACTGCAATTGCTATATAAACTGTCTAGGGAGGAGCTTGGAAGAATTTGGAGGTGAGAGAAAGTAGTTGTGCAAAATAAAGGTCCGGAGTGCAATAGAAATAATTAATTTGGTAATGCTATCTTGCAATAGTCTTACAATGGCGTTTTTCTAATCAGTATTGAATTCAAAGCCAACCATCAAGTTGAGAAACGAATAATTTTGTTCTGCATATTTCACCAAATTAATTGCTGCAGTTTTGGGGAAAAGAAGGGAGAAAAAAGCCATCGACTCTTCCAGCAGATGTAGCTGCATTTTGAGTTTTTAACATAGCATTCAGTGATGTTTCAGGTAAGACTAGAGATTGGAATTTGCAAGGCACTACATAGATGTTGGGGCTGATATTAAGGTCTCTCATTCCTATAGTCTAATGTAATGTAGATATCCAAACCACAGGAGAAATAAATATTCAAGAACAGGGCAGAAACTTTCGCTCGGTGGGCGGGCGCGCACCCGAACTGCTCGAGCATGAAATGACACGCGTGGATGTCGTCCGAGCGTGCCAACGTCAATGTGCAGTCGTGCGATAGTCGGCGGGTGCACACTGGAGCTGGCAGCACGCCTGCCGACAATTAAAAGGTTAAGTTATCAATTAGGCGAAAGGATTTTTTTGGAAACCTCATCCACGGGCGGGATGAGGTTACCAAAAGCAAATAAAAATAAAATAAAAATTTTAATTTTTCATTAATAACACGTCCCCACTCATGTGACTAAGTCATGTTTTATTACATTTTTATTGTCTTTATCTTTTTATATATCTCTTCATCTCCCTGAGGCAGCTCCGTGCCAGGGAGATTATGCAGCGCTCACTCACGCGCATGCATGAAGTTCGCGCTCGGCCTACTTGCCGCCCCCGCCCCCTCCCCCAACCACACAGGCAGCGCTCAGCGCTGCTGCTTGTGTTTAACGTTGGGCTAGCCTTAATTTCCTCAAATGTTCCTTTCCAATTTATGAAGAATCTTCTTTCAGAAATGGAGCTGTTATGACTACTGAAGTTACAGTCCTTAGGAATATTAAAGCATGGTGTTATCTATGCTTTGTCTTTGATTTCAATTATGGCTTTAGACATTGCAGTGCCGGATGTACAGTTTCTTGCTTTATTCACAGGGATGGTTTCAATTTTGATAGAAATTCAGAACATTTTTCTACTTGGTCCAGATATTGACAAACTTTCTTTAACAAACTATTTTTGGAATGACCTTAAATGCTATAATTTGGAAATGTAGGGGAGAATTTTCTCCCTGTTGGGGGAGCTGAGCAGGAGTGAGCGCGGGTGGGCACACAGCCGATCGCGATTGGCTGCACGTCGCCATTTTATGTGGGCGGACCAATTAAGGCCCGCCCAGCGTGACACGCACCCGGAAGCGCTGAGCACTTACTGTGCAGTCGGGGGGAGGAGGCTGAGTCGGGGCCTGCACTCTTTTGCAGGTGTGCACGAAAGAGCGCAGAAATCTACCTGAGGCACGGAACTGCCTCAGGGAGTTTAAGTTCATTATTAAAAATTTAAATAAAGAAAAAAAATTTTCAGATGTTCCCCCATGTGACACTGTCACATGAGCTGGGACGTGTCAATGAATTTTAATGAAAAAATTTATTTGATTTATAAATCCTTTATGAAACCTCATCCCGCCTGTGGACGAGGTTTCATGATAAATGCGAAGTCCGCCTGGGCTCTTCGCCTGCCTGCCAACCTTAAGGTTTGACGGGCAGCTCTGTTAATCATTTTAATAAGTTTTTAAATGGTCTTAATAGGTCTTTGACAGTTTGGTGTGTGCGCAACCGACTCTGGTGTGCGCCCACCGAACTGAAGATCGGAATGGCGCGCGGCAACGTCAGGTCGCACGCTCGGCACGTCATTCTACGCATTGGTGAGCGGGGCCCGCCCCTGCAAGCTGACCTGGAGATTCTGGCCGTAAGGACTTTGTTCCCTTTTTTCCCCCAAGGTCAGATATATGAGTTATTTGGTTTAAAACTAGAAGGTTCCTTCTTCAAATGACTGTCATCCTGGATCAAAGGATGGTTAAAATATATGTAACATTCTCCCTAAGTCAGTGCTGCAACTAAACCACAAAGCAATCGAGTCAAGAGTTTAATAATTAAAAACATCACATTGACAATCGCCCTGTCTCACATTTGTAAAGATTCATTGCTGAGAAATTCCATGTTTGGAAGCCCAAGTGTTGTTTTGATAACATGATGTCAAGTGAAATCAAAGACTTTATAGCAAGTAATTTGTCAGGTTTAAGACGTGGCTCTTGACCCATTCAGATCTTGTGGTCTTTGAATGAAACCACTTTCAAGTACAAATTGAAAATGGCTCTTAGGCATGATCATGGGGCTTCTAAAGGTTAGAACTTCAAAGTAGTGGTTTATCGTGTGTACAAATAGTAAAAATTAATAGCACAGTCTCCCTATGCTAGCTACTTGATTCTGGATTAATCATTGCCCATAGTTTTTAATAAAATTTATGTTAGATGTCCTAGCAATCTACTGGATGTGGGCAATACATAACTGGCATCCTATCAACTGGATCCTTGGGTTCATTGTATAGGACCTGGAAGAAAACATTTTAGGGAACATAGACACAGGGGAGGCCATTCAGCCCCTTAAGCCTGTTTCGCCCTTCAATCTGATCTGTTTTTCAATCTCATTTGCCTGTCTTTGCTCCATATCCCTTGAAAACCTTACCTAACAAAAACCATCAATGTCAGGTTTGAATGTTTCAATTGACCCAGAATCTACAACCTTTTGGAGGAAAGAGTTTCCGGATGCTTCTTACCTTTTATGTGAAACAGTGCTTCGAGATATCACTCCTGAATGGCTTGGCTCTAATTTTAAGATTAATATATTCTACCAGAGGAAATAATTTCTTTTTGTCTACAATATAGAATACTTTTTATCATTTTAGTTCACCACTCAACCTTTTACATTCAAAGAAATACTAGTTTATGTAGCCTTCCCTTAAATCTAAACCCTTTAGCTTTAGTATCATTCTGTTGAATCTGTGCTGCATCCACTCCAATAGAAACTGAACACAGTACTCCACAAAGGATCTAAGGCTCGATCCAACAGAAGCACTACTTGATCACCTTTAGTGCATTTTCTGAAATTGTGTTCTATCTGGTTCCAAAATCTCATGTAACCCCTACACTACGGGAGTATTTTCCCAGATACTTTTAGCAGTAAAGAGCCTCTAAAGTGGCCAAAATGTGTTGTTGCTTTGCAATGCCAACTTAGCCTGCCTTTAACATTATTCACCATCTTGAAGAGAACTATTGAAACAGATGGCAGACTTTCTGGTACACTTTGTCATGATTTCACTAATACTCTGTCAACAACTTTTCCAGAAATTTTCTGAGGACTTCACCTAAAGTGATTGAGTGCTGTAGTATACTATCTACTGGGAAATCTTAGAGGACTCACCAGCAAACTCCACACCTACAGCTGACAGACATGTCTTATTAGTACAGCATCCACTTAACGTCTGTTTTTACACTTACCCCAAAATGTCTGCCTATATTTCTTGTTAATTATAACTAGTTTTCATACAAATTTTGGATTGCTTTTAACTCCTGAAATGGTTCTCAATGCACTTTATTCTTAATTCAAAGGCAGTTAAATTAAATTATTTGATAATTCATTGTGTTTAATCTTATGTTGCTTAATTAAAATTATTGATGTTCAAATGTATTAAATGCATAAAAAACATTCAATTAGGAACAGGAGTAGACCATTCAGCCCTTGTAGTCTGTTCTGCCATTCAAATAGGTCACGAATGACCTGTATCCCAACTCAATTTACATTTCTTGGTTCTATATCTCTTAATCTTACTTAATAAAAATCTATCAATCTCAGTTTTGAAACTTTCAGTTGATCTCATCTCAATATATTTTTAAGGATATAGTTCCGGAATTCCATTTCACTTTGTGTGAAGAAATGCCTTCTCATCTTATCCCTGAAGGGCCTAGCTCTAATTTTAAGACTATGCCCTCATTGTTTGGAGTTCCCATCCAGAACAAATAGTTATAAAATAAAAACAGAAAATGCTGGAAAAATTCAGCAGGTCTGGCAGCATCTGTGGAGAGAGAAACAGAGTTAACATTGAGTCCGAAAACAAATAATTTGTCCTTATCCACCCTATAAAATCCTTTAATTATCTTCATACGTAATAATCAAATTGAGATTTTTATCATGAGTAGACTGTATCCTCCCTGCTTCAACACAGAGTGGCTTAATCTACATCTTTCCATTGGCATTCTAGGGCTATGAGTACTATTATGTGGTTTAAAATATTTATTCCAGAACTATTCAAAGTTGTACTAGTTATTTTGTTTGTGTCCATACAAAAAGTATAGATTGAAATCAAATCAAAAAAACATGATGGTTCATTTAACAATTTGGAGGGAGAAATGCAGGGTATAGAGGTCAGTAAGTGAGGGCTGAACAGTGGGAATGTTGGAATGGTTTAATAATTTGAAGTTTAGGTTTGCAAAAGTATTTGTGCAAAAATTTCCCTTGAGAGATTAAATAATGGAGATGCAGTGATTTGCTGAAGGCCAAACAACTTTCTCAAATTCCCATAATAGAAAAGGTTTCAGAACTCGCTGAAATCATTGGTAAAATATGTCAGTGTTTTATTAAGAAATGTCTTAATTTCAATGGAGAATGGGGAGTGCATCTGCATTGACAACCAGCCAAAAAAGAAAGCAGTACATTAAAACCTGGAAGGTGTTTAGTGTCTTGAAAAACATCCAAAATTTGAATGTTCTTTTTTCAATGGATAGCCACACCAATTGGGAAAGTGCAGTGGAGTAGAAATTCAACCCGGGTGGTGGTACAAAACATTGAGTATTGGATGAGCCACAGTATACACAGCAATGTGTCCTTGAGCAGCATGCAGAATTTTTAATCTACTCATGAGCTGTGCAAGCAGAGACTTAGCTTAAAGTGGAAGAATACAAAATTTGAGGCTTGCTTCACGAGTGTCTGTGTATGGAAGACCCTCGTTCATAGTATGAGGAATTTCTCTAATGAGTAAGGGCTCATTTATAGTATTTCATATGTATACTGAGTACTCAGAAGGCTAAGAAAACTTATTCTGTGTGTGCCATTGCAGATATTTCATTTTATTTGGCACACTTTTATCAGATGAAGCGATCAAAAGTGTTCTGTACTCTTGTGAAAAAGATAATAATGATGGATGACCCCTAAGAGCTTTATTTAAAGTAAATATTACAAATTATTTGTTGCTTTAAAACATAGTTTATTTGCTTTAAAATCATGCTTTTGAGATAGTGATGTTAAAAGAAGCTTTGGAATGGAGTAACTTTGTTCAATGATATGAAACCAAAATTCATTCTCTCACTTTTCCCCCATCCCAGAATTAAGATTATGTACAACTTCGTATTTGAACAATTCAGTTGGAACATTCTACACAGAAAGCCACAAATTCTTACTCAATAGAGCATCTACAAAATTTATATTTTTCATTGTCACATTTGATCAAATAACAAAGAAACTGTAGACCTAAAGACCTTCCTCATTTGTTCATCTTCAAGTACAAAGTAACACTGTGCAATCTAATGCAAAAAACAACTGGGTCACGCACTCATTCAGAAGTTTTGCAGTCCTTAGATCACCATATACGATCCCGCTTAAGTCGATGGACTTTTGTACGGCTCACTGCATTTTATGGCCCCGACCCCGCCATGATGGGGGCAGTGAAATTCCACCCTTGGCGTTTTCCCTTCTCTGTTACCTATAGAAAACCATTGGTTGGCCACAGTTTAGTTCTTTCCCTCAAGTTGTTAATGATGGTCTTTGCTGTTTGTGCAAATAGGTAAAAGTTATAATTAAGTTTATCACTTTTTAAAAAATTACGTATGTCTTAACTGTTTCTTTGCAGAACATTTTGTAGTTTTGTACCTTTTTAAAGCCTTTGTTGATTTTTCAGCCTGTAAGTCATCGTAAGAACATAGGAAATAGGAACAGGAGTTGGCCATTTGGCCCGTCAAGCTTGCTTCGCCATTCAAACAGACCATGGCTGATCATCTGCCTCAACACCATTTTTCCCCTCTATCCCCAAGGGATATCATTAATGTGATCAGTATCCAGAAATCTATCAATTTCTGTCTTGAACATGCTCAGTGATTGAGCTTCCAGAGAAATCTGGGGTAGAGAATTCTAAAGATTCATCCCCTCTGAGTGAAGAAGTGGAGATTCCTCCTCTTCTCAATATTAAATGCCTTGCCCCTTATTCTGAAACTGTGTCCCCTGGTTCTAAACAAAACAGTCAGGGGAAACATTCTATACACATCAACCCTGTCACTCCCTGTAAGAATTTTGTACGTTTCCATGAGATGACCTCTCATTCTTCAAAACCCTAGAGGATACAGACCCAGTTTCCTCAATCTCTCCTCATAAGACAATCCCACCATCCCAGGGATGAGTCTGATAAGCCTCCGTTGCACTCCTTCTATGGCAAGTATATCCTTCCTTGGATAAGGAGACCAAAACTGTACATAATATTCTTGGTGCAGTCTGACTAAGGCTCTATAGAATTGCAGAAAGACACCTTTATTCCTGTACTCAAATCCCCTTGTGATGAAGGCCAACATACTATTTGCCACCTAATTGCGTGCTGCACCTGCATGCTAGCTTTTAATGACTCTTGAACAAGGACAAGCCAGGTTCCTTTGTACATCAACACTTTCCAACCTCTCACCATTAAGAAATATTCTACCTTTTCGTTTTTTCTATCAAAGTGGGTAACTTCACACTTATTCACATTATGTTCCATTTACCACTCCCTTAGCCTGTCAAAATCCCCTTGAAGCTTCCTTTCATCCTCCTCACAATTTACATTCCCACCTTGTTATCAGCAAATTTGGAAATATTACATTTGGTCCCCATATTCAAATCATTCATATAGATTGTGAACAGCTGTGGCCTCAGCACTGATCTTTGTGGTACCCCACTAGTAACAGGCTGCCACCGAGATTGACCTGTTTATTCCTGCTCTGTTTTCTTTCTCTTAATCAATCCTCAAGCCATATCAGTATATTACCCCAATCCTATGTGCTCTAATTTTATTTCCTAACCTCCTATGTGGGACCTTATCAAAAGCCTTCTGAAAATCCAAATACACCACATCCACCGATTCTCCTTTATGCTACAGGTAACATCCTCAAAAAACTCCAACAGGTTTGTCAAATATGATTTCCTTTTCATAAATCCATGTTGACTCTGTCCAATCATATCATTATTTTCTAAGTGTCCAGTTACCATATCCTTTATAATAGATTCTAACATTTTCATTACTACTGACGTCAAACTTTTAAGGGTGTGAGTCCCTTGTGGAGTCACACTTAAGTTCGGACTGTACTCTGGTCAAACATTAATGAGTGACTCAATACCAAGCAATGTATGAAAACAGTAATCTTTATTAGACAATTATTAAATGATTATTAATGATTAAAAGAAAATGAAAGAAAGGTAACTTTATTAAAAAGAAAAAGAGGAAGGGAAAAACACGTTGTGTGTGTATTTATATATATATTGAAAGAAAGGAAGAAAGATAACTTTGCATACATATTATACATACTAGATTACAACTACATACAAGTACACACTATATTACAAATGTTAACCCCAAATTGGTCCGCTCAAGACAGCTCCCCAAAATGGTGAAATACCTCTTGGTTCATACATCACCAAGGGGAGAATTTTCCCCATGTTGGGTGGGCTGAGCAGGCGCGGACCCGATCGCCGCCTGCGATCGGGTCCGCACTGCTATTTTACACGGGTGGGCCAATTAAGGCCCGCCCAGCGCATTTCTTGACTCCCGAGGATAGCGGGAATGGGCGGTCAAGGGTGGGCGTGTGTAGATCGCCAGGTCCGATGTCAGCCTTTGCAAGGCTGCTCACAGTGGCTGGCAGACGGGCTCACCAGAGGGCTTCTGTTGAGCACGCAAGCCCAGAGGGTAGGCCAGCGGAGCAGGCCAGGCCGGAGGGTAGGGCAGCGGGGCAGGCCAGGCCGGAGGGTAGGGCAGCACGGCAGTGTGCCCCTCGGTTCTCAGATGAGTGCCTAGCTGCCCTCCTGGAGGAGGTGGCAGCACGGCGGGAGGTCCTGCTTCCAAAGGATGGGAGGCAGAGGCCTCCCCATCTGACCAAACGGGTGGGAGGAGCTGGCCGAGAGCATGAGCTCCCATGATGTGGTGCAACGCACATGGGTCCAATGCCGAAAAAGATTAAATGACCTCCTGCACTCAGGAAGGATGAGTACCATGTTGGCTGAGGTCACATAATGCAGCCGTTACTCTTTCCCCCCCCACCACTCCCCCAGCAAATCTAAGTACAGTTACAGCGTTGAATCCTTCACAGCATGTATCCCTCACTGGGTGGGCCAGTAGATATTTCCCATGTCTAGTTCACCCTGAGAGGGTTGAACTGAGATGGGATCTGCACCCTTATCATGTGTGACACACCCAGAGTATAGAATGGGGGTGAAACTCAAGGATCTGCACCTAGGCATAGTGCTGGGAAGCATGTCAAAGTCAGGATGCTAACATGCTGAGAGGGAGCTTCCAGGTGGTGGGGCACCAATTCATCTGCTGGCCTTTGCATTCCACGTGCTTGTGCTTCCTTGTGGTGCCACATGTGATGGAGGCAGCATTTGGGCAAGGGGGGGGTCACCCCTGGCTTCTTTGCGTGAGTGTGCGGCAGCTGCTGGGTATCGAAGAACTAGAGCACTGCAATGTCTCACTCTAGTTGGGTTGGCAGGGATGCGATGGGAATCCAGGTATGGGCTGGTCTAATCAATGCTCTTCTCTCCTTTTCAGGAGAAGACTGCACACAATTCTGCCAAGCGGATGCGGACTGGCAGAGGCCAGGCTCAGTTGGCCACCCTGACTCCTTTTGAACAGCAGGCCATGGATCTAGAGAGGCGCCATGCCCACCAGGTCCACCGGTGGTGGTGAGGCTGGGGTGCCATGGGGAGTTATATTTGCCGAGCACTGAAGTCACCACGTGTGTCCCAGCAGCCATGGCACAGCTGACCGTTCAGTGATTGAAATTTGCAACATGGGTTGACCATTGAAAATGGCAGGACGAGTGCATGATGATCCGGGGGAGCGGCATGCAAGTTGACATTGTCTGCACTGTAACTAATCAAATTATAGGAAGGATGTGATTGCACTAGAGGGGGTGCAGAGGAGATTCACCAGGATGTTGCCTGGGATGAAACATTTAAGTTATGAAGAGAGGTTGGATAGACTTGGGTTGTTTTTGTTGGAGCAGAGAAGACTGAGGAGCGACCTGATCGAGGTGTACAAGATTATGAGGGGCATGGACAGGGTGGATAGGGAGCAGCTGTTTCCCTTAGTTGAAGGATCAGTCACAAGGGGGCATAAGTTCAAGGTGAGGGGCAGGAGGTTTAGGGGGGATGTGAGGAAAAACTTTTTTACCCAGAGGGTGGTGACGGTTTGGAATGCACTGCCTGGGAGGGTGGTGGAGGTGGGTTGCCTCACATCCTTTAAAAAGTACCTGGATGAGCACTTGGCATGTCATAACATACAAGGCTATGGGCCAAGTGCTGGTAAATGGGATTAGGTAGGTAGGTCAGGTGTTTCTTATGTGTTGGTGCAGACTCGATGGGCTGAAGGTCCTCTTCTGCACTGTGATTCTGTGAAATGTCCTTGTTCTTCCTTTAAGCATTAGCGGAGCAGGGCCGGGAGGAGGAAACAGAGGGGCCACCTCTAACACCTGAGGGCACAGAACAAATCGACTCATCAGCGTCACACCAGCTCTGTCAGGCAGGCACCAGCACAGATACTAGCACCTTGGTGGGAATTAGATCTTCGGCTCATGCCCCTGGGCACGGCAGTGAGGGCACTTCACACTCGCTTGAGGTGCGGGCAGACACAGACAGTGCCCAGGGCGCCGGCAGTCGGATGACTGCTGGGGACCAGAAACATGCTCAGTCGGTGGCTGATGATGTGCCTCTGGAGTCGTCCGTGAGGCAGCAAACACTGGAAGTGCAGCAGGGTATGCAGGAGTATCTGGCGGAGATACATGAGGCAATGTGTGCTGGAGGAGTCCACGCGGAGCATCACCGATGCAATGAGCCTCATGGCCGAGCATCATGCTTCCTCCATGGAGAGAGTGGCGACCCTCGTGGAGAGGCTCCTCCAGGAGAACAATCAGGACTCGGACCTGCAAGCCTTCACAGCGGCATTGACCTCAGCTGCCCGTGTGGGAGATGGTTTGGGCACCAAGTATCCCAGCTCGGTGCCCATCCATCCACGGTGAGCAGGGAGGTCTGAAGTGACTTCACATCAGCGCAGCAGCTGCCTGTCATCTCTGTGGGCTCCTCTCAGGGCGCTCCAGATGAGGGCAGCAGCTCCTCCGCCCCTCTGTCAGTAACTGTGGCATCTGATGAGGCTGCGGTGACTGGGGAGATGCCAGCTGTGGAACTGGCCGCTCCCTCCCAGGCGGGGTCATCAAAGGCTCCACGGCCGCCAAGGTCATTGAGGCCAGCTGGACAGCACAGTGAGCAGGCTGTCTCAGATGCCAGTGCCAACGAGGGGACAGCACCTAGACGTAGCACCCGTAAGCGTAAATTTAAGGAACATTAGGCACACCACAGGTTTCTCACTGGTGCTTTTATGTTGCCCCATATTAGTTCATTTAAGACTTGGTGTGATGTGCAACACCTCTTTGGTTTCTGAAGTTACTTTTGTAATCTCATTAAGTTTTGATATGTAATCATGGCTCAGGGTGATTCCTTACTTCTGCAGGTGGACGGGAACCCATGATGTCATGAGTGAGTTGTTTGACATTGAACTTTATTTGCAAGGGTCTTAGTTAATGTTCCTTTCCAGGCAGATATAGCACTCAGGCATCGAGTATGGAGCCTGCAGTCCTAGCGTGTGTTGAAGGTCCATCTGTGGTGTGCTAGCTGAAAGTTCTTTGGATTAAATCCTCTTGGGTGTCCCTGCGTCCCTGGAGTCAGTGTCTACCCCTCAGCGTTCTCCTGTGCGTGCTCGTCCTTGGACTCACTGCTGGACTTATCATGTGCATCTGGAGCAACTGCGTCTACATCTTCTTTGTCCACCACGTCACTCCTTTCCAGCGCCAGATTGTGGAGAGTGCAGCATGCAACCACTATCAGCGACACATGATCTGGGGGGTACTGGAGTGCGCCCCCTGAACGGTCCAGGCACCGGAAGTGCATCTTGAGAAGACCGATGGTTCTCTCCACCACAGCCCTTGTGGAAGGGTGGCTCTTATTGTACCGCTGCTCAGCTTCTGTTCTTGGATGGCGGAGAGGCATCATGAGCCACCTTTTGAGGGGATAGCCCTTGTCATCCAGCAGCCATCCATCCAGCCGGGCTGGAGCACTGAGGAGCCCTGGCACCTGGGAGTGTCTGAGGATGTAGGCGTCATGGGAGCTGCCTGGGTACCTTGCACAGACTTGTAGAATCAGCATCCTGTGACCACACACTATCTGCACGTTCATGGAGTGGAAGCCCTTCCTGTTGACGAAGGCACCGGGCTCACCTGCTGGTGCCTTGATGGCCACATGTGTGCAGCCTATTGCACCCTGGACACGGGGTAAGCCAGCAATTGCTGCAAAGCCTCTGGCTCACTCTGTCTGGCTGGCCTCGTCCCAGTGGCAGTGGATGAAAGTCAATGCACGCCTGAACTGAGCATCTGTCACCTGCTTGACACAACTGTGGACAGCTGACTGGGAGACTACGCGAAGACCCCTGGAAAGAGCCAGAGGCATAGAGGTTGAGGGCAGCTGTGACCTTTAGCGCCACTGGCATGGGGTCCCCACCCACACAGTTGGCACAGATCTCAGGGCCTATCATCTGACTGGAGGTGACTGTCTCCCTTGAGAGATGGAGCCTCTTTCGGCACTGCATCTCAGACATAGTGGGGTAACTGCTTTGCCGCCTGTAAACCCTGGCAGCAGGATAGTGGCGTCTCCTGCAGCCCCTTCCACCATGAACTTCCTGTTGGCCCTGCGCTCCTTGTGCCTGCGCCTCTCCTCCCAAAGGCGGCTCCCCTGGATGCTGAATGTGGACTCCTGGCCTCCTCTCCCTTCTGGCCCTCCCTTCCTGCTCAGAGGAGATGCCTCCAGTGGAGAGCACAGCTCCCATTCCCAGGCTAAGGGAAGGCTTCCTGAAACCTGCAGGTCCCAAAAATGATCTTTACTGTAGAGTCCTGACCTGAAGGTTGTTACTCCTGTCCATGCAGCTGCTATGAGTTTTGAAGTATTCCAGCTCATACAGGCAAGTATCAGTAACTTTCGCAATTAAATATCTAACAGATACCATTCACAACCCCACTCATCCCTCTTATCCCGCCTGTGGATGAGGTTTATACAAATGTCTCCTACCCGCCTGCCCGTTGCGCCCATGCGACGACCTGAAGATCGCACGGGCCCCAAAAAATTGCAGTCAGTTGCTGCCTCAAGGGCTTTAACTGGGTGTTTAAATACTGGTGGGCGTGCATCCGAGGACATCGTGCACCCACCCACCTAAATATTGCGATGGCACGCGGTGACATCGGGACGCTCGCCCGACGTCACCGTGCGTCATTTTACATGTCGGCATGTGGGAAAATCCTGGCCCAAGTCTCCAAATAACCTTGTACGGAGGTGGACACTTCAGTCAGTCACTCTGTCGATGGCCTTTCCCCCCGTAGTCTTGAGTGGTTGACTAATTCATTCCAGCTGCAGCTCCAAACATTGGATACTGTGCCCTTTTAAGTGCAATTTTTGGCTCGATTCCAGCCTCTCGAGGCTTCTATGCAGACTTTCTCAAAACAAGGGTCTGGTAAACATGAGATCTTGTCAAATTCTCCTCACAGGCATGGCAAGGCTTTGCGGACTTCAAATATTCAAGTTGTTTACGCATCTTTTGATGGTGTGTCTCACCTGCCATCAATCAGGTTGTGTGTCCATCAGTCAAACTCCATCTCCTGATTTCATGCCATAGTAGACCACCCCACATACAAGGTTACTTATTGTCCTGGCTTGTAGTTCAAGGGTCATCGCACGCAGTAAGATAATGATTTCTGCTTAAACGAAAACAACTTTTATTTTAGTACATCTAGCTTGAAAAGGGAAGACAGAATACCAGTTGCGAACATTAAAAAAAACAAAGTTGGGGAAAACAAGTCCAAATTTACTAATATCACTACTGATTACTATTGATTAATTATTTGATTTAAAGCACAATCACCCTTAATTCATAGACCTTGATTTAAAACTAACTTTATATATTCAATACAGTCTTAATACAGGTTTTCTTAAAATCAAGAACAAAGCAGAAATAAAGTGCAAAAATACAAAATTGCAAAAAATAGTGGCTTCAGGCCTGCAAACTAACAGGTCTATAGTTCTCCATTTTTTCCATCCCTTTTTACATAATTTACATTATATTTGCTACTTTCCAAACAGCAGGAACCTTTCCAGAATCTATAGAACTTTGAAAGATAACCAATCAATGCATCCACTATCTCTATATCCATCTCCTTCAACCCTCTTGGATGTAGGTCACCAGGATGGAAGAATGAGGATGGTGATTTGACTGATTTTGTTTCCAGAGCTTCCATGTTCTTTTTCTGAAGAGCACTCTGAAGGTGGTTATTGTTTTGTATAATTTCTAGGCTATGCAATTAAATGCCTGCATCACCATTGTCAAATATACATGCTTTCATACAAGGGTCAGAGAAACTGGAAGGATAAATTTGACACCCCTTCTCTGGTTGGTTTATTCAATGGCTTAGCACTCAACTTTGCTTCTAAGACCACTGCCACAAATAGACTTTAGAGCAAATTGTTGTACCGTAGGAACAGCATGAAGCTCTCTGATATACTGCAGATTTTGGAATAAAGACAGTGCTTCTTTCAAATCTTGATTTGAAATAAAGCTCCGTAGCATTCATGGATTGTTTAGTGTGTTGTCAGATAGTATACTAGGAAGCTTGGCACATTGTGAAAGGAAAATGGAAGACTGTCCCCATTAGACTTCCTTTGGAGCCTGCATGGATTTCAAATTCAATTTTTATTGCAGGCTAATATGCCCACACTTTTGCATTATTATGTTCTTTGATCTTAAATTCCTAACATGGAAAACAACTTTGCTGGTTTGTCTTCTTTTCAGTCCAGATTACAATGAACTTCCAACAATCGTCTTTGATTAACTGTACCTCATTTGGCATGAGAATAGATCAGTATGATTACCTTATTTTACGGAATGACCTAGAATTATTATTTCTCAAATAATCATATTTTATTTGCTGTATCCATTTGCACAACTAGATTGTTGTTCATTTTATGTGCAGCATTCACTTTTGTGGACTATTCACTAACCATGCTAGTCAAATTGTTAGTGGACTAGAACATTGTAGGAAATATTGAGAGGCGGTTGAGATAGGTCTAAATTCTATTTCAATCTTGAGTAGTTTAATGTAACTAACATCTATAAAATTGTCATATGATGCATGTCTGCATTTCTCACTTTTCTCCAAATGCTTCTATTTGGAGCTTGCTACTAAACAAGATTTGTATTTTAATATATTTAGTTTGAATGCAGGGATTTTATTTTGCCTGAAAGTACTACCCTTCTCTAAAGACATGAATTGATTCAAAATCTCAGTGGTGTGTTTAGAAAGTTGTAATAAAGAAAAAAATTAGATTGCTAACTTTGTAAGATTACCTTCATTCTTCAAATGGAAGCACCTTCCACATACCTGTACAATAGACCTTTTCTGTTTCTTTTTTGGAAAAATCTGTTATGTAAATAGTTACAAGCTATAATAAATACACTAGTGGCTATTAAGTGGAGGATGTTTCCATTTTAAAAATGAAACTTACCCTGCAGGAGAGGCAATTTGATTTTATAAAGTTGTTTGCTTCTGTTGGTAGTTTCACTAATTTTCTTTACTTTTTCTATAAGACTGAGGCTGGAATTTTCACAATTTTTTTATTTTTATAGCAAACAATCAGCTAGAATTCTGTTGCCATATGCTAAGAGGAACAATAGACACTAAAGAATCGCCTGTATGTGAATATGTAAAATTCATAGGGAATTTAAAATGTCTGAATAACGGTAAGTTGTTTTTAAAAAATTAATCTGCGCAATTGATTTTCTATGTGATGTTTGCTTCAATCTATACTTGCACAGTTTTTACAAGCATTAATACGTACAAGAGGATTAAAAACAAAATGTACGGTGATCTGGTTTTTGTTTTTAGTTAAAAATTTCACTTGTCATGTATTTATCAATCCTGTAGCATATCATATTGGGGGTTTCATTGCTAATGTGTACTTAAAACAATCACCTGATTCCTTGATTTTAAAAGAAAAATGAAACTCACAATATGCAAACTGATCAAGAGCATTTTATTTTCATTTTTCCGCCCTGTGTTTATGTGTGAGAATTCAGGTTGTTGGAATTAGATTGAAAGGTTAAAATGCTCAGCTATCTGCAGAAGTTAAGTAGTTACAATAACGAAAATCTGAAGTATCTTAGCAATATCCAATTGTTCAATTTGCTTCTAATATTAATTCTGCAGTTTGTTTTAGCCCTTTAACTCAGTGATTGTCAGAGAGGGAGAGTACAATTAGTAAGGCTGTTGGAATAGAGGCAAATAGTAAAGCTGAAATTTTTTAAAAAAATATTATCTCAGGAGGAAAGGAAATAAAGAGGCAATGAAAGATAGAAAAACTGTTGAGGGGCCAAGGGAGAGTGAAAAGATAAATGAGAAGTCTGAAAATAAATAAAAATCAACATACCAAAAAGAAAATTAGAGTAAGGATTAAATGATTTACATGTGAATGACAGACCATTCAAATGAGAATTGGAGAATTAGAAGTGCTAATGAAACAAATGTAACAGAGAAGTGTCTTAGGTTTGTACAGGATTGTAGAATTTTATATTCCTGGCTGTAACATTTTCAGGAGCGATTGAGGGAAAAAGAGGAATAGAGTGGTATTTTCTATCACAAGAGTTTGTTTTAACACCGAATCCATATGAACAGAGTTAAGAAATGGGAAGAGAAACGGTAATAATGTCCCATGTGCGTAACAGACCATCAAACAATGGAGGCGAGATAGAGGGGGAAATCTACAGATAGTTGAGAGATATGTGTAAAATAAAAGGCGAGTGATATTGGGTAATTTTAACTATCCAAATATAGATTGGAATAAAGATAATGCATATGGTCAAAATAGAATACACTAGGACTGCTTCCTAGGTCATTACAGAGGAGAAGATTTTCTAATTTAGCTCTAGTTGGATAAATAAATGTTTTGAGAGTAGTAGAACAATTGGATGATCACAACTAGAACATAACTAGATTTGTTGTGAGGTTAGAAAAAGCTTCTGAAGAATCAAAGATTAGGCTACTTCATGGAAAAAAGGCAAAATTCAGAGAAACAATGTGGAAAGTAGTGCAAGCTAAATGAACAGCAGACAGGTTGACTGATCAGCAGTGAAAAATCTTCAAATATGAGATGAGTTAAATAAATAGAAAATTAAAACATTCCTACAAGTCAAAAAGAATGGACTGTACTGAAATGTCAGCTTGGGTTATGGGCTCAAGTCTCTGGATTGGGGAATGGACCCACACAGCCTTCTGACTCGAAGGTGAGAGTGCCACCACTGAGCCAAGGCAGTAGAGTGAGAGAGACGGTATAGAGTTTGGATAAGTAGTTCAAAGATAGGGGTAATAATGGAAGTGAATAGTAGTAGTGGTGGTAGTGAGACGATGATAGGAAGAGGAGAGAACAGCAGTTAGGCAAAGATACAGGGAGCACTGTGGAAGAGAGATGATGGGGAAAAGCACAACTGATGGCAGAAGGAATGGAAAGAAAGCTGCTGATAGCTACAGGTCCCATTTTAGAAAATGCAGCACACCGCCCTCTGACTCCTCCCTCTCCCACACTGTTACATCACCTTCCACAATAATCTCACTTAAAGTTTGCAACTTTAAACCAGTTTAATTTTGTGCTCATTGTTCAAATTAGATGATTCCCTCCTATATCTGTATATCTCTTAACATTTTAAAGATTTACATAATATTCTTTCCCAATCATTCTTCCTCTAATGAAAACAAATTAAATGTGAGTCTGTGCTTAATATATAGTCCTCGTCCTGAAATCCTACTTTTTCTTTCGATTTTCCTTAATAAATTCCTTTTAAGTTTAGGTACCTGAAATTGTACACACTAAAATCAAAGTGGATGAAACAAAAAGTTTAATTTGTGATTTTTTTAAACTGATTTTCAAAGGTGATCCTGGTTGTGTGATGCCTTTTTAACATTATTTACACTTTTTCATTTCCTATCTTTTACTGATATTTTTATTTCTCCTTTTATTCACCAACTATCAAATTATAACTGTTTATTTAATTCAGTGTCTACTTCTACACGAAATGAATTTGAAGGAGTTATAGTAAAGCCAACTTATGAAGGAAGAGTTTGCTTTGTAGCAACTGTCAGATTAGCCACACCACAATTTATTAAGGTATGAACATAATTCATATGAGTGAAATGTCTTTTGATTTTGGTTGCTTGCCAGTCTTACAATATGAATACGCTAATGCTTTCAGCTGCTCCATTTTTGCATAAGGCAACATTTCCTCAAATTGTTTATTTTTTAAATATAGGAAATGTGCACTATTGAAGAACCAAATGAAGAAATTACATCAAGACACAGTTTGGAGTGGAAGTTTTTGTTTCTTGATCACAGGTGTGTTCTCTGATTTAAAAAAAAATCTTTCTAAGAGGATGTGAGAAATAGTTTAAAAATAACTTATATTTATATGTTGTCTTTGCCAAAGAAAAATACCTAAAGCACTACGCAGAAGCACGGGTTGGGTATACTGAGCTAAAGTAGAGATCAGGGTGGGGCAGGGAGAGGCGACTATAAGTTTTGTCAAAGATGTGGATTTTAAAAAGTAGATCTCAAAGGATGACAGAGATGCAAGAGTTTACCAGAGATTGGAACCCATGTGGCTGAAAACGTCAACGGTGAGGGGAGGAGATGGAGATGGGGTTACAAAAGGCCGGAGACAGAAGAATGACGAGTCCCAGTTGGGGGAGGCAAGGAGGGGTGGTGCACAGGTGGTGCACTGTTATGTTGAAATGATATGGAAGAGCATAGCAATTGCAACATTTAAACAGATGAATGAAAATTTAAAATTTGAGTTGTTGGGTTGGGGGTGGGGGTGGGGGTGGGGAGGGGGGAACGGATGCAGGAGACAATGTAGATTAGCAAGAATAGGGTTGATAGGTGAGTGGGACCTGGTGTGGTTAGAGATACTATCGACAGAGTTGTGAATGTCCTAGTTTGTTGATGCTGGCTAGAAAAGCATTAGAGTAATCATGTCATGAGATTTCAGTTTCAGGAAAACTAAAGGTCGGACAGGGGTAGATGTAAGGTATCTTTGTGATTTGTAAAACATTGGGCAGAATATTGCGCTTGTCGGGCGATCGCGTGCCTGACCCGAACGTACGTAAAATTACACGTGATATTTTGGTCGGTGGGTGCGCGTGGGAGACGGCAACACGCCTGCTGACAATTAACAAGCCTATTAAGGCCATTAAAGTTGTAATTAAATTAAATTTTTTGCTGCCTGCCTAACCTTATGGTTGGCGGGCAGGCGAAAAGACCAAGCGGCTTTTGGAATTTTTGCAAAACCTCATCCATGGGCCGGATGTTTCAATCAGTGATTTAAAAAAGGACAAAAAATTTTCAAACTAATTTGTCACATGCCCTGCTCATGTGATAGAGTCACATGAGGGGACATGTTATTAACATTTTAAAATTCTTCACTTTTTATGTTCAAGAAGCTTCAGCTTTTATTGCACACACCTACGTGAATGTGTGAAGTTCCATGGTCACCCTACCCCCCACCACCACAGGCAGCACTAAGCACTGCAGCACGTGATTCACGCTGTGAAATGGTGGTCGCGGACCATTCGCAGGCGGTGGTCCAATTCGGGGCCACTCCTGCTTGCCCCTGTCAAGCCTGCCCGACAACTGGAAGATCCTGGCCATTATGTCAGAAGCTCATTTAAGGGTTGAGATGGTGGCAAAATTGCAGATAGTCTGATTCAGTCTGAGATGGTGGCTAGGAATTGGGATGGAACTGGTGGTTAGGGTGGAGTTTGTGGCCAAAGACACTGCATTGACTGTGTCATTAGCTGTGAAGAAAAGATAAATACATATGGGGCAGGATTTTGCCCTTGGTGGGGGTGCTCGGCGGGGCTGTGCGGGGCCAGTCAGGTCAATTAAAGCCTGTCCAGCATGGATCGTGAGCGGCGACGCTGACTGCTGCCTGTGCGGGCGGGGGGAGGAGGGAGAGCTAGGCCTAGCGTGAGAAAGAGTGCTTCAGTCTCCCTGAGGCACGGAGCTGCCTCAGGGAGAATGAAGTGCTGTGTTAAAAATAAATGAAGAGAATAAAGATTTAATAAAACATGTCCCATCATGTGACTCTGTCACATGACCCGGGACATGTTTTTAATTAAAAAATAAGGTTTTTATTTAATGTTTATTTGCTTTAGGAAACCTCATCCCGCTCGTGGATGAGGTTTATTAAAAATGTAAAGGCCGTTTGGTCTTTTCGCTTGCCCGCCAACCATAAGGTTGGACGGGCAGTGTAAATTTGAATTTAATTAGATTGCTCGTGGCCTTAATAAGCCTTTTAGTTATAGGCGGGCGCGCAGCTGACTCCAGCATATGCCTGCCGAGCGAAATATCGCGAGACTGCGCAATGATGTTTGGCCTCACGCCCGACGTCATTGCGCGTCATTTTACGCTCGGGCATGTCGGGCGCGCGCCCACACGCCGAGTGTAATATTCTGCCCATGAAAAACAATGTGGTCGTTCAGACTATAAAGCATGTTGGTAATCTGGTTTTGCAGGCATTATTATTTGTTGCCTCAATTGATAACCAATCACTCTGAAAGAAATCAGAAAGTATTCAAGGTGCATCTTAGGAACAAACAAAATTAATTTAAAATGGGGGGAAAAAAGAGAACATTAGAAGTTGGTTTAAATACAATGAAAAATGCATGAAGTGAAAGATGAAGATGGAAAATGATTCTTGTGCTCTGGCAACTTAATCTCCAAGCCACTTCAAGCATGGTATTCTGAGGTTGAGTTGATATGCTGATTAAATTCATGCTGTATTTTGATATCTTTATATAGACTAACTGAAGTACAGTTCATTAATATGGTTAGTTTTAAGAACATATATGGCATATTACTGTTACGTACCTAATTAGTTCTAATTCTTTTGATGGTTGGAGACTTTTTAAGGATGAGATAAAATATGTATACCAAGATAAAGGGATAATATAATCTTGCACTTACATAAAATGTTAAGCTTTTATCTGATCCTTGTGTTTAATCTAGGGCATCTCCAATAATAGGCTATTTATCATTTGAAGTGCTAGGCACATCTGGCTATGATTACTATCATGTGGATGACTTGGAAAAATTGGCAAAATGCCATGAATACTGTAAGTATTTTTTGATTGTTAATACATTTGTAATTAATATTTCAGAAATCTGTACCAAAAAGTTAATTGTTAATTACGTTAATTTAAGAACGTATTACCTATATTATTGACCATGATAAGTTGAAGTTTTGGTTACAGTGTTGTTAGGAACTAGAGGTAGTTTAAGTAAGTTATTTGTATTTGTGGGTGTTAGGAATGATTTTTAGTTTTAAGTTTAAATTTAAGTTGTGTTTCTGTATTGGTGTTAAGAAAGGGCGAATCTTGAGTTTTAGTTTCATTTTAAAAGCTGCCTGCAAGTCTGTGGGTTTGTGCATATACCTGCATTTTTAAAAAGGTTTTATGACCCTTGAAGCAGAAAACTGGGCTGTTGCCTAGCAACAGGGGGCCCACAAACACTGGGAGAAACAGAACAAAAGCTTTTTAGTTCAGTTGGAACCAGGAGCCAGGAGAAGCTGGATAAAGCAGATGAACTCTGCAGATAGCAGATATCCCGAAAGAATAGAGAAGTCCCCAAGGAGTGGGACACAAAGAAGGAGTCCCAAGAAGACCTTCTAGTCAAAAGAAAAGAATAGGAATCAGGAAAAGGTCCTGTTAAATGAAGTTGAGAGTGTGGAGCAGAGGAAGACTCCAAGCTTAAAGGAAGAAAGCTGCAGGATGCAGACTTAAAGCAAAATAGATTTGTGAGAAGCCAGATGATCTGAGGAGACAGCCAAAGGTTGGTGACTCCTTACAATGGGCATGTGAAGCAGTAGTGTTCTGTTGGCACACCTGAGTATCAGAGAGAGAGTGCATGGAAAGCAAAGCCTGAATGCACGTGGTGATCTAGGGGAGAGTAACATCGGAAGGAAAGTTCAAAACCCTGGAGGTGGACCCTTGTGGAAGACATCTGAGAGAAAGCAGCGTTTGGGAGAGGAATCCAAAGTGAGTTCTTCGAGAGTGGAGATTGGAAACCCTCGTGAAATATTGAATTCAGTGAGAATGGTTGGTTCACTGTGTGACAAGAGCCTGAGTCTGGGGGAGTTGATGGGAGATCCGTAGCATCTGTTTGGGGTGGCATCTGTCAATTGCTTTCAGAATGTGGTGTGCCTGACCACAGGTTGCCTATTGTTTTATATGGACTGTGTACTTACTGTGAACATTAAAGTATAAGATAGCTTTTGCAATTTGTGTTATCCTTACGAATCTGTATATATCTGTAAAGGTATAGTTGTGGGTGAAGGAGCACTTTAAATGTTTTATTCTTTTAACAAAAAGTTCATCAGCTGACTCCTGTGACTCTGTTCAGTAGCCACCTTCCACATTTCTAAACAAAAAATAAAAGTTAGGATCTATCAAGCCGGGTTCCACCCTTGGATCTGGCTTGTCCAGAAATAACATTAGCTGGGATCATAATAGTGTGTTTTGGGTTAGATGCTTGTCATGTAATTCTAACTGAAAATCTGATTTCTGTGGCGACGTTACTGGGTAGGTCGGTAAGTGAATAATTGGAAAATAGATGGCAATGGTTCTGCTATCAAGATTATTTTGTTGTGGAGTTACGTAAGAGTTGATTTAAAGTGCAAGCTTCAGGATTAAAGGTGTAATACTAATTTTTGTGTGTGTTGTTTACAGAGAAAAATGTAAAGTATAGTTCTGAAATATATTAATCTGAAAAGTATTAAGTTGTGAAAGATCAAGACATGATGGGAATATGCAGGGGAGACAAATATCACATCCTAATTTGCATAGTGGATATTAAGATAAAGTAACATAAAGTAAAAAATATAAACAGAAGCGTAAAAACAAATATATTTGTGGGCAGTAAATCCTTGATGGAGTATTTACAATTTAAAAGCATTATTTTGTTTGGGTGAAATTGATTTTAAAAAAAGCTTGTTTGTGTTGCCCGTATTGAGGAACAAACTATCTCACTACAGAGGTTACTAAGGATGAGATCAATTTGTCATGCATGTTCTTTCCTGCTGTGATTTTGTTACAGTAAGGATGATTGAACAGATTCACTGGCTATACCACAGCCATTTTGTAGTACCAACACTTGAGTGGAGACAGTGGAATACTGCCTGACATTGATGTCATTGATCTGGGCTCTAGCCAGGTATGGAAAGTCGTTAGTGTACAGTGTTACTGAGTTGGATAAGTAGATGCAGTTGATGTGTTGTACCCTCAGTAAATGAAATGGATGTAGGAGTCCTTTTGTGCAGAGCTGGAAAGTTGTGTGGGCAAAGAGGTGAGTAGGGATGAATATTGGTGTGAGCATGATAGCTTTTTCTTCCTGTCTATATTTGAATGAATTACATAGATATTTGAACCAAACAAAAAATATGCTATAAATTTTATTCTAGAACCACATTTAAAATGTTATAATACTATTTGCAAAACCATTACAAGTGAAGAAATGCCACTCATTGAGTAAAACTGTATTAGCGAGCAAGTTAAGGAGGAAATTATGATGGGTCTTGATTTGAATACACTAATGATCCAGGATGGTAAATACTGTAGGACAGAGTTTAATTCTAAAAATAAAGTGCAGTAAAGGACTAACCACAGCAATATTGCTAAAGCAGACAAAGCACTGAAATAGAAGAAGTTGATATTTAGAGGAAAGAGGGGATTGTTGATTGGACAATCTTCTTTTTCTTGTGTCCTGCCCAGGAGTGTGAGAAAGGTAGTAGATGAGCAGTAATTAAGACTTAAAAGGATCTTAGCTTTATGAGTTGTTGGTGCAAAAGAGAAAACAGAACTTCTTGGAAGCAGTTTAAGCATAGGAGGAAATTTGAGATTTCATTTAAGGCCAGCGGAGACTGTGAGGCCAAGAATATTGATAAATGAAGAAGGAATAAGATGATTAATGAAGAATAGAATCATTAACATAGAATTGACTGTTGATTGGAGTAGCTCATTCATGAGAAGTAACTGTCTAGGGAAAGAACCAAGCCAAGAGGTACCACTGAGTAGTGGAAAATATTAGGATGATCTTAAATTACAGTACAGATAGAGGAATCAAAAAGAAAACTATATGGCCTTGGGATTAATTTGGAAGAAGTTTTTGGATAGTGCAATTAGTTTAGCAACGTGCAACATCCAAATCTTTCAAGACTTTCAAGGAGTTCACATAAAGTACAGATGACATACTAAAGTGTTCAAGAGCAGTCGTATGATCATGCTGAAAATGCTTTTGGATCAGGAGTTAGAGAAGAATTTTCAAGGTGATAAATTACTTCTAAGCAAATAGCACCTTTGATAACTTTCGAATGTTCTGAGCTGAGAAGAAACATTGGAAATGGAGCTTTTTATGGGCAAATTTCCAAAGAGAAAGAAAGGTATTGCTGAAAAAAGAGACATGTCTAAGCTTTTCGTCTTGCTTTGCAAGAATACCGATATAAGGGAGAAAAAACAATTTATACTGTATGTGAAGAGAGTGCTGATTGGTTGGCAAGTGGTGTTGTCATAGAGATGCACCACTGATGGTGACTGACAGTTAACTGCCAAGCATTGTTTGAAATTTAATTGCGCCTGTTTCAGCTAAACAAAATAAGTGACAGCCATTTGCAGGTTCATTCCTCAGGGCAATGCCTTGACCAATCAGGGTCAAGCTGCCTGGTTTAAATTTCAAACAATGCTAACTGTCATTTAGCTGTCAGTCACCATCAGTGGTGCATTCTCCATGGCAACTAATAATCCAGAGAATTTGAGTTTGAAAATATTGAATATAGTTTTTAAAAATCTAGATATCAAAAGTTGGTTTCAGCAAAAGTGGTCATGAATCTGTTGGATTGTCATTAAAAGCCAACCTGTGATTTTTATCTGTTCTCACCTGCATTTGACTCTGTTCTACCCCAATGTGGTTGACTCGAATAATACAAGGACTAAAATGATCAAATTATGAGGTTGCATAAACTAGGCTTGCACTTATTTGAATATAGAATATTAAAGAATTATCTAATTGAGGTAATTAAGATGAAAGGTTTGTTAGGGTAGATAGAGATAAACTATTTGCTCTGAACGGGGAATATAATCTTAAATTTAGAGCTAAACTGTTGATGTTGGATGATGTTAAAAAGTATTTCTTCACGCAAAGGCTGGTGGAAATCTGGAATTCTCCCCCACAAAACCTATTGAACTTAGGTCAGTTGAAAATTTCAAAACTGAGATTTATAGATTTTTGTTAAGCAAGGGTATTCAGGGTAATCGAACCAAGTTGGCCAGATGTAGAGCTAAGTTGCATATGAGCCGAGATCAAATTTAAGGACAGAATAGGCTTGTGGGCTGAATGGCCTACTACTATTCCTATTAACTGTCCTCCAATGTAGCCTAGCAAGATGCTTAGTTGCATCAAACAGGAAAACTAAGAATGAGGAATAACTGCTGGTCTTTCCATCCCTGAGAATGTTTTTTTTTAAAGAAGCCTATGTTTTCTTCTTTTGCCATTGATACCACCAGAATGACTACTGGTGGGTTCTGGGTACCCAAATGGAAGTGGCCTGTTTGCACTCAATTTTCCTGTGTCAGTCAGTAGAATAAATTTGTATGTAAATTTGGACAGATCTAAAGAACACCTTATAATATAGTCAATGTAGTGAAAGCTGGCTAAATTCTACCATTAAGTTGTGTTTCATTTTGAATTGTACAATATAAAGATTGAATAATCAAATAGTTGATGCTTGAACAATGTAGCTATCATAAATTTGCAATTTGAATGTGTAATTGTGTGTCGACTTATTTTTAATTTTAGTAATACAGTATGGAAAGGGCAAGTCTTGCTACTACAGATTTCTTACAAAAGGGCAACAATGGATGTGGCTTCAGACTCATTATTACATTACTTATCATCAGTGGAACTCCAGGCCAGAATTCATTGTCTGTAATCATTCTGTTGTAAGGTACAAGAACTTCAGCTAATACATTTAGCCTACTTCAACATGTATTTTTATTGTTATTTGTAATCAAAACCTACTAAGTTATAATTTGTCCCACCCTAATTACTTTTAACATTTGAACAATTAAATTTCAGGTCCCATATAAAAAGATTTACCAAAGAGGAAGAAAAGTCTAGTGAGAGTACTTGATGAAAGTGCTCCCCAATTTTTTCTTGGGAGAAAATGATCCTCTCATTTTAAATCTCTTTGACATTTTTTAAGCTTCAGTACTCAGGAGGGTTGAGATAGTTCTTCAAATTTAAATTGAATACACTATTCTTCAGAGCTGTTTGTGACTATTTTTGGAAAAAGAAAATGACACCACAAGTTTTGGATATTTATTAGTTAAGTCGTTACACAATCACAACAGTTATCACTCAAAGTGATAGGGGCATTTACAATTACACTAATCCTCATCCTTTCCTTCTGAATTTCTTTCGATGCATCTTAATCAATATCCAGTCCCTCATCAATACACATATTTGGCTGGTATCAAACAAACGTTTTGGTTGTGTCAGTCTCAACAGGGTTCGCTGAATCAGTGTGGCCTATTGGTGATATTCACTTATTTAATATTTTACTTTCCAATTTGCAACTGGTAATCAACACAATCATTTTATTCTTGCAGATGAACCTCTAGAGAATATTTAGCTTTAACAATTGGAGGTTTGAAGTTTTTCTAAGCCTCCAAGAATTATATATTCATGCTTCAGCAATCTCAGAAAGAAAGACTTGCATTTATACAGTGTCTTTCATGACCACGGAACATCTCTAATTGATTTTTACAGCAAATGAAGCACTTTGAAGTATAGTCAGTGTTGTAATGTAGAAAATGCAGCAGCCAAGTGGTGCATAGCAAGCTCCTACAAACAGCAGTTTGATTGAGAGCTAAGTATTGGCCAGGACAATGGGGACCACTCTATGCTGTTCTTCATAATAGTGCTGTAGGATCTTTTACACCCACCCATGTCTTATCCAAAGATGGCACCTCAGAATTCTCAGCCGTGATTTTTGTGCTCAAGTCCTGGGCCTGCATTTTCCCATCGGCGATTTGGGGGCGTGGCCCGCTCGCCGACGTGAAAATGACGCGAGATGATGTCGGGAGGAACCCCCGACGTCATCCCGGTTCCTTTAAATTTTTAGGAAGGCAGGCAGACAGCGAAATCAGCTGTGCGCCCGCCGACCTGTCAATAGCCAATTAAGGCCATTGACAGGGTAATTAAGATAATTAAAGACCTGCCCATCCAACCTTAAGGCTGGCGGGCAGGCCAGGAGCCCCAGCGGGCTTCTGATAATGCATGAAACCTTATCCACTGGTGGGATGAGGTTTCATGTCCATTTTTAAAATTTTTAATACATTTTATGTGATACTTATTAACATGTCCCATCTCGTGTGACATTGTCACATGAGGGGGAACATGTTAATTTTTTTACTACTCTATTTTTAAAGTTTTTTGGACTGTCAGTAATCTCCCTGAGACAGCACTTTGTATCAGGGAGCAGTGTGCATTTTGACGGTTGGGGAATGTCTCTCCCCCCTGCACAGGAAGCGCATAGCACTTCCCGTTGGGCAGGCCACTGGGCGGGCCTTAATTGGCCCGCCCACTCAAATTAGCGGCGGGCCCCATTTCGGTGGCGGGGGTCGGCTGCCCGCCCACCGCCAAGCTGGTGGGGCCCACACACCCATCAAGGGCAAAATTCTGCTCCTGGAGTGGGACTTGAACCTACAACCTTCTGACAGAGAAGCAAGAGTGCTACCAACTGAGGTTGAAGATGAACCTGATCTGTGAGTTAGTTCTGGTGTCAGTGCCAGAAATTCCTTCAAAGCATTTGTGTTTCTGTCTTTTGACATCATTTCTGACAGTCAGACAGTACTTAAACCAATTTAAAGTCAGGACTTCTACTTTGCACATGCTCCATGATGTTACCCATAATTAATGTCCCTATCTAACTTAGTGCAGAGGATTCCCTATTTTGTTTTCAAAATTTGCTTATTAAATAAAGTATGCTACTAACTCTGCTGATAGTTTCACAAATGACTAAGAAAGAGGCAATAGCTCTATTGTCATGTTCTTGGCACAGATTGTCACCTGCCATCAGTGTTTGGTGTCTACCTATTTAAATCAGTAGAAGAAATCCGAACGGCTACAATGTTGGCATCTACCCAATCATGGGAAAATTGCCCGGATATGCACTGTCCACAAAAAGCAGGAAAAACGCAATCTCACAGTTACTAGCTCATCAATCTACTTTCAATCATCAACAAAGTAATAGCAGGTTTGTTGACACTGCTATTAAGTGGCACTCACTCAGCAATAACCTGTTCACTGATGCTCAGTTTGGATTTTGCCTGGACCACTTGACTGTTGACTTCATTACAGCCTTGATCCAATTTTTACAATCATCCTAAAATTATAGACAGGAGAAAACCTAATGGTCCATCTAACTTGTCTGACAAAATTGTGATGGGTTATGCATTATAAAACATATGTTCCCACATCTCCCAGGCCATGAACATATTTTAAAACCCAGTACAATTAGTGGGGAAAATAACATGGAAATTCCTCTCTGACCCACTTAGGTGATTGAAACTAGTCCAGGAGGTCACATTCAGCCTGTAATGACCTACCGCATGATTGCTTTTAATTTTAGAAGATGCCTATCTTTAAGCTAGATCAGGGAGATGCCACAGGATCAGCATATATTGAAGCTGAAATATAATGTGGATATTATGACATAGTTGAAAATTTTCATTTCTCATGCAGTTATGCAGAAGTACGAGCAGAGAGAAGAAGAGAGCTTGGAATAGAAGAGTCCCCATCAGAGATTATTGCTGACAAGGTACACTAATTGAGTACTCAGCAGATGAGTGTTCTGGGTAAATAGTGGGCACACTCATAGTCCTGAATTAATTTGAAGAATGCATGCACATCATTGCTTTTACAGTCCAAAACCATAAAATTGTTTTTCTTCTACACCTGTGAAAAATGATACCTTGCATCAGGAGAATTGACTGTGGAAAAAAGGTGATCATCCTGCTAATAAAGAACTATAGGCATATGTTGCTAGAGGTACGATGATACAATAGGTTAAAAAAAATTGTACATTCCAAGAAAATATACATATTGCTACAAACCAAGTTTGTTTTGTAGTACTTAGAATATATATATAAAAATGTGAAGTTTAATTTGGTTCAAAGAAACACACCTGCCCAGTGCAGTAAGCAATTCCTAGTGTTCAGCTATCAGCCTTCTGCAAAGTATGAATCTAAATCCTCTTCAGCAGAGCTAGTACGAAATTTTGCTGTGTAGTGAATTAGCACCTGTTGCATCTTATGCCCTGACTTAGCTCTTGCACATTTGTACATGGTGATTCACCATGTGAAGACCCCTCATCTAGCCAAACCTAGAATGTGTGATAATATCTGAGTTGGTACTTGTAGGCTCAGATCGATTGACGGTGCATCTTCAGGAAGGCAGATGAAGGAGAAGGACATGGGTTAGTGTTTAGTGTGATGGGGGAATAGAAAGAGAAGTGGCTGTTGGTTGTCATCCAGAATGTGTACGGTGAGATAGAATTACAACAGAAAAAGGAGGATAATGTATAGCAAAACCCTCCAGGTGTGTGATGTTCAGCATGTTTTCATCCACAGCACATATGGCATGCATATGCTCTTGGCTTCCTCTGGTCTCAGTGCATGACCTCCTGCTGCAAGAAAGAAGGAAGTGTGGTTAGTAAAAATCAGAGGTGTTTAGAGAATGTGCCCGTCATGACAGAATCATTGGTATGCAATATTTAAAATGTGAGATGCGGAGAAATGAGGGTTGGAATAATGGTGAGTGTACAAGTTTAAGAGAACGAAGGTGGAATCAAATGTGGTGAAATTATTATAGTAGAGTGAGAGGAAGCAGAGGAGAGGGGAATTACAAATCAAATTGGCAAAGGTCATCTGGAAGATAAGTTTGTAGAATGCTTTTGTGACAGTTTCCTAGAACAATACTTTGTGGAGTTGTATAGGAATAAAGCTATTTCAGATCTAGAATTATGTAATGAGGCAGGGTTAATTAGTAACCTCATAATAAAACATCCTTTGAAAAAAAATGATCATAATAAAATTGAATTCCATATTGTGTTTGAGAGCGACATACTTGAGTTCAGAACAAGAGTCTTAAACTTAAACAAAGCCAATTACATAAGTATAAGGAGAGGTCTGGCAGAGGTTGATTGGGCAAATAAACTAAAAGGTAAATTAACTGTGGAAAACATTTATTAAAGAACTATTTCAAAATTTTCATCAAAAATATTGTCCCATTTTAAAAAATAGAAACTCTGTAAGAAAGATCCACTAGTGGCTTACTAGGGAAGTTGAGGATAATATTAGATTAAAAAATAGATCTATAATGTTGTGAAGAATATAAGTATGTCTGAGGATTGGGATAGCTTTAGAAACCCGCAAAAGATGATCAAAGAATTGCAAATAAATAGAATATGAGGATAACCTAGCTAGAAATATAAAAACAGCTTGTAAGAGCTTTTACAAGTATATAAAAAGGAAAGTAGCTAAAGTAAACATTGGTCCCTTAGAGGCAGAGACAAGAGAAATTATCATGGGGAACGAGGAAATGGCAGAGACATTGAACAAATATTTTGTGCCTGTTTTCACAATGGAAGACACAAATTACTTACCAGAAATAGAGGGTACACAAGGACTAATAAAAGTAAGGAACTTATAGTAATTAATATCAGATAAAAAAAATAAATATTTGAGAAACTTAAGGGATGAAGCCAATATATCCCCAGGACCTGATTGTCTATATCCCAGGGATCTGAAAGGGGCAGCTGCAGAGATAGTGGACATGCTGGTTATGATTTTCTAAAATTCCCTAGATTCTAGAATGACTCCAGCAGATTAAAAGTTAACAAATGTAATATCATTACTCAAGAAAGGAGGGAGAGAGAAAACAGGGGACTACAGGCCAGTTAGCCTGATATCACTCATCACAAAAATGCTGGTATCTATTATTAAGGAACACTGCACTCCAAAAATCATAGTATGATTAGAGAATCAACATAGTTTTACAAAAGGGAAATCACGTTTTGACAAATTTACTAAAGTTTTTTGAGGATGTAACTGATAGGGTAGCTAAAGGGGGATAAAGTAGGCATAGGTATACTTGGATTTCCAAAAGGCATTTAATAAAGTACCTCACAAAAGGTTAATAGGCAAGATAAAAGTTCGTGGAGTTGGGGGTAATATATTAACGTAGATGGAGGATTGGTTGATGGACAGGAAGCAGAGATTTTCAATAAACGGGGCATTTCAAAATGGTAGTCTGCAAATAGTGGAGTGCCACAAGGATCAGTGTCCGCTATTTACAATTTATATTAATGACTTAAACAAAGAAACAAAGTAGGGTATCCAAGTTTTCTGCAAGTACAAAGCAAGGAGGGAATGTAAGCTGTGAGGAGGACATAGAGTCTACAGAGAAATACAGACCGGTAAAGAGAGTGGACGACAAGGCTGAAGCATTTGTAACCATCTTTGGCCAGAAGTGCCAAATGGAAAATCCATCTTGGCCTCCTCCTGAGCTCCACAACATAACATGCCAGTCTTCAGCAAATTCGGATCACTCCACATGATATCAAAAAATGGCTGAAGACACGGGATACTGCAAAGGTTATTGGCCCTCACAACACTCCAGCAATATACTGAAGACTTGTGCTCCCGAACTAGCCACGCCTTTAGCCAAGTTGTTCCAGTACAACTACAACACTGCATCTACCCAGCAATGTGGAAAATTCCCTGGGTATGTCCTGTCAACAGAAAGCAGGACAAATCCAACCTGGCCAATTCCCAACCCATCAGTCTCCTCTGGATCATCAGCAAAATGGTGGAAGGGATCATCAACTGTGCTATCAAGCAATAACCAGCAATAACTCAGCAATAACCTGTTCACTGACACTCAGTTTGGATTCCACCAGGGCCACTCAATTCCTGACCTCATTACAGCCTTGGTCCAAACATGGATGAAAGAGTTGAACTCAAAGGCCAGAATCTTCGGGTCGGCGAGCAGGGACGGGGCCCGCTCGCTGATGTGTAAAACGACACGCATGCGCGAAACAGCGCAGCCCCCGACTCAGCCTACTCCCCTCACCCGCACAGGGAGTACACAGCACTTCTGGGTGCGCGTCACGCTGGGCGGGCCTTAATTGGCCCGCCTACGTAAAATGACAGTGCCCAGCCGATCGCGGGTGGCGATCGGCTATGCACCTGCCTGCGCCCACTCCTGTCTAATCCCCCCCGACGGGGAGAAAATTCTCCCCAAAAGGTGAGATGAGAGTGACTGTCCTTGACATCAAGGCAGTATTTGACCGTGTGGCATCAAGGAGCCCTGGAAAAACTGAGATCAATGGGAATCGGAGGGTAAACTCTCTACTGGTTGGAGTCATACTTAGAACAAAGGAAGGTGGTTGTGGTTGTTGGAGATCAATCATTTCAGTCCCAAGACATGGATGCTGGAGTTCCTCCAGGTAATTTCCTTGGCCCAACCATGTTCAGCTGCTTCATCAATGACCTTCCCCCCATCATAAGGTCAAAAGTGGGGATGTTCGCCGATGATTGCACAGTGTTCAACATCATTTGGGAATCCTCAGATACTGAAGTAGTCCATGTTCATAGGCAGCAAGGCTTTGATAACATTCAGGCTTGGGCTGATAAGTGGCAAGTAACATTTACACCACATAAGTGCCAATCTCCAACAAGAGAGAACCAAACCATCTGCCCATTATATTCAACGGCACTACCATCACTGAATTCCCCACTATCAATATCCTGGGGTTTACCATTACCAGAAACTGAATTGGTCCAGCCATATAAATACTGTGGCTGCAAGAGCAGGTCTGAGGCTGGGAATACTGCAGTGAGTAACTCACCTCCTGACTCCCCAAAGGCCATCCACCATCTACAAGACACAAGTCATGAGTGTGATGCAATACTCTCCACCTACCTGGATGAATGCAGCTCCAACAACACTCAAGAAGCTTGATACATTTCAGGATAAAACAGCCTTCTTGATTAGCATCCTGTTTACCACCTTAAACGTTCACTCCTTCTATCACCAACGCATAGTGGCAGCAGTGTGTACCATCTACAAGATGCACTGCAGCACCTCACCAAAGCTCCTTCAACAGCACCTTCCAAACCCATAACCTGTACTAGCTAGAAGGACAAGGCAGCAGAAGAATGGGAAAACCACCACCTGCAAGTTCCACACCAAGCCACACACTATCCTGACTTGGAATTATATCCCTGCTCCTTCAATGTCACTGGGTCAAAATCCTGGAACTCCCTTCCTAACAGCATCATGGGTGTAACAGCACATAGACTGCAGTGACTCAAGAAGGCAGCTTACCACCACCTCCTTGAGGACAATTAGGGATCAGCAATAAATACTGGCCAAGTCAGTGATGTTTGCATCATGTGAACAAATAACTAAGAATTCTGGCAGTGTTACAGCTTCATTAGGCACAACAATCTTCCTGACAAAGAAATAAGTCTGTAATTAATTGTTGATTATTTGAAGCCATGGGAAACTACAATATAAGACTGCTTAAACAGAATTTGGCAAATGTTTCCTCTATCTAGTGAATTGCTGCTTGACCCCCTTTTTATGAGTGATGCTATAGCAAAACTGATAAGATATGCTGAATTGCCAACTGTTAACATGCTGGGGGTTACCAATGATCAGAATCTGAACTGGAGCAGCCAAATAAATACTGTGGCTACAAAAGCAGATCAGAGACTGGGAATTCTGAGGTTTGTAACTTATCTCTTGGCTCTCCAAAGCCTGTCCACCATCAGCAAAGCACAAGTGAGGCATGTGACAAAATACTGTTCACTTGCCTGAATGAGTACAGCTCCAACAACACTCAAGAAGCTCAGCACCATACAGGACAAATCAGTCCACTTGATTGGCACCCCATCCATGAACTTAAACATTCACTCCTTCCGCCACCATCACACAATGGCAGCAGTGTGTACCACGTACAAGATTTACTGCAGCAACTCACCAAGGCTCCTTCAGCAGCATCTTTCAAACCTACATCCTCTTCACCTGGAAGGACAATGGCAACAGATGTATGGAAACACCACCACCTCCAAGCCACACACCATCCTCTCTTGGAACTAAATCGGCATTCCTTCATTGTCACTGGATCAAAACTTTTCTAATAGCACTGTGGGAGTACCTGCACCAAATGGACTTTATTTTTATTCATTCATGGGATGTGGGCTTACCTGGCTGGGCCAGCATTTATTGCCCATCCCTAATTGCCCTTGAGGTGGTGGTGATGAGCTGCCTTCTTGAACTGCTGCAGCCCATGTGGTGTAGGTACACCCACAGTGCTGTTAGGATGGGACTTCCAGGATTTTGACCCAGCGACAGTGAAGGAACGGTGATATATTTCCAAGTCAGGATGGTGAGTGACTTGGAGGGGAACTTCCAGGTGATGGTGTTCCCATATATCTCCTGCCCTTGTCCTTCTAGACGGTAGTGGTTGTGGGTTTGGAAGGTGCTGTCTAAGGAGCCTTGATGAATTCCTGCACTGCATCTTGTAGATGGTACACTGCTGTTACTGTGCGATGGTGGTGGAGGGAGTGAATGTTTGTGGATGTGGTGCCAATCAAGTGGGCTGCTTTGTCCTGGATGGTGTCAAGCTTCTTGAGTGTTGTGGGCGCTGCACTCATCCAGGCAAGTGGGGAGTATTCCATCACACTCCTGACTTGTGCCTTGTAGATGGCGGACAGGCTTTGGGGAGTCAGGAGATGGGTTACTCATCACACAATTACTAGCCTCTGACCTGCTCTTGTAGCCACAGTATTTATATGGCTGGTCCAGTTCAGTTTCTGGTCAATGGTAACCCCTAGGATGTTAAACTGTAGCGGTCCAAGAAGGCTGCTTCTTTCTACCTTCTTAAGGGCAATTAGGGACGGGCAACAAATGCTGCCTTTGCCAGTGACACCCACATTCCATGAAGGAATAAGAAAAAGTGCTTAGCAATACCATGCTGAATGTAATGTGATGTATTGAATAACAGACTTTGGGAAGTCAATGATTTGTACAGTAACGCTGATTTATGATACTGAATTGAAAGCACCCAAGATTAAAACTACTGGTGTACAAGTATGGTTCCAGAACAAGAGCTGGATGATGGGATTTAATGCACAAGTGAACAAGCAGAGTGTAGAATTGAGGGTCAACTTTGTAAAATTGGGTCATATTTGTCAATGCCAAAAATAACTTGCGCATAATGCAGCTAATGTAGTTGTAAATTATTTTTTCAAGGCTGCCTTGTGAACCAACTACCATAAGTATATGTGTAATCATAAACTACACCATATGACTACACCATTTGTGTAATCATAAACTGACAGTAGCTGGCTATTTGCGAAAATCTAAAGTAATCTAGACCTTTGACAGCAGCCAAACCATGATCAGTTATTTGGGGATTTAAAAATGCTGCATCTCCAACAACAAATATATATGAGTATAGTCGGGCTAATAATGAAGATGATCTATATAGCAGTTAGGGATCACGTTCTACAAGGCCATAACAGTGCACTTTTCTTTCTGATAAGAAGGTACCCATGCTGGAAAATTTGGGTAATTGTGGCAGCATCTTTTTTAGAAAGCTGGAAAGGGAAAATTCTGTGGAAATACTGGTTTTACTGATTCAAAACCCACTGAGTTGCACAGAGCCAAATTCAGGTCCAGTGTATTTTGATTTTTGCTGACTGTTATCATGAACTATTTTGCTATTCGCGTTTGGAGGGAAGCTGTACTGAGGTAGAACTTTTTCTTTTTGATGATACAGTTGTGCATATAATTCATTGTATGTCACAAGTTTTAAATATTTCTACTGATAACCTTCACAGTTTTATTGAAAGAAAATTCCTATAAGAATATATTTAAAAATTGGAAAGGAAATAACATGACGTTCTGCATCAACTGCCAATGAGCATATTGTTCATTGTATAGTGCTCAGGCATGTGATTGTGATTAAAACTACGTTTAAAATTTTTCTGAAGTCTCTTGGGGGAAAGAAAGGGTCAATCTATCTACAGGAGCAGGCTTTATGTACATCAGTATGATAAGTATGTATTATCAAATATACCTGCTTTAGAGAAATGGGAAATGTGACTTCAAAATTTTGAATTAATTACTAGGTGCTTAGAGATGTAACTTTTCTGTCAAGTTCAAGCTTGAGATTATTGGCATTAGAAAACAAATGTTTTTTCTTCCTAACTCCCTACCCATACCTCTTGGCATCAGGATTCAGGATCTGACACTAAGCTAAACACAATCAGTCTCAAGGAGTCATTGGAAAGATTTGATCACAGCCATACTCCATCTGCTTCCTCCAGGAGTTCGAGAAATTCTTCTTCACGTACTGCAGTGTCCGATCCAGCCTGTAAGTTTCAGGAAGAATAATGTACATAAATTTTATAGTATAATTAGTGTCACTTACAATATTATTGATGTTTATAAAATTTAATAAAACCCCAAAATGGTTTCTGACTGGCATTAAGACGATTTGTACAATACAATTCACCAATTATATATTTGTGATAGTGATATAGTCACATGATAGATCCATGGGCAGAGTTTTTTGCTCAGTGTGTGGCCGGCAATTAATAGGCCTATTAAGCCCATTACGTAGTTAGCAATGGTGATTTTTCATTGCTGCCCATCCAATGTTACAGTTGGCGGGTAGGTGAATCGGCCAGGCGGCCTTTTGCCTTTTTGAGGAAACCTCATCCAAAGGCGTGATGAGGTTTCCGATATTAATTTTAAAAAAGATGTTTAGACAGAATTTACATCAGCCATATGTTCAGATGATTGATCCGGATGCATGGACATTTTTTTTGGCATTTGAAAATCTTTATTTATGGTTTTTGAATTCTTCAGCTCCCTAAGGCAGCTCTCTGCCTTCAGGGAGGTTGCATTGTGCGCTCCCCCACACCTGCAGTGACTTCAGCACTCGCCCTCCTCCTGCCCCCACCCCTGTAACACAGTATTTCAGTGCGCCTTTCACGATGGCTGGCCGTTAATTGACCAGCCAGCGTGAAATTGCAGTCGGGAGCCAGTCGCAGGCAGCGGCCTGTTTTCCGGTCGCTCCCAGGCCCGCCGACTGCGCCTGCACGCCAAACTCAAAATCCTGCCCCACATGATGAAGGTCGTTCAACACAACCAAGTTCATCTACTGTAAGCAGATATGAAGGGGGTATGCACATTGTCGGGAGGGGGGTTGAGGAGGTGAGAGCACTGGGTTCCTGGGGGCGGGGAGTATTGTCAGAGGTGCAGGGAGTGTGTTTTTCTAGGCCTTACCAATATACCTCCAGCTGTTAATTATTGTCCTGTGCCTAAGAAGGATGAGGTAAATATCTGGGTAAGTATAGGGCATCTGTGTGTCCAACAGGCCCGCTTTCCACTTTTTGGTGCAAGTTTGCTTCTTATTTTCCGACCCACACCACTGGCTAGCAGCAATGTGGATAAGAGAGTCAAACGTGAAAGTCTCCCTGTTGGTAGACAGCCTCTCCATTGGCAAGTCCCCAACTGTGCCTCCTTGTGGTGCCACACAGAAACTGTGTCCCTCGTGGCCCCAGGCTAAAACTTTAAACCTGGAGGAGATTCAGCCCCCAGACATGCACGGTGCAAGCCCACTGGCATGTGGATATGCCCCAGCACTCATGAGCCAAACTTTCAGCTATGGGTGAATAGCTTCACTGCCATGTGGATACAGCAGCAGAGTTGATGGCTAAGGGATTAAACTCTGACAAAATCTGGCGTGGAGCCCAAAGCTCGACTGATGTCTAAATATATCACCTTTTCAGAAACTCCTTCAGCCAATCCGATGCCAAACGAAGTGCTTTGCATTCCTTTAGACTTGAGTGGGGAGGTCAAGAGGAGGGACCCTGATGTTTGAGTAGCCCAAGTCTCCATAAATTTTGTCTAGGCTTGTGCCCTGGAGAGAACATTCCAGTTTCACTGCAGAGTGTTAGCATAAGGCTGCAGTTACAGGTGATAACCCCAACTTAATTGACGTGACAGTGGTGCTAAATGCTGTCTCCAGTGGTGGGAGGGACCATTGTGTTCCACTGGTCAGCCACCACTCGCCTCAACTTGGGCTGCACCCCCCCGTGCTGACCCACCAAGGTCTATATGCTTCAGTGATTTCTTGGAGCTTAGAGTCTCTGCTCATCAAGTGAATGGAATCAATCACACCAGGCAAACAGATGAAACAAGCAAAAAGAAAGTGCCAACTCTTCAACTGGCAAGCTGGAACATCAGGATCAAGTGCACACGATTGACAGTTGACTGGCAGCCAGTCGATAACGCGTGCAAGATAACAGTGGTCTACATGGAAACTGATAGACTGATCATCGACATGGCACACCTACATCAACATAGTGTCCCTACAAGAGACCAGGCTTGCTGAGAGCGGATCACTGAAACAAAAACATTACACATTCATCTGGCAGGGGAAGTGATCAGAGGAAAAACGTGAGCAAGGTGTAGGCTTTGCTGTAAGGAACTCGTTACTCTCAATAATAGAATCCCCTCCCACCCAAAAAATGGTTCAGAACGTGTTCTCTCCAACTGCTTCTCAAAAAACAGAGGTAGTAAACCCAATGAGTATCTGTGCTCCACCACAGAGGTGAAGGACCAGTTCTATGAGAAGCCTCTTACTGCTTTTAGCAGAATCCCTAAGTCAGAGCATCTTTACTTAAAGGGGATTTCAATGCAAGAGTGTGTGTGGGCCATGAGGCATGGTCTTCCTACTTCAGACATCATGGCCTGGGAAAGATAAATGTGAATGGGCAGAGACGACTTGAGCTTTGCTGCTACCACGAGCTTTGTGTAACTAACATCTTCTTTCAGAACAAACCATGCCACCAGGTGTCCTGAAGACATCCAAAATCAAGGCATTGGCACCAGCTGGATCTGATCATCATTAGACGTGACTCTCTCAACACATGCAGCAACCACAGTACTTACTGTGATACAGTTCACTCCCTGTGTGCACTAGGGTGAGGATGTAACCCTTGAAGTTTTTTTGTTCAGAGCAGATATGTCATCCTTGTAGCAATAGTGCCATGCCAGATAGAAACCAACAGTTCTGCAACTCAATTAACAGACACTCTCCAAAATTCCCACACAGTGCAGAAGCAAAATGGAACATACCTCAAGGCAACATCTGCAATACTGCACTCTCAGCATAGGGGAAGCAAGAGTGGAAAATTGCTGACTGGTTCGAGGCTGACATCACTGTGGTGGAACCTGCCATTGAAGCCATTACCCGCTCTCATTAATTACAAGTGATATCGAAGCAAGAAAACTTTGCACTAAGAGCCACTCAAAATAAAGTCCAACAAGCTGCTAGGCAGTGCATCAATAATGATTACAACTGTCAGAATATCCAGATGCCCTTCGACACCAGGAATGTCAAGGGCATATATGAAGGGATTGTAAAGGTCCATTAGCAAGTGAAAATGCTCCATTGAAAACAAAGGCAGGTAAGGTCAACACCGACTGCAATAAAAAGTTAGAGAGATAGGTGGAACACTACCTTGAGCTGTATTCTAGGAAGAACACTGTCACTGATGAAGCTCTAGACACTATAGAAAGCCTGCCTGTCATGGCAGAGGTGGATATGAAATCAACAGTGAAGGAGCTCTGTGAAGTTATTGACTTGCTTGCCATGGGTTAAATATTCCATACTGCTGCACTAATGTTCCATACTGAGGAACACCTGCAGCAGCAACTGGACATATTCTCTCATGTCTGTCAAGAGTTTGGTTTGGAAAATAGAGTTGAGGCCACAAATAGCTCAGCCATGAATTTATCAAATCTCAGAGCAGGCTTGAGGGGCTGAATAGCCTGCTCCTGCTCCTAATTCATATGTTCATATGGTTTGACCATTAGCATCAAAAAGACCAAAGTCATGAGCCAGGATGTTGTCATACCGCCATTTATCAGCGTTGACAATGTGACGCTGGAGGTTGTTGATAGCTTTACTAATCTAGGCTCCACAATCATCAACAATCTGTCACTTGATGCTGAAATCAGCACGCACTTTGCAAAAGCTGTAGTTGCTATGTCCAAGCTGAGTAAGAGAATGTGGAAAAACAGCAACTTGACCGAGAACACTACCCTGTGAGTCACAAAGCCTTGTCCACAGCACTCTCTCTGTTACAGTGGTGAGATCTGGACAACACATGCCAGACAGGAGTAAATGCTGAATGGTTTCCAGCTTCTCTGTCACAGATGTTTCCTTGGCATCTCTTGGCAGGGCAACGTCACCAACTCAGAGGGTGCTAATTCCATCAGCATACACTCATTGCTAAGCCACCAATTCCTCTACTGGCTCGGCCATGTTCACAGATGGATGATGGCCGTAAACCCAAAGACCTTCTGTATGGAAATTGACCAGTGGGCCACCACCTCCTATGCATCTATCCGCTACAAGGTCACCACCAAGCAAGAAATAAAGATGGTGGACATTGACACTGACAACTGGGCGATGCTAACTGACGGCCATGACCTCTGGAAACTGACTGTTTGGAAGGGCAAGCGGAAACGAGAAGCTCAGCTGGCCAATAAGACGGCCCAGAGAAAACAGAGACCAGCAAATCATGTACATTCGCAGCCCACTGTCTCCATCTGCAGCAAATGCAGCAGAGATTGCCAAGCCAGAGTGGAGCTTCTGAACCACAACAGGTGATACTTGACACAGTTGACCACCATAGCACAAACCATCATCTTACAAGATGGAAGGTTGTCATCCATAGGGCATCTCAGAGGGGCCCGGGCAGTGTAATTCTGCCCATTGGAAGTTTAAACTTCCAAACTGTGCATGGGTCTGGTCTTCCTCAGGATTCCAATTCGTGACAGCAGCAAATGACTCAACATTCGCCGCAGTTGCCATCAGAACTTCCAGGATTATTATGTTTTTGGTTTCTAGATGTTCTTCTGTCCTCCTTTAGTAGGGATTTTATTATTTTTCCTACCATTGAAGTTAGGCTGACTGGTCCATAGTTACCTGGACATGATCTATCTCCCTTTTTAAATATAGGTATAATGTTAGCTATTCACCAGCCCTCTGGCACTGCACCTTTATTTAAACAAATTAGTAAAAGTGTTTAGTAACACCTCTGTTATCTTTTCCCTAAATTATTTTAAAAGGCAATGATGTAATCCATTCAGACCGGTGTTTATCCCCTTAAAGTTAGATTAGTTTATTTAATATTTTTATTTTAAGTGCAGCTCCTCGTTTCTAATCTTATCATTTGCTGTCACTTCCATCTGATAAATACTGAAGCAAAGTAATTAGCAGCTTTCGTCTCGTTAAGCTTGAAACTTGTAGCCTCCTCTCTGCTCCTTATTTTCACTTCCGCAGAACAGACCCTCTTCTAGATTCCTGTCCTATGACTAGACTGTCCCCTTGGGACCTTTCCTGTTCCACTCCCCTGGATTTGCGGACTTCATTCTGTAGTTCCTGGAACCTACTTCTGCAGTTTTCTCACCTGTCCAGCTACCCCTGGCAGCTGGCTTCAACTTCAGTTTGACACTTGCCACCTGTCCCTCCTATGCTGCAACTGCTTTCAACTGAACTGCAACTGCTCTTCTGTCTCTGTGGGGTCTCCTGTTGTGAGGCAACAGCACAGTTTTTCTCTACTCTTGTTGGCTTTAACACTCCTTGTAAAAATCTCAGTATGGACTGCAGCGGTTCAAGAATGTGGCTCACCACCACCTTCTCAAGGGCAATTCGGGATGGGCAGTAAATGCTGGCTCAGCCAGCGAAGCCCACATCCCTTGAATGAATAAAACCAAACTTAGAAATGCAGGTATAGAAAGAGAGCTTTACACCTGTTGTCTCCACTCAAAAATGAAACTAGATCCCAGGTTTTGACCCACAAATAGAAAATCATAAGAACATAAAAAACAGGAACAGGAGTAGACCATCTGGCCCATCGAGCCTGCTCCGCCATTCAATGGCTGATCTTGTCTTTCAATTTCCACATTCCCATCTAACCCCAATAACCTTTGTTTCCCTAGCCTAACAAGAATCCATCTACCTCTGTCTTAAAAATATTCAATGACCCCTTCACCTTCTGAGGCAGAGTTCCAAAGTCTCAGAACCCTCAGAGAAAAAAAATTCTCCTCATCTCTGTCCTAAAAGGGCGACCCCTAATTTTAAAACAGTGCCCCCTAGTTCTGGACTCACCCACAAGAGGAAACATCCTTTCAACTTCTACCTTGTCCAGGCCGTTCAGGATCTTGTATACTTCAATCAAATCACCCCTCACTCTTCTAAACTCCAGTGGAAACAAACCCAGTATCCAACCTTTCCTCATAACACAACCCAGTCATTCCAGGTACCGATCTAATAAACCTCCTTTGAACTGCCTCCAATGCATTTACATCCTTCCTTAAATAAGGAGATCAAAACTGCGCACAGTATTCAAGGTGCGGTCTCACCAATGCCCTGTATAATTGAAGCATAACACCCTTACTTTTATGTTCAACCCCTCTCGTAATAAAGGATAGCATTCCATTATAAATTGAACTTAAAGATATGCCTTATTCCTAACACACCCAAATACACATATAGCTTACTTAAACTATCTCTTTTTCCTAACACCTGAGACATTAACTGTTTCTCCCCACAGATGCTGCCAGACCTGCCAACTATTTCCGGCATTTTTTGTTCTTATATCACCTAAACTGCACTTCAGGTGTGAAGAAAACATTCCATTAGGCCTGCAGCATACTTCATCCAAAACCAGACAATGTCTTGATTACGAACTATTCCTTTTCTTTTATAACCTAAAAAAGTTCATTATTCTCTCCAATAGTACTTTCCTTGAAAAGTGTTTGTGTGTGATTGAGTGAATGGGTGGCATAGCGTTTGATTTTGAGGTGAGTGCTTAAATTAACAATCATCTTTCTTTGTTTAAATGCATGAAAAGCCTGCTGCCGGTTATTCAAATCATCCACACCCTCAGGGATTAAAAAGCACACACAGCTCTTCCTCTCAAAAAGTCACTAATTATGCACAGTTGGGAATGGGACAGAGATTTCAGCAATTCTCTCTCACCCTGACCATAACAGTTTGTTCTTATTAAACGAACATATGAACATACAAACATATGAATTAAGAGCAGGAATACGCCATTTGGCCCCTCAAGCCTGCTCCGCCATTCAACAAGATCATGACTGATCTGATTGTGGCCTCCGCATACCCCAGATAAACCTTAACTCTCACTTGTTAGTCAAAAATCTATCTATCTCTGCCTCAAAAATATTCAATGACCCTGCATCCGCCATCTCTGAGGAAGAAAGTTCCAAAGATTCAGCACCTTCCGAGAAAAGAAATTTCTGCTCACCTCCATCTTAAATGGGAAACCTCTTATTTTTAAACTGCGTCCCTTAGTTTCATCATACCTAGCACAAAGAAAGATGGTTGTGGTTGTTGGAGGGCAATCATCTCAGCTCCAGGATATCATTGCAGGAGTTCCTCAGGGTAATGTCCTAGGCCCAACCATCTGTAGCTGCTTCACCAATTACTTTCTTTTCATCATAAGGTGAGAAGTGGGGATGTTCATTGATGTTTGCATAATGTTCAGCACCATGACTCCTCAGATACTGAAGTAGTCCATGACCAAATGCAGCAAGACCTGGACGATATCCAGACTTGGGCTGACAAGTGGCAAGTAACATTCGCGCCACACCAAGTGCTAGGCAATGACCAGCTCCAACAAAAGAGAACCTAACCATTGCCTCTTGACATTCAATGGCATTACCATTGCTGAATCCCCCACCATCAATATCCTGGGGGTTACCATTGACCAGAAACTGAATTGGACTCAACACATACCAAGAGCAGGTCAGAGGCTAGGAATCCTGCAGCAAGTAACTCACCTCCTGACTCCCCAAAGCTTGTCCACCATCTACAAGGCACAAGTCAGAAGGTGATGGCATACTCTCCACTTGCCTGGACAAGTGCAGCTCCAACAACACTCAAGAAGCTGGACACCATCCAGGACAAAGCAGCCTGCTTGATTGGCACCCCTTGCACAAACATTCATTCCCTCCATCACCGACGCACAGTGGCATCAATGTGTACTATCTACAACCAAAGAACCATAGAAACATTATGGTGCAGAAAGAAGCCATTCAGCCCATCTTGTCTGTGCCGGCCAAAATAAAGAGAAAAATGAAACTAACCACTCATTTTTAATCCCACTTTCCAGCACCTGGTCTGTAGCCTTGCAGGTTACAGCACTTCAGATGCATATCCAGGTACCTTTTAAATGAGTTGAGCATTTCAGTCTCAACCACCGATTTGGGCAGTGAATTCCAGATGCCCAACACCCTCTGGGTGAAAACGTTTTTCCTCATCTCCCCTTTAATCCTTCTACCAATCAATTTAAATCTATACCCTCTGCTAATTCACCCCTCAGCTAGGAGAATCAGATCTTTCCCATCTACCCTATCTAGGCCCCTCAGCTTTGTACACCGCAATTTGGCCACCCCTCAGCCTCCCCTGTTTTAAGGAAAACAACCCCAATCATAGCTGCAGTTTTCAAGCCTGGCAACATTCTTGTAAACCTCCTCTGTACTCTCTCCAGAGCAACTATGTCCTTCCTGTAATATGGTGACCAGAACTGTACTCAAAATTCCAGTTGTGGCCTAACCAGAGTTTTATACAGTTCCATCATTATATCCCTGCTTTTGTATTCAATACCTTGCCCAATAAAGGAAAGCATTCCATATGCTTTCTTTACTACCTTATCCACCTGTCCTGCCACCTTCAGGCTCCTGTGGCCATGCACTCCAAGGCCCCTCACTTCCTTAACCCCTTTCAATATCCTCCCGTTTATTGAGTACTGTATTCCCTTGCTTTATTTTCCCTCCCCAACTGCATTACCTCACACTTTTCCGGTTCAAATTCCACTTGCTACTTTTCTGCCCACTAAACCAAACCATTGATATAATTCTGGAGACAACAGCTATCCTTTTCACTATCAACTACAAGGCCAATATTTGTGTTATCTGCAAATTTCTCAATCATGCCTCCCACATTTGAGTTCAAATCATTAATATATACAACAAACAGCAAGAGCCCCAACACTGAGCCCTGTGGAACGCCACTGGAAATGACTTTCCATTCATAAAAACATCCGTTGACCATTACCCTTTTTTTCCTGTTGCTGATCCAATTTTGGATCCAACTCGCCACCTTCCTCTGTATCCCGCATAATCTCACTTTTTGACTAGTCTGCCATGTGGGACCTTGCCTTACTAAAATCCATGTAAACAACATCCACTGCACTGCCATCATCAATCCCCTTGCTACTTCCTCAAAAAAATTGATTAAGTTAGTAAGACACGATCTTCCCCTAACAAAACCATGCTGACTATCCCTGATCAATCTGTTCCTTTCTAAGTGACAGTTTATCCTGTCTCTCAGATTTGATTCCAATAATTTGCCCACCATCAAAATCAGACTGTCTGGCCTATCCCTCGCACCCTTTTTAAATATTGATACAATGTTCGCAGATCTCCATTCCTCTGGTACCTCACTTGTATCTAGTGAGGATTGGAAAATGATCCTCCAAGCATCCGCTATTTCCTCCCTGGCTTCCTTTAACAACCTGGGATACAATCCATCCTGCCCTTGTGATTTATCCACCTTCTAGGATGTCAGTTCCTCCAGTACTCCCTCTCTCATTATGCTTATTGTATCTAATATTTCACACTCCTCCTCTGCATCATCCCTCTCCTTGGTGAAGACAAAGACAAAGTCCTCATTGAGAACCCTGCCCACATCTTCACCATCAATGCACAAGTTACCATATACACCTCTGATAGGCCCTACCCTTTCCTTAGTTATTCTGTTGTTCTTAATGTACTGGTAAAGCATCTTTGTGTTTTCTTTGATTTTACCTGCCAATATTTTTTTGTATCCTGTCTTTGCTTTCCTAATTTCCTTATTTACTTCACCCCTGTACTTGTCATGTGACTGTCACAAGCTTTCTTTTTCTGCTTTATCTTACCCTGAATGCTTCTGGTTTACGAGGGGGCTCTAGATTTGGCGGTACCACCTTTTTTCTTTGTGGCGTCATGTCTACACTGTACCCATAGAATCTCACTTTTGAATGCCTCCCACTGAGCTGACACTGTTTTCCCTTCTAGTAGCTGTATCCAGTCCACTTTCTCCAGTTCATCTCTCAGCTTTGTAAAATTTGTCTTCCCCCAATTTAGAACGTTTACTCCTGTTCCACCCTTGTCCTTTCCATAATGATGCTAAATCTAACTATTATGGTCACTATCTCCAATATGGTCCCCCACTGCCATTTCATCCACTTGCCCAGCTTCATTTCCTAAGACTAACTCTAGAATTGTGCCCTCTCCCGTTGGGCTTGTTACTTGCTGGCTGAAAAAGTTCTCTTGAATGCACTTGAAGAATTTTGTGCCCTCTGTGCCCTTCCCACTGTTCGTATCGCAATTGTTATTAGGGTAGTTGAAGTCCCTATTGTTTTTGCACTCAGAAATTTGCCCACATATTTGCTTTTCTAACTCTCTTCCACTATTTGGGGGTCTATAGTACACTCCTAGCAATGTGGCTGCCCCTTTTTTATTTCTGAGATTAACCAATATGGCTTAATTTAGTATATCATCCTTCCCCACAGCTGTAATTGATTTTTTAACCAATCATGCTACACCCCCATCTTTACTATGCCCCCTCTCTATCCTGCCTGAAAACTCTATATCCAGGGATGTTGAGCTGCCGTTTTTGCCCTTTAAGCCAAGTTTCTGTTATAGAGATGATATCATGCTGCCATGTATCTACCTGTGCCCTCAGATCATCAGCTTTGTTTGCTATACTCCTTGCATTTACATATACACCTTTTGACACTGCCAAATGTCTGTGCTGTACACTTTTTACCTGTGCTTCTTCTATCTTTCAGCATCACTCACTAATTCTCCATCTCCTGTTCCCTGCTCTGAATTTGTTGTCAGGTTCCCAGCTCCCTGGCAATCTAGTTTAAATCCCCACAACAGCACCAGCAAATCTCCCTATGAGGATATTCATCTCAGTCAAGAGGCAGGACTTCACTAAGGCTCCTTAGACAGTACCTGCCAAACCCATGACTGCTACCATCTTGAAGGACAAGAGCAGCAAACACATGGGAACACCACCTCCTGGAAGTTCTCCTCCAAGCCACTCTCCATCCTGATTTGGAAATATATTGCCATTCCTTCACTGTTGCTGGGGCAAGACCCTGGTACTCCTTCACTAACAGCACTGTGGGTGTACTGACACCATATGGACTGCAGCGGTTCAAGAGGGCAGCTCACCACCACCTTCTCAAGGGCAGTTTGGGATGGGCAATTAACGCTGGCCTAGCCAGCAACACCCACACCCCATGAATGAATGGAAAAAACCCTCTCAAGCCTCCTTAGGATCTTATATGTTTCAGTAAGATCACCTCTCATTTTCCTAAACTCCAATAGATACAGGCCCAGCTTGTCCAACCTTTCCTCATGACATAACCACCCCTTATCCCAGGTATCAGTCAAGTGAACCTTCTCTGAACTGCTTCTAACACGTTTATCCCTTTCTTAAATAAGGAGGCCAAAACTGTATTGGTGAGGTGTGGTCTCACTAAAGTCCTGTACAACTGGAGCAAAACTAGCCTACTTTTATATTCTATTCTCATTGCAATAAACAACATTCAGTTTGCCTTCCTAATTACTTGATGTAGCTGCATACTAACTTTTTGTGATTCATGTATCAGGACACCCAGATTCCTCTGTACCTCAGAGTTTTGCAATCTCTCTTCATTTAAAAATTATGCTACTTTTTTATTCTTCCTGCCAAAGTGGACAAGTTCACATTTTTCCACGTTATACTCCATCTGACAATTTCTTTCCAATCTCTTAATCTATCTATGTCCCTTTGCAAATGTATGTCCTCTTCACAACTTACTTTCCTACCTATCTTTGTGTGACCAGCAAATTTAGCAAGCATGCATTTGATCCTGTCATCCAAGTCATTGATATAAATTGTAAATAGTTGAGGCCCCAGCACAGATCACTGTGGCACTTGTCACAACTTGCCAACCTGAAAATGACCCATTTTTGTCTATTCTCTGTTTCCTGTTAGCCAATCAATCCTTTATCCATGCTAATGTTACCCCTGCGCTATAAGCTCTTATTTTACATAGCAACCTTTGATGTGGCACCTCGTCAAATGCTTTCTGGAAATGCCCTTTATCTACATTGCTTGTTACTTCCTCAAAGAGCTCCAACAAATTAGTCAATTTCCCTTTTACAAAACCATGTTTACTCTGCCAGATTGCATTGAGATTTTCTAAATGCCCTGCTATAACCTCCTTTCTAATAGATTTCAGCAATTTCCTCACAACAGATGTTAAGCTAACTGGCCTGTAGTTTCCTGCTTTCTGTCTCTCTCCATTTTGGAATGGAGGAGTCACATTAACTATTTTCCAATCTGATGGTACCTTTCCAGAGTCTAGGGAATTTTGGAAAATTAAAACCAATGCATCTACTATCTCAACAGCCACTTATATTTAGATTCTAGGATGAAGCCCATCAGGACCTGAGGACTTTGTCAGCTTTTAATTCTAATATTTTTAAGTACCCTTTCCCTATTGATTGTAATTATTTTAAGTTCCTCTCTTCCTTTCACTTCCTGATTCACAATTATTTCTAGGATGTTATTTATATCCTCTACAGTGAAGACAGACAAAAATACCCGTTCCATTTATTCGCCATTTCCTTATTTTCCATTATTAATTCCCCATTCTCACCCTCCAGAGGACCGTACTCTAAGTTCTCCTTCCTTATTAATCTTTTAGTCATTCTTTGCTGTTTTTCATATTCTGTCCAATCTTCTGACCTTCCACTCATCTTTGCGGAATTATATGCTTTTTCTTTCAATTTGATTCTATTTTTAACTTCCTTGGTTAGCCACGGATGGGGCATCCTTCCCTTGGAGTTCTTCTTTCTCACAGGAATCTATCTTTCCTGACTATTCTGAAATATCTGCTTAAATGCCTGCCACAGCATCTCTACTGACCTATTCCTTAACCTAATTTCTGAGTTCACTTTAGCTATCTTCATGCCTTCATAATTGCCCTTACTAAGTTTAAAACGCTAGTCTTAAATCCAATTCTCTCCCTCAAACTGAATGCAAAATTCAGTCATATTGTGACCACTGCTACCTAGGGGCACCTTCACTATGAGGTTGTTAATCCTGTCTCATTGCACATTACCAGATCTAGTAAAGCATGCTCTCTGATTGTTGCTAGAACATGCTGCTCTAAGAAAACACTCTATGAACTCGTCATCCAAAGTAACTTTGCCAATCTAACTTATTCAATCTATATGTAGTTTTAATTCACCCATGATTATCACCATACTTTTTTCACAAGCTTCCGTTATTTCTTCCTGTATACACCATTCTACAGTATGGTTACTGTTTGGGTATAAACCACCCCACAAGTGATTTCTTTCCTTTAGTATTTCTCATATCCACCCAAACTGATTCTACATCTTGATCTCCAGAACTAAGGTCATGCCTCTGTGTTGTACCAATGCCATCCTTAATTAACAGAGCTATCCCTCCACCTTCCCCTAGCTTCCTATCCTTCCTAAATGTCATGTACCCTTGAATATTCAGGTCCCAGTCTTTGTCATCTTGCAGCTATGTCTCCATAATGGCAATCAGATCTTACATATTGTTACGACCGCAGCAGATGTTATTTGCTGAGCAAGTCAAATCCCAGAGGAAAACTTGTCTTACTGATCGTAACCTTTTTTTTATATTCTGAAAATGAGGAGAAACCTACTGATCCCAGAAGCATAGAATTCCAGTAACACTTTTGGGATTTTGAAAATTAAAAGATTTATTAACAAGAAGAAAAGAAAACTTAAGCACACAAAATTAAAGTTACACAGTTAAAACAGTCTTACAAAGCCTCCCCAAAAGAAACCATGTTCAGACAAACACCTTAGCAACACTCCCTTATAGATTTTTGACTCTAAAAAATCCAGTCATATTACCCAAGGCAAAACAGCTGTCACTTTAGTAAAGGTATACCACATGACTTCTCACTCTCTTCCACTCTGCTGTGGAAACCCAAGAATATTCAGGAACAAGACTGCTTTGTGTGATGAAGATTTTTTTGGTTTCTGGATGGCTGCTTCACACTTCACAGCACAGAGCTGGTTCCAGAATATCTCCCCCACACAGCCAACACAACTCAGCTCGATATCCTTCATTAAATATTCATTTACCCTTTCATCTTTGATTCCATTGTCCTCAGCACCTCTTTGACCTCAACTTTTCCAAAATAATAAAAATCGTTCATGTTTTCCTTTGCCTCCCCTTTTTGGTCAAATGAAATTTAATCACCTTCCCTTGTTTAATCATGAAACCTTTGCAAGTTGCGTCCCTTACTCCCCTTTGAAATTTAACACCTGAAAAGCCACGTCTCTATCTATGCAAATTTCTAAACCTAACCTATTTACTTATAAATCCACTTTAGCATAGCTTCTCATTACAAATGCATGCATTTAGCACTTTTACCCCTTTTATCTTTCAACTCTCCCAGACAAGTTGTCTCTATTAACCTTTCCCCAGTTTAATTAAATCATTTATACACACACACACATACACACACCCTCCTTTACAGAATGACACAATATTCCCCCAAAGTATTTTTAAAAATCCATCCTCAAAATTCATTTTTATTTGTGCTGCCAATTCATCAGCTACATGCATTCAGATGCAGAGCCTTTAGTTCTGTTTTTTTTACTATTTTTGTAACCTCTAGCCTTATCTGTTGGTGCACTGTTTGTATGCTCTGTCCCTTCCTGCCACGCTCTGACCATCATTTCCTTATTCATAACTTGCTCTCTTGCCTTCTCTGTTCAATTTATCACATCTTGGAGGCATTAGAGGCAGTTCAGAGGAGGCTTACACAATTGATACGTGGAATGAGCGGGTTATGAAGATAAGTCGGACAGGCTGGGTTTGTTTCCACTGGAGTTTAGAAGAGGGAGGGTTGACTTCATTGAAGTATATAAGAACCTGAACGGCCTTGACAAGGTGGATGTGGAAAGGATGATTCCTCTTGTGGGTGAGTCCAGAACTGGGGAGCACTGTTTTAAAATTAGGGGTCACCCTTTTAGGACAGGGATGAGGAGAAATTTTTTCTCTGAGGGTTGTGCGACTTTGAACTCTCTGCCTCAGAAGGCAGTGGAAGTGGGGATCACTGAATATTTTTAAAGCAGAGGTAGATATATTCTTAAAAACAAAAAACTACTGCGGATGCTGGAAATCCAAAACAAAAACAGAATTACCTGGAAAAACTCAGCAGGTCTGGCAGCATCGGTGGAGAAGAAAAGAGTCGACGTTTCGGGTCCATATGACCCTTCTTTGTTGTAGATATATTCTTGTTAGGCAAGGGAATCAAAGGTTATTGGGGATAGATGGGAATGTGGAACTCAAAACACAACAGATCAGCCAATATCGTATTGAATGGCAGAGCAGGCTCGAGGGGCCATATAGCCTACTTCTCCTATTTTGTATGTTCCCAAACTCGATCCTCACCCCCGCTATTTAGTTTAAAACCCGCTCTACCACCCTAGTTATACAACTTGCCAGAACAACCGTGCGAGCACAGGTAAAGACCATTCCAAAGGTACAGCCTTCACAGTACTGGCGATAGTGCCCCATGAATCTAAACCCATTTATCTCACATCAATCTTTGAGCCATACATTTAACTCCCTAATTTAATTTACCCTTCATCAGTTTTCTGGTGGCTCAGGTAGTAATCCACAGATTATTACCTTTGAGGTTCTGCTTTTTAATTTAGTCCCTTACTTCTCATACTCTCTCAGCAGAACCTCTTTCCTAGTTTTACTTATGTCATTGGTACCCACGTGGACCACAACCACTGGATCCTCCCCCTCCCACTGCAAGTTTCTCTCCAGGCCAGGGCAGATGTCCCAAACCCTGACACCAGGCAGGCAACACAGCCATCGAGACTCCCATTCTCAATTGCAGAGGGTGGATGTTTTTTAAAAAATATTTTGGGGGAATATTGTGTCATTCTGTAAAGGGGCTGATTGTGTGTGCGCGTGTGTGCAAATGATTTAATAAAACTGGGGAAAGTCTAATAGAGACAACTTGTCTCAGAGAAATGAGAGATAAAAGGGGTAAAGGTGAAAAAGATAAGGCTGAAGCATTTGCTACAATCTTCAGCGATAAGTGCCAAGTGGATGATCCATCTCGGCCTCCTCCGGAGATGCCCAGCATCACAGATGCCAGTCTTCAGCCATTTCGAGTCACACCACGTGATATCAAGAAATGGCTGAAGGCACTGGATACTGCAAAGGCAATGGGTCCTGACAATATTCCAGCAATAGACTTGTGCTCCAGAACTTGCTGCGCCCCTAGCCAAGCTGTTCCAGTACAGCTACAACACTGACATCTACCTGGCTATGTGGAAAATTGCCCAGGTTGTCCTGTAAACAAAAAGCAGGACAAATCCAACCCAGCCAATTACCGCCCCTCTCGATCATCAGTAAAGTAATGGAAGGAGTCATCAGCAGTGCTATCAAGTGGCACTTAGCAACAACCTGCTCACTGACACCCAGTTTGGGTTCCACCAGGGCCATTCAGCTCCTGACCTCATTACGGCCTTGGTTTAAACGTGGATAAAAGAGCTGAACTCCCGAGGTGAGGTGAGAGTGACTGCCCTTGACATCAAGGCCGCATTTGACTGAGTGTGGCATCAAGGAGCCCTAGCAAAATTGGAGTCAATAGGAATCAGGGAGAAAACTCTCTACTAGTTGGAGTCATACCTAGCACAAAGGAAGATGATTGTCGTTGTTGGAGGTCAGTCAACTCAGCTCCAGCACATCGCTGCAGGATTTCCTCAGGATGGTGTCCTCAGCCCAACCATCTTCAGCTGCTTCATCCTTCCTTCCATCATAAGGTCAGAAGTGGGGTGTTCGCTGATGATTGCACAATGTTCAGCACCATTCATGACTCCTCAGATACCGAAGCAGTCCATGTCCAAATGCAGCAAGACCTGGACAATATCCAGGCTTGGGAGGACAAGTGGCAAGTAACATTAGTGCCACCCAAGTGCCAGGCAATGACCATCTCCAACAAGAGAGAATCTAACCATTGCCCCTTGAATGTTCAATGGCATTGCCATCACTGAATCCCCACTATCAACATCCTGGGGGTTACCATTGACCAGAAACTGAACTGGACTAGCCATATAAATACTGTGGCTACAAGAGTAGATCAGAGGCTAGGAATCCTGTGGCGAGTAACCCACCTCCTGACTCCCAAAAGCCTGTCCCCCATCGAGAAGGCACAAGTCAGGAGTGTGATGGAATACTCCGCTTGGTGCGTGAACTCCCACAACACTCAAAAAGCTTGACACCATCTAGGACAAAGCAGCCCACTTGATTAGCACCATATCCACAAACATTCACTCCTTCTACCACCAACGCACAGTAAGAGCAATGTGTACCATCTACAAGATGCAGTGCAGGAATTCATCAAGGCTCCTTAGACAGCACCTTCCAAACCCACAACCACTACCATCCAGAAGGACAAGGGCAGCAGATATATGGGAACACCATCACCTGGAAGTTCCCCTCTAAGTCACTCACCGTCCTGACTTGGAAATATATCACCGTTCCTTCACTGTCGCTGGGTCAAAATCATGGAAGTCCCATCCTAACAGCACTGTGGGTGTACCTACACCACATGGACTGCAGTGGCTCAAGAAGGCAGCTGACTACCACCTTCTCAAGGGCAACTGGGGATGGGCAATGAATGCTTGCCAGCAAATCCCACATCCTGTAAATGAATAAAAAAAAACTATATATATCCCCCTGACTATACTGTCCCCAACTTCCATTACATATTTTATGAACACCATGCCGCTTGAATTGCTTCCTGTACCACTCTGCATCCAGTGCTTTCATCCATACAGGCTGCAAGAACCTTGAACCTGTTGGACAATTGCAAAAGCCAAGGCTCTTCCACTTCTAACTTCTGGGTCCCCATACCTGCCTCATTTGCGGTCACAGCCTCCTATCCCTAAACAAATTAGAAGACCCTATCATGAGGGGTGTGACTGCCTCTTGGTACAAAGTGTCCAGGTAACATTCTCGCTCCCTGATGTGTTGCAGCGTCTGCAATCGGCCTCCAGCTCAACGAATTCTGAGCCGAAGCTTCTCAAGCTGCAGACACTTACTGCAAATGTGTTTGCCCTGGATCACACTGATATCCAGGAGCACCCGCATCACCTGCCCTGCCATCTTTATTAGTGTTAATTTATTTTTTAATTAATTTAGAATTAATAAATACTGCTACTCCCAATAACCTTTACTACTGCTAGTAAGCCTCACGACAACTAATAAAACCTTACAATTACTAATAAATGACATGAGTTTTGAAGATAAGTGAGCAAATTATTTACTATCCAATCACTCACCTGTTTTCATGTTATGTCAGACTTTGATTTCTCTCAGTATGTGGCCACTCCGCCGTGGAGCCACAGACTAACCTGGATTGGATAGCTCTTCTAGGTGCTGCTGACAGCCTCCGGGTCCTCTTTTTGCCCAGTCTTCTAGATGCTACTGGCTGCCTCCAGGTGCACTTTTCACCAGCTCTTCTAGATGCTACTGACTACCTCCTGGTCCTCTTTTTGTCCATTCTTCTACGTGTGGTTACTACCTCAGGGGCCTTTTATCCCTCTTGTTTTTAGCAGATTATATTTTTCCTGGGGCAAAATATTTACCTCGGCGGGGGGCACACGCCCGACCTGCTCAAGCATAAAATGACGCAGGATGTCGGGCGAGCGTCCCAATGTCAACACACAGTCGCGTGATATTTTGGTCAGCGGGCACATGCCCACTGACAGTTAAAAGGCCTGTTAAGGCCATTAAAGTCTCCACTGACTGACGTTTTTTGCTGCCCCTCCAACCTTACGGTTGGCGGGCAGGCAAAAAGGCCAAGCAGCCTATGCACTTTTTAGGAAACCTCATCCACGGATGGTATGAAGTTTCCTAAAACAAATAAAAGTAAAAAATTTAAAATTTAATTAATAGCTCATGTGACAGAGTCACGTGAGGAGACGTGTGTTATTACATATTTCATATTTTTAGTCTTTTTTTTGAAAATTCTTTGTCTCCCTGAGGCAGCTCTGTGTCTCAGGGAGATTATCAAGCGCGCATGCACGAAGTTCACACTTGCCCTGCTTGTCCTCCTCCCCCCGCCCGCTGAGTGCTGCCACTCGTGTTTCACACTGGGAGAGCCTTAATTGGCCCGCCAGCGTGAAATCGCAGTCCAGCCCCAATTGCGGACGGTGGCCGGCTTCCTGATCAGCCCCTGCCAAGCCCGCCCGACAAGGGCAAAATTCTGACCCTGGTCTCTGTTGAGCACCATTTTATATGTTTCCTGTTGCTGTTCTCCATGATTGTTTGCCAATATTGTTGTCCGTTTTATTTTTTGAAGTTCTGTTCTCTGCCCTGCAAAATCATTTTTTTCCCCCTGATTTGGCGTTCTGAAGAAGCCATGTTGGACTTGAAACATTAACTCAATTTTCTTTCCACAAATGCTGTCAGACCTAAGTTTTCTCCAGCACTTTCTATTATTATTCTATGTTTTTCACTCCTTTCCTTGATTCATTAATATATGTCATCTACACATCCGTTCCACTAATAGGTGGCATGTAAACTACCCCTATTCGTGTGGTTGATCCTTCATTATCCTTTATCATTATCCATATAGATTCTATTTCTGAGTGGCTGATAGCCATGTCACCTTTTTCTACTGCCATTACTTTCGCCCTAACAAATAACTGCTGCTCCACCTCTCCTTTTACCCTCACTTTTTTCATTCCTTTGTGGGATATGAATGTTGCTGGCAAAGCAGCACTTATTGCCTATCCGTAATTGCCCTTGAGAAGGTGATGGTGAGCTGTGTTCTCAAACCAGCACAGCCCTTGTGTGGGTACACCCACAGTACCGTTAGGGAGCAAGTTCAAGGATTTTGACCCATAGCGATAGTGAAGGAGAGGCAAATTAGTTCCAAGTTAGAATGATATATGACTTGGAGGTGAGCTTGCAGGTGGTGGTGTCCCAAACACATTATACCTTGCAATGTTGAATTCCTCATCCTGATTTTTCTGTAGCCATGTCTTAGTAATCCTTTCTATATCTGGTTCCTTGCAATTGTTGCTTTTAGTTTCTCTGTTTTATTGTGGACACTGCATTGCTGAACAAACAGTTTAACTTGTTTTTACTAGCAGTTCCTCCTACTTTAGTTTTAATCATTCCCTTCCACTGTTATTCCCTATTTCAATTTATCCCCTAACCATCTAAGTCCTCACTTAGGAAAGAATAAACTATGCTCTCCTTTCCTGTTTTGTTTATATTTAGGCTGATTTCATTTTCTGTCTTTCCCTCTCGTCTTACTAGTTTAAAGCCTTTGCTACCTCCCTATTTACCTTTTCTGTCTACAAAATAATGTGCTATGCATTTCAAAAGTACTATGTTGTCTTTAAAATGTTTTGGGTCAGCTTAAGAATGTGACAGGTGCTATATAAATGCAAGTTATTTCTTGCTTTCTATTGAACCTGGTAACACTCAAGACGAGAAAAGTTAAACTGTAAGAAAGGTTGCATAGGCTAGACTTGTATTCCCTTAAATATAGAAGATTTAAGAGTGATATAATTGAGGAGTTTAAGATGACTAAAAGATTTGATAGGATAGAAAATGAGAAACTATTTCCTCTGATTGGGGGGTCCAGAACAAGGGACTTAAAATTGGATCTAGGCTAATCAGTGGTGATGCCAGGAAGCACTTCCTCACATAAGTAGTAGTGGAAATCTGGATCACTTTACCTCAAAAACTGTCAGTTGGAACAATTCAAAACTGCATTAAGTAGATTTTTGTTACTTAAGGTTATTAAAAAATATGGATCAAAGGTGCGTAACTAGAATTGAGGTACAAATTAATCATGGTTTAACTAAATAGTGGTACGTGGAGGAGCTGATCGACTTACTCCTGTACCTACGTTCTAACTCTTCACTAACATCTTTCCACCCTTGCATATAGGCTGGACTCTAGTATCCTTTGCCTCCCTTCCTTGTAAGTAATGGAGAAACTGCACAATGATAGAAAGTTGCTTTCCATTGATTGTTAATGGATGAAAACAGCTAAGATTGTAAATTTTTTGGTATGTTCTGCTTGTGAGTTCTAGTTATTTTTTGAGCATTAAATCATTCTACACTATTTGTTGTATTTTGATTCTTAATTTTTTTAATCCTATTTTCATTTCAATAGCAACACCCACAAAGCAACTGACTACATGCACACCTCCACAACCGAAAATAGCATATGGTCATGAAATGACTCCCCAGAGAAGGGCATCACTGAGCAATCAGGTAGAATTGGAATTTTTGTCTAAACAAAGCTCTTCTTGCTTTATGAAACAGCAGGATGATTTTAATGATTTTATATCAGTTAACTATACGGTTGATTCTTTTTCGCTTGCAGCATTTTCCATGCTTCAGTAGATTTTTAAACAGGCACATTTCAAAAAGGGAATAGGTGAGGGATTGTCATGTGATGTTAACTCATGATAACCTTCCTTCCTCCACTTTCCTGTAGTATAGGAGATGCATCACACACCATTTTTTGTTAAACCAAATGTTTTTGATTGTCAAGATTTTTCAGGATCACCTGTTCAGGTTCTTGCTCCTCCTAGCCCACAAGAAGTGCTGAAAGAGTAATTTACCTTGCAGAATCAGTAACTTCTCAAATCAGCTGCCAGGAATACCATAGACCGGACCACCCCACCCCTCACTTACTTTGAAATTTAAATCACTGCACTAGTTATGTTAATTAGCTCCCTATTATTCATTTTGGAGTTGGAGGAGCATCATCCATAGCCTGATTTCTGCAGTTTAAAATTGGGAGTGGGAGTAAGATCAGGTTGGGATCCAGTCACCGAATCCTGATGTTTTAACCACCCTCCTCCCATCAGGGGGATGGGGTTGTGTACAGGTGTTAAATCAGGGCCTATGAAACTGATAGTAGCAGGTTTGCTGGTTCCTTGCCTAAAACTACCATACAAATGTGACATATAAAGACACAGTGGGTAGCACTGTTGCCTCTGAGTCTATAGGTGTGGGTTCAAGTTTCACAAGTTGTAGGCGAACACTCCAGTACACTACCAAGGAAGCACTGCACTGTAGGAGGTGCCATTTTTCAGATGAGACATCTGCCCTTTCGGATGGATATAACATAAGCCACAGCACTATTTGAAAGAAAAGTGGTATCATAGCCAATGTTTATCTCTCAAACAGCATTACAGAAACAGATTATCTGGTCATTGCTGTTTATAGAATCTTGTGTGTAAATTGGCTGCTGCATTTCTTGCATTACAACAGTGACTATACTTCTAAAATACTTAATGGGCTGTAAAGTGCTTTGAGATGTCCTGATGTCATAAAATGTGCTATATAAATACATACAAATTAGGAGCAGGAGTAGGCCACTCAGATCCTTGAGCTTGCTCTGCCATTCAATAAGATCATGGCTGGTCTGTTAACCTCAATTCCACATTCCCACCTACCCCCGATAACCTTTCACCCCCTTGCTTATCAAGAATCTATCTACCTCTGCCTTAAAAATATTCAAAGACTCTGCTTCCACCACCTTTTGGGGAAGAGAGTTCCAAAGACTGTCGACCCTGAGAGAAAAAAATTCTCCTCATCGCTGTCTTAAATGGGTGACCCCATATTTTTATAGTGACCCCTAGTTCTAGATTCTCCCACAAGAGGAAACATCCTTTCCATATCCACCCTGTCAGGATCCTATATGTTTCAATCAAGTCACCCCTCACTCTTCTAAACTCCAGCAGATACAAGCCTAGTCTGTCCAACCTTTCCTCATTAGACAACCCTCCCATTCCAGGTATTAGTCTAGTAAACCTTCTCTGAACTGCTTCCAATGCATTTACTTCTTCCTTAAATAAGGAGACCAATACTGCATACAATACTCCAGGTATGGCCTCACCAAAGCCCTGTACAACTGACATATATACTATATACTTTTGTATCCAATTCACCTTGCAATAAACAATAGCATTCTATTAGCTTTCCTAATTACTTGCTGTACCTGCATACTAACCCTTTGTGATTCATACACTGGAACACCCAGATCCCTCTGCATCTCAGTGCTTAGCAATCTCTCACCATTTAGATAATATGCTTTTTTATTCTTCCTGCCAAGAGGGACAATTTCATATTTTCCCATATTATACTCCATTTGCTAGATCTTTTCCCACTCATTTAACCTATCTATATCCCTTTGTAGCCTCTTTATATCCTCCTCGCAACTTACTTTGCTACCTACTTTTGTGTCATCAGCAAACTTAGCAATCATAGCTTTGGTCCGTTCATCCAAGTCATTTATATAAATTGTAGAAAGTTGAGGCCCCAGCACTGATCCCTGTGGCATGCCACTCATTGCTGGGTTTCACTTCTGGCTTTTCCTGTCATTTTCTACTGTTCCTCTATGGGTGTAGTCACTGCTGCCACCATCTGTTATTGTGGGTTTACCTCAGGATTCATTGGCTTCTTACTGTAGAGGAGATCTTGCTAGAGGCAATTATCTTTTATTCAAAAACATTTATTTACATACTAACTATTTACAAAAGTTAAATAAGACCAAGCATAGATGTTCTGCACTTATTTCTTCTCAGTGAGTGACATCACTGTGACAAACTCTTTACGCACAAGTGCAGTAGTCATAGGGTAGATTTTTTCCATTGGCGAGCTGGGGGCAGGGCCCTCTCGCCAACGCAAAAATGATACGGGATGATGTCATCCCGCCCCATTTAAATATTCAGGAAGGCGGGCGGACACCGGGATCAGCTGTCCACCCGCCGACCTGTCAATGGCCAATTGAGGCCATTGACAAGATAATTAAAACAATTAAAGGCCCTGCCTGTCCAACCTTAAGGCTGGCTGGCAGGCAGGCCAGGAGCCTTGGTGGGCTTCTGAAAAAACATGAAACCTCATCCACTGGCGGGATGAGGTTTCATGTCTGTTTTAAAAAAGTTTAATAAAGTTTTTGTGATATTTATTAACATGTCCCATCTCGTGTGACATTGTCACATGAGGGGGACATGTTAATAATTTTTTTATTATTCTATTTTTGAAGTTTGAAACACTGTCAGTGATCTCCCTGAGGCAGTACTTAGTCTCAGGGAGATGTGCACTCTTTTGCGTGCCTGCGCTAAAGAGCGCACTCTGACAGTTGGGGAATCCCTTTCCCTCACACAGGAAATGCATAGCGCTTCCTGTCGGGTGGCCCACTGGGTGGCCTGCCCACTTAAAATGGCGACAGGGCCCGTTTCGGCGGCGGCGATCGGCTGCCAGCCCGCCGCTGAGCCGGTGGGGCCCGCCTGCCCATCAAGGGCAAAATTCTGCCCATAATGTTTTTTCTCTGGCTATTGGTTTTTCAAACACAAGTCACATGTAGCCAGTAGCTGCCCAAACTAAACTTGCTGGATTTGTCAAGGCCAGAAATAGATTTTTGTTATCGAGTTATATGCATTAAAGGCAAGTAAAGGTAAATAAAGTTGACTTACTGACTGACTGAACAGGAATGAGGAGCTGAATGGCCTACTTCTGATCCTATTCTTTTTAGTTTCCTATACGGCCTATTCTCAGGCATATGTTAATCATTAGTCTGCCCTTTCCACACCCTCCTCTAGGGTCCATATTGAACCAGCCAATAAAAGAGTGAAAAGGCTCAAGTGAAATGAATGAAGATAGTTTAAACCAGGGTTCCACTGTTATGAGTATAGTGTCCTTATACGTCACAGTTTGCACTAAGCAACCAAGTTATGTAGCTGTTTTGTTATTGAATGATATGCATTAAAGGTGAATAAAGGTAAATGAAGTTGACTTACTGATAACATATCAATAGACCTAGAATGGTTAAGTTCTTTTACTGTAAGTGCATACGAATTTCAGACTAGAGTTGTTTGACTTAATATGGCATTTTAAAGTTCACCCTATGTTGCAGTTCTCCGTGCAGCTAGGGGCTATGCAACACCTAAAGGAGCAGTTGGAACGGAGGACACGGATGTTGGAAGCAAATATTCAGCGGCAGCAAGAAGAACTTTGCAAAATCCAGGAGCAGCTTCACCTTGTCCAAGGACAAGGACTTCAGGTAGGTCAAAAAGAATAAGTGATAGTTAAGCAAGAGTGTTTGATGCTGATTCTGACAAATTAATGTACACTCATCCCACCATAAGAATTAAGGCATAGACCTGCTGCTAGAATAAAGGGCATACAAATAATTCCCACTATCTCAGTTGATGATCCTCCTTTATATATCCTGTCCTGAAGTTAGGAGTTTTGACAAGTTTGAGGCATAAAGCAACTTTCCAGTTCCTGACTCAACTGCATGTTCTGGGTAGTGATGATAGGTGGGGTATTGGTCCACAGGGAGTGTAAAACCAAACCTAATCTTTTTACTGATTATTTAAACCTCAACATAACTGGGAGTGCCAATGGATTGTGATAAGGAGTAGGAAGGAATGTTGGGTAATTTTTACAACTTGAAACAAACTTGTTTAATAACACTCCTGTAAAGCACATTGGGGCATTTTAACATGTTAAAGGCACTATGTAAATACAAGCAGTTGTTGTTTACCCCAACCCAAGAATGAAAACAATTTGCCTACAACTGCCTTCATTCAGCACACTACACAAAATAACTGTAACAAGAGTGAAACCAGACAAATCTCCTATTCCAGACAGGTTCCAAAATAAACAAAGAAATTAGAATGAATTTTAAGACTCGAGCTGGAATCCCAAAATACTTTATTCCTTTTATGTTCACTCCTTAAAAGGTCATTTTCATTTTCTTGAACATGAGGAAACGTTCAGTAACTATCTACCAGTGTATCAACTAGAATGAGTACCTAACAGAAATCTAGATTTTTTTTGCATACCACTTCCTGCAAGGCATGCTGTATCATATTGAACTTTCACCAGTTCTGATGAAAGGTCACCAACCAACTCTGTTTCTCTGTCCACAGATGCTGCCTAATCTGCTGAGTATTTTCAGCATTTTCTGTTTTTATTTAAGATTTCCAATATCTGCAATATTTTGTTTTTAATGTCATGTAACGACAACTCAATTTTGTCAGCTTTCAAATAGTGTCTCTCCATTACTTGATCAGTTTCCATTTGTTGCCTCCACAATTGTGCCAACCATTAAGTTCTGCCAGCCATTTTTGTTGTCCTATTAAGCCCTTGAAATATCCAAAATTACTTTTTGGTCTTTTTAAAGGTTAACAGCATTTTGTCAACATATGCAGCCACTCGGCTTTAAATGGCTGCATCCTTTATTTTCCCAAAAGAGTTTCAGGACTGAAATTTATCTCAGAGCAGCTAGGGTGGGGTAAAGTCTAAACGTAGCTATATGGGGAGAGAAGGAGGACGTTGATAATGGGGAGGCGATGGCATAGTGGTATTGCCACTAGACTAGTAATCCAGAGACCAGGGTAATGTTCTGGAGAGCTGGGTTTGAAACCCACCATGTCAGATGGAGAAATTTGAATTCAATTAACAATCTGGAATTAAAAGTCTGATGATGACCCTGAAACCATTGTCGATTGTCATAAAAACCCATCTGGTTCACTAATGTCCTTCAGGAAATCTGCTGTCCCTACATGGTCTGACCCACATATGACTCCAGACCCACAGCAATGTGGTTGACTCCTAAATGCCCACTCAGTTAAATGCAAGCCATTCAGTTATATAAAACCGCTACGAAGTCTAAAGGAAATGACACAGGGCAGACCACCCAGCATCGACCTAGGCGCCGCAAACAACAACAGCAAACTCAGCACTATCGACCCTGCAAAGTCCTCTTAACAAACATCTGGTGTTGGGAGAGCTGCCTCACAGACTAGTGTTATGACACAGAAGGAATGCGACTCCACAGCTATAATAGTTACTTTTCCATGCAAAAAGAGATTGATTGGTAAAAATTAACACCTAGCATTAAATGGATAATGTCAATAATTGTAATGTCAAGTTTAATAGGCAATTCCTGGGAACAAACAACGTTTCTATTTTAAAAAGCGGGGTGGGGGGGATAGCGGCACTAGGAGTAAGATACCGTTTTCACAAAGCTACTGATGGAGTGGCACAATTTGCACAGCAACTTTTGAATGTTCAGGTTTAACCATGCACTTCTCCTGAGCCATTTATCTGTCAATTATGGCGAGTGCCATTAGACTTGTCATTATTTTGACCGCTAATTCTGACCCAGCATCTTTTTTGTGCTTACACACTATTGAAAGGTGCGATACTACATGACACTGTTAAAAAGTTTACAACTATGTAAATATTCAAATTCAGCTCCTTTTGGCAGTGTGCTTCTTGTTCATAAGAGAAAAAAGGCTTGGACTGACTAGCTTTTACCTTTCAAGATGTTCTTGCAACAACCAACATCAGGACTAAACTTCAATTCAGTGCAGCTCACAACAGAAAACTCTTGCAATATCCAGCAACTTACATCCATCACACTACAGGAGCAAAGTGTTCAAACAAATCAGATTCAAGGAACAATGAAAACTGGTCCAATTAACACTCACCATGTAATGCAACAGCAACCTCTTCTGAGGGAGCAATGCACAACTTCTGCACAGGTCAGTATGACAGATGGTAAGTCATATTCCAGTTATGATCCAAATATTGATGAGAATGTATTAATGAACATTTTTCCTCAATCTTGTAACATTTTAAATGCTGATGATTCAAATAAAGATACAATTGTACAACATGATGGAAATCAGTTCAACAAATAGGTTTGCATTTTAAAAAATAATTGTCCTCAAATCCCACCTCTATGAATCTAAAGATCTGTCACAGTTGAAGGAGCTGGGCTAGCAAACAATGTACCTAATCAACAATGGAGCATTCCATAAAGAGGAGAAACACAGAATTAGAAAGTACTAGTGGAGGAAAAGTGATAAGTGAGAATGTGATATTCAAGGATCTTTAGTATCTACAGTAATATCTGTTCAAGCTTGATTTTAGAAACTTTTGTTATACAATGTAGGTCTTTCTGAAATTACCAATGAAATTAATTTCTGCCGTGGCTGGAAAGTAAAAATTTACTTTTAGTCTCAGTGCTATATCTGATATGTGAAGAATATGACCTTGTACCTGTACTGTAATCAGCTGCTATATTAACCAAATTTATGTTCTGATTTTTTAAAATTAGAACAGGATGAATGAAGAATGAAATATGGCCCCATTAGCATAGCCACTATTCTCATCCCTTAAAACCACGATCCTCCAAAAAATTTACCCTTTGATCTCTATCCTTTCCAACCACATTCTCATATTGTTACAATCTCCATAGAGATGGATAAATTTTAACATGAGATTGGAACTTCCAGTTACTAGTTGAAAGAATGACAATACAAGGTTTTACCTTTTGAAACTTTTACTGTAATAAATGGCTAAAAAAAAACTATTAACTAAACACGATTTTTTTTGTATGCAACTTGTACTGCAAAAAGCAACTCTCCCCTTTTATGCTTAACACACATTGCACTCCCATTGGAATTGCATTCCTTATAGCAAACAGTCCACAGTTATCCCAGCTTCCAATGGGTTCCCCTATCCCCATTTTGCCAACTAGCAACTTCGAGTGATCATCTCCAGGGCTTTCCTCAGTTTACGGAAAGCTTCTTAAATCCACCAGCAGCAATAAAGCTTCTTCCTATGATTCTTTGCCCTGGCCATGCAGGACAAATCTCTTGGAATCCTTAGGAAGGCTGCAGGATGCATCTCCTTCCTGCATCTGCCTGTGGTAGCTCGCAAAACCAGACAGCCATTGCTCTTTGCTGGCCACACTGTCCACAGATGGACACACCCATACAGACCACACACTGTCTATGATATTCATTGATTTGTAGGGAAGCCTGTAACCTGTACTCAAAAATGGCTTCCTCTGCCCTCTTCCCCATGGAAACATGAAATAAATTAACCTTGCATCCAGGTAGAAATGCTGATTAGCTATTCTTGACCCAACTCTCTTTCATCTTAGAAGTAAATGGGCAGTCTACAGCACAACTGTTTACAACCAAATACCTTCAACACTTTCTGGGATTCTGGGAGACTCAGTCAACCCATTGTGAACTCAGAGACTGCTGCCATTGTCTCCAAGCGTAAATACCTTGTATCTTCTTCCCAGCAAAATAATCTAAGCCTTCCTTTGATCTCTAACAATCAAACCACCCCAGCTTACTGTCATGCAGACTTTAGAACAGCTCGCATAACCCTCTTCATTTACCCTAGATTAAAGTCACAAAACATAATTATCTTATAAACCTCACAATTGTAACAATATCAAATCTGCTGTTCCTCTCCAAGTCCCTGATTGTACCATTGTCACCCAGATTCCCCAAAAACTCTTTTCAGATCCCTTCAATCCAGTTTAAGCCCAGTGCACCAAGTCCAATATCACCGAAATCAAAATCATTAGTGGCATCTTCTATGATCAAGAGGGGTGTGTTATCCCTTCTTGTTCATAACCCCTGTGGTTTCCAACACAGTTCATCACTCCATCCTGTTCCACGACCGCTCTACCACAATCTGCCTTACAAAACAGCTAACACACCTTTAGCAACAATTCTCCTCTGACCTAACATAGTTACCTTTTTTTTGATATTCGTTCACAGGTTGTGGGCATTGTTGGCTAGGCCAGCATTTATTTCCCATCCCCAATTTCTCTTAAGAAAGTGATGGGGAGCCACCTTCTGAACTGTTGCAGTCCATATGGTGTAGGTACACCCACAGTGCTGTTAGGAAGGGAATTCCAAGATTTTGACCCAGCGACAGTGAAGGAACAGTGATATAGTCACTATCAGTATGGTGTGTGGCTTGGAGGGGACTTACAGGTGGTGATGGTGTTCCCATGCTTCTGCTGCCTTTGTCCTTCTAGGTGGTAGAAGTCGGGGGTTTGGAAGGTTCTGTTGAAGGAACTGTGATGAGTTGCTGCAGAGCATCTTGCTGTCACTGTGCATTGGTGGTGGAGGGAGTGAAAGTTTAAGGTGGTGGATGGGGTGCCAATCAAGCAGGCTGCTTTGTTCTGGATGGTGTCAAGCTTCTTGAGTGTTGTTGGAGCAAGACTCATCAAGGCAAATGGAGAGTATTCCATCAAACTCCTGACTTGAGTCTTGTAGATGGAAAGTCTAGAGGGAGTTACTTGCCACAGAATTCCTAGCCTCTGACCTGTTGTTATAGCTATTGTGTTTATATGGCTGGTCCAGTTCAGTTTTTGGTTGACGGTAATCCCCAGGATGTTGACAGTGGGGGATTCAGCAGTGATAATGCCATTGAACATCATGGAGAGATAGTTAGATTCTCTTTTGTTGGAGGTGGTCATTGCCTGGCACTTGTGTGACACAAATGTTACTTGCCCCTTTTCAGCACAAGCCTGAATATTGTCCAGGTCTTGTTGCATATGGACATGGACAGCTTCAGTATCTGAGAAGTCACAAATGGTGCTGAACAATGTGCAATCATCAGCGAACACCCCCACTTCTGACCATGCAATGGAGAGTAAGTCATTGATGAAGCAGCTGAAGACTTCAGGATTGCCCAAAAGCTTTATCTTTGTCCACTTCCTCTTTTTTTGCATTCACCTGTTGTTACTGGTAAACATTTTGGTATTGCCCACAGGTATATTATCAACTTCCACATGTATGCTAATGACTCCAACTTTATCGCTCTTCCATCACCCTGAATTCCACAGTCACATATATGTCATCAGACTGCCAATCTGATCACAGTTCATTGAAGAGCAAAACTTTTCTTTGCTTGAACATTAGGAAATCGAATACCATCTTGTTCAGTTGCTGCCAAAAACTCTATACCTCAACTGCTTACTCTATCTAAACTAGGTGTACGATCTGCATACAAACATAAGAGTGCACCAGCAAATAAGGCCAGAGTAGGCAAAAATAGTAATAAGACAGAACTTGAGGCTCTTTATCAGAATGCTTGCAACATGTGTAACAAGATGAATGAATTGGTAGCACAAATAGAAACAGTTGAGTATGCTATGATTGCCATTGCAGAGACGTGGTTGCAAAGTGACCAAGGCAACAGTAACAGCTCTGTTCAAGAAAGGAGGGAGACAGAAAGCAGGAAACTACAGGACACTTAGCTAACATCCCTCACTGGGAAAATGTTAGAATCTATTTTTAAAGAGGTAGTCGGCAAACATTTCGAAAATCATAATCCTATCAGGCAGGGTCAACCTGATTTTGTGAAAGGAAATCTTATTAGAGTTCTTTGAGGAAGTAACAAGGTGGATAAAGGGGAACCAGTAGATATAGTGTATTTGGATTTTCAAAAGTTTTTTGTTAAGGTGCCACATAAAAGGTTACTACACAAAGAGCTTATGGGGACCTAACCTTTGACTAGCGTCGGAAAATGCTGGCCCGCAGAAATTAGAAGAAATAAATATCTACTTACCTGGTCTTGAAAGAACGTTGACACTTCCATTCGCAGAAGCTGCTTGGGGCCTGTGTAGAAAGACACCTCGCAGGCCCCAGTGAAGTCTAGATCCAGCGTATTCAAGGAGGCCACGCCCCTTTTTTATGGCACTAGCTGCCGTAAAGCAGGACAGTTTAAAGGGCCATGGAAATTGTCAGGCCAGGGAGAAGGTAAGTGTCTTAGGTAAGTAGATAGAATTTGGGGGGGGGTTAGGCGGGTGGTCCGCTGATTGGAGGGGGCGGCCTGTGGGTTGGGGGAGTCCGAGGTCGGGGTGGGGGAGGGGTTGTCCGAGGTCGGGGGGTGTTGGGGTAGGTCTGTAGTCGTGGGAGATTGGGGTGTCAGGGGAGGTCTGGGTGCAGGGAAGATCGGGAGGGTTCACGAGGTCAGGGGCGTTTGGAGGTCCCCAGGGGGAGTCTGAGCTCAGGGGAGGCTGGGAGGGTTCCTGAGGTCAGCGGGGGTCGGGTGGGGGTTCCCTGAGGTCAGGGGGGGTTCCCCAAGGTCAGGGTGGGTTGGGGGGTGGGGGTGCGAGGTCCGGGTGGGGGTCCCTAAGATCGAGGGGGTTTCTGAGGTTGCGGGGGGGTTCAGAGGGCAGGGGAGGGGTTGGCGGGGTCCGGCGGAGGTTGGTGGGGGTGCGGTTTCCGAGGTTGGGGTATTCGAGGGCCTTGGGGTGTTCTAGGTGGGCGGGTCCCGATGTCGGCAGGGGAAATCCAAGCTCAGTGGGGGGCGGTGGGGTTGGGGGTTCCGATGTCGGGGAGTTTTGGGCAGTTCCGAGGTCGGGGGTAGGGTGTTGGGTTGGAGATCCGTGGGAGGGGGAGAGTCAGAGGTCGGTGGTGTGGGGGGTCTCTGAGGCCGGGAGTGGTGGTCTGAGTTCAGGAGGGGTAATTTGTGGGTCCGAGTTCGGGGGGCCAGTTGTTGGGGGGGGCGGGGGGTGGCAGAGCGGTGGAGTCCTATGGCGGCAGGTGTTTTGGGGGGGGGGGGGGGGGGGGGGGTGGGGGGGGGGCGTGGGGGGGCATGGGGGGTTGGTCGGTAGTGTGGGGAGTCCCGTGGGGTCGGTCTGGGTCTTTACAGTAGTTACTCAGCTCAGAAGAGGTTTTAATTCTTCTAACTTTTTCTGGGTAACTATTGGTATAACCCCAGCAGAACCATCCAAAGTTTGTGATTTAAATCACATTTTTGCATGGTTCCCAGCGCAGTGCAGTTGTCCAGAGGAAGCGTGTACTTCTGGGCAGTTGCTGTGCAAACCCTTACCTAGGAATTTGGCGCATCTTTCGGGTACACCCCAAATCTGACCCTGAGGAGCGCGTAAGTTATAAGCCATGGTTTTATGGAGTGATATATTAGCATGAATAGGAAACTGGCTAACTAACAGGGAGCAGAGAGTCAGGTTAAAAAAGTAATTTTCAGGATGGCAAACTGTAACTGGCAGAGTGCCACAAGAATCAGGGCTGGAACCTCAACTATTACGATCTTGACTTGGATGAAGAATGAAGAGACATTCTGTATTGTGGCTAAATTTGCTGACTATATGAAGATAGGTAGGAAAGCAAGTTGAGAGGGGGATACAAGGAGTCTGCAAAGGTACATACAGGTTAAACAAGTAGGCAAAAAAATGGCAGATGGGATATAATATGGGAAAATGTGAAATTTTGCACTTTGGCAGGAAGAATAGAAAAGCAGAATATTATTTAAATGCAGAGGGACTACAGAATGTTGCAGTACAGAGGAATCGGGGTTTCCTTGTACATGAATCACAAAATGTTAGCATATGGGTACAGCAAGTAATTAGGAAGGCAAATGGAATTAGCCGTCATTGTAAGGGGGATAGAGTATAAAAGCAGAGAAGTCTTGCTACGACTGTACAAGGCGTTGGTGAGACCATACCTGGAGTACGGTTTACAAGTTTGGTCATCTTCATCAAGGAGGGATATACTTGTATTGGAAGTAGTTCAGGAAAGATTCACTAGGGTGATTTCTGGGATGAGGAATTTGTCTTATGAGGAAAAGTTGAGCAGGTTGGGCCTATATATTTTGGAGTTTAGAGGTGATGTTATTGAAGCATATAAAATTCTGAGGGGGCTTGACAGGGTAAATGCTGAGAGGTTTCCTCATTGTGGTGAGGTGTGTGGAATCTCGAACCAGTGTCACCCATTTAAGACAGAGGTGAGAAAGAATTTCTCCTCTCACAGGGTTATTAGTCTTTGGAATTCTCTAGGTCCTTGAATATATTCAAGGCTGAGTTAGACAGATTTTTGATTGACAAGGGAGTCAAGGGTTTTGGGGATCAGTCAGAAAAGCAGAGTTAGGGCCACAATCAGACCAGCCATGATCTTATCAAATACTGGAGCATGCTCGAGGGGCCAAATGGCCTACTCCTGTTTCTAATTCTTCTGTTATCCAGTAATTGAAGATTAATTTCCAGGACACTGCTGCGAGCAACACAGGAGATAAACTTTAGGGGCATTAAACAACATTTTATTTTAAATCTAATAAATTTTCATTTATTAATTATAAAATATTAGAGATGGGGGTCGGGTGAAAGGTTATTCCATGAACATTCAAGATTAATCCAATCTGGTGCGAATGGGGTTGGGATCCAGTGCAGGTGCATTTTCAAAATCAGTCCTGGAGGTCATCTCAGGATCCCGATCTTTCCAAGATGGTTTGAAATTATCAATTATGTAGGGGGTGTTGGGGGGTGGGGGAATAGAAAATCCGCTCGCCTTCAATTAACGTTCCTTTATGAGCTTGTTAATGGGCTAGGGAGGGTGAGGGCAGGATTTTTGATGGCCAAATCAGCAAACCCAAAGAATCTGGGGCATAGCTTTTTGGTTCACTGCATGGAAATCCAAAATTTTGTATCTATTTGTAGAAAACTGAAGTTTGATGGGCCAACTTGTGCTGGGTCAAGCGCCATCCCTTTACTTTGCATGTGTGGCCATTTTCTTCCATGTTCCAGCTCCAGGTCTTCTAAGGAGCTGCCTGCTGTATTCAACAATACAGACTGCGCCAGGCTGTCAGCTCCACTTCCTGGAGGTGTGGGTTCCGCCAGGATCACTCAGCTCCTGATCTCATTACATCCTTCATTCAAACATGGACAAAAGAGATGAACTCGAGGTGTGGTGAGAGTGACTGCCCTTGACATCGAGGCAGCATTTGACTGAGTTTGGCATTAAGGAGCCCTAGCAAAACTGGAGCCAATGGGAGTCGGAGGGAACACTCGCCGCTGGTTGGGTCATACCTAGCACAAAGGATAGGAAGATGGTTGTGGTTGTTGGAGGTCAATCGTCTCAGTTCCAGGACGTCGCTGCAGGACTTCCTCAGGATAATGCCCTAGGCCCAATCACCTTCAGCTGCTTCAGTGTCCTTCCTCCCATCATAAAGTCGGAAGTGGGGATGTTCGCTGATGATTACACAATGTTCAGCACCATTCGTGACTCCTTAGATACAGAAGCAGTCCATGTCCCACAACACCTGGACAATATCCAGGCTTGGGCTGACAAGTGGCAAGTAACATTCACGTCACACATGTGCCAGGCAATGACTATCTCCAACAAGAGAGAATCTAATCATCAGCCCTTGACATTCAATGGCATTACTATCGCTGAATTCCCCACTATCAACTTCCTGGGGATTGCCATTGACCACAAACTGAACTGGACTAGCCATATAAATATGGTGGCTACAAGAGCAGGTCAGAGGCTAGGAATCCTGAAGTGAGTAACTCACATCCTGACTCCCCAAAGCCTGTTCACCATCCACAGGGCACAAGTCAGGAATATAATGAAATACTGTACACTTGCCTGGATGAATGCAGCTCCAGCAACACTCGAGAAGCTTGACACCATCCAGGACAAAGCAGTCCATTTGATTGGCACCCCATCCATAAACAGTCACTCCCTCCATACCCACACACAGTAGCAGCAGTGTGTACCATCTACAAGATGCACTGCAAGAACTCACCAAGGCTCCTTAGACAGCATCTCCTAAACCCACAACCGCTATCATGGAGAAGGAGAAGGGCAACAGATGGGAACGCAACCGCCTGCAAGTCCCCCTCCAAGCCATTCGCCACCCTGACTTGGAAATACATCGCTGTTCCTTCACTGTCTGAGTCAAAATCCTGGAACTCCCTCTCTAACAGCACTGTGGCTGTACCTACACCACATGGACTGCAACAGTTCAAGGAGGAAGCTCACGACCACCTTCTCATGGGCAATTAGGGATGGGCAATAAATGCTGGTCTAGACAGTGACACCGAGATCCCACGAATAAGGAAAATTTGATCACTGAGCTCCCCTCCAGCCCAGTTAGAGCATTTAAAAATTGTGTCACAAGAGCAACACAGCGGAGGTGCATTGTCAGGATTTGGAATTCATCTGGGTATTGGGTTCCCAACCGACTTTCAAAGAGTCTATTCATTTTCCAGTTGGCCATGGGAAGGCAGTGCGTGTGGAGGTTGGACTAATGGCGGGATGAGGGGGTAGGATAGTTTGAGATGAGAGGCCATGTGATGAAACCACCAGAAACATAGCCAACCAGAGTTAGCAGCCCTACCTATGATGCTTTGATTCTGGCCTCACACAATGCTATTCCCTACACCTTGATGTTTCTCACTCACTACCAGAACTGTCAGTTCTCTAGGCTCTATCTCTGGAACTGACTCCATCCTTCTCTTTGTCTTGCTATTTCTCTCCCCAGTTTTAAATTCCTTTTCAACACCCATATTTTCACTTATGAATTTAAATAATTCTTCTACTCCCACTAAGTCCACCCTGATAATAGGAAGCACTGTGAGACTTATTAAAGGAACTATAGAAATGCAAGATGATCTTATTGATTTTGTTTTGTGACGAGCAGTTGGATGACCTAATAAATCTCAGCTTGATTTTTAGATGAGTACTATCTTAACATTTCACTTCACATGTTTGTTCATCAAGAATTCAAGGATATTTTACTTTTTATATACAGCAGGTTCAGCAGACTTTGCAAACTAACCACAGACAACAGACCTCAATTTCCAGTCAGGATGCCCTCACAGCCTCCCTCTATAACACTATGATGATTTCCAAGCCCAAAACCACAAATGTTGAGCAACTTCCTTCTACTTTATCCCAAAATTCCAACCAAAGCTGTGCAGTTATCACTTTCACTCAGGATAGACCGCTGCGGTAAGTTTAAAGGTGTTATACGAAGTCTTTGTGCATAAAATCTCTCCCCATCCCCACCCCACTCCCACCCATTCCAAATGTATGGATTGTTCTAGAAACTAGCTGACCAGTTTAAAAACAAACTAGAAATTTAACAAAGAATCATTAAGTTTTTTTTTAAATAATCTAGTACATTTTAATATCATAGATTTCTTTTGGGAGGTACTGGAAAAAGTGACTGTCAGAAAATATATACATTTTTAAATGTCATTTCATTTACATTTAATTGTTTGTAGTCCTCAATATTCATGCTGTCATGGGCACACTTAACAGTACCTTCTTTGGTCAGAAAACATTGTTTGATTTTCATTCTTATGAATAAAGTATACAGGATATAATGAATAAAGTATACAGGATATAAATGTTTTATTTTATGTTTGACAGTTAAAATGAGAAAATAATTTTAAAACTCTATGACTTGTTTACAGAATAAAATGTTTGAGAAGATATATTGCCCCTGTCCGGATGGCTCAACAGGTTTATCCAAGAAGGTCCCAGGTTTAATCCTCTGTCAACACAAAGTTAACCCAACTCAATTGGGGTGAATGCCAGGATTCTTAATCTCAGTGCCTCTAAATTATGGATTGAAAAAATTACCTATATTCCCAGTCTTGATAGCTATCCAGCAGCTACCTACCAAAAGTGTACAATCGGTTTAGCTGTGATGCCCACTGCAGTCAACTGGCACTCAATGCCACTCACATATGAATGATGGCAACTTGTACAAAATATTGGATAGCAAATGGTATCTGAAACCATAACCCAGCCGGGACGCAACAAAGGAGGGGAGAAGAAAATGTATTAGAAAAAAAAGATATAACTTATCATAAAAATACCTGGAAAAACTCAGCAGGTCTGACAGCATCTGCGGAGAGAAATATAGTTAACGTTTCGAGTCCGTATGACTCTTCAACAGAACAGAACTGTTCTGTTGAAGAGTCATACGGACTCGAAACGTTAACTCCATTCCTCTCTGCAGATGCTGTCAGACCTGCTGAGTTTTTCAAGGTATTTTTATTTTTGTTTTTGTTATGGATTTCCAGCATTCGCCGTTTTTTGCTTTATATAACTTATCATGTTGCTCTTCTATTTAAGTTTTGAAAACATATGATGATTATTTAATACTATCCTTTTCTCCCTCTCACCAGATTCACTCAAGACCAACAACTTGTGACAAAGCTGGTAACTGCTCCTATGGGATGCAGTGCAGTTATGGTTCCAACAACAATGTTCATGGGTCAAGTAGTGACAACTTATCCCACCTTTGCCACTCAGCAGCAACAATCTCAGACTTTGTCATTGACACAAGGCCAGCAAGAGCAGCAACAGGAACAAACAGCCACAGCTCCACCACAGTCCCAAGCACCTGTCCATCAGCCACAGCAATGTTGACAGGTACAACAATAAAAGTAAAATACTGCAGATGCTGGAAATCTGAAATAAAACCAGAGTGCTGGGCAAGCTCAGCAGGTCTGGCAGCATCTTGGAGAGAGAAACAGATTTAATGCTTCAAGTCGAATATGACTCCAACTTGAGTTCCAAAGAAATCATATTCAACTCAAAATATTAACTCTGTTTCTCTCTCCACAGATTCTGCCAGACCTGCTGAGTTTTTCCCTAGAGACGTGAAGATGACCTTGTTAGTAGAATAGCCTTTATATCTACTAAATTAATGCATGTAATTAAACTCTGTTTGAAATGAGGATACAAAAAGGTTCCCAGAAAATCATCATTAGAAATCATGGGCAGCATTTTCCGGTTGGCGAGCGGGGACGGGGCCCGCTCGCTCACATGTAAAATGACACAGGGTGATATCGGGCGTGCGTCCCAACGTCACCCCCACCTCATTTAGATTTTCAGGTCAGCGGGCACGCAGCCAAGTCGGCTCCACACCCGCTAATCTGTCAACAGCCACTTAAGGCCATTAATAAAGTATTTAAAACACTTAATGGACCTGCCCGTCCAACCTTAAGGTTGGCAGGCAGGCAAAGAGCCCAGGCAGCCTTCAGAAAAAACATGAAACCTCATCCACGGGCAGAATGAGGTTTCATGAGGGATTTAAAATGTTCTGGAAATTTTTAAATAAAAGTAATGGACATGTCCCAGCTTATGTGACAGTGTCACATGAGGGGACATGTCAATAATTTTTTTTCTCATCTTTATTCAATGTTTGAAACCTGAGCCAATCTCCCTGAGGCAGCACTCCCGACTCAGGGAATCCCCCCCCGCCCAAACAGGGAACGCACAGTGCTTCCTGGCGCATGTCACGCCCATGAAAAATGGCAGCACGCCCCCAATCGGGGGCGCTGATCAGGAACTGCCCGCTCCCACACAACCCCCCTGATGCGGGGGTGGGGAGAGATCCTGCCCCATGATTACACAACACTTTTTGATCTAAACATAATGTTCTAAAGTTGCTCACTTAAAAATTTCCAAACAAGGAATACCACAAATTTATTGTCTCAAATTTGGTGAGCTCTGCATCTTTACTGATTTTCCACCACTTTAAAATATGTATTCTTTTTGAGATGCAAGTCTAAAGAAGATCATTTGGGGCATCCTGAATATCTTCAATGCAGAATAATCCTTCCCTCATCTAATTTAGATAAATTTATTTATTTATGGAAGTTCCTATAAGATTATTTCAAATGTAGTGGCTCAGTTAAAACCAATCATAGGACCAGTCAGTGAACACCTCCATAGGATATAACATTCACTGAGCATCAGATGGGTAACTTGAGTACCAGCAGGGTACACAGCAGAAGCCTTGCATTTGATATATATATTGAGGAACTCCCTGGTGAGCCCAAAAGGGGAAGTAAATTACATTTAAATGATCTATAAGGTGTAAATTTTTCCTAACGAATATTTAAATCTTACCTAAATTTGGTATGGGAATTTCTGTACATTGAAAGTAGTTCCCCACTTCCTTCCTCTAGAGCAGATGCTTCTCCTTCTCTACAGTTGCTCTGTAGAGGAATATATTGATGAATAACAATTGGGCTCAGTGAAATGAGTCAATTTGTACACAATCATAATCGCAAATATGTTAATTGTCAACTAGACCTTATTTCTGTTTCAGTGAAAATGTGCATGTTTTCTCGTACATAAAAATGTTTTAACTATAAAATTATATTTGTTTTTAAATTTAGGTACCTAGATTACCTCACAGTAATCAATCCACCCAGCTTATTCTATCAGCCACTTCTCCTCTACAACAGAGTACTTTCACTCATCAGCAGCTCCCCCAGCATAGGACTGACAGTTTATCAGATCCTTCTAAAGCACAGCCACAATAACCTGCAGTCATTTCTAAAAACAAAATCAACAGTAGACACTAGCTGTATCAGATAACTTGTGTAAATACAAACTTGCAGCTTTAATTCATTGTTAAAAGAATGCAGTGTTCTGAAGTCAGCTGCTATCATTGGAAGAATTCTGGAGTATTCTAAAAATGGAAATACACCATACTCACCGTAAGGTGCTTATAGAGCTTCACTGTATTATTGCAAGCTGATCCAGCGGAAAAGAATAAGTTATACGGGTTTTTGATTTGAGGACCATGAGCTCCTTAATACTTGATTTGCAATCAGCAGCTTTATCTGCTTCATTCTGTAAGAATGCACTGCCAACTATTAACCAGTGCAAACAATTATCAACTTCAGTAAAACAAAAGCATTAATGTATTGATAGTTGTGTTTGTAATGGCGACATAAGCTGCTTCTTTAACTTGGATAGAGCATGGTAGCTGTTGGACTGCTATCTCTACAGTGTCTGTTTCAACCATTATGGTGAAAATTGAAAGGACAGTTTTGAGTGTCAGATACTATTTTCTGAAAGTTTTATGAGTGTTTTCTTTATTGTACAAATTTTGTTTAAATATTGTGTAAATAACCAGGAAATGGCAAGTGAAAAATTTTATATGAAGCATGTAAGTGTAACCTGTTCGTAGATTTAAATGTTTTAACTATTATTCTGTAGAGATGCAGAGGATATTTTGTCTTTTACTCTTATCATTCACTCAAGCAAATGGCATCTACATGTTGACATTTATTTTTCAAGTACTAATGTGTCAGTTTGTTCACTTTATTGCTTTATGGGATAGAAATGTGCTTAAGTTATGTTAAAATGAATAATCAAATCAATCGAAAGGCTGATTGAGTAGATGCCCAGTAAAATGATGTTTAAGTTTATCTATTCTGTTTTATGAACACAACACACCTGAAATCTGGTGACGTTGATTCCCTTTTCATTCAACTTTAGTCATAACTGAATTAGTCAAGACTGCTACTGCATTACAGTGTCCTGTTCCATTTTGATTTAAATTATAGCTGTATAACGTGGTTTCTTTGCATAAAGTGATAATGTAAACACTTAATATGCAGTATTCTAATACAGATCTCTTTGCTTAGGTACATTAATATTGTTTTTTTTAAAACTTGAGCTTTAGTCATTTTAATGTCATCAATTCAATATTTTCAATTAATATTAATAATTTTGTATTATGTTTTCTCAATTAGACTTTTAACTGAAATATATAAAAATAGTGACCAAGAAAGCCTTTTCTCCCCTCCCATATTCCCAGAGCATTATTAAGTAAGCTAAGTAAGGGAATCTACAGTGTGATATAGTTAAAGAATTTTGTAAATATTCTGAAAAGGCGGCCTTTTGACAGAGCCCAGTTCTACACCATAATGTGTCATTAAACAAACTGACATTCCTGGATGATAACTTCAAACTGTTTATGTGTACCCGTGACTTATAAGAAGGACAGCACCTATAATAAAAGAAGTTTCAAGAGATTAATAATATTTGAGTTTCCAATAAAGGAAAATTATGCAATCTGTTTTGTGATCCTTGAAAAGAAATTCTTTATGTTCTCAGAGTTGCAGAATATATCAGCACTTTTCTTTCTATCAAGTACTAACATTGGTTAAGGATAAAAAAAATTCTAAAGCATCATTCTTAACCTTTCCAATGTGGAAATATTGTTAAGTTACAATTTTGCAATGGTAAAATTGGTATTTTGTTTGTAAGAATGATTTGTAAGTGATTTAATATCTATTTGTTAAGTGTTCTAACATCAGTCTTTGTGTATATGCTAAAAACTGAGTGGTATCCAGTAGTCCATGGTCTACAGCTTTTATGCAATATAGTTCATAAAACCAGCAATGGTCCAGAAATTAATTCAATGTGTATTTTTCATCCTTCTGTTCGGTTTTTGAATGGTCAAAATGGATAGTTGTTAACATTCTATTACGTGTAACATAGAGGAAGTACTAATATAAACATCCTAGACTTAGAGGAGTGCTATACCTTAAGATATAAATATTAAAATTCATTTGAATCAATTTCATTGGCAGGGAGTAAAGGCCGAAAATACATTCTTGGGCTACGTAAATGAGAATAGTGAGTTTAATAGTGTATCAAAATCTAGATAGTTAATAGTACTTCAAACAGATCAATAACATTTTGCATTAAGATACATTTCATGTGATAAACTGCTATGAAAACACCATACAGGTACAGTTTCTCAAAACCAGCAACCCCGGGACCGAGACTATGTCAGATATTGGATCTTTTCAGGCCAGGCGGTTCAGGTTGAGCGATTTGGGCTGGGTCAGGTCAGGTCAAGGGTCACTTGGAGTGCGGGATAAGACAGACGCGCAAAGCCAAAAACTAGTCGGTGTACCAATGCAGCACCGAGCCCATCAAGCAGGTAAGCTATTTTACTCAATTAATAATAAAAATTCATGCATGACAACTTAAAAAATATCCAGTTTTCGGACAGTTGGTTTTTGAATAGCCTGACACACTGTAGCTACGCTAGATACCTGCAAAAATTCACACGGTAGCAGTGTCAAGTTTTGCAAGGCAGTTTTTTACTTTCTAGATCTTGCAGACACCAGAACTGGTGGTGATATTACACTACACTTTTTTTCAACTCCGCTCAATAGATAACCCATAACCGTACTTGAGTTTCCAAACTAAGCTACTAAGAAATCCAGGAGGAAATTTGTTTGGTCCAATATAGAGTGCCACAGTTTCCCTATTTTAGTAACACCAGAGAGCTTAGGAACAGGCTGGCATGAGCTGAACTTGAAGGACTAGCAAGCTCTCCAGGGATACTCACATAGTGAATTATGAAGTTTCAAATGACTTGTTTAGCTAGAACCATCCAAATGACAAAGTATTGATTTGCGAGGTTATTAGAGCAGAGTTTGGTGAATTTACTCTTGATCTACCCATTTGCCAGTCCATCGGACTCATTAATTTTTCAGATTATGAAGTACAGTCGAGCTGCTTTGCTCATCTATCAGGTCACTGAATTTGCCATGGAGAATCAGTGCCTGCTGTGTCATCTTGAAGCCAAAATGATCCAAAAGAGACCTGGTTTGCTCTCCGACAACTAATGAACATAGATTTTAACTCTTAGTAGGTTGACAGTGAATATTAACAATAAAAACAGAGAAAGCTGGAAATACTCAGCACACCTGTGGCAAGAGAAACAAATTTAACGTTTCGGCTTGGCAACCTTTAGTCAGAAGTGCCAAGGGCTAGAGATGCATTAGGGGTTTTTTTGTTCATTCACGGGATGTGGGCTTCTCTGGCTGGGCCAGCATTTATTGCCCATCCCTAGTTGTCCTTGAGAAGGTGGTGGTGAGCTGCCTTCTTGAACTGCTGCAGTCCATGTGGTGTAGGTACACCCACAGTGCTGTTAGGAAGGGAGTCCCAGGATTTTGACCCAGTGACATCGAAGGAACGGCGATATATTTCCAAGTCAAGATGTTGAGTGACTTGGAGGGGAATTTCCAGTTGGTGGTGTTCTCATCTATTGGCTGCCCTTGTCCTTCAAGATGGTAGTTGTTGTGGGTTTGGATAGTGCTGTCTAAGGAGCCTTGGTGAATTCCTGCAGTGCATCTTGCAGATGGTACACACAGCTGCTACTGTGCGTTGGTGGTGGAGGGAGTGAATGTTTGTGGATGGGGTGCCAATCAAGTAGGCTGCTTTGTACTGTCAAGCTTCTTGAGTGTTGTGGGAGCTGCACTCATCCCGGCAAGTGGGGAGTATTCCATCAATCTCCTGACTTGTGCCTTGTAGATTGTGGACAGGCTTTGGGGAGCCAGGAGGTGAGTTACTCGTCACGTGAATCCTAGCCTCTGACCTGCTCTTGTAGCCATGGTATCTATATCACTAGTCCAGTTCAGTTTCTGGTCAATGGTAATTCCCAGGATGTTGATAGTGGGGGATTTAGTGGTGGTAATGCCATTGAACATCAAGGGGATTGTTGGATTCTCTCTTGTTAGAGATGGTCATTACCTGGCACTTGTGTGGTGCGAATGTTACTTGCCACTTGTCAGCCCAAGCCTGGCAGTTGTCCAGGTCTTGCTGCATTTGGACATGGACTGCTTCAGTATCTGAGGAATCACGAATGGTACTGAACATTGTGCAATCATCAGCGAACATCCCCACTTCTGACCTTATGATGGTTGGAAAGTCATTGATGAAGCAGCTGAAGATGGTTGGGCCGAGGACACTACCCTGAGGAACTCCTGCAGTGATGTCCTGGAGCTGAGATGACTGACCTCCAACAACCAAAACCATCTTCCTTTGTGCTGGGTGTGGCTCCAACCAGAGATTTTTCCCCCTGATTCCCATTAACTCCAGTTTTGCTAGGGCTCCTTGATGCCACACTCTGTCAAATGCTGCCTTGACGTCAAGGGCAGTCACTCTCACCTCTGGAGTTCATCTCTTCTGTCCATGTTTGAACAAGTGCAAAGCAAGTACAAAGGTAGGGAAGGGGGTGGGGGGCTGGGAAGAACATAAGATAAGGTCTGTGATAGGGCAGAAGGCAGGAGAGATTTAATGATCAAAGGGATGATAGGGCAAAGTAAAAGGGGATGGTAATGAGATCAGTAAAGAAACAAAAAGATGGCTCTAAAGGAGGTGTAAATGGGAATAGCAGACTCATTATTGCCTGCTGTTTGAAAACATTGGGAGCAGCAGTTCTGAATTATTCAATTCTTTATTGATTTTGGAAAGCTGTAAAATATCTAATCAAAAGGAGAGGTACTGTTCCTCGAGCTTCCATTGACCTTCATTAGGACAAGTGTAAGCGGCTCCAGAGATCAGGGTGGTGTGATGGAAAATTAAAATGGCAAGTAGCCTGAAGCTCAGGACCACACTAGCAGATTAAATAGAGGTATTTAAGCTAAATAGAGGGTTTTTGTGAAACCAACTAGGGATAAAGCGATCTTAAATCTAGTATTGTGTAATGGCAGGGTTAATTAGTAATGTCATAGTAAAAGATCCACTGGGGAATAGTGATCATTGCACCATTGAATTCCATGAGCTGAATTTTCCCCCTGTCGGGGGGCGAAGTTGAAGGGCGGGTGCGTACAGGCACGCTTCCGATCGGTGCCCCCGATTAGAGGCACGCCGCCATTTTACGTGGGCGGGCCAACTAAGGCCCACCCAGCATGACATCCGCACTGGCTAAGTGCAGCCCCAAGGAGATCAGCTGTAAATGTAAAAAAGATAAAAATAGAAAAATAAAATTTCCCTAACATGTCCCCTCATGAGTTGGGACATGTCCATACTTTTTACAAAACCTTTATTAAAATTTTTTAAAGTCTACATGAAATCTCATCCTGCTCATGGATGAGGTTTCATGTTTTTTCTGGTTCCCGCCGGGGCTCCTGGCCTGCCCACCAACCTTAAGGTTGGACAGGCAGGTCCTTTAATTAGTTAATTGGCCCTGTCAATGGCCTCAATTGGCCATTGACAGGTCGGCGGGCATGCAGCTGATTCTGCTGCGCTCCCGCCTTCCTGAAAATTTGAATGGGGCGCGGTGACATCGGGAATTCCCCGACATCACTGCGTGTCATTTTCCACGTCGGTGAGTGGGCCCTGCCCCACTGTAAAATCCTGCCCCATGTTAAGTTTGAAAGAGAGATACTCCAAACCCAAACAAGAATCCTAAACTTATAACCAATTACATAGATATGAGGGGAGAACTGGCTATGGATAATTGGATAAATAGACTAAAAGGTATGGAGGTAAATGAAAAGTGGGAAACATTTAAAGAAACAATTCTAAAGTTCAACAAGAATACATTCCATTGATAACAAAAACTCAGCAAGAATGTCCCATCCATGGCTTACCCGGGAAATTAAGGATAGTATATTCAAAGAAGAGGCTTACAATGTTGCAAAAAAGTGGCAAGTCTGAGGATTTGGAGTGCTTTAGAAACTGCAAAGGGCCACCAAAAGTTGATAAAAGGGGGTAAAAATAGAATGAGAGTAAACTAGCCATAAATATAAAAACAACTTTGTTTTAAGGGCTTTCGTAAGTATATAAAAAGGAACAGGGTAGCTAAAGTAAACATTGGTCCCTTAGAAACAGAGACAGGAGAAATTATCATGAGGATTGAAGAAATTGCAGAGATATTGAACAAATATTCTGGCAGAGTTTTATGGCCCCATGGTGATGGGGGTAGGGCCATTTAATGTGGTGAGCCGTTTAAAAGTCCATGGACTTCAGCGGCGTAAAATTCCGCTGTTTGTCTGTCTGCACAGTAGAAGATACAAGTTTCATATCAGAAATAGAGGCTAATTAGAGTGAAGAAATTAATATCAGCAGGTAAAATGTATTGGAGAAATTTGAGACTAAAATCTGACAAACCACTGAGACCTGATGAGCCTACCTACGGTTCTAAAAGAAATAGCTGCAGAAATAGTGCATGTGCGAGCTATGGTTTTCCAAAATTCCTTGGATTCGGGAATGGTCCCATAAGATTTGAGGTTAGCAACTGTTACACCGCTTTAAGAAAGGAGAGAGAGAGACAACAGTGAAATACAAGCCAGCTACCCTAACATCAGTTGTTGGGAAAATGTTGAAATCTAAGGAAGTCTTAACCATACAGTTAGGAAAGCATGGTAGGATTAGAACAAGTCAGCATGGTTTGACAAAACAGGAATCCTGCTTGACAAATTTATTAGTGTTTTTTTGAGGATGTAACTAGTAGAATAGATAAAGGGGAACCAGATAAAGGGGATTTCCAAAAGGCATTCAATAAGGTGTCACACAGAAGGTTAATAGGCAAGATAAGGGCTCATGGATTTGGGGATACTATATTAGCATGGATAGAGGACTGAATGGATAGAGAGCAGGTATAAACGGGGCTTTTCAAGTTGGCAGGGAGTGAGTGCTGCAGAGATAAGTGCTGGGGTGATTTACAATCTATATTAATTACTTAGATACATTGGGCAGAATTTTGCCCTTGATGAGCAGGCGGGCCCCACCGGCTCGGTGGCGGGCGGGCAGCCGACCCCTGCCACTGAAACGGGCCCCGCTGCCATTTTGAGTGGGCGGGCCAATTAAGGCCCGTCCAGTGGGCCGTCCTATGCGCTTCCTGTGCAGGGGGGGGGGAGGGATTCCCCATCTGTCAAAGTGCACTCTTTCACGCACATCTCCTTGAGACTAAGTGCTGTCTCAGGGAGATCACTGACAGTGTTTTAAATATCAAAATTAGAATAATAAAAAAATTATTAACATGTCCCCCTCACGTGACAATGTCACTCAAGATGGGACATGTTAATAAATATGACTAAAACTTTATTAAAGTTTTTAAAAACAGACATGAAACCTCATCCCGCCAGTGGATGAGGTTTCATGTTTTTTCAGAAGCCCGTTGGGACCCCTGGCCTGCCCGCCAACTTTAAGGTTGGACGGGCGGGGCCTTTAATTATCCTGTCAATGACCTCAATTGGCCATTGACAGGTCGGTGGGCGGACAGCTGATTTCACTGTCCACCCGCCTTCCTGAATATTTAAATGGGGCAGGATGACATCGGGGGTTCCTACCCGACAACATCCCAAATCATTTTCGCATCGGCGAGCAGGCCCTGCCCCCAACTCGCCGACGGAAAAATTCAGGCCATTGCTCTCTGGGTGGAACTGTCCCAGATTTTCAATGCATGTGGTAGCGGGCAGGAAAAGCAACATTTCACCCGCCAGCAGCAATGGTGGGTTTTCACACTGTCTCATCAGTCTCCCTCCTCATTAATTATGCAGCCACAGGAAACATGCTGCCTTGCTGGCGGGTGGCCTCTGAATTGCCCGCCACACCGTTACCTCAGTCCAGGTGCCATATCTTAACAGGCAGCTGCACACACAGTTCTCAATGCTTGCATCCCAGGACTGCTCCAGTGAAAGTCAGGAAGAGTCCAGTGACCCGTCACTGGATCCCCTTTTGGAGGCCCGACATGATGCCCTCCATACCCACTCTGGCTGCAGGGGGTCCAGCAATCTCTCAATTGGCTTGGGAGATGGTGGCAACCTGATCAGTGGTGATCAGTGCCAATGCTGCATAGAAGAGGTGCAGAAAGAGGATGAATGATCTCATCTGTGCCACCAGGGTAAGGTAACCATCTCATCACTCTAAACTCACACACTCAAGCCCATCACACATTCACTGGCATCTCACTCACTGCCAGCTCAAGGGACATCACCATCCATTCTCACACACAAACCCTCACAGATCCATCTGGCCTCATCTCCTCTGGAGACTGCCTCGTCAGCCCTCACCATCTTGAGGCCACTTGCACAGACCAACATGTGCCCCCACAAACACCCTGGGATATACCACTGTTCCCCAGTACGGCCCTCACCCTGCAGCCTCTTCCCTTGCCTGAAGCTACTTCTCCCCTTTCCCCAAGCAAGCCCTAGCCCTGCAGCTGTTGAAAAGGCAGCCCCACCTTATGTTGATCTGGTAGGCAGAGACCTGCCCAGGAACCCTCCCCCACCCAAAAAGTGATGTGGTGCTGCCTGCAAAGCCTGGTAGACAGCACAAGTTAGTTTTAACCCTCCCCAACAGCACTAGCAAATCTCGGTGAGGATATTAGTCCCGGTCCTGTTAAGGTGTAACCCGTTCATCTTGTACATGTCCCAGCTGCCCCAGAACCCATCCCAATGCCTCAGAAATCTGATGCCCTCCCTCCCTCCCTCCCTCCCGTGCCAATTCTCCAGCCACGTGTTCAATTGCTCAACTTTCCCGTTCCTATACTTACTAATATGTGGCACTGGGAGTAAACCTGAGATCACAGCTTTTGATGTCCTGTTTTTTAATTTCCTTCCTAACTCCCTAAAATCTGCTTTCAGGACCTCATTCTTCTTTCTACCTTATGCCTTTGATACCAATGTGCACCACGACCTCTAGCTGTTCACCCTCCCCTAGAAGGGTGTCCTGCAGCCGCTCCGTGACATCCTTGACACTGGCAGCAGGGAGGCAACACACCATCCTGGACTCACGTTTACAGCCGCAGAAACACTTGCCTGATCTCCATCACTATTGCTCTTCCACCCCTCCTGTGCAGCTGAGCCACCCATAGTGCCATGGACTTGGCTCTGGTTGCATGCCCCTGAGAAACCATCACCCTCACCAGTATCCAAAATGAAAAATCAGTTTAAGCTCGCCACCTAATTAACTAGCTGCAGCTGCTCTCGGACAGCTTGTATACCTCTCTTAAAGGCTAGAATAAACTTAACTTAAGGAGTAATTTTTAGTTGATTGCTAAATTAAAGAAAAAAAACTAGATTTTAGATGGGAATTAGCATTTTAAATAGAACTTTAAAACCCCTTCACTCACCAGCTCAGTGCAGACTCAAGAGAAAAAAAATTCTCGTTATCTCTGTCTTAAATGGGAGACACTTAATTTTTAAACTGTGTCTCCTAGTTTTAGACTCCCCTACAAGGGGGAAACATCCTCCCAGCATCCGCCCTGTCAAGTCCCCTCGGAATCTTAAATGTTTCAATAAGATTACCTCTCATTCTTCTAAACTCCGAATCGTGTAGGCAGATGGAGTGGAAGCTGAAGACCAGGGGACTCCTTTTGTGGTTCTGGGAAGGAGAGGGAGGATAAGAATGGAAGTGTGGTAAATGAGATGGACACAGCCAAGGACACTTTCAAACATGGTGGAGGATGGTAATTCCGGTCTCCTATCACCACTTATTTTCACAAGCTGAAAACTTAGCCAAAATGCAAGGATGCAAGCATCATCATGCTGACTGCCGATCATACATTGGATTGCAGAGAAACAAGGTGGTTAATCAGCAGTGTATGCCATTCTGTCAGTGAAGTGGATAAAACCATTTTGAGCCCTAAAACACGTTGAAATAGTATTATTAAGCTGCCTGTCTCAAACAGCATCCTGAGGCAACCCACTGGATTCAGACCAGCAACAAATGGGACCTTTAATCACAGGGTTAAAGATTATTTTCTGGCGGCAATATAACAAATGTTGGGTGGCTGAAATGTCTGTTCCAGGCAGTAGGCTTATTTTAATAAGCAAACTATTATTTAATATCCAAATATAGAACCATGATGTTCCTGGCTGAACAAAAATAACTTAAAATGTTGACAACACAGAAAGAGGCCATTCGATCCAATAGGTCCAGGCCAGAGTTGATGCTGCACACGCATCTTCTCCCACCCCTCATCTCATCCACATGTCCTTTTATTCCTTTATCTCTTGTGTCTATGTAGCTTCTCCTTGAATGGAGCTATGCTATACACTTCAACGACTCCCTATGGGAGTGAATTCCACATTCTAACCACCCTCAGGGTAGATTTTTTTCTTGAGTTCCCTGTTGCATTTATTAGTGACTATCTTATATTTATGACTCCTAGTTAGGGTAACCATAATGTTCCATTTTTAAAGGGAAGCTCCCTTATTTAAGCCCTATCGCAGCTGTCTCAACATTTTCTTAAAAAGTAGCAAACTGTCCAGTATTTTCTGCCTCCTGATGTCTATTGCATTTCATAACACCTGATTTCACTAAATGGCACCTGATTGTGAAACAAAACTAAGGGTTAATGTGGGTTAGTGTTGTGTTACATTATTTCAAAATGATTTAGGAACTATTGTCATGCGTATGTATATGTGTACCCATAATGCCAGATCACTCATTACTGCAATACAATCAATATACCAAACCAACATTGTATCATTCCATCACACACTTGGAGAAATGTGAAAAATACACTTAATGTAAGCTCCAGTATCTATGTTAAAAAGTGTAATTATTTTGAACTTCTGAGAACGACAAGGCATAATCTTTAGGTAGAAGTCTCCACAAAATCTTATTGTGCTCGCAGTAACATACTTACAGTGGTCAAATTTAGGTTAGGCAGCGGTGGCACAGTTGCTCTGAGCAACCTGAATCAGTGCTAGGCACAAAGCATTGCAAGGCTGCAACCATGTGCAGTTAGTTCAGTTCAATCTTTACCCCTGGAAATATCACAAGAACGTATGTTTTTTTTTAATGATGACCTACATAAACAATTCAAGTTTTTGCAAAAAGACTCTTCAGTAGCTGACAACAGACAGGCACCTCAGGTTATATATCAAACATGTGCAGCACATTTTTCAGTCGCTGATGGCAGCTGTAGTGACCAGTATCTTTGGACAAAAAAAAAGGAGGCTGAAGGAAGTAAATGTGCAACTCCAAGTGTTTCAGATTCTTTTGTTAGGCAAAAGCTGATGAAATGCAAGCGAGGGACTGTTTGCTTACCAATGTGTGGGGTATGGACACACTTTCATATCTAGTTATTATACCTCTCAATTGATTTTAAAAAGCTTTACCAACCCAAGTTTGTATCACGCGCAGAAAACCTAAGGCAATAATTTGCAACGTGTCAACTCCATTATCGACATAAGAACTGCAGCGTGATTCAGAGAAGTGCTTGTTTATCACACTTGGGGCCAGAATTTTATGTCCCATAGCTGGGCGCACGCCTGACCTGAACGGACGTGAAATTGCGCGCGATTATGTCGGGCAAGTGTCCCGACATCATTGGGCGTTCGCGTGATATTTCACACGGCGGGCGTGCGCAGCTGTCATCAACATGCCCGCCAACAAGTGGGCAATTAAGCCCATTAACAATGCAATCAACAGCGATTTTATAGTTGGCGGACAGGCCATTCTCCCAGGCAGCATACATATTTTTGCTCAAACCTCGATCCAGCACAGGATGAAATCTCCGTGGGGAAATAAAATTAAAAGAGAGATATCTGGGTACTGGTTTTTTCTGAGGTATGCTTTCAGGTGCTTGATTGTGCTGCATGGACATATTTTGCAACATTTTTTGTCATGTCCTTTAGTCTGTGGAGATCTGCAGCTCCCTGGGGCAGGAGCTGTCTGCCTTCAGGGGGCTCCCTCAAAGCGCTCACCCACACCCTTGGTTACGTCAGTGCCTGCCCTCTTCCTGCCTCCACCCTGGCAGCGCAGAGCATTTCAGCACGCGTTTCATGCTGGCTGGCTGTTAATTGGTCAGCCAGCCATGAAATCTGAAACAAAAATAGAAAATGCTGGAAAAGCTCAGCAGCCTCTATGGAGAGAGGAACAGAGTTAGTTAACATTTTGAGTCCGTATGACCCTTCTTCAGAGCTGAAGAGAAGTGGAAATATGATGGAATTTATACTGTTTAAAGGGGGATGAGGCAGGTGGAAATTTCGGTTGGGGGCCGATTGCAGCTGGTGGTCCATTTCCCGTCAGCTCCTGGGCCAGCCAATTGCGCGCGCCCAACGACCGAAAAATTCAGGCCTTAATGTAGATGCATCAAACAAAAAGGACCAAGGGCTATTCTTTGTTCTTGTACTTTATTTTCTTCCAACTATTTGGTAAACACAAAAGTTATCAAGTTTTCCTGTCTACCAGATGAAACTTCTGTTGTGCAGTATAAATTTCTACATCAATTGATTGAGAAACATTCTCTTCATGAGAAGCTCATTGGGCTTTGTGCAGACAGCACCTATACAAATTTTGGTGGTGCTAAATATGCTGGGAAAAACAATGTATGGCAAAAACTGCAAGTCAAACTAAGGAAAGAGATCTTTGGTATTTGCTGCGCTCTCATTGTTCATAACTATGAACAGCAGCCGACTGTCTTCCAATTGACCTGGATTCCCTTGCCGTGAAAGTTTATAAATTCTTCCCCATTTATGCTGAGTGTGCCAAAAAAAGAAACAAAGAATTTTACTGATTTGTTGACCTTGAGTATTCCAAATTGCTAGGGCACAGCAGCCCATGATTACTTTCTCTTGGACCAGCGTTTGTTTAACGTTTTGTTAATTTTTGATGGGCTCAAGGCATATTTTCTCTCTCATGACAAATGGCCAACACTATGGATGAAAGTTTACAATGCCCTATTAAGCTAACAGCTACTTTTCATAAGATGGAAGAGGCAATTAAGAAAAATGACTCGCAATGACAAAAGTCACTGCATTTTCGGGCCCTTCAAGATAATTTAGCAGAAAGGCTCAAGGAAAGATTTGTCACAACATCCACAAAGATCCCGTTGCAGTCTTTGGCTGAGTAAGGAAATTAAGGAAGAGGAATTTTACAATGCAGTCAAACAAGTGCAGCTTGTAACAGAGTGGATACCTGGGAGTTTGTGAGTAGGGGAGTTTAGGGTTAATCTTGTTCATGAAAAATCTAGTCTTGTCTGTAGTTAGCAGTAAGTGGAAAGTACAGTGTAAGCAGAGTAAGTTTCTTCCAGCTTTAGGCAGGGTAAACACCTTCTGCTGAGAGTACCTGGGTAGTTAATTAGCTAAGGGTTTAATCTGGTTTCTGTAGCTGCAGTTCAGTTAATCGATAAACAAAGGACTTTAGTGCAGCTCGAAAACGAGTGCAGCTTATGACTGAGAGGGTACCTGGGTGTTTAGGTGAGGAAGGGAAGGAGGTGCTCCTTGGCTTTTTTTTTCTAACTTTCCAGCCTGTGGGAATTGGTTCTTATTCTACCACAGGGAAAGAAACTAGCTGCTTGATGAGTGGTTAAGGTCGATTCTATTCCAAAGGTTTAAAATAGTACAGGAACTGGTGGCAAGGTTAATAAAATATATTTAAAAAGGAAAGTAAATAAGTGAATAAAGTAATTAAGTAGTTAATTAAAACACATTAAAGATGGCAGGACAGGTGATGTGTCACGGCTGCAGCATTTGGGAGATCCTGGCTGACAGTGTGATCCAGGGCAAACACATCTGCTGTAAGTGTGGCCCAAGCAGCTTCAAACTCAATCATTTGAGCTGGAGACACTGCAACACATCAGAGAGGGGGATTATCACCTGGGTGCTTTGTACCAGGAGGTAGTCTTCTGATTTGGATAAGGTCTTCTGTTTTGCTGGTCAGGTGCAGGAGAGTGTGACTGGAAATGAGGCAGACTAAGAGAACCAGAGGGCAGGAATGCAGGAGCTTCAGCCTTTGCAATTGTCCAACTGGTTTGAGGTTCTCTCACCTTGTTTAGATGAGAGTGGGGGCTGCAGGATAGATAAGCAAACTGACAATGACACCGTGATACAGGAAGCCATTCAAGTGGGGGGAGCAAAAAAGAATGTAGGGGACAGTATAATGAGGGAGGTTGGCACTATTCTCTGCAGCAAAGAGCGAGAATTCAGAAGGCTGTGTTGTCTGCTTGGTTCTAGGGTTTGGGGCATCTGCTCAGGACTGGAGAGGAACCTATATTGGGAGAGGGAGGATCCAGTTGTCACGGTGCATGTTGGCACCAATGATATAAGCAGGACAAGGAAAGAGATTCTGCAAAGTCAGTATGAGGAGCTCGGCACAAAATTAAGCAGAACCTCAAAGCTAATAATCTCTGGGTTATTACCTGAGCCATGTGCAAATTGACATAGGGAAAATAAGATTAGAGAAATAAATGCATGGCTCAAAGACTGATGTGGGAGAAGTGGGTTCTGGTTCATGGGGCATTGGCACTAATTCTGGGGAAAGTGGGATCTGTACCATTGGGATGATCAACACCTGAACTGTGCTGGGACTGGTATTCTAGTGAACTGAATAATTGGGAAGTAGAAATTGTTTTAAACTAAATAGTGGGGGGGCAAGGAATCAAATTTGGAAAGATGTGGCAAATCAAAGAATAGAGACAAAGCGAGAGAGAAAGATACTAACATGGGAAATGATAAACAGACCTTGCCAGGAAGGGGAGAGCCCAATTCTAAGAGTAAATCAGCAGCTAAGGCTTGAGGTTACAAAAATGATAAAAGGACAAAACTAAAGGCTCTGTATCTGAATGCATGTAGCATTCAAAACAAGTGAATTGACAGCATAAATAGAAATAACCAATTATGATCTGATAGCCATTACAGAGACATGGCTGCTGGATGACATAAATTGGGACCTGAATATTGAAGGGTACATGACATTTTGGAAGGACAGGAAGCCAGAAAAAAGGTGGAGGATTAATTAATTATGGTATTAGCACAATAGAGAGGGATGACCTAAGTTCAGGAAACCAGGATATAGAAGCAGTTTGGGTAGAGATGAGAAATGATAAAGGCAAGAAGTCACTTGAGAGAATTGTGTACAGGCCTTTAACAGTAAACATATGGTAGGACAGGGTATAAAGGAAGAAATAATGGGAACTTGTCAGAAAGGTATGGTGATAATCGTAGGTGCTTTTAATTTTCATATAGACTGGAAAAATCAGATGGGTAAAGGTAGCCTAGATGAGGAGTTCATTGAATGTTTTCAGGATAGTTTCTTAGAACAGCATGTTCTGGTGCCAACCAGACAGCAGGCTATATTAGACTTGGTATTGTGCAATGAGATAGGATTAATTAATGACCTCATAGTGAAGATGTCCCTAAGTAGCAGTGATCATAATATGATTGAATTTTACATTCAGTTTGAGAGGAGTGTGAGTCCAAGACTAGTATTTTAAATTTAAATAAGGGCATTTACGAGGGCATGAAAGCAGAGCTAGCCAAAGTAAAACTGCATATTAGATTAAGGGAGGTTAAGGGATAAGTCACTTGAGATGCGGTGGCAGGTATTTAAGGGAATATTTTAGAATACAAATAGATACATTCCAACAAGAAAAAAAGTTCCAAGGGGAGGACCCACCATCCGTGGTTAACTAAAAAAAAATTATAGCATCAAACTCAAAGAAAAAAAAGCATTCAATTGCGCAATGGATAGCAAGTCAGAAGATTAGACAGAATATTTAAAAGAGCGAAGAATGACTAAAAGATTAATAAGAAAGGAAAAATTACAATATATGAGAGAAAGCTAGTTAGAAATATAAAAACAGATAGTAAGACTTTCTATAGATATTTTAAAAAGTCAACAAAGTGAGCATTGGTCCTCTCAAAAAGTCTGGAGAATTAATAATGGAAAATTAGGAGATGGCAGACAAATTGAAGTGGTATTTTGTATTGCTCTTCACTATAGAGGATACAAGTAACATCCCAGAAGCAGCAATAACTCAGGAAATGGAAGGCAGTGAGGAACTCAACAAAAATTACAATCACCAGGGAAGTGGTACTGAGCAAATTACTGGAACTGGGGCTGACAAGTCCCCAGGTTCTGATGGACTTCGTCCTAGGGTCTTAAAGGTAGCAGCCAGGGTGATAGTTGATGTGTTGGTTTTAATTTTCCAAAATTCCCTAGATTCAGTTCCATTAGATTGGAAAATAGTAAATGTAACTCCTTTATTCACAGACAAAAAGCTGGAACTGCAGGCAGGTTAGGAAAAATGTTAGAAGCTATTATTAAAGACATTAAAGCAGGGCACTTGGAAAAATTCAAGGTAATCAGGCAGGGTCAACATGGTTTTGTGAAAGGGAAATCATGTTTAACCAATTTATTGGAGTTTTTGAAGAAATAACATATGCTGATAAAGGGGAACTGGTGCATATACTGTACTTAGATTTCCAGAAGGCATTTGATAAGAGGTACCACATCAAAGGTTATTGTGAAAAATAAAAGTTCTTTGGCATGGATAGGAGATTAGCTAGCTAACAGGAAACAGAGTAGGCATAAATGGGTCTTCTTCTGGTTGGCAAAATCGAACGAGTCATGTGTCACAAGAATCAGTGCTGGGGCCTCAATTGTTTACAATTTATATAAATGACTTGGATGAAGGACCTGAAGGTATGGTTGCTAAATTTGCTGATGATACAAAGATAGATAGGAAAGTAAGTTGTGAAGAGGACATAACGAGGCTACAAAGAGATATTGATAGGTTAAGTCAGTGGGTAAAGGTCTGGCAAATGGAGTATAACATCGGAAAATGTGAAATTGTCAATTTTGGCAGGAAAAATAAAGAAGCATATTATCTAAATGATGAGCAATTGCAGAGCTCTGAGATGCAGAGGGATTTGGGTGTCCTAGTGCAGATACAGCAAGTTATTAGGGAAGCTACTAGAATGTTATTGTGTGTTGCAAGAGGAATTGAATGCACAAGGAGAGGTTATGCTTCAGTTATACAGGACATTGGTGAAACTGTATCTGGAGTGTTGAATGCAGTATTGGTCTCCTTATTTAAGGAAGGATGTAAATAATTTGGAAGCAGTTCAGAGGTTTACTAGACTAATACCTGGAATGGAAGGGTTGTCTTATGAGGAAAGGTTGGACAGGCTAGGCCTGTATCTGCAGGAGTTTAGAAGAGTAAGAGGTGATTTGATTGAAAAGCAAGATCCTGAGGGGTATTGACAAGATATGGAAAGGACATTTCTTCTTGTGGGAGAATCTAGAACTAGGGGCCACCATTTAAAATTAAGGGGTTGCCCATTTAAGACAGATGAGGAGTAAATTTCTCTCTGAGGCCATGAGTTTTTGGAAAAGGTAGTGGAAGCAGAGTTCTAAGGCAGAAGTAGATTCTTGATAAGAAAAGTTTGGAGGGGGGTAGGCGGGAATGTCGGGTTGAAGTTACAATCAGATCAACCATGATCTTATTGAATGCTGGAGCAGGCTCGAGGGGGCGAGTGGCCTACTACTGCTCATAATTCAAATGTATGTATGTCAATTTTTTCTCAACATCACTGGAAACTTGCCTTTGAGTGCTCAGAAAAGCTTGAGTGGGCCCTGGTTGAGAAGCATGTCAGTATGGGATAATATAGCAAGCAGTTTTGCCATCTGCCATGGCAGAGGTCCCACCCCAAGGTTTGATACACGTTATATTTTTAATGAATGGGCAAATGCAAAACCAATAATCTCCTTTCACATGTTTGAATGGAACATGCAAAAAGCTATTTCTAAAAGGTGGCTGAACATTTTTCAAAAGCTGGATAATATGGAGGTTAATACTCAGATCTGGAAAAGGCAGTTGAGTTCACTTGTGTTTGCTGGGTATCACAGCCCCTGTTGAACACATCTTTTCACCAATGAACACAGTGCGATAAACTGAAAAATCATGGTGCTATTTCTATCATGAAGGCTTTTTTTTTTGAGTGAATTTTGACCTGACTGTTTCGATGACAAGCTGCTGAAAGACAAGTGGATCCTTCACAAAAAACTGCTTCAAGTAGAAATGCAGTTCACAAGAAACATTGCACTGTGAAGGATAGCAAGATGAGAACAGGGCAGGCACTTCTAAAGAGCAGTAACACTTAAGTACCAAGTTACTTTTTTTCAAAAAAGTATCTACTTACAATCAACTATATTACTTATAAAATTACTATTTCTTTGTTCAACATAGTTCTGATTGATTGCCATTAAACTGGTCACCCCACTCCTAGCTCTGGTCTCACCCACAAGTGGAAATATCTTCTCTACGCCTACCCTCGAACACTTCATAATCATGAAGACCTCTATCAAGTTTCCTTCAGTCTTCTCTTTTCCAGAAGAGTGCCAGTCTGTTCAAACTTTCTTGATGAGTATAACTTTTCAGTTCTAGAATCATTCTAGTAAATTATGCACCTTCACCAGCACCTCCACACCTTTCTTGTAATAAGAGAGTAGACCTGTTCACAGTACCCCAACTGCAATCTAGCCAAGGTGTTAAACAGGTTTAACATAACTTCTCTGCTTTTCAATTCTATTCCTCTAGAAATGAACTGGAGTGCTTTGTTGGTTTTCAAATGGCGTTATTAACTACTTTCAGTGATTTGTGTATTTGTACCCCAGATCCCTCTGTTCTTCGACTCCATTTAGGCATTTGCTTTCCGAGAAATATGTGGCCACCTTGTTCTTCCTACCAAAATGTATTACTTAATGCCAATTACATGCCCATTCTGCAAGTCTATTAACTTTTCAATATTTTGCTGCAGCCCTTCTAATATTCCCCAATTTGGTATTATCTACAAATTTTGAAATGATTCTTTCAATTCCTGAGTATAAATCTATGTGCATAGTAAACAAGTGATCCCAGCATCAATCCTTGTAGAACACCACTTCCCACCATTTACCAATTCAATTAACTACCTTTAACACCAACTGTTCTTTGTAGCCAACTCGCTACTTGTCCTGACTCCACGTGTTCTGACATTAGTCATGTTCTTACAGTACCTTATCAGAGGCTTTTTGGAATTCCAAATACGTTGTGTTTTGTATTTCCCTTACCCACCCTTTTTGGTACTTCAAAGAATTCAGTAATGTTGTTCAAGGGTAAGTTTACCTTTTAGATGCTTTCCTATTACATCTTCTATTCAGGATTCCATCATCTTCCCTAACACCAACATTAGCTAATTGGTCTATAGTTCTCTAGTGATATATATCACTTTTTATATATAGGAATCATCTATTCGGATAATTACCTTTTTGGACCCTCTTCAGCTCATCACCAGAAAACTAGTCGAAACTTGCACAGCTTACATGCCAATCAAGTTCGATGTATAGCATATGACCTTGACTTCCGTAATAAAAAGGAACCTACTTGCTGAAACAGATAGGCATTTCACTCAAGGTCATGTTTGCAGGCTGAACAGATGTGTTCCTCAAAGTGGTCACCTTGTGCGTTTGGTCTCCACAATATAATGGGGACCTTATCTTAAGCAGTAAATACAATTAATTAAAAATAGTACAAGTAAACTAAGATAAAAGCAAAATACTGCAGATGCTGGATATCTGAAACCAAAGACAGAAAATACTGGAAAAGCTTTGCAGGTCTAGCAGCATCTGTGGAGAGAGAACCAGAGTTAATGTTTTGAGTCCGTATGACCCTTCTTCAGAGCTCACCTGACAGATGGCCCTTGTGGGGATGGGGTGGGGTGGGAGGGGACGATGGTGGGGAAAAGAGATCGAAGATAGGATAGGAAAATAGGACTTCTGTCCTTGGCCTGCTGCAACATTCCACTGAAGCCCAACACAAACCGGAGGAACAGCACCTCATCTTCCGGGAGTGCCAGGCCACTTACATCACTGAAATTTTGTAATTGGCAAGTGAGTTCCTCACAAAGCTTGCAGAAGCTCCAATTGCAGGCTAAGATGTGCCAAAATTTCCAACCCACTGGTGAACAACTTGGTAGTGTCTACAACTGCATAAAGGAGGTAACGTTAAGACTCAAAAGCATCTCCCACCCAGCACAGATCAAATTGAGAAATGGCTGAGTTTGAGGTGGAAGTTAAAATGCACTAAATCATCACCATGGCAAGGAATGTGAATTCCTCCTCACTCCCACCTCTTCACAGAAAATAGGAAAGACAGTTTGCCACTTTTGGAAAGTAACTTTGGGGGACACAGCAGAAGCAGATTGGATTGCTCTAATAAAAAGTCCACGTGCACTCAATGGGCTTCCTTCTCTGTAGTTATGACTTTTATTCTAGGAGAAGCAATAGGAGCCCACTTTTTCAGTGGCATTAAGGCTACTCCTAAGCTACGCAGATTCATAATGTAGTAATAGGTTTAAAGCCTGTGCAATACATGTATAAAACCTGACTTTCAATAACTGAGGACAGGTGTTTGAGGATGTGCTTCAGAAGAACCCCTTCATCTACATCTTGCAAGTAGCATGTTGACATAGATAAGTTTGGTGTCATCAGACACACTTTCCTAGGCTTTTTGTTGGAGTCATACTAGACCAATATCAGTTGTAGGGTAGTAGTTGGTTCAGACTGAACCAGAAACCAATAGATATGAAGAGATCACCTGAGCTCCATGGCAACACGGGCTGTTTCAAAAGGCAGGTAGCATGAGGCTACAGGCCAAACACGAACATTGAGAAGAAGCATCACGAGGTTGATATGTCAGAATTTCAAACTTATGTTGAAGAAAGTTTAATTTAGCACTAGCTGTGTTGAATGTAAATATTGCTGATCATGCTTAATTTTTCTGCCAAGCATGGGATGCCTCTATTTTTTGACTATGTAAAAGGGATTTTTCCTCCTGATTAGGTGCCAAATACTGGTTTTGCCAAAACAAGATGGAATTACACTAGCCCAGGTACCGATATCACAAGATTTTCAAAAATTATGAAAAATTACAGCATTCAATAAAGGCACACGTTTTAATTAGATAACTACCACACAAAGGAGAGGGTAACGATATTAAGCCAGAATTACCCATTAAATATTAAATAGGTTCAACTAGAGATATTGTTAAAGAGAGGCAAGATCTTTTTTTAATTCTTTCAGATGTGAGCATCACTGGCAAGGTCAGCATTTGTTGCTCAGCCCCAATTGTTCTCAAAGGTGGTGGTGAGCTGCCTTCCTGAACTACTGCAGTCCATCTGGTGTAGATACACCCACCATGCTTTATGGAAGGGAGCTCCAGAATTTTGACTCAGCAACAGTGAAAGAACAGTGATAATTCCAAGTCAGGATGCTGTGTGGCTTGGAGGGGAACTTTCAGCAGGTGGTGTTCCCATACGTCTGCTGCCCTTGCCCTTCTAGATGGTAGAGGTCGCAGGTTTGGAAGGTGCTGTCAAAGGCTCCTTGGTGTGTTGCTGCAGTGCATCTTGTGTAGATGGTACACACTGCCGCCACTGTCAGTAATGGACGGGATGCCGATCAAAAAGTGGGCTGTTGGTGTAGAGCTCCTGAGCATTGTTGGAACCACACTCATCCAGACAAATGGGGAGAATTCCTTCACACTCCTGACTTGTAAATTGCAGATGGTGGATAAGCTTTGGGGAAATCAACAGGTGAGTTACTTGCTACAGAATTCCCAGCCTTAGACCTGCTCCTGTAGCTGCAGTATTTATATGGCTGATCCAGTTAAGTTTCTGGACAATAATAACCCCCAGGATGTTAACAGTGGCGATTCAGTGATGGTAATGTCATTGAATGCCATGGGGAAGTTAGATTCTCCTTTGTTGGAGATGGTCATTGCCTGGCACGAATGTTACTTACCACTTAACAGCCCAAGCCCAAATGATGTCTAGGTTTTGCTGCAGAAGGGCACAGACTGCTTCAGTAACAGAAGAACAAATGCTACTAATATTGTGCAGTGAACATCCCCACTTCTGAGCTTTGATGAATGGAAGGTCATTGATGGAGCACTGAGGATGGTTGGGCCTAAGGCACTACCTTGAGACACCTTCAGCAACATCCTGGGGCTGAGATATTTGGCCTGCAATAACCAGCTTCCTTTTATATTAGTCATGACTCTCAATTGTGGAAAGTTCGCCCTCTGATTTCCATTGACTTCAGTTCAGTCAGAGTCCTTAATACCACATTCAGTCAAATACTACCTTGAAGTCAAGGACACTCACTTTTCACCCCACCTTTCAAGTTCAACTCTTTTATGTTTGAACCAAGTCTATCATGAGGTCAGGAGCAGAGCAGCTCTGGCAGAACCCAAACCAAGCATTGTTACTCCTATGAAGGTACTACTTGATTACAATGTCACAATCATCAAGAGTAGTCAGGTTGGGGAGTAATTAGCTGGATTGTGGACAATTTTCCCCATTTTCAGGATGCCAGTGCTGTAGCTGCACTGAAACAATTGGAAAACAAGCAAACAAAAAAATCAAAGCTTTAGGCTAAGCAGACTTCTTTCTCTTAAAATGTCCCACATTCTTAACTGTAGGCAGATAGGCATCAAATTAACTAGGGGGTGATAGCCCTAACCTGACATTACTCTCTCAAGTTCCCCATTAAGGAAATCCATCACATACATTGGCAGTAAGTCAAGTCCCCGTTTGCCGCCTGGCCCAGTTCTGATGGCATCCTCTCACCCGAGTCAGAAGATTGTGGGCTTAAGTTCAACTCGAGACTTAACAATTCAGTGCAATATGGAGGCAGCACTGCACTGTCACTGCTGCCATCTGTTGAATAAGACCTTAAACTAAAGCCCCACCTTTCTTGCAGGTTAATGTCAAAGACCCATGATACTTTGAAGAGCAGTGTTTCCCTGTTGCCTGGTCAATATTTATCCATCAACCAATATCACTAAAGCAAATTATCTGGTCATTCCCATATTGCTATGTGCAATTAACTGCCATGTTTTTCTACATGATAACAATAACCACCCTTCAAAATAGTTTCACTGTCTTAGGGTGCTTTGGAAAATTGAGGTTGTAAAAAGTACTTCAAAAAATGAAAACCTCTTTCTTTCTTTTACAAATATTGTTGCCAAATCACAATCAAATACTATGCTGATATTTTAATGATTTTTACTATCAAGCTACACTTAATGTAAACATTTTCATGTGAGCCCAAAATTAAATGCAGAACACCTTTCCCCATCGTTACAAGTCAATATTTACACTAGTTTGGGGTTAACATTAGATTTAGTTCTTCTCTCATGTATTGGAGATTTAAAACAAAAAAAAAACTTACGATTTTGCTGCATTGTCAAATGTTGATCATTTATATTGATTTACTCCAAGAGGTGTTCCACCATCATCACAGTCCATGACTTTATTACTGAATACAAGTATCCATATAAGAAAAATCCCATAAAGCTTAGTGAAAACTAAGTTAACTATATAAGACAAACAGTGAAATAAAATGAATTGAACAAGATGTGAACTTATTGTTGCATATGTTTGCTTGCCAGATTTAATCACATGGTGCTAAAAAGATGGAGTTAAATCTGTACCCAAATTGCAAATACATTATTACAACGCCTAACAACCTGGAACCTCCAAAATACAAATTCTGGAAGAAAGACTGAAGGAGAAGAACAGAGCCTGGAAATCATTGAGGAGAAAAACATTATGAACTGAAGATGGTCTAGCATTATTCCTCTAAATTGTGAATAACAAAAGTGAAGCAGTCTTCAACGACTTTTAGAAATAAAATGTCAGATTTGAAGGTATTGCCTTTCATACTTTAAATAAGTACATCCACTGGTAACAGCAATATGTAAAAATCTAATCTGTACAATAAAGTCTTAGTTTCTTATAAATCTGTATTTTAACATAAAAGAAAAATGTTCTGTAGAGTCTTGCAAACTAACATTCACAAAAATATTCTGGTGTACTACTCCAACAGTGCAAATGAAGCACTTACTTTGACTCCTGCATATCAGCTAATTTAGATGAATGTTGGGAGTTCAAAAGTTAAGACTTATAGTACAATAGCGGATTTAAAACTGAAAACAGAACTGCACCTGCAGTTATAGGAATGCTGCACCACCACTACGAACATAAATCAATAAGATACATGATTAGATCAATTTTAAGCAGTTGCATCACTTTTACACAAAATTGTCATCTAGTTATTTTAGGAGGAATCTGATAGCAATCATAGCTGACGCTTGTATTTTAAAAGTACAGGGTAAGTGGTAGAAGACGTGAAGGCTACTGGAGGCCCTATATGGATTGAAGACCACAAAACTAAGACTTCTCTAACTTCGTAACACAAAACACTCAATTTTCATTTATTGCAAAAGGACAAAGAGATACTCTACATGGATGAAAATAAACTTGAGGGGTCCTGCCTGTGCTGAGAACTCAAATGCAAAACAGCTTGCCAAAAGCACCATTTGATATACACTGCATTAGCTTAACAACAGAGCAACTGGAAATTCAAGTTCCATAATTCATCAGAATTTCTGCAGATTCGAGAAAAGTACTGTGGTGGAGTTTTTTTTAAATTATAGGTACCATAGATAAAAGTTGTTCACTATGCCCATACGAGGGGTAAAATCATGCGCTCAGCACAGATCCTAATTCTGAGAATGGGTGGGGCGACAACATTGTAGCACCAATCCTCTGACATGTACTCTTTTTGAAACTGCAATTTATTAATACGCTGGTGTTAAGATTCTCTCTTCCCAATTTACAAAAAATCAATTCCCCCTCTGAACCACAGCATGAGCTGCCAAATAAGGACTCCTTCCTGTCTGCTTTCCATTTCTCAGTGGGCCAGGGTGCAAAGAAGGGTTACAAATAATCCTTTAGTTGTAAAAACCATTGGATGCATTGTTTGTTCAACAGTCCAAGTTAAACAGTGCTCTAAATTCCCAACCCTGTGTATTAAGGCGATTTCAATATGCAAAACTGAAGATTTTTATACTATAGAAATGATTAATTCCTCTGTGTAAAACTGCCTGTGACCAGCGAAATGCCACAGGCAAGTGAATATCTTGGGAGGCTAGATACAACAGATAAGTAATCCTAGTTTTCAGTCACAATCTTAATTATTTTAAAATGTCTTTCCAGTATAGATCATATTGCATTAAATGTAACAGTTTACAATATTTACATTTGCAAAACACATCAAATCATCAAAGCAAAACAAACCTCAAAGATAGTGAGAGGGATATAAACTGGGACTTCTATTGGCCCAGCATGTTAAAAAGTATGCAATGTTTAGATACTTGCTGAACTGCATGGCTGACACTAACATTCACATAATTTAGTGCCATCTTGAACATAAAGGGTAGTTTTAGTTTTAACAAGACAATTGAATAGTTAATCACTTATACATAACTGCAGAATTATCAAGTTCTTAATTAAAATCAGGTAATAACTATGGGGTAAATCATGATGCCACTTATGTTCATTAATTGTATATTCCCATTTTCGAGGCAACTCCTGTTTTCAGGTAGATTAGGAGATGGCCAGTTTTTGTTATTTAGCAGCATCTGAATAATTCATCTTGGAACAATTTTAGGAAGTGGGTTTGCATTTCTCCTATTCCACTTCGGAGTCTACTCTGCTTTATGGACATAACTGAAAAACAGCCAAGACTCCATTGTAAGCCCTGCAAATTTGAATTTAAATAGCTAAAATAAATATTAAATGCTGCAGCAACTACCTGTGAAAAAAACACAGCATTCACTGTAATCTCGACAGTGAACTTTAACAGTCAGTTGCAGCACCAAGGTTTAACATATTCTTTCTGTAGGTTTTCAGAATTACAAATTAATTTATTATAACTACCAGAAACAATCACAACTTGTATTCCTGATCAAACCTTCACTTACTTTTAAAAAAAGTTAGTAACTGATATACACTGATGTAATCAAAAACATAGGAAAAGTGGAGAGTACTGTAACAGGTACAAAACTGCAGCTCGGACTTCAGCAAATGGAAGAACACTAATTTGCACAAACAACAAAAGTTGCAAGGTAAATGTTGATCACTTTAACAACCACTAGTTATTAGAGTTATAAAACACAACTCTGATAATTATGGGTCAATGCTGCTAAAGACTCAGTTGCCCTTTTAAAACTGACTCAATATTCAGTTTATTTGGTGAGTTATACAAGATTCCTAAAAAAAATTCCAATATTAACAAATTTGCATTACTTGATGACAATGATCCCTTCAATTAATGCAAAGGAGGCCCATTTTTTTGGGAGGGTGGGGTTCACAGGGAGCATTTTCAAATAATTTCTTACAAAGAAAAATGGACAGAACGAAAGACAAAAAGGAGTGTTCTAAACAATTTTTTTTAAAGAGAGTACCGCAAGGAGATTTACTTCATTGTTAAAATTTCACTTCCCATTCAATGCTGGAGTTCTCTAGAAAGCTATCTCCAAACTCCAGTGTTTTTTGACAATGTTTATGGTTACAGTGCTTCGATGTAGTGCCTACTTATTGAAATAATCATACAGATAATGAAACATACAGCAAGGTTGTTTGGGTTGAAAACCTCAAGACTTGCCTTCAGAATCTAAAAATACATGTGAACTGTACAGGAGGCACATGTCTACATCAAGCCCTCTGTAGTGTACAGTCACACTGTACATTTATAAACATAGGAATTAACAGTTGGAAATGGACGATGCAGGTTATCATTCTTGTTAAAACCCACTGTCTGGGCTGATGAACAAGGCGGAGAGTGCAAATGCCAGGAAAACTATTCCACCAATGATGGTCACTAAAAACAAAAAGAGAATAATTAAACCAAATGTTCATTTTATAAAATTAATAAATCTAGATTTCCTCTTCATTATACAATCTACAAGACTCCCAAATCAGTTTTCTTTTAACCCAGGAAACTAGGACAAGCCCCGCAAATACGTGCTATTATACTTTGATCTATCACCCTATCACAGGCGTTCCCTTTCTTCTTCATCTGACCCTTCCTTTTTCACTCGCTCAAACATCTATAACATTTCTAACTTTTCGCAGCTTTGGTAAAAGGTCACAGACCTGAAACATTAACTGTTTCTCTCTCTCCACAGATGCTGGCTGACCTGCAGAGTATTTCTAGCATTTTCCGTTTTCGTCTATACTTTGATGTACATTACTTAGTCTAAGAAAATGTAAATGATTTTCTTTTATGTTCCTATGTTTAATAGCATCTGCTGCTTATATGGGCATCCCAGTGAACAGTTCTTAATATTTCATCTACACAGATGTTTACGGCACAAAAGGAGGCCATGTCTGTACTTGTTCTTTGCTAATCCAAAACTAATCACGCTGCCTTGCTCTTTCATAAGTTTTAACTTATTCTGTTCAAACACTGATCCACCATTTCCTCAACTTCAACACTTTGTAAAGAAATTTCCTCTATTCTCTACATACGTGCAGTGATGAATTTAACTGATGACCCCACATTAGACTCCTCAACCAGAGGAAATAGTATTCTTTATATCAAATCTATCAAAAAACATCAAATTTAAAAAAATGTCATCAATTCTCCTTGTAACCTTCTCTATTCCACTAGAAATAGTCCTAGTATTAAGTATTTCCTCAAAGAATTTTCCATTCTGAATGAATCTACATGGAATGCTCGCTATGGTTTTATTGTTCTTTGTATAATGCGGGCCCATTCTATAATAATGGACCCAGAATTGTACACAGTCTAACTGTGACCTAATCAATGTTTTGTACAAATAGGTCATACTTCCTTGCTCTTGTATTTTGTGTCCCACTCATAAAACCTAAAATGTTTTCATCAACTGATTCAGAAAACATGATCCATATTCAAGTACATTAAACATATGGTTTCAAATCATGAGCAATGATGCACTTTTCTACACATTAATAGAAATCTACAAATGCTCTGAAAGAAACATGAAGGCAGCACAAAAGGAGCACTGATTTGGTCTTCACCACATGTCCAGACTTTGCACTTCATACATGATTGTGTCTATAGCAGTTAAATCCCATTTAACCAATTATCACTTAACATTTACTTCCTACGTCCCTCAGAATGGATAGAAAAGGAGAGGAATTCAATCCAGTCAGATGCATTAATTTTACAATTTAATCTGTAACTTTTATTTCAGAAACAAAACTAGTCTCAATTCTTACCAGTTCTAACAGAGATTTTTTGGGCAACCATCCTTCCTCCAATCACCGCCAATCCAGTACAAAGGCAGTGCCCTAATGTTCCACCTACAGCAACACCAAAGGGATCCTGCAGGAAAATGTGCACAATAAGATCATAGAATCCTAGAAAATTTGAAACACAGATGGATGCCATTCAGCCCATCAACAAAGAGCAACCCAGTCCAATCCCACCTTCCTGCACTTGGTCATTAGCCCTGCAGGCTATAGATCTTCAATAATCACTTATTGAACATCAATACATAATTTCACTGAATTGCTGAATTAGTTTGCTAAATCAACATACTAAATATTTCTAGTTAAACCGATTGCTCAACTTACACAAAAAAATCCCTCGTAAAAACATTTGAATGGTGCTCCATGACGATTCAGCTGGTTACTGCAATGGGAATTGCCTAATGGTACAACAATTGGTACCAATGTTCCTGGGACAGGAGAAGCCTAACCAGGGTGGATGTTACTAACTGCTATCCTGCAACTTCTGATGTAAGCGCACTAGACGAGAACAAGGCTAAGGTCAACACTGATGCCCTCTACAACCTAGATGCTCATATTCAGTACCGCTCATGACAAGATACACTAGGGCAAGGGATTAGTGGGAATAATTAGATCAACACACATTAATATCTTATCCAACAAGCAATGGAAACTGATAGAATTTATTTTTTTTAAATTAAAGCACAAGGAAAGATAATACTCAGATCCACATCAAATAAGATCTATTGTTTTGGACCAGGCAGGGTGTGTGGGAAACTTCAAGTATATTAATGAAAATATTGAATTGTTGGTTTTATTAAATTTCAATTCATTTGGAGTCAAAGAAATAATTTTAAAAATTGCTTGTACCATCTATAAGATGCACTGCAGCAACCCACCTACGTGCTTCCCAAAGTCAATAGGTGAATGAGAACACTACCGCCTCCAAGTCAGACACCACACTGACTTGAAAATATAAATCGCTGTTCTACCCTGCAACTCCCTAACAGCATGGTGGGAGTACCTTCACCATACAGAATGCAGCAGCTCACGACAGTGCTCACCAGGGCCTTCACAAGGTCAATTAGGAATGGGCAATAAATGCTGGCCTTGCCAGCAATATCCACATCCCATGAATGAATAAAAGTCAGCATACAATTCTTATGCCAATAAACTTATGATAAAAGGAAATTTTAAAAATTAGACTTCAAGACAGGCTGAACCCTTGGTATTCAACTAGGTCAAAAAAGTGATGCATGCTTGTCATGCCTCATCTTGAAAGGCAAAAATTCAACCAACTCATTTCTCTTCCAAAAAGAAAAATACATGAGAATCTAGACTTATGAACTTTCCAAGCGAAAATGAAAAGCTAAAGAACTCACCTCCCTAGCAGCTAAGACAATGGTAGTCAGTTGTGATCGATCTCCCCATTCTGCCAAAAATGTGAGGGTAAATGCCTGAACGAAAATTGGAGAAATACAAGGCATTCGCCTCTTTTGTGATAGATGTGTTGACGATCCTGACTCAATATCCTGTGGACCATTTACTGCTTTTGATCGCTGGAGCTTAAATATAGAGAGAGAAAATATTAAAAAACAATTAATTTAACCTAGGTCAAGTATTTTCAGGGTTTCAAGCTCCTCAGCCCACTGTTTTCCTTGCAGCAAATGCGGCAGAGACTGCCATTCCAGAATGGGGCTCCCGAGTCACAGCAGATGATGCTTGGCAAAGTTGATCACCACAGCACAAACCATTCTCTGCCTTAGTGACTAAAGTCATGTTCATGTATGATCAGCTGGATACTATATTCAGGAAAAATAATTTCAGCATTTCACTTCAAAAAAAGCTTCCTTCTGCATGCCCGAATGCTCTGCTATTCTGATCGTTCCTTCAACTGTCAAGGCCTGAAAACTCCGAAATTCGCTCCCTAAACCTCTCATCCTTTCTTTCTTCCTTTAAAACACTCCTTATAACCTACTTCTTTGACTAAGTATTTTGGTCATCTGCCCTCATATATAAGGTGGCTTAGTGTCAAATTTTGTCTTATAACACTCTTATGAAGCACCTTTGATGACATTTTATCTCATTAAAGGGTCCTATGTAAATAGAAGTTATTATTCAATTGGAAAAATGGACAATTCCAATCTTCAAGGTTCTTTTACATTTTTAAATATCTTCACCTGATCTCTTCATGTTTAAAGTATCACAATCATGGTTGCCTCTATTGCTGTTTTAGATGTTTTTAAAACTGCCTCAAATTACTTTCAGTCTCTACAATCATAAGCACTTCCCACGCATTGGAGTTTCAAACAAACAAAACACAATCTTCATCTGGCTATGCTACAACAGCAATGGGAACATTTGGTACTATTACAAAGAACAAGAGGAAGAATCTCATTCTATTCCTAGGTTTTGGCATCTACAACCTGTTAGAGGTGCTCACATCAGGAATGTCTAAGTTTTCAACTGAGTGGAAATGGGAAGCCCTTTCTGTAATATGGCAGGGGAGCCAACCTGTGGCTTCAAACTCTTGGCAATTAAGTCCATGAACATAAACAATGCAGTCAAATCTATTACTTAAAAGACTTGGAGAAATTTCTGGGCTTTCAGCTTTGGAAAATTGTTGAGTGCTGATACCTCATAAGAGCATAAGAAATAGGAACAGTAAATCATTCGTCCTCTCATACCTGCTCTGCCACTCAACATGTTCACGGCCGATCTTCTACCCTAACAGTACTGTGTGTACACCTAACACTACATGAACCACAGTGATTCAAGGTAAACAGCTCACCACCACCTTCTCATGGACAATAAATGCTGGCCTTGCCAGCGACACCCACATACCATGAACGGACAAAAAGAAAGGGAGACCTCCTATTTTTGAACTGTCCCTGATTCGAGTATCCCCTACAAAGAGAAACATCTTCCCAGCATGCACCCTATCAAGTCTCCTCAGACTCTTATGTTTCAATGAGAGGTGATCTTATTCTTCTAAACACCAACATATACAGACCCAATCTTTTCAACCTTTCCTCACCAAGTTCTTCATCCCAGGAATGAGTTGAGTTAACCTTCACTGAACTGCTTCAAGTACATTTATATCATTTTTCAAATTAGACCAAAACTGTACACAGTATTCCAGATGTGGTCTCACCAAGGCCCTACACAGCTGCAGTAAAACTTTTCGATTCCATTCCCCTTGCAGTAAATGCCAACATTCCATTTACCTTTCTAATTACTTGCTATACCTGCATACTAACTTTGTGATTCATGTACCAGGACACCCAGATCTCTCTGTACCTCAGTTATGCAATCTCTCTCCATTTAAATAACATACTGCTGATCTATTCTTCCTGCCAAGGTGAACATTTTCCCACATTATACACTATCTGTCAAATTTTTGCCCACTCACAACCTATATCCCTTTGCAGACTATCTACCTCCTCTTGATAACATACTTTCTTACCTATCTTGGTGTCATCAGCAAATTTAGCTACCATGCATTTGGTCCCTTCAGTCAAGTGATTGGTATAGATTGTTAATAGTTGAGGCCCCTACACTGATCCCTGTGGCACTCCACTAGTTACACCATGCCAACTCGAAAAAGACCCAATTATCCCTACTCTCTGGTTCCTGTCAGCCAAGCAATCCTTTATCCATGCTAATATGTTCCCAACACACTGTGAGCCCTTCTCTTGTGTAGTAACTTTTGATGTGGCATCATATCAAAAGTCTTTTGGAATCCAAGTACACCACATCTACAGGTTTCCCTTCATCCAACTTGCTTGTTACTTCCTCAAAAAGACTCTAATAAGTTAGTCAAACACAATTTCCCTTTCACAAAGCTATGTTGACTCCACCTGAAACCCATTAATATTTTCTAAGTATCCTGCTATAACCTCCTTAATAATGGATTCTAACAATTTCCTTCTGACAGATGTTAGGCTAATCAGCCTATAGTTTCACTGCTTTCTGTCTCCTCCCTTTCTTGAATAGAAGAGTTACATTTGTTATTTTCCAATCTGTTGGAACCCTTCCAGAATCTAAGGAATTTTGGAAGATCATAACCAATACATCGATAGTTCACTGCAGCCACTTCTTTAAGAACCTAGGATGCAGGCCATCAGGGACATATCAGCCAGTTCTAATAGTTTTCCCAGTGCCTTTCCCCTTGTGATGCTGATTGTTTTAACTTCCTCCCTTTTACCTCTTGATTTTCAAGTGTCTTTGGGAAGTTTTTTTGAGTCTTCTACATTGCAGATAGACAGACAAAATATCTGTTCAACACTTCCACCATTTCCTTGTTTTCTATTAATTCTCCAGAGGACAAACACTTGCTTTAATTACTCTTTTCCTTTTTAAATTACTTGTAGAAACACTTACCATCTATTTTTATATTTCTAGCTAGTTTTCTCTCATACTCTTAAATCTGTACAATCTTCTGGCCTGCCATTAATCCTCACAGAATTGTACAGTGGTTCATTGAATTTGGTAGACCATAAGACATAGGAGCAGAAATTAGGCCATTCGGCCCATTGAGTCTGCTCCGCCATTCAATCATGGCTGATAAGTTTCTCAACCCCATTCTCCCGCCTTCTCCCCGTAACCTTTGATCCCCTTACCAATCAAGAACCTATCTATCTCGGTCTTAAATACACTAAATGACCTGGCCTCCACAGCCTTCTGTGGCAATGAATTCCATAGATTCCTGTTCAACACTTCCACCTATCTTTAATATCTTTATTTAGTCATGATTGATTCATCCTTCCTTCTCAAAGAATCTTTCTTTCTCACTGGGATAAAATTTTGCTGAGAAATGGTGGCATAGTGGTAACGCCACTGGACTAGTAATCCAGAGGCCCAGGCTAATGCTCTGGGGACATGGGTTCAAATCCCACCATGGCAGTTGATGGAATTTAAATTTGATAAATAAATCTGGGATTCAAAGCCAGTCTCAGTAATGGTGACTATGAAACAATTATTGATGGTTATCAAAGGCCATCTGTTTCTTTAATGACCTTTAGGGAAGAAATCTGTTTCCTGATCTAGCCTATGGCTCTAGACTTTCAACTGCCCTCTGAAATGGCCTCGCAAGTCAATCATCCCCTAAATTAATAAATTAAGTATCTCCTTAAGAGTTTGCCACTGCATTTTAATCTTACTTCTTAACCTAATTTCCCAGTTCACTTTAGCTAACTCTGCTTTCATACCTTTATTTACATTTAAAACACTAACCTTAGACCCACACTCCTCACCTACAAACTGAACATGAAATTCTATGTTATGATCGCTTTTGCCTTGAGGCTCCTTTACTACTAAGGTTATTGATTAATCCTGTCTCATTGCACATCACCAAGTCTAGAATACCCTGCTCCCTGGCTGGCGCTAGAATGTATTGAACTAAGAAACTGTCCCAAATACACTCTTGTGAACTCAGCTTCCAGACTACTTTTGCCATCCCAGGAACCAATCTCATGAACCCTCACCGTTCCATCTCCAAGGCAAGTATATCCTTCCTTAGATATGGAGACCAAATCTGCACACAGTACTCCAGATGTTGTCTCATAAAAGCCCTACATATTATAACAAGACTTCTTTGTTCTTGTACTCCAAACCCCTTTTCAGCGTTAGCGTGATGCTTATCTCACTAAAATTGAGAGAGCCTTTGAATGAAATTGCAATTAGGACTTGTTTTAAATAAATTAATGTAGGAATGTTTGTTCCAAATCCTTCAACAGTTCTCTGGCTTTGAACCTTAAAAGCTCCCATTTAAGCTCAATTAGGCAACCAGGCAAAAAAAACAAATACACTTCATCTTGCACCGCTCCCAGCCTACCCCAAATAATTTTCAAACAAAAGCAGAAAATGCTGGAAATATTCAGCAGCAATGCACCCTGTAAGCTGTGCCACCGAGCAGCAACCCAAAACTTTCCACGTACAACTTGGCCCCTCTAAATTATGATGAGTGGCCACACCAGAAAAAAATTAAAGGGCCTGTGCACTTAAACAAGTCAGCCATGCACATACAAAAAAATACAATTAGACATTTTTCAGTAGGTCAGGCAGTATTTGGAGAATGAAGCAGAGTTAATAGCTCAGGTTGGTGATCTTTTGTCAGAACATTAACTATTTTTCTCTGCACAAATGCTGCCTGACCTGAGTATTTCCAACATTTTACTTTTACTTCATAGTTCCAGCATTCACAGTATTTTGCTTTGTAAAATCTTTCAAATTTTAGCCAAGGAACCTGTTGAGACCAAATCGGATTGAGGCAGGAATATAGTTTGTGTATCACACTGAGGAGAAAGAGCGAGAGTGAGTGAGAGTGAGAGTATTATCATACATACAGCTTCATCTTTCTTTTTGATTTCTGCTTGCACTTCTTCCAGTTCTTCCTGACCTTCATCGGGACTCATCTTCAAGCCTTCCCAAAGCATCCGGAAACCAAATATTGCAAACAGTGCCGTTGATACATAATATGTATACTTCCGGGGGATTATTGTAGTAGCATAGCCAAAAAGAACTGCAACAAAGAATAAAATATAAGATGGCTGCCCTATTTGAAACCAGGGCCGATTTAATTCTGTCCTCCTCTTGTCCCCCGCTTAAGAATGTGAAGCTCATTTGGGTCATATCCACAAACAGAACCAATTATAAAAAAACTTTAAAGTAAACAACTCTTCAGGGCTATTTGAAAAATACACCTGTAATTCATATCCTTCAAACTTGCCTAAATTTTAGATCTTTGAGTCACAAATGGTAAAAAATAATCTGGGTAAATCTAAGTAACTGGCAGTGGCTCAAAAATCCAATAATATGAGTGATTCATGGTGACTTTTCTGACAATTAGTGACAAGGTGGTTTAGAAATGTGTGCAGAGTGGGAACTATGCAAAACCAAAAACATGCTTTCTGCTGAACAGGATCTGATGCATGTCCTGTCCCTTAAATGCATAAATACATCAATTCAGATGCAACAACTTAAAGTCTGGCAGAAATCCTGCAATTAACATAAATAAAGCAGGAGCATGCCATATAGTACCTCGGGTCTGCTCCATGGCCGATTTTCTCAACTTGACTTTCCCATCCTATCCCCAGATTCCTCGATTCAGTGCCCAGAATCTGTTGATCTTATTTTTGAGCACAGAGCAGTTTGCTACACAACACTCATATCAGGTGTTATGATCCCTAGCTGAGGTTACCCCTGGGCAAGCCTGATCCCAGAGTGGAACCCAGCTTGATGGATCCTAGCTTTTAATTTATTTGTTTAGATACATGGAGAGGGGCTACTGAACAGTCACAGGACTCAGCTGATGAACTTTTAACAAGAATAAACATTTATTCAACAAGAAAAGGTGAACTATATTACAATACTCCTTCACCCAGATATATACAGATTTGTAAGGATAACACAAGTTACAAAAGCTATTTTATACTTTAAGGTTTTTTATACGTACAGTCCATGTAAACCAATAGGCACCCTGTGGTTAGACATACTACACTCTGAAACGAAGTGACAGATGTCACCTCAACCAGATGCTATGAATCTCTCCTCAACTCCGCCCAGACGCTTGTGTCACACCATGAGCCAACCAGTCCCATGAACTCCGTCTTTCACACGAGGGTTTCCAATCTCCAAGGCCTCGCCTTGGAATCTTCTCCCAAACCATGCTTTCTGCAAGGGTTCACCTCCAGGGTTTTGAACTCTCCTTCCGATGTACCTCTTCTTTGGGTCGCCACATGCATTCACGCCATCTTCCACGCACTCTCTCTCACTGGCTCAGCGTTAACAGTACACCACTGTGTCACATGCCCACAGCAAAGAGTTACAGGCCTTCAGTTGTCTCTTTGGATTTTCTTGCCTCTTGTAAACTGTTCTCTTTAAATCTGCTTTCTGCAGCTTTTAGCTCTTTAAATATGAAGCTTGGAGCCGCTCTCTCTGCCCCTTACTCTCAACTTCACTTAACAGGACCTTTTTCAGGTCCCTATCCTTCCTTTGACTAGAAGGTTATCTTTGGACTTTCTCCTGTTCCACTCCCCTGGATTTTGTGGTTTTCCTTTAGCTTGGAGCATGTGCATTTGCGTGGGAGGGTCCTGCTTCTGGACCCCTGTTGCTAGGCAACAGCACTTTTTCTCTACTTGTGTTTGCTTAACTTAAGTCATAAAACTCTCATTAGAAATGCAGGCACCTTTTTAAAGTGAAACTAAAGCTCCATTTGACCTTTCTCAACACACAGATACAGAAATACAAATCAAATTTTAACTTTAAAAGCAAAAATTCATTCCCAACACTTACAAATACCAATATAACTTACTTAAACTATTTCCTAAGAGAAGTTAGGAGCAGAGTCTGAGCAGAGTCTGTCAGTTGACATTAAGTATGCCACAATTCGCTTTCAAGCAACACAGAGCATGAGTCATGCAAAAGAAAAAAGACTTGCAATTATGTAGAAAACTTATGTTTTTATAACCACCAAAGATCTGAGCTTTATAGTCAAAGTACTTTTGAAATGTAGCCACTATTGTAATGTAGGAAACATGGCATCTAACACAAGCCCTGCAATGTGATGATGAGCAATTTTTTTTTTAAATGAGAGACATATTGATTGAGGGATAATATTGGCTACGACAATTCCCTTGTTGTTCTTGACAAATAGTGTCATGGGATCTTTCACATCCACCCAAGCAGGCAGATGTGCCTTTAGCTGTAGGTGCTGTGTCATCTGAAAGATAGCACTTCCAACAGTGCAGCACTCCCTTAGTACTGCACTGGTGTCAGCCTTGCTTTTTGTGCTTAAACCCTGAAGTGGGGCTTGAGCTTGAAATCTTGAGACTCAAGAGGCAAGCGTACTACCAACTGAGCTACGGCTGTGACACGCAAACGAAGTTAGACTAACTTTTTCCGTGCACAGACTGTTTCCAAAAAATCTTCCATTGCAGCTCTGGACTTCAAGGGAGCTAGAGGGAATTATGAAGCAGCTGAAAGAAAAGGAGCTAATATAGACCAAATAGGAGATACAAGATGCAACGTATAGACAAATTGAAGAAATATGCATAAATAGCAGGGCCATGAGTGACTTCATTGACCCAACGAATGCAGCAATGGGGAAGGGGCTTCAGCAATTTGTCTAGGACTAGTTCCAAGATCAGAATGTATACACTGGAATGCAGTGGGGCAAGTAGGTAATGCAAGGGTAAAGAACAACTCGAAAACAGCAAAATAATTTGGTTCAATGTTAACAATGGAAAAGGTCTCTCAAAAGAGAAGGCGCTTGGATTGGAAAAGAAAGGAGCTAGTCCAGAGATATTGGAAGATACAAAAGTTGGGAAACAATGGAGAACTTTCAAACAGGGGATTATTGATAAGAATATTCATAGTGAAGGGGTGCAGAAAAAGTTGCTTCAATGAGTTGAGAAACTAAGACTTGAAGCATCATATGGCAAATTTAAGGCAGATACAAAAAATTGGGGAAGTTAAAAAATTAGAATGGCAAAGCATGAGAAAAATGGCAAGGGATTTGATGAAGTAAAATAGTGAACATAAAGGTAGAGCTAATTAGGGCCAAAGGGAAATGTCATGTACGATGAAGAAATAATAGACAGCAATGTTTTCCCTCCATTTTCAGAAGAGGGGTATAATAGAAGAAATAAGAGTGCATAAGAGTATGGAACAATTAGATAACTACAAGACAGGTTTTCACTATGGACGGCCGATCTCTTAACGCCTTGATCTCCCACCAGGACAGTATGAGGACTCTGTTTCTTCCTTGAACGGAGGTGCAACCAGCCCCATCCACCACCACCCTACTCTGTCTGCTTGAACTTGTTCTCATATTGAACAACTTTTCCTTCAACTCCACTCATATCCTCAAATAAATGAGGTCACCATGGGTACCTGCAGGGGTCATAGTTATGCTCGCCTTTTTATGGGATATATGGAATATTCCTTGTAAAATGACAGCACTTCTGTTTGAACTCTGCAGCATATCCAGTGAGTATATTTTCCTTTTCTTCTGTTTAAACAAAATACTCAGTCGCTGGCTGAGGGACAATGCTGGACCCGATCTATCCTTGTCACCAGTTTATTATGGACTTGATTTTCCAGATAGGTTTCTCATTAGAAACATCGAACTTTATTTACAGGCTGCAGCAGCAGTTACATGCTTCCATCAAGCTCCACAACTAGAAGAACTACTCCCACTCTAAGGTTCCCTGCACTTGGAGCTAATTCACTCACACCATCACATGATACTATACAACACAGTCTTAAAGCTACAGTCACTACATTCCCTGAAGCTATAATTACTTCAGCATTGGTGCTGTTTCCTGCTCTCACCCAGAACTGGAAAAGTTCATCAACTTTGCTTCCAATTTCCATCTTACTCTTGCCTTACGTGGTCCATCTCCAGCTCCTTCCTTCCTTTGACTTCTCAGTTTCCATTTTTGGGGATAGGCTATCAATCAATATTCACTATAAGCCTACTGAATCCCCCTACTTCCTTACGCTCCACTTCCTGTAAGTACTGTTCTTCCATTCTTCCAGTTTTGCCATCTCATCTGTTTGGACGATATAACTTTCTATACTAGTGCTTCTAATATGCCTTACTTATTCTTTAACTGAGGACTCCCCTCCTACTGTGAAGGACAGGGCCCTGACCACATCTATTCTATTTCACACACTTCTGCTCTCATCCCTCCCCCTCCCCCTCCTTCCCAGAACCATGATGGTGTTCTCCTTGTCCTGACCTTCTGCCTGACCATCCTTTGTATTTAAATTGATCATCCTGTAATTTCTACCACCTTTAGCATGATGCCACTACCAAATACATCTTCCCCTCCCAGCATTCCAAGAGATTGTCCCCTCCACAGTACCCTGGTTCCACTGCTCAGGCACCTCCTACACTCCTTCCAAATGAAACAGTGATTTACTTGGTAATTTCTGTAAATACTGTATTCACTGCTCACACTGGGGAGACTAAACACAGACTTGTGGAACACCTCCATTCAGTCCAGCATGACTCTGAGCACCCAGTCATCTGTTATTTTAATTCTCCACCTTCTTTCACTCTGATCTTGTGTCCTTGGCCTGCTGCAGTGTTCCAATGAAACTCAATGCAAGCTCAGGAAACAGCAACCCATCCTTTGACTGGGCACTTTACAGCCTTCCAGAGTCAACACTGTGTAGCCCCATCCTTATTTTGTTTTGTTTCTCTTTGGTAGTTTGGCTTCTCTTATTTCCTTGGCTTTCGGATGGAAACTATTCAGGATCCTCCTACTCTTACTCCTAGATACTTTTTGTTTCTTTACTTGCCCCATTAACACTCCTTTTGGCCTTGCATCATGAAACCTTTTGTCATTTAATCTCTCCTGCCCCTTTGCATTGTTGCAGGCCTTCCCTTTTGCTCTTCTTTCCCACCCTTTCACATGCTGAAAACCTAAAGAATTTCTAACTTTTTCCCAGTTCTGATAAAAAGTCACAGACCTGGAATGTTAACTGTTTCTTTCTCCACAGATGCTGCCAGACCTGCTGAGTATTTCCAGCACTGTCTGTTTTCATTACTGGTTAGTATTGAAAGATGGAACTTAAAATGGAAAGATATCAGGCCCTCATGACAAGCATTCTAGAAATCTGCAAAAAAGGCACAAGAAAAGAACATAAGAATATAAAAAATAGGAACAGGAGTAGACCATTCGGCCCCTCGAGCCTGCTCCACCATTCAATAAGATCATGGCTGATCTTGTGTATCAATTTCCACATTCGCATCTACCGCAGATAACCTTTGATTCCCTTGCCTAACAAGAATCTATCTACCTCTGCGTTAAAAGTATTCAATGACCCCATCAACACCATCTTCTAAGGCAGGGAATTCCAAAGTTGCACAACCCTCTGGAAGAAAAAAATTTCTCCTCCTCTCTGTAGCAGAGGCTCTGAGCAGCATTTAAAAAAAAAAATATCCTTGGTAGGGAAGTTGCTAGAGACTTGGGGGCTTTCCGATGAACTTTTGTTGAAGAAAGGAGAATGGGATTACACAGATAACTATAAACTCGCCTTCCTGCATGGAGTAGTTTCTAGAAGCTGAGATAAAAGTAATACTCACTTACCAAGATGTTAAACAAAGATATCTAGCAAATCAGGTCTGATGAATTTAAGAATTCTTAAGAAACTAAAGAAATGTACTATTAGTAGAAGTTATGAAGAAGGATTTTCAGAAAGAATTTAACGTACCATATAAAAGACTTGTAGATGTCAACATAGACACAAAGGGAGACAGCAAATGAGAGTAGTGACTAATGTATGTTTTTGGACTGGTGAGATGTAACAGTGGTGATCCTCAGGGGTCAGAGATGGAACCAATAAACACACACTCCAAGACCAAGCTTCATCGTTAGATGATACAAGGTTGGAGGCAGGGCTAAAAGGAAGGAATATTTAGATCTGAATACAGATGCAGCTCTATCCTCATTTTACAGTTATATATTCTGGCCTGATTTTTAATATTTCCATAAATAACTGTTCATGTTTCTAACAAAAATTACTGATGCAAACTGGTCATATAGTAATTACATCCTCCCAGCAGTGACAGTGTACAATGAAATGTATAACGGAAAGAGTGAACAAAGTGTACAGAGACAAGATTTTTATATTTATGATCGGAATTCAAATATAACTATCAAAATAGGAGCATGATTGACTTAACAGAAATACAAGCAACTTCAGGTGGATTATAAACAGCATAGAAGAAAAATTTAGCAAAATTTATTAGACATATATGGAGGGAAAAAGGAGAGGAGATATATATACACACACAAACAAACAGAAAAATGTAGGCAGTGTGATAAACAAATCTTTAAAAGATAGAAGGATAAGTGAATAAAACTTAAAAATGGGAGCGATTATAGGTTTTACACATGAAGAAAGTATAAACTAAAAGGCAATGCTAAATCTGTACAAATTGTTAGGCCACAGTTAGAATATTGCACTCAGTAAAGAAGAATAGGCAGAGGGTAAGAGAAGAGACCGATAAGAGGATACCATGGACGAGAGATATGTTAGTTATCAGGCCAGTCAGAGAATCAGAGGTTCTTTTCACAAAATAAAGATGATTAAAAAGGAGATATGGCGGAAATGTTCAAAAATATGAAGAAGTTTTGAGAAGGCAAATTACTAAATACTATTTCTACTGGTCAGTGAATATCTTGAGGGCATAAATTTATTCCCATTAAAAAGAACAAAAAAAAAGTTAAAAATCAGCTTCAAAGGGTATGGATAAAAGAACGGGGGATGCTATTAAGTGGATTGCACTCAGAGCTGGCATCAACACAATGGGTCAAATGGTCTTATCTACTGGAAAATTTGACATTCTAAGACTGTACTTCAGACGTAGCTAGAGAGAGTAATGAACTCAAGGGCATTTCTCAAATATGGCCAAATTTAAATGTAACTATATGTGCCTAATTTTGTATGCTTTGGTATATCCATGCAATGAATTGCAAATAAATATTTCTATGCCTTTAATCTGCTTTCAAAAAACATGAACCTAATATTCTGAAAATCTGAAGAATAGTTATACAGTAACTTTGTTTAACCTGATGCACAGCATATTGCAAGTACAGCATTTACATTCCTCAAGTCACACAACTTTGCCAGGGCAGCTCACTAAAATGTAAACCACAGAGAATCAATCTAGCCCACTTACTGAAGCTGCTTGGGAAGGATAGTTTAAAAATCAGAAATTGTGACAATGGCCTGCAATTTGCATTAATAAATAGCAAGGCTACCAACACTCTCTGTAATGACGGAATAAATCAGACAGCAACTTCTGAAGTTCTGAGCAATAAAACCTAGAAACCCAGAGTGATCCATCAGAAGCTTCATTACACTAAACACACTGATGGAGTCAGCATCAAAACACATGAAGGCCAGGAAGTTGTAATATTTACTCACTAAACACTCCAGAAAAGATTGGGGCCAATGTATTCAGGTGTAAGTGAATTCTTACTGGCACAATCATTCTTTGTTACTACCAAACAACCTGTCTGAAAATTTAATTTTACGAGTGGAGTCTCATTCCTTAAAATTTAATTGTTGGGAAACTTGAAATAAAATTAAAAGAATTTTGATTTTCTTTGCCTCATCTTGCTGAATCCAACTTTCTTCCCTTTTATTTTACTTTCCTTACATGATTTTGCAATTGAGAAGATGTTGGAAATAATTTGAATGTGAATTGGGAATATTTAAGGGCAAATTATTACTGAAACAGATTAGCAACAATGAAAAACACTTATTGGAATAATGACTTTTACTTTGTAATATTTTATTTCAAAGCCATACTAGAGTCTTTCCTTAGTGCACTTTTATACTAATTTTTACTTCCTGGTTTGGATTGTCTCTCTCAGAGAATTCTTAATCCGATTGGCAGAAGAGATATGCTGCTGCTTGCCCTGCTCAAACCCACTACAGGTCCTCTGCAAAGGATGTCATGCCAAAAAGGAACTCAAAATGCTGCAAGTTGCTGCTCAAGTTGGTAGCTGTAAATATCATGAATAGTGAGCACCGTACTTTGCCATAGTCTTTAAAAAGATAACATTTCAGTATTCAGAAAAAAAAAATCCAAAATAAATGTACTGGAGTGTGATTACGACTACAACAGCATTTCAATTAGTGGTTACTTAAACTGTTAGCCTATGGCTACATTGGTCCTAAAATTCCTTTAAAGATTTGCCACAAGAGGCATTTGCTCTTGACCACAGAGAATTATCTTCTAACCCTGTTATTCTTCAATTTTGCCTTTAAAGTTGTCGGTCATTCTCTGGTGATATAGTTATACTACATTTTCATAAAGAAAAAGTATGAAGAGGCAATTTAGCCTATTGGTCCCAATCCTTCCACAGACAGAACTAAGACCTTCATGAACCCCAATATCCTGTAGGAGGCCGGTAAACAAATGGTAAAGCTCTAAGTATTTTCTGCAGGTCATCAATCCATTACTACTAGTTGCATTCCAGAGGCCTCCCAGGTCCACCGAAAGTTTCCTACACCCATCCTCTATAAATGCTCCCAGGCCCAAGTCACATGCACCAACAACTAAATGGCATTAGATACAGGATCAGAAAATGCTACTGGGGTAGAAATGGGTAGAGGGAGGCAGTGGCATTGCGACTGGACTAGTAAACCAGAGACCCAGAGTAATGTTCTGCGAACCCGGAATTGAATTCCACCATGGCAGATGGTGGGTTTTGAATTCAATAAAAATCTGGAATTAAAGGTTTGATGATGATGACCACAAAACCATTGCCGGTTGTTGTAAAAACCCACCTGGTTCACTAGTATCCTTTAGGGAAGGAAATCTGCCATCCTTACCTGGTCTGGCCTACATGTGACATTAGGGATAGGCAATAAATGCTGGCCTAGCCAGCAATGCCCACATCCTATGAACAAAAAAAAAGTTCCTCAATTACAACCAAACATTTGTGGTCAGCAGATTCTTTTAGAGTTTCAGGCTGACACTGACAAAGAGAAGTCACAGCTTTGAAATCAGAGGGGCGGGGGGAGGAACAGAGCGAGAGAGGAACCGAGAGTGGGACTATTAAAGTATTGGAGAGACAAAGCAAAGTTTAGGCTTATACATATAAGGAAAACACTGGAGACAAATAAAGACAAGTGTGTCAGAGAAGCATAAAGAAAACAAAAAGAATGGAAACAGAAAGGAGGAGGAAGATCAGGAACTAGAGAGCTAGACTGGCAGAAGAGAGAATTGTAGCAAGATAGACACTTCACACCACCCCCCGTAACTTTTTGTCTGTGAGCAATGTCATAAGAATAACTACTCAATCTTGTTTCCAGATTGGGTTAACGGATTAAATTTGTGATCAAGGTGAATGACAGGACAGTAACCATCAACACACTTGTTGGTTTAATCCTTAACAATCTGTACATTTCTGGCAAAGAAATACAAGCAGCATACATTTTCTTTATAAGTTTTAAAGTCACCAACCAGATAGACAGGTCATCAATCCCAAAGCCAGCATAGCTCCAGCGAGCACGGTGAGGCGATTGTAGCGCATGGCCATAATAGCTGCTATGAAGAATGTCTTGTCACCCAGTTCCGAGACGATAATGACCGATATGGAAGCAACAAAGGCATGTATGAAACCCAGGTTTGTTTTGGTTACAGACTCATCGCTGACAACATTAGCCATAGGGTGTGGAGAAGATATTTTCTGCATAAAAAGAAATAGTGTTGAGCACTAATGTTACACAAAATAAATTCAAAGTTTTGAAAACTTAATCAGTGTCTTTAATTATTTATCCACCTGCATTCCCCTGAATTTGTTTTTTGACATGTTACGTTGACAAGTGGACTTTTCATGGTTTTACTCACAGTAAGCCAAATAATTTGCTGTTTTAACATGGTCTCTTTTGAGCATGTTTCGGGATCCATCTTGTCTAATCAGATGTCACCCAGACTTTGGCACTGGCCTCCTAACCAAATGGTAAACATTTCTGATTTTTTAAAAGCATCGTCAGTTTCATGATTTTCCTCAAAGAAGCTGTAGCTTATTTAGTCACATGGGCAGCGAGGAGAATTGAAATACTGTCTTTGCGCCTTTAGTCCTTGATATAATAGGTTTTGTTCAGAGTCACGTAAAAGAACAAGGTTCTGTCATCCTCACAAGTATGACCAAATTTTGGTCCCACAGAATGTTGTGGCAATGATTCTTCCACTGAGACAGGATGTTACCCGCACATCTGATTTTCTTATGCATGCCATGTTACACATTAAAGCAACTGAAGTGATAATTGTGGTGAAATTTTCAACGATTAGCTGCTTAGCTAAAGGCTTGTTTTTCTCAATAGGTTTGTTATGGTCAATTGTGATGGTGGGATTACAGCCAGCTTTTAAATTGAACTACTAGCGAGTGCATCCTCAACATCTTTATTTTGTCGTTTCTTATTTACGACATGCATACTCCAGTTTCAAACTTGACCTTTAGGCTTTTGGAAAATTTCCACCAACCTTATAACAACAGGGTATTGTGCCGCATGAGATGGTTTTACGAACTTCTTCCTGCCTCAATTCTTAATAACCTTGATTGCTAAATATTTAGCATAGAATTATAGATTCTATACAGCTCTGAAGGAAGCAATTCAGTCTACTGTGCTTGTGCTGGCTGTTGGTTTTCCAATTAGTCCCTCTCCCCTGCTCTTTACCTCTAACCCTGTAAACATTTTCCCTTTTAGGTATTTATCAAATTGCCATTTGAAACTTACTATTTAAACTGCTTTCACCAACCTTTCGGACAGTGCATTCCAGATTATAAGTCATTGCATTAAAAATGGTTCTCTCATGTCATCGCTGGTTCTTTTGCAAAGCACCTTAAATCGGAGTCCGTTTGTTAACAACCCCATTTCCACTGGACACAGCTTTTCCTCACTTTATCAAAACATCATTATCAAATCTCCTCTTAACCTCTGCACTAAGAGGAGAACCCCAGTTTCGCCACATCTCTGGCACCATTCTTCGAAATCTCTTTTGCATTCTCCTGAAGGCTAATCCTAAATGCAGTCCCCAGTATTGAACATAATACTTCAGCAGAATATTATGAAAAATTTAGCATAACATTCTTGCTTTTGTGCTCTATGCCAATATTAATAAAAATGCGCTCTATGCCAATATTAATAAAAGTATATGGGATCATTGCTTTTAACAGGCTTCAAAACTGGTTCTTCAAAGATTTGTGTACATACACCTCTGACAGCTATGTTCCTCCACCCTTTAAATTCGTATCGTAATTTGAAATTATATACAAGTCAAGGTCATTCATTTATATCAAAACGAGTAGTGGTCCTAATACTAGCATTGTGTTCCAGGATTTTGGCCCAGCGACACTGAAGGAACAGCGATATGGTTCTAAGTCAGGATGGTGTGTGGCTTGAGAGGGAACTTGCAGGCGGTGGTGTTCCATGCGTTGGCCATCCTTGTCCTCCTAGGTGGCGAGTTTAGAAGGTGCTGTTGAAGAAAGCATGGAGAGTTACAGCAGTGCATCTTGTAGATGCTACTGCTGCCACTGCGTTGGTGGTGGAGGGTGTGAATGTTTAAGCTGGTTGATGGGTTGCCAGTCAAGCAGGCTGCTTTGCCCTGGTTTGTGTCAAGCTTTTTGAGTGCTGTTGCAGCTGCACTCATCCAGACAAATGGGGAGTATTCCATCACACTCCTGACTTGCGTCTTGTAGATGATGGACAGGCTTTGGGGAGTCAAGTGAGTTACTCGACGCAGGATTCCTAGCCTCTGACCTGCTCATGGAGCCACAGTATTTAAAAGGCTAGTCCAGTTCAGTTTCTGGTCAATGGTAACCCCAAGGATGTTGCTATGCGGAGACAATGATGTCTTGATTGGGGAAACTGTAGACCCACTGGCTGCCTTATCAAGCTCCATGGAAAGTTTCATTTGTGCCTTTGTCATAACCTCTCCCAAGAGCATAGTTCTCAATTGACACTACCTTCAGTACTGATAAGGGGGCTTATTCCTGCTATTTTACATGGAATTATGCTATCAATAAAGAGAGTTGCTAATGTGCTGTCACCTAAAGCTAGTACTTATACATTCCTTAATCTTGCATTGGTTATATCTATATTCGCTAATCTGTTCCACTAGCACAGCACAGTAGTCCATAACTAACTCATCTATCACAGGACTAAAACACTAGAACCAGTACAGTTCATTCAGATTCATATTCTACCTCAATTCTGTGTTATTTTGCCGACTTTGGGTAATTTATCGCATAATGATACTTTGTGTCACACCTGATGCACATTAACTGCTCCTTGGCATTCCTGGGATTTGTTTGCATCTTATTGCTATTCCAATTTTATCTTCAACTTTAATGGCCAGACCTGCTAAAGCACTTCCATCCTCATTCCAACAGTCTGTAACCCTTCCATTGTACTAATACCTGTATCCAGTAAATGGACCATTTCAAAGAATAATCCTCTATTCTTTGCACCATGTCCCATTTATTCCACGAAGGCTACAGGAAATGACAATTTCTCCAGGAATTTTATCAAGGAAACAGACATCTGATCCAACAAGGAGTAGCTATAACAGGACTTCTTGTGTGCCAAACAGCAGAGAACAAGCGATAGAGAGCCAAGCAATCCCACAACCAACAGATCAGATCTACGCTCTGCAGGCCTGCCACATCCAGTCATGGCTGGTGGTGGACGTTAAACAACTCACCGGAGAAGGCTCCATCAATATCCCCAAACTCAATGATAAGGGGAGCTCAGCACATCAGCGCCAATGACAAGGCTAAAGCATTTGCAACCATCTTTGGCCAGAAAATGGATCTGTCTTGGCCTCCTTCTGAGGTCCCCAGCATCACAGATGCCAGTCTTCAACCAATTCAATTCACTCCACGTGACAGCTGAAGGCACTAGACCCGCAAAGGTTATGGGCCCCGACAATATTTCTGCAATGCTACTGAAGGCTTGCGCGCCAGAGCTATCCATGCCATAGCCAAGCTGCTACAACACTGGCATCTACCCAGAAATGTGTAAAATTGCCCAAGTATGTCCTGTCCACAAAAAGCAGGACAAATCCAACCTGGCCAATTATCACCCCAGTCTACTCTCGATCATCAGTAAAGTAATAGAAGGGGTCGTCAACTGTGCTATCAAGTGACACCTGCATAGCAATAACCTGCTCAACACTGCTCAGTTTGGGTTCTGCCAGGGCCACTAAACTCCTGACTTCATTACAGCCTTACTTTAAACATGGGAAAAAAGAGCTGAATCCAGGCGAGGAGAGTGTGATTGACCTCGACATCAAGGCAGCATTTGACAGAATATGGTGCCAAGGAACCCTAACAAAACTGGAGTCAGTGAGAATCAGGAGGAAAACTTTCCCTGGCTGGAGTCATACCTAGACCAAAGGAAGGCGGCTGTGGTTGTTGTACGTCAATCATCTCAAGCCCAGGACATTGGTGCAGCAGTTCTTCAGGGTGGTGTCTCAGGTCCAACCATCTTCAGCTGCTTTATTAATGATCTTCCCTCCATCATAAAGTCAGAAGTGGGGATGTTCGCTGATGGTTGCACAATGTTCAGCATCATTCGTGACTCCTCAGATACTAAAGCAGTCCATGTCCAAATGTAGGCTTGGGCTGATAAGTGGCAAGTTACATTCACACCACAAAAGTACCAGGCAATGCCCATCTCCAACAAAAGAAAATTTAGCCATCTTTCCTGGACATTCAATTGCATTAGCATCGCTGGAAAAAACAGAGACATTTTTTGTTGAAGCTATTAGTCTTGCACTCATCAGGACAATTTGGAATACCAAATGTAAACAGAACAAGAAGTTATACTGTATGAGAAGAGTGCGCTGATTGGTTAGCAAGGGGACTCTGACCGGTAGAGGCATTGCCATGGAGAATGCATCAGTTGATGGTAACTGACAGTTAACTGCCAAGCAGTGTTCAAAATTTAAAGCAGGCAGCTTGACTGATTTGTCAAGACACTGCCCTGAAGAATGAACCAGCAAATGGCTGTCACTTATTTTGTTTAGCTGAAACAGGCGCAGGGTGTGTACATTTTCTTTCTGCCTGCAAAGAACAGGGCCATGTACTAATATATGTAGCCTCCAGTGCATGTAAATATGCCACACTATGAGCTCAACTGAATCTAAAATGGCTGTCAGTATAATTATTAGCTCAGTGAGCAAATGTCCAATCGCAGAATCACAACTGATGTTGGACACTGTTGAGAGTTTTGCAAGCACAGTCTGGCTAGATATTGTCTGTACCTTGCCTGTTGTGAACAGTGGCTGGAAATGCTGCTCGATATGATCCGCCTGTCCTTGGGACATACAGCCTACATACCTAGCATTACACTGGCATTGCAATTCATATATCACATTACTCATGTGTGTTTTAGGCAGAACATCTTTTTGGCTTGGAAGCAGCATCCTGTTAATGGAGAATACCCACTTGTGTTGCTACTGCATAGCAGTAGCGTGAAATAGCTAGCTTCACCTGTTGCTCAAATTTCCCTCCCACTGTTTGCAATGGGCAAGTTACAGACTGTACCCAACCAGCCCATGCTTGCAAAACTCAAAACAGTGTCCAACATTAGGTGTAATTCCATGATTGGACAGCATTTGCTGAATAATCCTCAGTGTGCTTAGAATTACGCTGAAAACCAATTTGAGATAGCCAGGCAGGCTTGCAATGTCACGCATTTGCAAGTAATGGAAGCTACATGTGTTAGTACACAGGGCCCTGTTATTTGCAGACAGAAAGAACATGTACGTACATCACACCTGTTTCAGCTAAACAAAATAAGTGACGGCCATTCGCTGGTTCCTTCCTCAGGACAATGCCTTGACCATAGTCAAGCTGCCAGCTTTAAACTGCCAAGCATTGTCTGAAATTAACTGTCAGTCACATCAACTGGTGCATTCTTCATGGCAATGCCTCTACCAGACTCTACTTGCCAATTAATCAGCACTCTTCTCATAGTATAAATTGTTTTTCTCTTTACATTAGATATTCTTACGAAACGTCCTGATGAGTGCAAGACGAAAAGCTTCGACAAAAGGTGAATCTTTTTCAGCAATACTCAGGATCTGTACCAAACGACTATTTGCATTAGCATTGCTGAATCGCAAGCATTACTGAATCCTCCACTACTGACATCCTGGGGGGTACCACTGACCAGAAATTGAACTGGACTAGATATATAGATACTGTGGTTACAAGAGCAGGTCAGGGGCTGGGAATTTTGCACAGAATAACTTGCCTGATTCCCCAAAACCTGTCTACCATCTACAAGGCACCAAGTCAGGAGCGAAATGGAATATTGTACACCTGCTTGAATGAGTGCAGCTCCAACAATACTCAAGAAGCTTGAAGTCATCCAAAATAAAGTAGCCTGCTTAATTGGCACCCCATTTACCACCTTACACATCACTCCCTGCACCACCAACAGTTACAGCAGTATGTATCATCTACAGATGCACTGCTGCAACTCACCAAGTCGCTTTCAACAGCAATTTCCAAACCCTACACCTCTAACATCCAAAGGATAAGGGCAGCAGGTGCATGGGAACACCACCACCTGCATACTCCCCTTCAAGGGACAACAATCTTCAACCAGAAGTGCCGAGTGGATGATTCATCTCACTTCCTCCGGAGGCTCCCAGCATCACAGATGCCAGTCTTCAGTTAATTCGCTTCACTCCATGTGATATCAAGAAACGAATGAAGGCACTGGATACAGCAATGGCTATGGGCATGGAGGAAATCTGGAACCACAGCACACAATTTAAAAGTAAGTGAACGCCCATTTAAGATGGAGATGAGGAATTTCTTCTGAGAGCGATTAGTCTTTTTAAAAAAAAATTCATTCACAAGATGTGGGCATCGCTGGCTAGGCCAGCATTTATTTGACCATCCCTAATCACCCTTGAGAAGATGGAGGTGAGCTGCCTTCTTGAACCTCTGAACCCACAGTGCTTTTAGGAAGGGAATTCCAGTGTTTTGACCCAGCCAGTGTTTGGAATTCTCTTCCCCAGCAATTAGTGGAGGCTGGGCTCATTGAATGTACTCAAAGCGAAGTCAGGCAGATTTTTGATTGACAAAGGAATCAAAGTTTATTGGGGAATTGGGGAGGTGGTGGGGGGGGGGGGGGGGGGCGCGGGGCTGGCGGAGGGAGGGAGGAAAGTAGAATCACAACCCAAATAGTCACACAGTCTTATTAAATGGTGGTGCAGGCTCAAGGGGCAAATGTTCTACTCCTTTTTTTATGTTCTATGTTCTTATGTTTTAGGTGGCTCACCACCTGGTCCGCACTTCATCTACAAAGCTCAAACCAGAAAATAATATTCATAACTAACTAACTGATAGTCACAACATTCAAGGAACTCAACACCATCGAGGATGGAGCAGTCTGTTTCATCAGTAAACCCCTAATGGACTCACTGTACCTCGCTCCTTTCTCAACCACTGGTGAACTGTACTTTTACAGAATACACTCCAGCAACCCAACAAGCTTGCTTTAACTCCACCTCCCTTCTCCAAAACCTTGAGAACCAAGGCAGATAAGAGCAGAAACATCACCAAAGCACCATCATCTCTCATAAAATCAGCTCTCCATCTTTGCTGGGCCACCATACTGGAAATGTCTACCTTAAATCATTGTAGGTATACCATTACCATAGGAGTGTAGTGATTCAAAATGGTCCATCACTCCCATCCCAAGTCAACTAAGGATGAAGCAAAAAAAGGCTTTTCCATTGTGATCGGCATTGCAAGAACAGATTTCAGAAAGTTAGGATGTAATTTGTAGCTTAGACCATGAATAAGTTTGATAACATAAAAGGTTCATTTTAATAGTGTGTAGAAGCAGTGAAGTAACAATCGGATCTGAAATCTAGCTTTGATATAGCGTCACCCTAGTTCAGCCTGTAGTTCAAAAGTTGCAATGGGGCTTCACCCCGTAATCACCATGGAGATTGTGGGTTCAAACTACACTCAAAGACAAGCTCCATGCCAAACTGATGGAATGATACACTGTTGAACTTTAGACCAAAGGGCAACGCAGTGGGATTAGCTAGCCCCTTTAAAGAATTAGCACAGTTGGGCTGAATGGCCTCCTTTCTATGCTGCAAGTTGCTATGAAGTCTTGCCTACCAATCATAGTTCAGGTGGATGTGTAAGGGCCTACTGAAAGTGCAATCTCCCCAACTTAAGCTACTCCCTACAATCTTCTTCTCTGTCATAATATTAGGAGCTGGGTGTTTTCTAATTATTTCAATGTTCAGTTCCATTTACAACTCTTTCAATAATGAAGCAGTCTATTGGTACATAGACCAATAGCTGACAATGTCTATCATCAATAAGAAATCCAACCACTTGAATCCCAAACTTCAATAATATCAACAGTCCCTCTACCATTAACTTTTTGGAAGTGACTAACAACCAGAAACTTCAATTATATCAATATTAACACTGCATCATTCCATAGTTTGGCACAGAGTATCTTTGGACAAAATGAAGGGTGCAGGAGGGCATGCCAGGAGTAGCACCAGGGATACTGAAAAATGTGGTGTCAACCTGGTGAAGCTACAACTCAGGAATACTTGCATACCAAACAGTGTAAGCAGCATGCAAGAGAGACAAGTGATCCCACAACCAATGGATCAGATCTAAGCTCCGCAGTCCTATCACATCCGGTTGAGAATGGTGGTAGACAATTAAACAACTCACTGGAGGTTGCGGCTCCACAAATATCCCCACACTCAAATATGGGGGAACCCAGCACGTCAGTGCAAAAGATAAGGCTGATGCATCTACAACAATCTTCAGCCAGAAGTGCCGAGTGGATGATCCATCTCGCCTCCTCCTCCGGAGGCCCCCGGCATCACAGATGCCAGTCTTCAGCTAATTCACTTCACTCCACGTGATACCAAGAAATAGCTGAAGGCACTGGATACTGCAAAGGCAATGGGCCCTGACAATATTCCAGCAGTAATACTGAAGACTTGTGCTCCAGAGCTTGCCGCACCCCCAGCCAAGCTGTTCCAGTACAGCTACAACACTGGCATCTACCCGGCTATGTGAAAAATTGCCTTTGTCCCATCTACAGAAAACAGGACAAATCCAACCCGGCAATTAGCGTCCCATTAGTCGACGCTCAATCATTAAAGTGATGGAAGGGGATCAACCACCTTGTTATTAAGTGGCACTTGCTTAGCAATAACCTGCTCACTCACATTCAAGTTTGGGTTCTCCCAGGATCGCTCAGCTCTTGACCTAATTGCAGCTTTGGTTCAAACATGGACATTGGTTGGAGTCATACCTAGCACAAAGGAAGATAGTTATGGTTGTTGGAGGTCAATCATCTCAGCTCCAGGGCATCACTGCAGGGGTCCTCAGCATAGTGCTCTAGGCCCAACCATCTTCAGCTGCTTTAATGACCTTCCTTCCATCATAAGGTCAGGAGTGGGGATGTTTGCTGATGGTTGCACAATGTTCAGCACCATTCGCCTCTCCACAGACACTGAAGCAGTTCATGTTCAAATGCAAGACTTGGACAATATCCAGGTTTGGGCTGACAAGTGGCAAGTAACATTCATGCCACACAAGTGCTGGGCAATGACCACTTACAACAAGAGAGAATCTAACCATCAACCCTTGAAATTCAAAGGCATTACCATCACTGAATCCCCCACTATCAACATCCCAGGGGTACCACTGACCAAAAACTGAACTAGACTAGCCATATAAATACTGTGGCTACAAGAGCAGGTCAGAGCCTGGGAGCCTTGCAGTGAGTAATTCACCTCCTGGCCTCCCAAAGCCTGTCCACCATCTACAAAGCACAAGTCAAGAATGTGATGGAATACTCTCCACTTGTCTGGATGAGTACAGCTCCAACAAGAAGCCTGACACCATCCAGGACAAAGCAGCCCGCTTGATTGGCACCTTATCCACAAACATTCACTCCCTCCACCACCGATGCACAGTGGCAGCAGTGTGTACCATCTACAAGATACATTGCAGGAATTCACCAAGGCTCCTTCGACAGCACCTTCCAAACCCATGACTGTTACCATCTAGAAGGACAAGGTCAGCAGACATATGGGAACATCACCACCTGCAAGTTCCCCTCCAAGCTACTCACCATCCTGACTTGGAAATATATCGCCATTCCTCCACCGTCACTGGGTCAAAATCCTGGAACTCCCTCCCTAACAGCACTGTGAGTGTACCTACATCACATGGACTGTAGCGGTTCAAGACGACAGCTCACCACCACCTTAAGAGCAATTAGGGATGGGCAATAAATGCTGACCTAGCCAACGACGTCCACATCCCATGACTGAATTTCTAAACAGAGTTCTTCTTCACATTGGAAATGCCAATTTTTTTTTGTCCATCCACATGCAGTTGATCTGTGAACCTTCTTGAACCACTGCAGTCCTTGTGGTAATGATGTACCTACAATGATTCCAAGCAAACAACTCCAGAATATTGACTCAGTAAAGATGAAGGAATACTGATTATATGTGAGGACGGTGATGAAATTGACCTGAACCATTAGCTGTTTTTCTCTGCAGAGTTGCTGACTGTCCTAAGTATTTCTATTATTTTTATTTAAGATTTCCATTATCTTCAATATTTTGCTTTTGTAGTTTCTCAGGGTCCTAACCAACATTTCTCCCTCTATCAATCTTACCAAAACAGAAAACTGTTATGCTGCTTGTAAGATGCTGTTGTGTGCAAGATGCCCACTACATTTAGTGCATTTAAAAGAAATTCACAGAATGCCAAGCTATGGAAAGGCAAAAAGAAGTCACAATCCCATTAAAACTCTGCTTTACTGTGGGTGAAAGAGAGAACAGTTTCCTTCTCACGGGTGATCTTGTGATGTCAATGCAAACTTAGTGCCTTATAATAAGTCTCTTTCAGAGTGCTACACAAGAAGTTCTACTACTGGAAAACCAAAGAATACCTGCCAGTACAGTATTACATAAGTTTTATTGCCTTTGAGTCCAGGTTACTGAACAAACTTGTAATAATTACAGAATGCAATTCGCCACTGATTGGTACCTACCTCAAACAGCTTTTGCTCAAAGGAAATTTAAGAGCACTTCCAAATTTCTTACTCACCAAGCAGTAACAAAGGTGCTTCTACATTCTTGTTAAAAGCACTATTAGGAAATTCAAAGACATGGTTGCTAAGGAGATGTACATCTACATCTTTACTGGCAGCTTCACATTAAAAAAATCAAATCGATAAAATTGTCCATCAAGTGTTATCTGGCTGTTTGAATACTGTCATAGTTATCCAACCTATCCAGAAAACAAATGTTATCTTTCTCCCACATCCTAATACAGCAGAGGGATATCACCAGTGATGCATTTGTTCACTGCAGTTTGTTACCACTCCTTTTTGAAGCAGTTCATACCAGCACAACTGCTTTGTTTCACATCTAAAAAGGTACTAAATTTCAAATCGATGAGTCTTATTTTTAAGACTGTCTGTTTGAACACTCAGTCTACATCAGCTATCCTTTGTAAAGATGAGCGAAACTTGCATGGCACTTTTCACATTCTCAAGACTCATTCCAAAGTGCTTCACAACCAAAAAATTAATTCTGAATTGTAGTCACCTGTTGTAGAAGTGCAAATGGGAGAACGTTTGCATGTGCAAGGATTGTAGTTGAATATTCTGCTTACACATTTAAGTGGGCAAAAAGTGAAATTAATTCCACTAAAATTGCAATGAAAGGACCATCTTTAAATAGCGTGACTCCAATCATCAAGCTAGTTTGACTTTCCTCCTGAAGCATTTGACTATAATATTGAAAATTCCCAAGACAGGAGGTGGTCATATCCGTGGCAACTCTGCAAGAGCAACTCAACTCGCTCCACTCCTCCACCCTTTCTCCCTAAATCCTACAAATGTTCTCTTTTCAGGCACTTAATTCAGTTTTTCAAAGCTACAATTGAATGTGTCTCCACCACACACTCAGTGTATTCTAGATCCTAACGACTGATTCTCCACCTTTCCGGCAATGGGAACATTTTCTCTCTTTATTTAGATTGAACCCCCTGACATCTGATATGGCCCAGGGCTGATATCTGGGGTTTCATTCATCCGGATTGTTGGGGTAAAGCCTCTGGCTGTAGAAAGCCGAGCAGCAGCGGCACTGACACCACATCCTTCCCGGTTAAATGAGAGTCCGGGGCTTTCCCTTAGTTCTCCACCGGGCTGAAGTTGGAGCAGCTCAGCAGCGGGATCTCCCCCAGCCTGGCCCCCTGTGGCCCCCCGAGGCCCGAGAGTCTCCCCCGCCCGCCCGCTCCCGCTTCCCCGGCCTCACCTGCTGCCCGCTTTCCGCTTTGGGCGCTTTCTCCTCTTCTTGCACTCCGGTTGCCGTCGCCGACATGTAGCAGAGACTCAGCCAGAAAACCGCAGCGGCTGCCGCCGTCCAGCACCGGGCAGACATCGCTCCACACACAGGGAAGAGGGCGGGAGACCGCAGCCAGAAGCTAGCAGCAAGCCTTAAGGCCACGATCCCCACAACTGAGCCCTCAGTGAGCGGGGGCGACCACGGAAGAACTGGCCGGCTCTCACACAAACTTCACACCGCGACCCACATTCTCATTGGCGCCTGCCTGTCCCTCTTTACAGGTGATTGGATTATTCCACATCAGGTTCGGTTGCACCTTCCCTTGTGACGTCCCAACCGACCTGGTGGAATGGACAGGAAGCGCAGATCTGCGCATGCGTCGCAGTGCTGGCAGGCTCGATCTTCGAGCCCAGAGTGGTTCTTCTCATGCGCATGAACAGTAGCTCTATAGCTGTGGAGCAGTTTACCTGTCAATCCAAATCTGGGGAGCAGTCACAAACTCAGCCAGTCCACCATCTAAAAGGCACATCAAGAGAGTGATGGAACATGCTCCACTTGCCTGAATGAGTGCAGCTCCAACAACACTCAAGAATCTCAACACCATCCAGGACAAAATAGCCTGCTTAATTGGCACCTCATTGGCACACACTTACATACTGGCAGCAATGTGTACCATCTACAAAATGCACTGTAGGAACTCACCAAGGCTCCTTAGACAGCACCTTCCAAACCCACAACCACTAACACATTGGACAACGGCAGCAGACTCATGGGAACACCACCACCTGGAAGTTCCCCTCCAAGCAGCACACACATGGAATACAGCAGTTCAAAAAGGCAGCTCACCACCACCACCTTCTCAAGAGCAATTAGGGATGAGCAATAAATGCTGGCCTTGCCAGCGACGCCCACATCTCATGAATGAAAGAAAATGTAGAAAATGTGAATATCATTGCACATTCCTGTTATGACAATTTGAAATGCTTTGTAATGTTCTTTTAGATATCTTATGAATAAAGTATATTTTTTCAAAAAAAAAGCACTATGCTACTTCTCACCAAAGCTCAGTTTGCGTTCCGCCACGGCCAGTCAGCTCCAGACCTTATTACAGCCTTTGTTTAAAATTGGACAAAAGCTGAATTTCAGAGGTGAGGTGAGAGTCATTCTCATTGACATCAAGGGAGCAATCGGATGAATGTAAAAATGAAATTAATGTGATGGGTGGAGGGAGGTGGGGAATGGTGGAAGCTGTCCACTGGTTGGTATCATACCTAGCACACAGGAAGATGATTGTTGTTAGATGCCAATCATCTCAGCCCCAAGACATCACTTCAGAAATTTAATCAAGGCAGTGTCTTAGGCCAAGCTATCTTCAGCTGCACCATCAATAACCTTCCCTCTATTGTAAGATCAGAAGTGAGAATTGTTGCTGATGATTTCATTATTCAGTTCCATTTGCAACTTCTTAGATAGTGAAACAAAAACAAAGTGCTGGGAAAGCTCAGCAGGTCTGGCAGCGTCCGTGGAGAGAGAAACAGAGTTAACGTTTCAAGTCCAGTATTTCTCTTCTTTGGAACTGGAGAGAGATAGGAATGTGATGGGTTTTATGCTGTTAAAAAAGGGAGGAGGGGCAGGCAGAGCAAAAGAGGTCAGATACGGGTTAGAGGGCAGGGAAGATTAAATAACAAGAGGTCATGGAACACGCACAGATAATGAAGTAGTCTGTGCCCTTATACAGCAAGACCTGGAATACATTCAGGCTTGGGCTGATAAGTGGCAATTAATATTCATGCCACACAAATGCTAGGTAATGACCACTTCCAACAAGAATATAACCATCTCCCCTTGACATTCAATGGCATTACCATCATTGAATTCCCCCAACACCTTGCAAGCTACCGTTGAGCAGAAACTAAGCTGGACCAGCCACAAAAGTACTGTGGCTACAAGAGCAGGTTAGAGGTTGGGAATTCACCAGCAAGTAATTTGCTTTATGAATATCCAAAGCCTATCCACCATCTACAGGTCAGGAGTGTAATGGAATACTCTTCACTTGCCTGGATAAGTGCAGCTCCAACAACTCTCAAGAAGCTTGACACCATTCAGGACAAAGCAGCCTATTTAATCGGCTCTGCTTCCACCACCTTAAACATTCACTCCCACAACTACCAGCTCACAGTGGCAGTACTGTGTAATATCTACAAGACACCCTACAGCAATTCACCAAGGCTGCTTTGGCAGCATCTGCCAAACCTGCAACCTCGATGACTTAGAAGAACATGGACAGCAGGTGCTTGGGAATATGATCACCTGCAAGCTCCCCTTCAAGTCAGGCACCATCCTGACTTAGAAATATATTGCTGACCCTTCACTGTTTCTGGGTTAAATCCTGGAACTCACTCAAGAAAACAAGAATTAGGAGTAGGCCATTTGGCTCATCAAGTCTGCTCTGTCATTCCATAAGATCATGGCTGATCTGATGGAGGCCTCAACTCCACATGAGGGGCATAGATAAGTTAGACAGGAAGGAACTTTTCCCCTTGGTGAAGGGATCAATAACTAGGGGGCATAGATTTAAGGTAAGGGGCAGGAGGTTTAGAGGCGATGTGAGGAAGAATTTTTTCACCCAGAGGGTAGTGGGAATCTGGAACTCACTGCCTGAAAGGGTGGCAGAGGCAGAAACCCTCATAACATTTAAGAAGTATTTGGATATGCACTTGCAATGCCATGGCATACAAGGCTTTGGGCCTAGTGCTGGAAAATGGGATTAGAATAGTTAGGTACTTGTTTGACTGGTGCAGACTCGATGGGCCGAAGGGCCTTTTTCAGTGCTGTAGACCTCTATGGAACATTCCTGTATCCCTCCATAATCCTGGACTACCTGGTCAATCTAACTCAGCCTTGAATATGTTCAATGACCCAGCCTCACTGCTCTCTGAAGAGAATCCCGCAGACTAACAAGCCTCAAGAGAAAAAAAATTCTCATCTCAGTCTTAAATGGGAGACTGCTAATTTTCAAACTGTGCCCCCTACCTAGTTCTAAACTCTCCCACAAGAGGAAACATAATCTCAGCATCCACTCCCTAACAACACAGAGTATATCCCTATGCCACATGGACTGCAGCTGTTCAAGAAGGCAGCTCACCAACACCTTCCCAAGGCCAATTTGAGTTGGGCAATAAATGTTAGGTTTGGCAGTGACACCCAAATCCCATGAACTGCATCAGAAAAGCAGTATACCTTCACAAATATACTCTTAATGCAGCTACTTACCTCCAGAGAGTATTATTCTGATCACACTGGAACATGGCTTTTCACATTTGCTCTTTGCAGGAGTAGGATGGAAACTAATGATCAGTGTAGAACAAGGGAGTGGGGGTAGTGGAAAGAAAAAATGCACAGGATTGCTTTAGGGGCAAGAAAAACAGGCATGAATGAGGTGGAAAGAAGCAGTGACAGGAAAATACAACTCAGAGAAAGAAAATAAAGCAATGGGTGGGAATTATCAGGCATTATAGAGCTCAGGGGGCTAGTGTAGTAGAGTACACTACCACAATTCCATGCATCTTGTACAGAGCTGGGTATTCTCAATGGGAGGCAAGTATAATTAAGTTTATTTCTAAAAGGCAAATATTACAGAAAATGACACCAGAAGTAAGTGTGACACTTGAAGGAAATATACACTGTATGTGAGAGTTTTAATACATTTATTTTATAGCAATGCAGCTATAATTATCACAAACATTTAGTCATTAAGTCACAATCATAGTACAGATATTGTTATACAAAAACTATTTGGAACATTGACAACATACTGTCATCATGCACTGATAATTGCATTGCTGTAATCATTATAGATATTACAAAAATATACATTGTACAGAACTACAGCAAAACTGTATATGATCTGGAAGATCATATATGTATGATCTGAGAGGAAGGCACTTGATGGAACTGAATGGTCTGTTCTCATTCCACACTTTTGTTTGGTAACGACATCATAGTTGAGAAAAGCAAGAGAGCTACTGGGGCCTCTAACACTAAGGCTCAACTGAAAAAATCTTAATGTAATGAAAAGCTCGTATAAAACTACTTCTTTTGAAGACTTGCCTTTCATATGAAAGTTTAGCTTGTCAATTATAGCAATGTTTTCCTTAAAGTCCACTATTGCACAAATTCAGGCATTTAAAAAAAATCCAATTAATCAATGACAAAGTTCTATTTCAGTAAAGGATTAATGGACAGAAAGAATGTACGATAAGTTTTAAGCTGACTTCAGTGAATTTCATAGCATCAAATACAATACAATAACAGGAGATGCATCAAAGTATGTAAGGTATAGTACTGTATATGAAAATAGTATTAATATATAAAGGGTATGAATGCTTTCCGATTTTTTGGGTATGTGTCAAACTTTTTCACATAGAATTCATGGCATAAAATGGCCATCATCGCGTGGCTAAACAACACATAAAACACAACACACCACCAAGTAAGGTGTCGTCCTTCAAAGGTCACACTTATAGCAAGGTAGATCAGCAGTTCAGCCAAGTAATGTGGGCAGGAAACTACGTCAAACCAGTCACCATAGGGGATGCTATGCCTGAAGTTAATCACTTCGCCTGTATATTAACAACAGAAACAGTTCATTATGCAGGTGAAGTACATCAAATAAATCTTAGTACAGCTCATTGTTTAGCATGTAAATTTCAATTTGAAAATTATTCCAAACACCTAGATAATTGCTTCATAACTTTACCGTCATCAAAGGGGAAATGAAAAGTAACATACATTGAGACAAGTTGCTTTTTGGAAAGAAAAATCTCTAATGAATATCTTCTGGCGGAGGTTCTGAGTGAAAAAACTTAATAGATTTTTGATTGTCTGAATACAGAATATATGCCATGGTATTTGGGGAAAGTAAAGAGCTTATTACCTTCAGAAAGCTGGACGTCTACATCCTACAAAAAAGTACTTTTGCAAATTTCAACTGAATATCCACATCTATTCAGTTAAAACTGATGAAAATACAACATGTAGATATCAAATAACTGCAAATCTTAATGACCTAATTTAACTCCCTCATTACTACACAGAAGTTACTTTCACTAAATCTCCTCCTGTGTCTACATTATCCGTCTATTAGTTTCCATAGCTAGGCAGCAAGTATGCTCGTACTTCAACCTTCCATACCAGGTAGTAGAATGTGGTTTTTCATCTGTGGTTTCCTGAGCACTGAATTTCTTATTATGCCCATACCATTAGGATAAAATGCCCAGTGAAAGTTGGACATCTTTGTATTGTTAGGAGAGACGATCAAAAATCACAGAGGCTGAATCAATCTGGGCATACTCGTAGCTAGTGCTCTGCATATCTCCTAAAATGTGAGCCTTTCCTGTATACATTACTCAGCCAACAAAACTCTTGGGATATAAAAGAAAGATAAAATCTTTACAATAAATAAATAAATAAATAATTAAATAGAACAGATATGGCTGGGCAGGCAATGTGTTGCAGCTGTAGCGTGTGGGAGCTGATGGACACCAGTGTGATCCACGGTGACCACACCTGCAGCAAGTGTTGGCTGCTCAAGGAACTTCAGCCCAGAGTTGATGAGCTGGAGTCCGAGTTACAGACACTGCAACACATCAGGGAGGGGGAGAGTTACCTGGGCACTGTTTCAGGAGGCAGTCATGCCACTTAGACTAATTACATCAAATTTTATCCGTGGTCAGGGACAGGAGGGTGTGACTGCGAGTGAGGCAGGTATGGGGATCCAAAATTTAGCTTTGGAGGTACGAGGTTCTTGCTCCCGGTGTGGATGAGGGCACAGGCTGCAGGGAGGATGAGTGAACTGACACAGCACCGTGGTACAGAGCGCCATTCAAGTGGGGGAGAAGAGAAATCTAGTAGTAATAGGGGATAGCATAGTTAGGGGAATAGATACTGTTCTCTGCAGCAAAGACAGAGTCCCAAAGGCTGTGCTGTCTACCTGGTGCCAAGGTTAAGGACATTTCTTCTGGGCTGGAGAAGAACTCGGATTGGGAGGGGAAGGATCCAATTGTTGTGGTCCATGTAGGTACCAACGACATAGGTAGGACTAGGAAAGGGTTCCCCTGCGGGACTACAAGCAGCTCGGGGTTAAATTAAAAAAGGTAATAATCTCCGGATTACTACCTGGGTCATGACAAATTGGCGTAGGGTAAATAAGATTAGAGGTGTAAATGCGTGGCTCAAAGATCGGTGTGGGAGAAAGGAGTTCCGATTCATGGAGCACTGGCACCAGTACTGGGGAAGGAGAGAGCTGCTCCATTGTGACGGGCTTCGTTTGAACCATGCTGGGACCAGTGTCCTGGCGAATCGTATAACTGGGGTTGTAGATAGGAATTTAAACTAATTAGTCAGGGGGAGGGTTCATTGAAGGGAAGTTTTTTTAAAAATCAACAAGAAATGAGAGCAATGCTGCGAGTTAGTGAAGAGGCGAATGATAATCAAAGTGTGACAGGAAGGTGCAGAAAATATAAGTAGAAGAGTGCAGCAGAAATTAGAACCAGAATGTGTAATAATGGTAAAAAGTCAAAGCTTTAGGCTCTTTATCTGAATGCACACAGCATTTGGAACAAGCTAGATGAGGTGACGGCACAAATAGAAATATATGGCTATGACTATTACAGACCTATTACAGAGATATGGTTGCAGGATGACCATGTTAGGCCTTTATTCATTAGAGTTTCGAAGAATAAGGAGTGATCTTATTGAAATGTACAAGATTCTGAGGGGGTTTGACAGGGTAGATGTTGAGAAGATGTTTTCACTAGTGGGGGAATCTCGAACTAGGGGACATAGTTTTAAATGAGTGCCCCCTTATTCTGTAACTGAGATGCAAAGGAATTTCTTCTCTCAGAGGCTGGTGAATGTCTGGAATTCTCTACCCCAAAGAGTTGTGGAGGTTAGAACTGAAAGTATTTAAAGAGGAGATAGATAGATTTTTGAAATATCGGGGAGTTGAGGGCTATGAGGAGCTGGCACGAAAGAGGAGTTGAGGCCTGGGGCAGATCAGCCATGATCTTATTGAATGGCGGGGCAGGTTTGAAGGGCTGAATGGCCTTATATTAACAAAATTGAATTTCAACCTTGGGGGAACTTTATCTTCAGAAATCAACATTTCAGCTGTAGCCCAGCACAGAAACTCCATTGACTTATTTAGTTTTAATTGAATTTATATTATCATCTAATTCTCCCATTCCCCTATGGCTTAAGGCACAAAATAATATGATATTATGTGATAGAGACCAGAAGGTCAGGTTCAATTTGTCCTCTGTGTCAATTTAACAGATCTTAGCCTGGGCATAAAGTGGACACTATAATTGAACAGTGTCACAGGATTGGTTGGACTTCCACTGCTGATAATCATTCAGTGATGGTTGCTGGAAAATGTCCATGAATAAATATTGGATGATAGGATCACTCAGCTGTGATGCCCTTTACAGTAGGCTAGCCCACTAACACTTAATGTTTATGTTCACACATGAAGAATGGCACACGGACAAGGTCCTGGGTATAAAACTGTATCACACCATGAATCAGTGAATTGAAGGGATGAAATTAGAGAGGAAAAGTAACCTTCCAGTTACTAACTAAAATTAAGCTGTTTCTTCACCTTTCGGTCTGTCAGATCAAATGAATAATTATTACAAGAATCACTACAACATCGGTAACATTACATTTTACAAGATGTTTGTTAAATAGCATTCTTCATGTTATATTGATGAACTGAAATTTGAATGCATTTTTATGATTATTAAATAACAGGTGTTCATTCAGGAAATCATTACTGAATTTACAGAATGTAAAACAACTTTGCTTTTTTAAAATTATTCATTCATGGGATGTGAACGTCACTGGCTAGGCCAGCATTTATTGCCCATCCCTAATTGCTCTTAAGAAGGTGGTGGTGAGCTGCCTTCTTGAACCGCTTGCAATGTTATGGATGAGCAGGCAGGTTCACACTCATTTCTCGTTTACAGAAATATTGCGTAATGTTCTTACCCAATTTGTTCTTCCTAAGACTGGCCAGTATCACATGACTCTTGTGGTGGTGAACTGTCGCCCAGAAAAACAGCATTACTCCAGCTGCATGGTACCACTTCCCTTGTGCAAGCAGGTCTTGAATAGTGTACACTAAACAAGGAGGAAAAAGAATGATTAAAATAGCAAATCACATATGACCATTTTATTTTAGGTTGCATCTATACTGTAGCATTGGGGAAGAAAACCTGTTCGGTTGGTAACTATCAATTAACTAGCTAAGTACCCATTTGAATGTATAAAAGATAAAACAGTGAATTGGTTGCTCAAAAGGGTAAAAGAGAAAACAGGAGAGACAAGTACCAAAATAAAACTAAGATAAAAGCAAAAAACTGCAGATGTTGGAAATCCAAAACAAAAACAAAAATACCTGGAAAAACTCAGCAGGTCTGACAGCATCTGCGGAGAGGAACACAGTTAATGTTTTGAGTCCGTATGACTCTTCAACAGAACTAAGGAAAAATAGAAAAGAGGTGAAATATAAGTTTGTTTAAGGTGGGGGTGGGACAGGTAGAGCTGGATAGAGGGTCAGTGATAGGTGGAGATAACCAAAAGATATCATAGATAAAAGGACAAAGAGGTGTTGAAGCTGGTGATATTATCTAAGGAATGTGATAAGAAAGGTACAGATAGCCCTAGTGGGGGTGGGGTAGGGGGAAGGGATCGAAATAGGCTAAAAGGCAGAGATAAAACAATGGATGGAAATACATTTAAAAATAATGGAAATAGTTGGGAAAAGAAAAATCTATATAAATTATTGGAAAAAAGGGGGATTGGAAAGGGGGTGGGGATGGAGGAGAGAGTTCATGATCTGAAATTGTTGAACTCAATATTCAGTCCGGAAGGCTGTAAAATGCCTAGTCGGAAGATGAGGTGCTGTTCCTCCAGTTTGCGTTGAGCTTCACTGGAACAATGCAGCAGGCCAAGGACGGACATATGGGCATGAGAGCAGGGTGGAGTGTTAAAATGGCAAGCGACAGGGAGGTCTGGGTCATGCTTGCGGACAGACCAAAATAAAACTGTTGGAAGAAGCCAGTCTTAGTCTTTATCCTTATTTCAAGCAGGTATTGGGATTTTATCAGTGGTAACAGAGAATGGTTCCTGCTTGTAGTAAAAGATTGGAAACTAAATTTTCTTTAGACAAAAGACTGTATTTGGGGTTAGCTTTGAGAGGAGTGGTTTTGGATTAACTTTGGCGGGATGAATCAAAATGTAGTTTCGGAGGTATGATTACCCACCGATGTTTTCTGAGAGTAAACCCTATGAGCAATGGAACAATGAAGTAACTACGTGGACACCGGTTACGTCTTTACCGAAGAAAAAACAAGGAATGGCCTTGAAAAAACTCAGCAGGTCTGGCAGCATCAGTGGAGAAGAAAAGAGTTGACGTTTCGAGTCCAATGACCCTTCAACAGAATGTGTTCTGTTGAAGGGTCATTGGACTCGAAACGTCAACTCTTTTCTTCTCCACCGATGCTGCCAGACCTGCTAAGTTTTTCCAGGTAATTCTGTTTTTGTTTTGGATTTCCAGCATCCGCAGTAGTTTTTTGTTTTTAAGGAATGGCCTTGGCATTTTCATTGCCATACAAAAGCAAAATAAGATGCAAAGTATTTATGGAGTTGGAGCCTGAGCATTTGAACACAGATGAAGGTTTGGAAACATTATTAGATTTTATGGATAAGATCTACAAGATGGATGACTTATTAAGTACTTACAAAGCTTGGCCAGATTTTGACAAATTTAGAAAGTGGAGGATAGTTCCATAGAAGATCACATAATGGAATTCAGTAGACTATATGCAAGACTGCAAACATTCTGTCTAGAAATTCCCCAATCAGTGCTGGCATTTAAATTACTGTACTGTGCTAAGTTATCGAGTATGGACAGACCTCTAGTTTTGACGAGAGTTAAATTTACAGAAAGACACACTCTGCTAGGAAAGATGACAGAAGCTCTAAAAAAATTCCTTGGAAAACATTCCTTTCCGACAGCGCTCATGGCGCAAATGAGTCATTTGGCAGTAAAACAGAAAATGGAGAATACAATGTTAACAGAATGGCGAGATCGTCTAGAAGTAGGGCACAGGTGTCAGTATGAAAGGAGATTTGTAACTATAAACAATGAGGACAGAGACACCTTTGACAATTATGGCAGGAGAAAAGAATTGGGGATGTACAACAAAAGGATGAACCCCAGAAATGCCCAGGGTGTGGTCAATTGGTCTTTTGCGATTCAAAATACCATTATGCAATGAACAATATAATAAGGTGTTCGAAATTAAACATGGGATAGAAGACTCTGAAGATGATGATGGAGATATTGACCAAAGAGAGGGCTTTCTATTAGTTACAAGAAGTTTCAGCCCTGTGTTGAATGTCTTGGTTGCAGAATTTTTTAACTGTGCGGTGCTAGATAGTGGATGCACGTCTATAGTCTGTGGAATAGACTGGCTAAAATGCTAACAAAAACAAAAATTGCTGGAAAAACTCAGCAGGTCTGGCAACATTGGTGGAGAGAAATACAGAGTTAATGCTTCGAGTTCGTATGACTCTTCTTCAGAACTAAAGAGAAGTAAAAACGCAGTGAAATATACACTACTTAAGGGGGGTGGGACAGGTGAAGCTGGTTAGAAGGCCAGTGATAGGTGGAGGCAAAGGAGAGATTGCAAAAGATGTCATAAACAAAAGGTTGAAGGGGTGTCCATGGTGGTGATACTGGCTAGAGGAGGTGCTAATGGTTAAAATGCTACCTCAACTGCTTAAATGACAAGGACTGGAATAAGGTTAAGGAATTTGAGAGTTTCACCAGTTTTAGATTTGGAGATGATAATACCCTAAAATCTTTAAAAAGGGTAGTGATTCCCTGTAACATAGCTGGAGTCAATCATTTCATCAGTATGGACACAATGTCTCGCAAATACCGTTACCATTGGCCATTGAGGAAGAAAGTGCAAATGAAGCTAGACATGGAGAATGACAAGGCTCTTGTATCTGGAAAACCTGTGGATTTGCAATTTACGCAATCTGGACACTCTTGGATTCCTTTAATGAAACCTAACTTTTCTACTAAGGAGGTTAAGAAGTGTTATTAGCATCAGGGACTAGGAATTTGGAAGACAAAAAGCAAATTGCGTTAAAATTGCATCGGCAGTTTGCCCACCCTTCTTCGCAAAGGTTAAAAATTTTGCTAAGGGATGCAGGAATAAGGGATGGAGAGTTATAATGTTATAGAGGAGATAAGCAATAGATGTGATATACGTAAGAAATACAGAAGGACATCGTCGCAGCCCATAGTGAGTCTACCCTTAGTGAGGGATTTCAATGAAGTTCTGGTGATGGATTTAAAAGGTGTGGGATAAAGAAAAGAACATTTTTATTTTACATTTCGTAGATTTGGCCACAAGGTTTAGCCAGTCGGCAATCATACACAGTAAAGAAATTAAAATAATTGTGGCTCAGGTAATGGAAAAGTGAATTGGGACCACTGGCAAAATTCTTCACTGATAATGGGTGGGGGGGGAGGATAAGTGCAAAAACATGAATACCGCAGCAGAAAGCCCTTTTAGAAACTGTGAAAGGAATCACGCAGCGATAGATGAGATGCTTCGTAAAATATTGGCAGATAGACTAAGCTGCAAATTAATATCTGCTCTACCATGGGTTGTTCGTGCCAAGAATTCACTGCAGATGGTTGGGGGCTATAGTCCATATCAGTTGGTTTTTGGTAGAAACCCCAAAATTCCTTCAGTTCTGAGTGATCATCCCCCAGCTTGGGAGGAAACTACGATTAGCTCTACTTTTCCTGAGCATTTAAACGCACTACACACGGGTAGAAGAGCATTCCTTAAAACTGAAGTTTCAGAAAGAATTTAGCAAGCTCTAAGACGCATGACCATCAGAAATGATTTTTAATAGGGAGACATGGTATACTATAAAAGAGAAGGACTTAATGAGTGGAAAAGTCCAGGAAAGGTTACAGGTAAAGGTGGTAAAAAAGAGTCATTTACAGCATGGGAGCCAGACTATTCAGGTACACTCATCGAGGTTAGTTGGCACGGATTACAAATTTGCGAGTCAGGAAAGGGTTGTAGGAAGGGATGAGAAACCATGTACTTCTCATACCCATATGTTGCATGACTGAGGACCAGGCTGCTGAGGCTGACAGGGTATCTGGTGGACACAGTAATTCTGACGAACAAGATGAAGCAATTTGTCCAAGAGGGCAACTGCCAAAAGCTGGCACTAAAGTTACATGCCTGCCAGAAGTGGCTAGTCAAATGAAGGGATGCAACGATTGTTGGTAGAGCAGGGAAGGCCACTGAAAAATATAAAAACTGGTTAAATGTATGAGATAAAGGGCAGGAGGTTAGGCCTATGGATGGGGAATATGAAGTACAAAAATGGAAGACATAAAAACGCAGTATCAGTTCAGACAGTGGGTCTGGGAGTGACCATGCCTCTAGGAAGAGATCACGAATGATTGAAAGATCAAAAAATAGTAGAGGGGGATCAAGCAGTAACAGTCCAGAGTGTGATAGAAGGCAGCATAGAGGGCATAGCTTAATAAGGTCCAGGAATATGACAGACTAGTTCTGCTACAAGGAGCAGAAGCCCATGTGATCGAGAAGTCTTAGTAGCTTTAAACAAATTAGATGACAAATTAATAAAGGATGCCAAACTACATAGTTGGAAAGAATTTGGAGTATACACAGAGGTGCCAGATAGGGGACAACCAGCTCTATCTCACAGATGGATATGCATGGAAAAGGTGCTTCAGGTGCTGATAGGACTTATAAAGCTAAAGCCAGGCTTGTGGCATGAGGTTTTGAAGAAAAATTGGGTGACCAGGATATACCCACGGCAGGAAAAGTTATTCAGAAGATCTTCTTGGCTCTGTTCGCTACAAATGCTTGGGAATGCAAGTCAATTGATATTAAAGCTGCCCTTTTGCAAGGACACCGACTTCAAAGGGAAGTTTTCCTCCGTCTGCCGAAAGAGGCGCCAAACGCAGGAGGGACACTCTAGAAGCTAAATAAATGCATATACAGTTTAAAATGACGCCTCCAGAGTTTGGTATTTCTCAGTGAGGTCAGTTTTGTTAAAGTTGGGCTATCTTCGGTTGGAAGCAGACCTGGCAATGTTTTGTTGGCACCGTGGAGGGAAACTTGCAGGCATCTTTATGATGTATGTAGATGATTTTTTGTGGGGTGGTAGTAGCGAATTTGAAATGGTTGTCATTAATGGGGTTCAGAATGGAGTTCAAAATTGGAAGTCAGGCTTCTTGTGTGTTTAAATACATTGGATTGGAAATCAGGCAGAGCAGATCACAAGTCACTCTACATCAGCAATCTTGCTTGGAGAATGTCAATCCCATTGCAACTAGTTATAGTAGGGCCTCCCAGAAAGATACAGCAGCTTCTGAAACAGAAAGAGAGGAACCCAGGAGTCTAATTACATAATTTAATTGGCTAGGCAAACAAAAGGCCGAATGTCAGTTTTGACGTTTTGGAATTGAGCACTAAAATGAATGATCAAGGTTGAAGAAACAATTTAAGTAAGCAAAACATTAACAAAATTAAAAATGGAGCAGTGTGTTTTGAAATTCCCATCTTTGGGTGATCTTAGAAAAACTGTTAAACTAAATACTGTTTAGTGACACGTCTTATGCAAATCTATGATGGATTTTTCAGTGAGGGAGGATTTATAATATTTCTCAGTGGAGGGAAAGATAAACATTGTCCTTTAGCATGGGGAACTAAAGATACGTCAGTAGTGGGGACTCTCGCTCTTGTTGAGGCTGTAGATATGGCATTCTTCATATCAAAGATGCTGGCAGAAATTTTAAATGGAAACGGGTATTCGGGAACAGTACCTATCGAATATCTTATAGACAATAAGTCACTTTGGAAAAGTGTTCACTCTACCAAGTGGGTTAACGAAAAGAGATTGCGAATTAACATTGAAAGCTTAAAATAGATGCTAGAGAACAAGGAGATTGCCATGATCAAATGGATTGATAGCAGCTACCAATTGTCCAACTGCTTCAAGAAAAGAGGAGCAAGCTCCAAAAAGTTATTGGAGATCCTCAAAGAGGGATGTCTTTTAATTTGAGAAGACCTAAAAGGAATATTCTTTTTGTGTGGACATTTCTATACATGTGTTTTTTTTTAAAGAAGGGGGAGGAAGGCGGAGTTATTGAATGAAAAAATACATTGATAATTGTGTTATGGAAAAGATGATCCATCTTTATTTATTTTTGATATTTATACTTGAGGGTTACTTTCATCTTAAGAAGAAGGGAATCTGTTGGGGAAGGGAATAGTTAACTCACAAGAAGTTCAATTGGTACTTATCAGTTAACTAGCCAAGTACCATTTGAATGTATAAAAGAGAAAACAGGTGAGGCAAGTTCTCTGCAGAGTTTTATGCACCAAAATAAAACTCTGTTGGGAGAAACCAGTCTTAGTCTTTATCTTTACCAGGTTTTGGGACTTTATCATGCATCAACCAAATTCAGACTCATGGTATAATTGGACACAATGAAACCGATCCACTAGCCAGGCAGAATCAGCTCTCTAATATTAAAACTTTGAAACAAAAAGTTTATAAAGTGTCTAAACTTTATATGTTTAAAGTGTATATATAACCAGTGCGAATTCAAATGGCTTCCTGAAAGGGTTCACACATATCTTGGATTTAGTGTGCTCAAGAATCAGATCAGGACATGACACTAAGTTACACTGCACTTCCATATTGATGTCCACCCAAAATTAAAATAGTTGCAATTTATTTTTATTAATTCATGAGATGTGTACACCTCTGGCTAGGCCAGCATTTATTGCCCGTCCCTTATTGCCCTCGAAAAAGGTGGTGGTGAGCATAACTTCATCCTTAATTTAAACACTGCACTTCACATCCTGATTTGCACCTTTAACTAAGCACAAAGAAGCAAGGATAAACAGAATAACATCTCAGTATGATACAGCACAGAGAACTGTGACTCAGCTTATCGTATCTGTTCTGGATGTTTTAGTCCCATGACACTGCTCTTTCACCATAGCCCTGTAAAATGTTCCCCTTAAAATATCTGTTCGACTCCCTTTTAAAAGTTATTACTTAATTTAATTTGACTATCCTTGCAGGCAGTGCATTCAATATCATGACTCGCTGCAAATTAAGAATTCTCATCTCACCTCTGATTCTTTTGCCAATTATCTTAAATCTGTGACCTCTTACCAACCATTTTGCCACTGCAAAGAGTTTATAATTTTGAACATCTCTATTAAATCTCCCCATAACATTCCCTTACAACTTCTATGTCTCTAGTCTCTTCACGTAACTCAAGTATTGCATCCCTGGTATCATTTAGTAAATTTCTCCTTCATTCTCTTGAAGGCCTCAACATCCTTCTTAAAATGCGGTACCCAGAAATGAACACAATACTTGGCTGGCAACTAACCTCAAAAGGTTTAGCGTGCTCTTCCACCTCTATTAATAAAGCCTAAGATCCTACGTGCTTTTAACAACCAGCTCAACTTGACTTCCCACCTTCAGATTTTTGTATATGTACAGACCAGATGTCTCTCTGTTACTTCACACCTTTTAAATTGTACCATTTCGTTCATATTACCTCTCCACATTCTTCCTAAAATGCATTACTCTACACTTCTCTGCATTAAATTGCATGTCATCTTTGCCAGTGTGTCCAAGTCCTCCTGGAGTCTGTTACTATCCTTCTCACAATTTACTGCATTTCTCAGTTTCATGTTATCTGCAAACTTTGAAATTATGTGCTGCACACCAAATCCAGGTCAAATATCAAAAAGGGCAGTGGTCCGAATGCAGACTCCTGGAGAACACCAGTGTGTAATTCCCTCCCATCTGAGAAACAACTTTTCACCACTACTCTCTGCTTGCTGTCTCATAGCTACTTTGTATCCATGCTGTTCCTGCCCTTTAATCCCATGGGTTTCTACTTTGCCAACAAGTTTATTATGTGGTACCTTATCAAATGCCTTTTGAAAGTCCATATATGCAGTATGATAGAGTGATGCTGGTATAACAGTAAGTGGCTGCTATGCTGTAGAATTATTCCGCAGGGATCGTTCCCTCCGGGACACCCTGGTCCACTCCTCCATCACCCCCTACACATTCAACCCCCTCCCAAGGCAGCTTCCCATGCAACCGCAGAAGGTGCAACACCTACCCCTTTACTTCCCCCCTCCTCACCATCCAAGGGCTCAAACACTACTTTCAAGTGAAGCAGCACTTCACTTGCACTTCCCTCAATTTAGTCTACTGCATTCACTGCTCCCAATGGGGTCTCCTCTACATTGGAGAGACCAAACGCAGACTGGGTGACCGCTTTGCGGAACACCTTCGGTCTGTCTGCAAGCATGACCCAGACCTCCCTGTCGCTTGCCATTTCAACACACCACCCTGCTCTCATGACCACATGTCCGTCCTTGGCCTGCTGCAATGTTCCAGTGAAGCTCAACACAAACTGGAGGAACAGCACCTCATCTTCCAACTAAGCACTTTACAGTCTTCCGGACTGAATATTGAGTTCAACAATTTCAGATCATGAACTCTCTCCTCCATCCTCACCCCATTTCCGATTCCCCTTTTTCCAATCATTTATAATTTTTTTTTTACAACTATTATTTTTTCTTTTCCCTCCTATTTTTAAATTTATTTCGATCTATTGTTTCATCTCCACCTTTTAGCCCATTTTGATCCCTTCCCCCCACCCCACCCGCACTAGGGCCATCTGCCACTAGCTTGCTTCCCTTGATGTCCCCATTAGCGCATCCTTTAGATAATATCACTACCGTCAGCATCCCTTTGTCCTTTTGTTTATGACATCTTTGGCAGTCTCTTCTTGGCCTCCACCTATCACTGGCCCCCTATCGAGCTCTCCTGTCCCACCCCCTTCTACCAGCTTATATTTCATGTCATTTCTATATGTCTTAGTTCTGATGAAGGATCATACAGACTCGAAACGTCAACTGCATCCCTCTCCGCAGATGCTGTCAGACCTGCTGAGTTTTTCCAGGTATTTTTGTTTTTATGCTGTAGAATTATTTCAGTCTGGCTCAGGACATATAGTTAAGTGGAAAATGCAAGCGAAGCTATAAATTGGATTAATTAGTGGCATTATAGGAGACCAAATCATCAATAGGCACCTGTACCCAATAGAATACCATAGAGTGTATCCTTGCTACTTACAAAAATTCTTTATTATAAATAATACAAAGTTACTTCAAATCAAAATGCAGATTTACTGGTGAAAGCAGAAGCACTGAGTATTTTGCAGTGTTTACCAAGGAAGAGGACTTTACCAAAGCTAAGGTAAATAAGGGAGCTGCCAGGATATTGGATAACATAAAAATACATAAAAAGAGGCACAAGAAAGACTGGCAGTACTTAATGATTTGAACTTTGGGTGCAGGGCACAATTTGGAGATTTGCAGATAACACAATAAGTAGAAACATTCTAAACAATGAGGAAAATAGTAAATAACTTCAAGCAGATATAGACAGGCGAGCACGTGGCAGACAAAATTCAATGCAGAAAAGCTATCCACGTACATACTTAAATTATGTATATAAAAACTTACCTTTGGTCCCAAGAACGGGTCCTTCACAATGCACCGTTAAACCAACAAGCACGTAATAAACCAAACCCCAGCAATATTGTACCAGGTGAACAACTCCATTTGAAAACACAGAGGTAAAGAGGCACTCTATAAGACGTCGAGCGGCCTGCATACACAACATCATTTGAACCAATAGAATGGACAGTTCATCACCTGAGAAAGAAACATAAGGCTATTAAAAAAAGATGCAAGTTTAAAATATACGCCAATAACTGTCCTTAGCCTTGCTCATATTTGTCCAATAGTGTGTTTGCTTTGGCTCAGTAGTTGCACTCTTGTCTCTTAAATCAAAAAGTCAAATGCCCCACTTGGGGCTTGAGCAGAACTCACGTGCAGTGCTGAGAGATTGCTTTACTGTCAGAGGTACCAGATAAGATGTGAAACCGAGGCCTGTTCCATCCTCTTAGGTAGATATTAAATGATTCATGATACCAGTCGAAGAGAGTTCTCCCTGGATAAATTTTGACCAGGTCACAATCAAAATCACTAACAGATCATCAAAACAATTTTCTCATTGCTGTTGTGTGACCTTGGTATGCGCTATTTGGTGACTGCATTTCTCTACATTACAATAGTAACTACACTTCAAAAGTACTTCAATGCTCGTGAAGTACTTTGGGAGGTCCTGAGGTTGTGAAAGGCACAATAAATGCAAGTTCTTTCCTTCTTGTGTACTACTTTGGATTGGAAATTGGTTACAAGATTCAATGTTATCACAGTTGAAAAGTGGTGCCATACTTCATTTCTTTATTCCTATATAAATAAGCCAGAATGTTTGCTTAAAATGTAACTCCATTGAAATTACATTGCAGCATAAAGATAAACTTCCTTAATGAATACTGGATAAATTATACTAATTCTAGTTACAATATCCAATTCCAATAATTAATTCTATTCTGCATTTACCCTACAGATCCCCCCCATTCTTCTGGTTTCCTGCGTGCAAGAATTGAGAATCTTATTTACAAAAGGCTTTAACTTATTCATTACCACCCAGTGTTGTCAATGCACTGTTGCTTTTAGAATCAGCCTGATACTGTTTTATTTGTGCAGTAACAAGAAGTACTTTAATACTTGCCAGAGGTTAAGTGCAATACATTTCCACAAAGCAAGCTGAGCAGCCTTTGAAGCCAGGTTGGGAATGGGTGGCCCAAAAAGAGACTTCGACAAGTAATTCCAAGTAGAAGAGAATTCCAAATCACTGAAACCACATAGAAATGAGCAAACCACCTGTAGAAAACGTAGCAGAGCAAAGTCATTCTGTTAACTGTAATTATATCTAAAAGAAAAACATTTTATGAGAATTTCCTGAGCTCACATAGTATCAGGTGTTAAGAGCTAGGAATGGAATATTTTCTGCTTTTTACACCTGATATCAGGAACAAACTCCCACAGGTCATCCTACGGCACAGATTCAATGCAGAATAGTATCGCTTGCTCCAATATAGCAAGTTAGTTTAGACCCAAACTCTCATTCATCAGTTAGGCTGTTTTGTTCCAATTTCCACTATCATTCTTACAGGTCTGCATCAGTGAAACTGCCAATTTAGAGTCAAGAGTGTCACATTGTGATTACTTTTGTGCTGTAACACCAGAAAATAAATTGAGGCGGCTTGATCTTCGTATGTTTAGGACTCTTGCAGCAGCATATTTCTATTGCATCATTAAGGCTCATAGGGAGGAGAATTCCTTTTGAAATGTCACTTCTATTACAATACAATTTTCCACTTTTGAACACAGTACCTTCGGGTCAGGTACAACACAATATCTGAAGCGGAAAAAAGGTCTATTTATATTGCAGACTTCTTCAGGACATATTTCTGTAATGTAGCGTGAAGGTCTGAGTTCTGTGAAAACTTGATCATTTACATTGGAAGGTAAGATTCCACAGTACCAGATAACAGAAATCAGTGTATATCCTAGCACAATTGTACTAAAGTCCACATTCATAACTTTAGCTTCCTGGCCTCTATTTTCCCCCTAAAGACCATGGAAATAAAGTGTTGATCTGGATAGCCAATAGATCCACTGGCAGCTAGAAATGATGGCTCTTGTGGAATCCATCACTTTATGTGGGTCTTGAAACTTGTGAAGTTAGCGCTGCCGTCTTGAATTTATTGTTTTACCATCAGAAGCATATTCTAATGGATGAGATATAAAGGCACTTCTACTTTAATCTTTGTAACTGCATCACAAAGTATCAATACTAGATTTTTCTGCTTCCTAAACAAGCTGTGTTTTTGACATTTGTGTACTATTCAATACGGAATACAGGAAATTTTACCCTCATACTCACTGGGAACTGAATTGGGTCCTTTCTAGAATCCTTACTACTGTCACAAGAAAATTTCATCCCATAGTCTGAGGGAGATTGAAACCCAGAGATAAAATGAACAGTATGCTAACCTATTAAACTAACTAGTCATCTATGACAATGTGTTACTGATTCTTGTCTTAGAATCAATCTAATAATTGTGAATGAAACCAAAATAGCGCAGATGCTGGAAATCTGAAATAAAAACAGAAATTGCTGGAAAAACTCAGCAGGTCTGGCAACATCTGTGGAGTGAGAAACAATTAATGTTTCGAGTCCGTATGACTTCTTCAGAGTTCTGAAGAGTCATATGGACTCGAAACATTAATTCTAATAATTGTGAAACTATTCAGTACTGCTATGCCCTGTACAACATTGATTTCAACAGAACAAAAATCAGGCCGATTCTACAGAAGACACAAAGAGTATTATCATACAGATAGCAAGTTGAAAACCAACGCCTGTGTTTGCAGCTAATAGCAATTTATCAAGGGAAAAGAACCTGTGTAATTATCCAGGAAACTAGGTATTGGTCAGATTAAAGTAGTACCAGCAGACAGATAAAACCTTAATAGAGTGTCAAATTGAAATGGTCAGTAGCGTGGCCATAATCACCTGGTGAAATTCCCAATTATCAGAGTTTTCTACATACTTCCTCACTCACTCACTTTTCCAGAACCGCTTTGTCCAATTCAGGGTAACAGGGAGGCGGAGCCTATCCTGAAAGGCAATGGGCACTAGGCAGGGTATACCCAGGTTGGGACACCAGTCCATCATAGGGCACGCACACAGTGAGGGGCAATTTACCATAGCCAATCCATCCAACCAGCACGTCTTTGGACGATGGGAGGAAACCGGAGCAGCCAGCAGAAACCCACATGGACACGGGGAATGTGCAAACTCAACACAGGGACAGAATCAAACCCAAGTCCCTAGAGCTGTGGGGCAGCAGCGCTAGCCACTGCACCACCCTCTACATACTTCGTATTTTATGAAATTTTAAGTCAATTTTTAGTTAATTTTAAGTTTGCTGATCTATCACACCATTAGAAAGTGTCCCAACTGTATGTTTCAAAACCAACATTTACCCATTTGCTTTCCCTCCACTTAGCCCAGGCATTTATGCCACAGAACAACCTTCCAGTGCTTCACCCAATCCATAATTTGCCAGTCTGGCCAGTAAATATTGGTGAGGTATTCAGCCATAGAAGCGACAACCAATCCTGTCCTTGCTACTGTCAACCCATATGGATTTCCAGCACTTGGAACCTGAGATGCTATGAGCAACTGTAGTACCCTTCTTTAAGACAATATCAAAAATAAGAGTTGCTATTACATGTGAATCAAGGACCTGTAAAAAGACTCACATTGATATAGCCCCATTCACAGTTTCAGGGCAACCCAAAGCACTTTACAGCCAATGAAGTACTTCTTGGAGTGTGGTCATTGTTGTCATGTAACCATGTAAGCCAATTAGTGCACAGCAAAGACCCACATATAATTTGTGTTAATGAAGTTGCTTTTCTTGAAAATAGTGCCACGAGATCTTAAATGTCTACCCGAGAAGGCAGATGGAGTCTCTCATTAACCTCTCAACCCAGAGAAGACACCTCCGACAGTGCAGCACTCCCTCAGTACTGCATTGAAGCATCAGCCTAGATGTTCTCAAGCCTGGAGTGGGACCTATCAGCAGAAACACAACAATGTGAGCTATACTAGGCCAGTGGCATATGCTGACCCTTCGGTCACAACTCAGTCGGAGAAATGTTTCCTGGTGTCTCAGTGCTAATGAAGATCCTGAGTTCTAACCTCTGTCCATCCCCGCGCTGCCGCTGGGTTTAGCCTTTTACCTTTTCGGGAGATCCAGGCGCTGCAGCCAAGGCGGCCGCTGGAAGAAATACTGTTTACTTTTACCGTAACGCATGAAATCCTGAAATAAAACCGCGAGCATCCCAGAACCTGTCCACACATTGTGAAAGATCACACAAAATAGAAAAACCGCAGCGAAAGCGAGCCAGGCTGAACCGATTAAACCCACTCCAGACCCGGAAGACATCCTGTACGAAGGCTGAGACGGAGCATGCGCAGATCCGGGCCCCAGCTCAGTCAATTACTCCCAGCTCCATTCACCCTACATCATTCACCATTAGCCTATACCATTCACCCTGCATCATTCATCATTAGCCAATACCATTCACCCTGCATCATACACTCTACACCATTCACCCTGCATCATTCACCATTAACCCTATACCATTCACCCTGCATCATTCACCATTAACCCTATACCATTCACCCTGCATCATTCACCATTAGCCTATACCATTCACCCTGCATCATTCACCATTAACCCTATACCATTCACCCTGCATCATTCACCATTAGCCTATACCATTCACCCTGCATCATTCACCATTAGCCTATACCATTCACCCTGCATCATTCACCATTAACCCTATACCATTCACCCTGCATCATTCACCATTAGCCTATACCATTCACCCTGCATCATTCACCATTAGCCCTATACCATTCACCCTGCATCATTCACCATTAGCCTATACCATTCACCCTGCATCATTCACCATTAGCCCTATACCATTCACCCTGCATCATTCACCATTAGCCTATACCATTCACCCTGCATCATACACTCCCTACACCATTTACCAATAGCCTATAATATTCACCCTGCATCATACACTCTACACCATTCACCCTGCATCATACACTCTACACCATTCACCCTGCATCATTCACCATTAGCCAATACCATTCACCCTGCATCATACACTCTACACCATTCACCCTGCATCATTCACCATTAGCCTATACCATTCACCCTGCATCATTCACCATTAGCCCTATACCATTCACCCTGCATCATTCACCATTAGCCTATACCATTCACCCTGCATCATTCACCATTAGCCCTATACCATTCACCCTGCATCATTCACCATTAGCCTATACCATTCACCCTGCATCATACACTCTACACCATTCACCCTGCATCATTCACCATTAGCCTATACCATTCACCCTGCATCATTCACCATTAACCCTATACCATTCACCCTGCATCATTCACCATTAGCCTATACCATTCACCCTGCATCATTCACCATTAGCCCTATACCATTCACCCTGCATCATTCACCATTAGCCTATACCATTCACCCTGCATCATACACTCCCTACACCATTCACCAATAGCCTATAATATTCACCCTGCATCATACACTCTACACCATTCACCCTGCATCATACACTCTACACTATTCACCCTGCATCATTCACCATTAGCCAATACCATTCACCCTGCATCATACACTCTACACCATTCACCCTGCATCATTCACCATTAGCCTATACCATTCACCCTGCATCATTCACCATTAGCCCTATACCATTCACCCTGCATCATTCACCATTAGCCTATACCATTCACCCTGCATCATTCACCATTAGCCCTATACCATTCACCCTGCATCATTCACCATTAGCCTATACCATTCACCCTGCATCATACACTCCCTACACCATTCACCATTAGCCAATACCATTCACCCTGCATCATACACTCTACACCATTCACCCTGCATCATACACTCTACACTATTCACCCTGCATTATTCACCATTACCCTATACCATGCACCCTACATCATACACTCCCTACACCATTCACCCTGCATCATTCACCATTAGCCTATACCATTCATCCTACATCATACACTCCCTACACCATTCACCATGCATCATTCACCATTAGCCTATACCATTCATCCTACATCATACACTCTACACTATTCACCCTGCATCATTCACCATTACCCTATACCATTCATCCTACATCATACACTCTACACCATTCACCCTGCATCATTCACTCCCTACACCATTCACCCTGCATCATTCACCATTAGCCTATACCATTCACCCTGCATCATACACTCTACACTATTCACCCTGCATCATTCACCATTAGCCTACACCATTCACCCTGCATCATTCACCATTACCCTATACCATTCACCCTACATCATACACTCTACACTATTCACCCTGTAACATTCACCATTACCCTATACCGTTCATCCTACATCATACACTCTACGCTATTCACCCTGCATCCTTCATCATTACCCTATACCATTCATCCTACATCATACATTCTACACCATTCATCTTGCACCATTCAACCTGCATCATACACTCCCTACGCCATTCACCCTGCATCATTCACCATTTCCCTATACCATTCACCCTGCATCATACACTCCCTACACCATTCACCCTACATCATTTACCATTACCCTATACCATTCACCCTGCATCATACACTCCCTATACCATTCACCATGCATCATTTACCATTGCCCTCTACCATTCACCCTACATCATACACCATACACCATTTATCCTGCACTATTCACCATGCATCATTCACCATTACCCTATACCATTCATCCTACATCATACACTCTCTACACCATTCACCCTGCATTATTCAGCATAACTGGCATCATTCACCATTACCCTATACCATTCACCATACATCTTACACCATTCACCCTGAACTATTCATCATAACCTGCATCATTCACCATTATCATATATCATTGACCCTACATCATATGCTCTCTACACCATGGGTTGGCAACCTTTCAGAAGGTGAGTGTTAATTCTTCATTTATTCATTCCAATTTAAGGTTTTGTGTGCCAGTAATACATTTCAAAGTGTTTAATAGCTCTATATATAATTAAACTATTGTTGAATGCAAAGTAAATAAGGTTTTAAAAATGCTTAAGAAGCTTAATTTAAATTTAAATTAAAATGCAGATTTTATCCGTTTAGTGTGATCCATTGCCCTTGCTTTTCCTTGCTGAATTTCCAATGTCCAACTTATTTGGATACTTTAAGCTGTACGCAGGCTACTGAGTGATCAGTTGTTAACTGGCTCCAAGAGGGACAGAGGACTGACTTCATGTGTGAAAATACCTGTTCACACAGGTATGTGGATCCAAATGCTGAAAGCAATGCAAGAGCAATTTTCTTCAAACAGTTAAATTTTACTGGCAGGGTCACCTAGCAGGTAGAATAAAGGCCCCATGATATCTTTCAGTAGTTTCAAGTGCACTCCAAGATCTCCAAACTTTGATGCCCATAATTCTAAGCCTTTTAACTCAAGGAGCTGCATTTCGAAATCTTCAACATCTATCCACTGAAATACAGACAAATCCAAGTTGCTTTTGTTGAAGTTTTCTGGTTTAATTAGAAAAGAAATTATTGGGCCAAATCGCTGCAAATCTTCAAATCTGTCAGAAAATTCTGATTCCAGTTGTTGCATGTACATTGTCCAATCTCATCGACACTGACAATGCAATGTGTCAATAGCTCTTTTATGTGTTGGATGTAGCAGAAAATTGAAGTTCGAATATCCCGACAAACGCCTTCCAGATTTCATAAAGATCCAGAACCGTTTTCCCTGCACCTTAGAGTCAGGGATTGAGTTTGTTTAGGTGAGCGTCAGTTAGAAACATGTGCTTACACAGCCATTTGTCAGCATCCAGTTCAGGGTGATTTTGTCCTTTGTCCAATAAAGACACTTTGATGGCATCAAAACAGTTTACAAAGCGCACCAAAACTTTGCCATGACTTAGCTGTGAAGTGAAATGTTGTAATAAACATTGTCCATCTCTTCTAGCAGTGTTCAAAACTGTCTGTGAGTCAAAGCAGATCAAACAACAAGGAAATTCACTATTTGTACCATTGTATTCATCACATTATTAAGCTCTGAATTAGAAATTTTGGCACACAGGCTTTCTTGATGGATGATGCAGTGGAATTTGACTGTTGGATGGCCAATTTGATCTTCAAGTAACTTTACAAATCCCTTTTGTTTTCCCACCATGGCAGAAGTACCATCTGCTGTCACACAAAAAGTTTTTCTGATATCAACTCCTCGTTCTTCAAAATGGTTTACAAAAGTTTCCACTATATCTACCCCCTTTGTAATGCCATGCAGGGGTTTTAGACAACATTCTCGGATTTCATCGTAAGCACAATATCTTGCAACAACTGCCAAACATGGATCGTCAGTTATATCCATGCTCTCACTGAGTGTAATGTTAAACACCGCTGTGTCTTTTAATGCAATCATCTGCTTTTTGCTAATGTTTTCTGCCACTTCACTGACATGTCTCTCAGCAGTCCTGATAGAGACAGTCAGCTCTTTTATTCTAGACTTTATTTGGCAAATCATTGAACAAAGCCTCTGAACTGCTGAGGAATGCTTCTTTTATATATTCCCCAACTATAAACAGTTCACTGTTTTTCGCAATGCACTGTGCAATTTTGTAACTTCCTTCTGTGGCTTCATTTTTGCTTATACTTGAGCACTTAAAAACTTACTGCCTTCTTGATTGATTCAATCTCGTCTACTTCATTAAGAAAGGTTTCCTCGTGCTTCATTTGAAAAGGTCGTTGAACACTTGATGTGCAACAAACAAAACTTTCAAAATGGAAAGCACAGGTAGCACGGTCCTTCTTTTGAATAAATTCAAATTCATCTGTCTAAAAAGGCAGAAGTGAACGGACATTTAATTTTGCTTTCTTAACAGCTGACATTTTGTCAGATGTGCCCTTCAATTTACCGTGAAAAAAACCACGACAGGCAATGTTAAATTCAGTGTGCTGTTCCACATTACATGATACTGATGTTAGCAGTAAATCAGGACTCAAAAATATCCCAGTAATGAATAAAACAAGCATTTACTATTTAAATTCTATACATCTTTTATCAATGTAACATACCTTCTTGGGATAAGTAAATGACGAAATATTTTTTTCTTTAGAACTTTTCATACCATTAATTGGACTAGCAGTGTGAGTGACACTCAAAATCATCTCGCGTGCCACCTTTAGCATGTGTGCTATAGGTTGCCGACTTCTGATCTACACCATGCACATTGCACTATTCCCCATCACCTGCACCATTCACCATTACCCTATACCATTCACCCTTCATCACACATTCTACATCACCCACTCTGCACTATTGACCCTGCATCATTCAGCATTACCCCATGCCATTCACCATACATCATACACTCAACGCCATTTATTTATTTATTCAATTACTGGATGTGGGCTTCGCTGGCTGGGCCAGCATTTATTGCCCACCCCTAATTGCCCTTGAGAGGGTGGTGGTGAGCTACCCTCTTGAACCACTGCATTCCCTGTGGTTTTGGTACACCCACAGCCCGGTTAGGGAGGGAGTTCCAGGATTTTGACCCAGCTACAGTGAAGGAATGGTGATATATTTCCAAATCAGGATGGTGTGTGGATTAGAGGGGAACTTCCAGGCGGCGGTGTTCTGTCTGTCTATCTATCTGCTGCCCTTGTCCTTCTAGATGGTAGCGGTTGTGGGTTTGGAAGGTGCTGCCTAAGGAGCCTTAGTGAGTTTCTGCAATGCACCTTGTAGATGGTACACACTGCTGCTACTGTGCATCGGTGGTGGAGGGAATGAATGTTTGTGAATGGGGTGCCAATCAAGCAGGATGCTTTGGCCTTGAGAGCTTCTTGAGTGTTGTTGGAGCTGCACTCATCCAGGCAAGAGGACAGTATTCCATCACACTCCTGACTTGTGCCTTGTAGATGGTGGACAGGCTTTGGGGAGTCAGGAGGTGAGTTATCCTGCACCATATGCCCTACACCATTCATCTTACACTTTTTAGCATAACCCTATCCCATTCACATGACATCATACACTCTCTACACCATTCACCCTACACTATTCACCGCATGACCTGCATTATTCACCCTGCACCTTACAAACCTACATCGTTCATTGGATAAGGAATGGTAGTGACACTCAGTTAGGTTTTTACAACTCTTTTAGTTTAACAATTAGGATAGGATTGCCAACCACAATTAAATGTATTCCTGGAGGATTCATCATATGGATTGCCCCCGTGATCCAGCCATTAGTCAGTTATCACATCCATCCTTGTGACACACTGCCTTCCTGTGCCAATTGGAAAGCAAAAAGACTCATTACCCAATTGGATTATGCTTGACCATTAACCGAACAGCCTTTTTTCCAATTTTCAATATTTCTTTATCTGGTAAAGAGAACGTTCAAAGAAAATGAAAAAAAAACAACCTTTTTTTTAAGGTCCCAATGGTTTTTCTCCAGAGTTGCATACAGCAGTGTCCTGGAGATTGATCTTCAATTCCTGGAGGCTCCAGGCCAATCCTGGTAGGTTGGCAACCCTAAATTAGATGACGAATCCTTACACAAAAACACTTCAATCCTTAAATCATAATTACTCTCCTTTTAAACGAGCACAATTTTTAACTTTTCAAATTATAAATTTACAGCAATGATTATAACAAAACGTTTCAAATTTTGATAGTATTTCTTTCACCTACAATGCACTTCATTCCCTCCAGTGCCCACCAGTCACAGAAAGCTAAAATCATACCCGGTAGACACCGTATACTCCCTCTCCAGGGACAGCTGAGTGCAGTCGTAGCTGCAGAAGAGAAGCAGGCAATTGGAGTGGAAACCCCCATCGACTGTGCTTTGCCTGGACCTGTTAATGGCCACCTTGGTCAGGTCTGGGAGCAGGCCCATCAGGGGGTCCTCCAGTCTGCTTGTTCCCGTCCCACTGACTGGCCAAAGATCAAGACTGGGATTTTCCGTACTCAAACAGGATCGGTGTATTTGATGACGAGATCAGGAAATCTTGCGAGAAGGCCCCAGACACATTTCCCGGCAACGTAAATCTGGAAAGTGATTGTCTCCTCCCCCTGTCAATGGCGGGCCACGTTTCTCACCATCAAACATCGGGAACTTAATTTGAATACATTTGCATATCATTATTGTGGCCACACGCCGGAATCACCATCCCCCCATCAAATTTACCACCATCACCATCAAATTTACGTCCCACATCAGTGTGATTTTACAACGGCATGATTTACAACTGCTTTTAATAGACACGTACCTGGCAACCTGAACTTTGAGGGGAACTTGGAGGTGAGTGCACATAATGTTTCATAGCGCTTACGATGATCCCAATGCAAGGAAGCGGCTCCGTGGATTCAGGGTGGTCACAGGCAATTCTCTATAGCGGCTTCTTGGTTGTTGGCTTGTGGTGCCGGGTCTAGGTCATCAGTGCCAGAGAGAAGGGAACTTCGGGACAGAGCAACAGTGCCAGGCAGGGCAGGTTCCTGGCAGCACAGATTGAAGATGGCACACTAACACTTCTGGTAGGAAGGTGTGGGGGAGGAAAACAACCAGGCAAATGCAAAAGCATGTCAAAGATGAGCACTGTTCCGCAGCTGAGACCATCTAACTTGGGTCCAATTGACATGCTTGGAGTCAGGCTGGTCAAACAATTGTGCCCACCCAAGCAGCACTAATTCCTGAGAGTGCCAATGATTGCTCCTGTATTGTTAATCCCTCATGTGCAGACTTCAAAATCAAATGAGTGCTATGGTGCTGCAGAACCATTGGGTGGCTGGGCAGGCTTGAGGATCACCTTGGGAAAGATGGCCATGGGACACTGACAGAGGGGTGTGCTCCTAATCCCTTGCATTTTGTTTAAGTAGACATTGAAAATTCACCCTCATGGACCAGGCAAACCATGAAGCCTTAGTGCAGGTTAGGTCAATGCCTGCGCCTGAGATGAGTGCTTAGGGCGCATTCAAGTGGCCGAAGCTGACACCAATGGGTCATGTGGTGTGAGGCAGTGCTGGGTGGGTGCGTTAGTCAGCCATCACGAGTACTAAACACTAGGCATCCATGCAGTGGCCTGGACTCTCTGGCATGCGTAAAGGGATTTTGAGAGTTAGCCGCAGGTGATGACTTGACCAAGAGTGATCCTTAGGAGACAATTGCTGACTCTCACATCTCTCTCATTGATACTGCAGTGAGGAGACCATCAGGAAGATGGAGCCTAGTGATCTCATTGTCTGCCTCATTGCAAATAGGCAGGGGGGAAGACAGAAGAATGCGACACAGGCGCCTGGCTTGCCAAAGGGAGGAGCAGAACCTTCAAGGCCAAGGGGCGGCAGGGCCTCCTCCGCCTGCAGAGGATGAATCCCAGAGAGCTGTCATTCGTAGGCACCTCACTAGACCCAGGGTCTAGACATGCCACATGTGCTACCTGCAGATGAGCGAGAACCAGTGCGCATGTCAAGGGAACTGGTCACTCACATATGCCACCTTCTGAAGGATTTGTCGCCATGGGGACTCGGAAGGCATACACTGCCAGTGACAGTGAAGGTGACTGCCGCACTCAATTTCTATGGCAGTGGCTCCTTCCAGAGTTCCACTGGTGAACTGTGTGAGATCTCGCAAGCCTCCACCCACAAATGTATCCAGGGGGTCACAATGCTATTTTTGCTGAGGCACACAACTTTGTCAACTTTGAGAGATCAGGCGAGCCAGGAAGCAAGAGCTTTGGGATTTGTTGAGATTTCCGGATTCCCACAGGTGCAGGGTGCCATTGACTGCACTCACATGGCTCATAAATCTCCCTGGCAACAATTAATCCAGTATGTGAACCCCAAAGGCTTCTACTCTCTCAATGTTCAGCTGGTCTGCGACCATAACAAACGGATCATGCAGGTTTGTGCAGGATACCCCGGAAGCATCCATGACTCGTACATCCTCAGCGCGTCTTAGATCTCTGACATCTTCCAGCGGCAACACAAGCTGCAGGTTTGGCTCCTCAAGGACAAGGGTTACTCCCAAAGGACATGGCTGATGGCAGATGTGCAGTGGCCTCAGACTACGGATGAGAGAACAATGCTGCAACACGGAGTTTGGTAGAGCACACCATAGGGATCCTGAAAATAAGGTTCTGGTGCCTCGACAGACCTGGTGGAGTACTCCAGTGCACTCCCCGGAGGGTATCGCGCATCATCATGACTACGCACTACACAACCTGGCGATGCAAAGCGGGGAGGATCTGGGTGATGAGGAGATGGAAGAGCTGCCGTTTCCTCCGATGAGAAGGTAGTCAAAGGGTATGAGGGTGATGAAGTCCTGGAAGGGGAGGATGTAGGCGATAAGGCCTCTGCACTGGCCAGATGATGTAGGTGTGCTCGTCGTGGGACGCTCATTGCCACAAGATTCCAGGAGGATGATGATGAGATGCAGTGAGGACACTCCTGAGATCTTCATACTGCATCTGGGAATGTCTGACACCCATGTGGCTGAGAGCAGCACAGATACGCTCTATGAAGTGGGTCATATTGTTATGACCGGGATGGGAGGAGTACGTGTATGATCCAGCCCCACTACCCTGCAGTTCGTACCATTAATTTAAAAGTTTAATTTTCTCACCAAAAAAGCCAATCATCTATTTCCCCTACCGGTGCCCAGAATTAAAGTGTCTTCAACTAGGCTTCTTTCAATAAACAACGTTTGTTTATTATAGAACAAAACTTATTTTTAACAAGTTGCAATTATCAGTTAACACGCAATTGTAATCAGGAAGTATAACTATCTATCTGTCCCTAAAGAATTCTCCCAGCATACACACAGATATACACACAGACAAACAAAGGACAAACAGATAGAGTCTCTCCGCAGAGATGGGCTTTAGAGGATGAGTGTTATAAAATAAAGGATAAAGTTCTCAGGGTCACAACGCTGTTAACCTGGAATTCCCTCATATGAAGACCGGCTGCTGGTCCCAGTGGACACCTGGAAGTTCTCACCAACTGGTCTCAGCTTTGCAGGTCTGAATGCAGACCGGTTGCACACAGATGAGGGTTCTCTGGCTACAGATAGCCACACACAATTGCAGGCAAGGTAGAGAGAGGGAGAGAGAGAGAGCCAGTTAGGATAGCCTTCCTTCCTCAGCTTGTTCCCCAACAAGACTGCCTTCAAAACCAGCAGCTTCAAAACTTAAGTTTTTTTTCTCTCTGCCATGTGATTTCCAGCAAGTTACTAGCCTTTGTTTTACTTCAGTTTTTTCTCCCCACCAATTAGAGTGATTGCAGCTCAAACAAACAACCAGGTCTTTCTCAAGTATCATAAAAGTCGGGTGATTTCTTGGAAGAGGCCTGCTTGTTGACAGTTCCAAGGTGAACTTAAGACCTTCTTTTAAAAAGAAATCCCAGGTCAGCAACCAAATGTACAGATCATGCCAAGTCCTTCCATCTTGTAAAGGAAAAATTCAGTTTTGAGTTTTATGATTCCAACAATATCATGGAGATGCTGCTGAGAAACAGCTGGCACATGGACTTTAGCAATCGTCATCACCTGTTCCCTTCAGCACCACACCTTCACCTGTCAGGAATGGTGTCGAGATAGGGGGCAGCCCCACCTCAAAAGTGCTGAGAGCACACAGAGGACATCACGGAACCCACCGATGCTTGGGTACGAGATTCTTGCAGCAAACACAAGCCACACCGAGGTGCAGGCATCACTGATCTGGAAAGTGACTTTGAAGCTGGACAATCACTGTACTCAGAAGGTGAGACATTGTATAGTGGAGAGGTCCTGGACTGTGACACTTGCCTTCATTTTGTGCAGGAACCAAGGTTTCACAATTGATTGACACGAAAACATTGCTCATCAGAATAAGGAGCCATAGACAAGGAAACATTCTTGGGAATGTATTTACAATGGTCAACATTATGTACAAGTGATTAACAGCCACACCCACGCTGCGCAACTACATCTGCTTGATCTTTCTAACTTTGCCGCTGCATCTTGGTGCATCCCTGACATTCACAGCGGAGGTGAAGGTGGCCTGCTGACTGCTACACCCTGTTGTCTGTGATAATCTTGGCGGACATCCTCTGGAGGGCCAAGACCTGGAAGGTCCTGGCTGCTATCGGGGTCCAGTTGTGTGGCAGTGCCACCCTCCTCGACCTGTGGATCTGGAGCTGCTGAGGTCACAGGAAGAGGAGATTCAGATGGGCCAGTCACTCCCGTAGTCACCTGGGTAGATGGCCCCGGGGTGCGCACCTGCTGATCCTCCTCTCTATGGGAGCCCAGGGCCCCTGACTGATTCCTTGAGAGGAAGGGACAGCTGGAGTGAGCTCGAGATGTCCCGCCTCCCCTCTTGTGTTGACATTGATGGCTGCCAGCAAAAGCCTCAGTGATGGAGTGCAGCTCCTGCAGCAGTGCAGGACAAATGTCCTGGACCAAGGTCTCCACGGCGGTTGCCATCTACCAGTGTTGACCTCGGTGCGTTGGCATTCCGGCGCTATCACCTCAGACTGAAGGCGGACGGAATCCTCAATTGCGCCTTGCAATCTGAGGAGTGCAGCGGACATCCCTTCCTGATGTTCCTGAGCTTGTCTTTGCAGCTCCAGCAACTGAGGTATGGCAGAGTCCAGAGGCTCGTCATCTGACTTGGGCTCAGCAGATTCCTGGCCTCCAAAAGTCCTCTGAGTGCCGGCATCCTGGAATGCCCCTGCCGGTGCCTGCTGTGTGATGTGCTCACTAGATTGTGACCCCAAGGCTACTCTAAAAGTTGGTCCCACTGAGGTTTGTGTCTCTGTGGTAATGGAGGATGTGGGTGAGCGCTGTGATGGGTCTTTAATGTCAGTGTCTGGGGATTCCTCTTCCGTGGTGTCCTTGGGGCTTGAGTTGAGGACCTGGCTCATGGACTCCCCTGGCTAATTCCCTGATGTGCCTGCGAGAAAAAGGAGAGATAATTAGTGCCGTCACTCACAGCATGGTTGTCTGATGAATGTTGCAGTGCTGGTTCCTCACTTGGTTGAGCGCCACTGACCTCACCATCAGCACAGGAATGGTCCAGATTGTCGCTGGCCAGCTGAATAGCTCTGTTTTCAAAGTTTGCAAGGACCTTGATTTCAGGCATTCCTCCACCAGTCTGCAATCTCTCCCTTTTGTTGTCTGCCAGCTTGTCCTGCATGAACACAGATGGAGAGAGTATAAGCAGGACGCCTGCCAGGCTAGATGATAAGTGTGCCTGGTATGTGTGGGTGGTGAGTGGCCCCATGGATGAGATGGGAACAATGAAGGTGTGTGTGAGGTAGTGAATGGTGATGTTCCTTGAACTGGCAGTGAGTGAGGGCCCTGTGGATGTGTGATGGGTTTGTGAGTGTGTGAGTTGAGAGTGATGAAAAGAGTGACTTGCCCTGGCGGAACAGAGGAGATCGTTCATCCTCTTTTGGCACTGGGTGGCTGTCCTCTTTTGGAGTACGTTGGTGCTGACCGCTGCTGCCACCGTCTCCCATACTGGATTGCTTGCTGGTCTTTGCCCAGAGTGGGGGTAGAGGATATTGCGGTGGGCCTCCACAACGTTAAGCTGGCACTCAAGAGAGGAGTCACTAAATTTGCGGGCAGCCTGTTTCCTAGCTTTGGCAGAGCAGTCCCCCTTAATAGTCAAAAAGGTGCTGTAAACTCCCATATTCTACATAAATATGAAATATAGATTCATCCAAGTCACATAAGTTACAAGCAACTTGGGCAACTGAGAATCAACTTAAAAGCACATTAGACAGGACTGTTCTGTGGAACAGTCTCCATGCTAGTGCCCCAATGGAAAGGTCGGGGGGGGGGGAAGCACACGGAAAAAGCCATACACCATTTGGTTTTTACAAAGCACATTTTCTCCACTGGCCCTCATCAAAGACTTAGACTTTTTACCCCTTTCCCTTACAGTTAACTTGCTGGTTAAATCAGATGCTCAAAACAAATAGTTCGCCTTCAAGTAAAAACTTCAACCCCTGTACCAGGTACATGTTAACCCAAGGGTCTACCAGTCTCTTGTGAAATAATGCCTCCATATCCTTTGGAGGACACAATAATACAGTCTTGTTCTCATTTTTTTTTAAGTTTCACAGCAATAGTAATGTAATCACCAGCACCATCATGTTTATTTGTGTTAAATTCTGCTTGTTTTAGAGACAGCAAGGGAGAAATCTTCAAGAATGCTACCCTCTAATTCTTGTCCAGGGGTCAATTGCAGGTTACTGCAAGTTTCTGTGACGCTTTTCCTGATATTAATGTTTTAGCTTGTGGGATTTTTTAAAAATTAATTCATAGGCTGTGGGCATCGCTGGTTGGGCCAGCATTTATTGCCCATCCCTAACTGTCCTTGAGAAGGTGGTGGTGAGCTGCCTTCTTGAAACACTGCAGTGCATGTGGTGTCGGTACACACACACTGCTTTTAGGGAGGGAGTCCCAGGATTTTGATCCAGCGACAGTGAAGAAACAGTGAAATATTTCCAAGTCAGGATGGTGAGTGACTTGGAGGGGAACTTCTAGGTGGTGGTGTTCTGATGCATCTGAAGCTCTTGTGCTTCTAGATGGTGGTGGTTGTGAGTTTGGAAGGTGCCATCTAAGAAAGTTTTGTGAGTTCCTGCAGTGCATCTTGTAGATGGCACACACTGCTGCTACTGTGCGTCAGTGATGGAGGGAGTTTATGGATGGGGTGCCAATCAAGTGGGCTGCTTGGTCCCAGATGGTGTTGGGCTTCTTGCGTGTTGTAGGAGCTGATCTCATCCAGGCAAGTGGAGAGTATTCCATCACACTCCTGACTTGTGCCTTGTAGATGGTGGACAGGCTTTGGGGAGTCAGGAGATGAGACAATTTCTGCAGGATTCCTAGCCTCTGATGTGTTCTTGTAGCCACAGTATTTATATGGCTGATCCAGTTCAGTTTCTGGTCAGTGGTAACCCCAGGATGTTGATAGTGGGGGATTCAGCAATGGCAATGCCATTGAATGTCAAGAGGCGATGGTTAGATTCTCTCTTATTGGAGATGGTCATTGCCTGACACTTGTGTGGTGCGAATGTTACTTACCACTTTTCATCCCAAGCCTGGATATTGTCCAGGTCTTTCAGCATTTGGACATGGACTGCTCCAGTATCTGAGGAGTCAGGAATAGTGCTGAACATTGCACAATCATCAGCGAGCATCCCCACTTCTGACCTTATGATGGAAGGAACGTCATTGATGAAGCAGCTGAAGATTGTTGGGCCTAGGACTCTACCTTGAGGAACTCCTGCAGTGATGTCCTGGAGCTGAGATGATTAACTGCCAATAACCATAACCATCTTCCTTTGTGCTAGGTATGACTCCAGCCAGTGGAGAGTTTTCCCCCTGATTCCCATTGACTGCAGTTTTGCTAGGGCTCCTTGATGCCACTCAGTCAAATGCTGTCTCGATCTTAAGGGCAGTCACTCTGTTTGAACACAGGCTGTAATGATATTAGGAGCTGAGTGGCTCTGGCAGAACCCAAACTGGGTGTCAGTGAGCGGGTTATTGCAAAGCAAGTGCCGCTTGATAGCATTGTTGATGACCCCTTCCATTACTTTACTGATGATCGAGATCAATCACAAGCAACCAATATTTCTTCTTGTATACTTTGTCCGACATTGTGGTTATTTTCAGGAGGTTTGTAGACCACTCTCACTAGTGACTTCTTTCCCCTACTATTCCTCATCTCCACCTAAACCGATCCTATATCCTGATCTCCTGAACCGAAGTAATCTCTAACTATCGCATCAATGCCATCCATGATCAACAGTGTTACCCCTCCTCATTTACTTAGCTTCATATACCCCTGAATATTCAGGACCAAATACTTGTCATCTTGCAGCCATGTCTCCCTAATGGCTTTCTGATAATATTTATTTACTTTAATGTGCACTATCAATTCATTTACTTCGCTATGAATGCTACACACATTCAGATACAGAATTTATAGTTTTGTCTTTTTGCTATTTTTGTAACTTCTAGTCTTGATTATTGGTGTGTTCTTAGGTTTTATCTCTCTGTCCCTTCCTGCTATTCTATGATCCTCATTTCCCATATTACTATTATGCTCTCCTGCCTTGAAGCTACCCCTTGATTTGTTACTTCTACTAAAGCTTGATCCCTCAACCACAAGGATTATTTTGAAGCCCTCTCTACTTCCCTAGTTATGCGATTCACAAGAACACTCATCCCAGCGTGATTCAGGGGTAGACCGTCCCAATGGTACAGCCCCCACTTTCCCCAGTGCTGGTTCCAGTGCCAGTATTTGAGCCACAATACTTTACTGATCATCGAGAGTAGACTGATGGTGTGGCAATTGGCGGGTTGGATTTGCCCTGCTTTTTCTGTGTAGGACATAACTGGGCAATTTTCCACTTTGCCAGGTAGATGCCAGTGATGTAGCTGCACTGGAACAGCTTGCCTAGGGGTGCAGCAAGTCCTGGAGCAGAAGTCTTCAGTGCTATTGCCGGAATATTGTCAAGGCCCATAGCCTTTGCAGTAACCAGTGCCTTTAGCCATTTCTTGATATCACATGGAGTGAATTGAATTGGCTGAAGACTGGCATCTATGATGCTGGGGGCCTCCGGAGGAAGCTGAGGTGAATTACCCACTTAGTACTTCTGGCAGAAGATTGTTGCAAATGCTTCACCCTTATCTTTTGCACTGATGTGCTGGGCTCCTCCATCATTGAGGATTGGGATATTTGTGGAACCTCCTCCTCCAGTGAATTGTTTAATTGTCCACCACCATTCATGACTGGAAGTGGCAGGACTGCAGAGCTTAGATCTGATCCAGTGGTTGTAGGAATCACTTAGCTCTGTATATTGTATGCTGCTTATGCTGTTTGGCATGTGGGTAGTCCTGAATTATAGGGCAAAATCTTTCTGTCCCTCCCGCTGCCGGAATCGTATGGTCTCGCTGAAAGTCAGTGGGCTTTTGGCTGGGCCGCTGAATCTCCTACGGTGGGTCGAGCCATGACGGTGCTGGAAAACCCCAGCTGTAGCTTCACCAGGTTGGCACCTCATTTTTAGGTATGGCTGGTGCTGCTCCTGGCATGCCCTCCTGCACTCTTCATTGAACCAGGATTGATCCCCTGGCTTGATGGTAATGGTAGAGTGGGGGATATGCCGGGCCATGAGGTTACAGATTGCGGCTGACTACAGTTCTGCTACTGCTGATGGCCCACAGTGCCTCATAGACACCTAGTCTTGAGTTGCTGGATGTGCTCGAAATCTATCCCACTTGGCACGGCGGTAGTGCCACACAACACGACAGAGGGTATCCTCAGTGTGAAGGCCGGACTTTGTCTCCACAAGGACTGTGCCATGGCCACTCCTACTGACACTGTCATGGACAGATGCATCTGTGGTAGGCAAGTTGGTGGGGCTGTTATCAAGCACCAACTGCTGCAAAGCCAGTTTAGCAGACTCAGTTGGGTCGGTCAGTAGTGGTGCTATCGAGCCACCCTTGGTGATGGACATTGAAGTCCCCCACCCTCGCCACCTCAATGGTTCCTCCAAGTGTTGTTCAACATAGAAGAGCACTGATTCACCTGCTGAAGGGCAAACAGTTTGTGGTAAGCAGCAGGTGGTTTCCTTACCCATGTTTGACCTGATACTATGAGACTTAATGGGGTCCGGAATCGGTGTTGAGGGCTCCCAGGGGAACTCCCTTCTGATTGTATACCACTGTGCCGCCACCTCTGCTGGTGCATGGTGATGGTGGAGCCTGGGACATTATCTGTAAGGTATGATTCCGTGACTGTGACTATGTCAGGTTGTTAATTGACTAGTCCGTTAGACAGCTCTCCCAATTTTGGCGCTAGCCCCCAGATGTTTGCCATTGTCATTTCCAGTGCCTAAGTCCATGCCCAGTGGTCTGCCTGCTTTCATTCCTTATAGACTTTGTAGCGGTTTGGTACATCTGTGTGGAGTCAACCACATTGCTGTGAGCTTGGAGTAGGGCCAGACCAGGTAAGGATGACAGATTTCCTTCAGGCAAAACTTTTTTTTTGCCTTCTCTGTTATTTTATGCACTTGACTGCCTCTAAGTGATAGTTCACAGCTGATTATGATGATTAGTACTTCTTTATAAATATGAGTGGCAGCATTAGTCACTATTTGGGAGGTCAGGGCATCTGGCAGGCCTGACAATTTTTAAAGCCAGCCAGCACGCTTTTAAAGGGGAAGTGCAGTCCTGGCAAGTAGCATTGACACATTGCAGTCACCTCATTGAGTTGGGCGCTGTTTGCACGTTGCTGTAGTATCCTCAGGAGCATCTCTTAGGCAACTTAGAATGGCGCCAGGGAGGAGAAACTTCAGTTAAGTGGAGAGACTGGAGAAGCTGAGGTTGTCCTTAGAACAAAAACAGTCATGTGGAGATTTAATAGAGGTGTTCAAAGTCATGAAGGGTCCTTAACATAAGCACATCATCTGTGATGAAACTACTTTGCATAGTGTTCATGCTAAATAATATAAAAAGAGTGATGCAGAGCCACAAAGCATCTATTTTATGGACAGTGTAATGCCCATTACTGATAAGCACATAAGATATTTGTCTTTTTACTCCTGTAGATAATGTGGGATTAGAGCTCCCTCTGTCTGTAAGATAGTGTTAGCTCTGTAGAGTTCAACTGGCTGCAGTGATTGTATCTGGGTATGATTAGAAGAAAAAAAACTTGAAACTGCTTTTGTTTGCATTTTAATTTTAATTTCATACTTATATTTAATACACCTAATATCATATACAATAGCACAACAAAGTGAATATGCCACTTTGATTTAATATCTATTTTAAGTCACGTAAGACTAACCTAACACGTTTTTAAAATAACATTTCTGCAATATTTCTGCAATTATAAGACAAACAGTCTTAATTTGCAATTACCATAATATTTGGAAGTCTAATGAATTCATTTTAAATTCTCGTTCTTATCTTCAAATCGTTCCATAACCTGGTCCTTCCCTAATTATTGGCCATGACACCAGGGAAAACTTCTCTGCTCTTCTTTGAAATACTGCCATGGATGATCTTTTTTATTCACAGTGAGAAAGCAAATGGGGCCTCAGTTTAATATCTCATCCAAAAGACAACACCTCTGACAGTGCAGCACTCCATTAGTACTGTCCTAGAGTGGCAGCCTGGATTTTTATGGTTAATGCTCTGGAGTAGAACTTGAACCCACAACCTTCAGACTCAGAGATGAGAGGACTACCATTGAGCCACAGCTCACACTCAAAAAGCACACAATGCCAAGATCAGAAATCAACAATATGACCTCCTGGAGAACTATATGGTTTAAACTGGTCAGATATAAAATATGAGGAAATTACCAATGGCTTTTCTGCATCCCCTCAAATCTGCAGAAGCTACTGCAGTATTCCACTCATTGAAATCAATGGGAAAAAGAAAGAAGAGGTGTAAAATGAGCTGCTGATTTGCTATAATCTATTTTACACTATTGTACAAAGTAAAAATTGACTTCATGAAATAATAACAAAATGCAAAGTGTACAAGACACAATTTCCACTATCTTAAAAGATAAATGCTAATGGAGGGTGGGTTAGCTGCTATACAGTTGCCCATGTGTTGCTGCTCAGATACTGGGTTACAAAGATATGAATAATAATGGACAGGAAAGATCCTCTGGTCCATCCAGCCTGTCCCCCTTATTGTATTGGCTTGTGCAGAATATATACTCCCACCCGCCTGAAAACATGTGATCTCCTGGGAGAGGCTAAAAGCCAGATGGAAGACTCAGGCCAATTTGTGGGAGAAAATGTGGGAAGTTCTTCTCCGATCATCTTGAGCTATTGAAATTAGTCCAAGAGATCACTCCGGGCTTGATAATACTATTGGTAACTACCTTTGGTACAAGACTACCAAGATCATTCTGTTGCTTTCATGGGCGGAATTTTATGCTGATGGGATTTTACGGTCCCGCCGAAGTCAGTGGACTTTTGAACGGCTTGCTGCATTTCACAGCCCCGCTCCCCGCCGTGACGGGGCCGTAAAATTCGGCCCCATGTTACAGGTGCTCACATAATTTGCAGGAAGGATGGTACATCAACATTTCTCCTTGAATGAAAACAATATCAGAAATGATTCTGGCATCATGAGTGGCCAAGAGGTTCTGTCAAAGGTCCTGCTTGCAGAAAATGCAGCTGCTGGAGATAGAGACAGCAAGTTTGCTGTCATGGGACTTCTCCCAGCTACAGGATGGAAGCATCATCAGAGGAAACCACCAGGTCTAGAGGCAAGGCGCAGAAGAACGAAGGCCATGCTCTCTTTGACATAATTGATAGAAGGAACAGGCCTTAAGGTCCAGCAGCCTTGAAGTGTTGTGTTTTTTAAAACAATTTTTAATATTTCAAAGATTTTTAATTGCTTTTATGAGCTTGTATAACTTTTAATTTAACGTAAGTGAATGTCGAAAAGTTTTGAAATGAATTAAAAGTATCCTTAAAAGGAAATAAATGGTAAAGCGCAATATTGTAAGTATAGCCTAGTAAAATATGTAAGATGGACAGGTACTTGAAATGGACTTAAGTACTTGGTTAGAGAAGATGGCAGAGCAGAAGTTTGATGTGAAGAAGAGGTGTCATCATTTCACAGATGAAGATACCAGGGTTGAATTTGAATTTTACGTTGTAAATTGAATCAAAGTGGAGACAAATGACAGGTGAAGTAATGGTGATGGTGGAGGCAGATTAAGGAAATCTTCAGGTGGCGATTGGTACATTCTAATATCTGAGATGTGGATTTGCAGTACTTGGTATTTAAAGATAAGTTTTCAGAAAAATATCAAACTGGCAGTTAGTGAACAGAATAAAAGATCAGTATTGTTGATAATAAGGTGATTTCTAAACAGGTTCTGATAGTAATTCTTTTTAACTAAAGTTGAAGTTTTATTACTTGAAATGTTTAAAGTTCATCAGCTTTATTTTTGTTGCCATTAAAGGTAAGGGAGAGTAACCTTCAGTTTGAATCTAGTTGTCTGTCAACATTTCCCTTTTCCAGCTGAATAACCTCTATTCCCTGAGCTGACCTTCATGGTGAGAGATGAATTGGAGATCCCTCCCTCCAGCCAATGCTAGCTGTATCTTCCAGAGTAGGTCACATGACCCCTTTCATTCATCTTACCCTAAGTTAAGGAGACAGTCTCAAAATGTTACAATCTTACAGATTTAATTTTTGTAACAGTTTCCAGTCATATAAAATTTATTACTTTGGATCAGTTTTCTATGCTGGTCATTCTTGATTGCTGGGTGGCAAGAAGCCTTTTCAGTTGTTTGTTGACGGTATGAATTGAGGGGACCAAAGGTGGGTAGCTGGTTGGTAGTATGACTGTTTTGTGACAGTGGGATTTGTGATGGCATTTGATCTGCAAGTAGCACAGTAAGGAAAATATGTGATTTCTTTAAAATGTGTGTAATCTGCAATTGTTATTAAGAATATTTGAAAAGAGTTTACATCAATTATAAAGTGATCAGTTGTAATTTTTGTTGATAATAAGAAATACTAGTCCATGTGAACTGGCGACCCTTGATATAGAAGCAGTACCAACAGGAAAGAAATTAAGACAGAAGCCATATGGCCAGACACAAAGGAGAACTGCAGACACAAGGGAGAGCTACAAGCAGAAGATTTGGAGGGTGAAGGCAAAGATACAGGCAGAAAGAGAAAGCAGACAGAGACAGAAAGAGGAGCACAGAGAATTCTTATAAGGAGAAGAAGCAAATCTCTTTCAGGCAGAGGTCAGTTATTCTGTTTGGCATAAAAGGGCTTAAGAGCTCCTGGAGGCACTGTGCGATTTGGCTAAAAAGGTCTAAGTCCTGGAAAGGTGTGTGAATAGCTTGGAGGTGCTAAAGAGCTGGGTATTTTCCCAGAAATGGACAAACTGTGAACTGTGTTATTGGTTGGTCTGTTAAAAAGGAACTTTGGAAAGCTACATCATCAGGACTGTTGTGACATGAGGGAAAGAGGATTCATAGAAGAGCACGTTGCCGATATTGATAGTAACCATGAAACTTGGAGCTGAAAGCTGTTGTTGGATAGGACTCCTGACCTACCCTGCATGAATAAAGAACAGAATGCTGTGGAACTGTTTTGCTGCGTAATACCATATATGCTGCAGGAGAATGTTTGTGGTTGTGTAAGACATGTATCCACTATATAAAGTGAAATTTACCTTTTATTTGAAGTATAATTTGCCTATTATTTTATGTTTAATTTGCATTGGTTCTGATTAGTGTTAAAGTAGAAGTTACAAGAAATGAAGCCTTGTTGGTAATTCCTTCATTTGGGGGTCATTTGGTAAATGACCCATGGGGATCGTAACAGATTGTAAAGTGGGGAAGTAAGAGCGGTGTGGCATAGAATTTGCCTTTGGGTGCGGTTGAAACATGGGCCCATTGCTGGTAACTAACTGAACATTACAGCTACAGGGGAATTCTTGGCTTCCTGGGCAACAATGTGAATGGCTGGTGTAGCGATGAAATAGATATCTTACTCCTCCTCTTCCTCTTCCTCACTGGATTCCTTTGGCACAATGGGTGCTCTGTACCTTGTTCCTTCTGTAACTCTAATCCTCGTTGCTGCATAATGTTGTGCAAAATGCAGCACGCCACACTTATTCCGAAAACACTGGCCAATGAGTACTGAAAGGGACTTTTCCATATGTCTAGGCACCTGAAGTGCATCATAAGCCAATTGCTTGTTCAATGATACAGTTAGCTGTCATAAGGCTTTTGTTACAATTCATTGGTTGAGTTCTTCACATGTATCGTCAGCCAATTTGAAGAGAATACCCTTCATCTCATAGCAGCCATTCCTTAAGGCTGTTTGCAGTTCCAAAGAGCTGAGAAGCTTGGACTGCTGAAGGGTGAAAACATTATGGCAGCTGCCTTGGCACACACCTGTATAAAGCTTTTCTTATGGATGGACATTAGTTGCACCATAATGGAGTGGAAACCCTTGTGGTTTATGAATAATTCTAGTTGATTTGGGAGTGTGCAGATTTCCACATGTATGGCGCTTTTGGTACCCTACACATATGGGAAGCCACCCAGAGATGCAAGCCCACCTGCCCTCTCATGATGACAGGTGAAGATGGAATAAATGCCAGGGTGGCAGGTTAAGTTTGTGCAATATGTGAACAAGTCCAGAAGCTGGCTCCAACCTGCTAAGTTCTAGGTTTAATTTGGGCATGATTAGCTGTTTGCGTGTAATGTCTTTGAGAAAGACTGTACTGAGATTGTCGCTTCAGGTGGTGGCAGATACCTGAAGCCTTTTAGCAGAAGACCTGCTGGATCAGGTGGTCTTGCATTACCAGTGGCTGTGAAAGTGACACAGCCCTCAATGCTTTTGCCTGCAGATCCTTCCGAGGCTCTGCTGAAGATGTATCCAGAGTCTCCAAGTCAGCTGCACACAAATGCATAAGGCAGGTCACCATTAGGATGTTTGCCAGATTAGGAAGCTGAGCCTCTGCCTCCTGTTGTGCAGTTGGAGCCTCCTCTGAGCTGCTCTCCTCTTGGCTCGCCAGCTGCAAGTCTTTAAGCAGCTGCCAGTTGTCTTCTGTTTCTGCTGATGCTCATCTTCCCAGTTCCAATCTAAGGCATCCAATGTGCCACTTATCAAGATCTGAGTCTCAGAACATCCAAACTGTAGAAACTAACTTCTCAGCACAAGTACTGTGAACACATCCTCTCCTCATGGTAGTAAAAAGCAGCTGTGAACACTGAGCATTTTTTGCACTATTAGCCTGATTTTCAATGAGTCTCGTGACCTTGCTTTATGTTCTCTGCTGGATTTCAATGGCAAGTTTCGGAAAGCCTGGGAAACCCACAGATATGCTGTTGAGCCTGAAAGTACAGTGAAATACTGCTGCAATCCAGCGATTTGCATATTTAAGTTGTCAACCTGCCACTTCCCAGGGGGTCATGCGCAAACAGTTGAACACATCCATGTTAAACCTGGCGGTTGGCAGGTTGGGGCTTCCAGACACACTCACATTTTCCATGAACTTAATCTTCCACCAACACTTCAATCCACACACAATTCCACATTAAAATTTCCTCCTATGGGCCAACTTTTTGCCTGGGCTCGAGAAAACCTGGCCTGACTTTCATGGCTCGCAAAATGCACACCTGAACCATGTGTCACCTTATGAGGGATTTTTATCTTTTCTCACAGGGATCAGGTATGCAGTGCATTTTGTGAGCCGTAATGTGTGAGGTATCAGTTAGAAGGCCTGCCTTGGTTCTCTGACAAAGCAGCTCAGCTCCCAACATCATTTAAAGGCCCCCTAAACGTCATCCCCCACTCCACTCACCCACGCCCACCCACCCTCCATGCCACGTCATATCACGTCTCACTCCCCGATGCCTCTCTCACAATCCCCCATGCCACTCACTGCCACCTCATATTCCACATGCCACCCCAACCCACCTCTCTGCCCCCATGTCACCCTATGCAACTTCACATTCCCCAATGCCACCCCATGCCACCTTTGTGCCTCCTATTTATCATCCATAGCCACTTATCCAGTATGGACTATACACAGGAGTTCTCGTAATAGCAATGGGAAAAACATTAAACCTCTAATAGCCTAAGGAAACCTGGGATTTTTTTGTATTCATTCACAGGATGTGGGCTTCGCTGGCTGGGCGAGCATTTATTGCCAATCCGTAGTTGCCCTTGAGAAGGTGGCGGTGAGCTGTCTTCTTGAACCGCTGAAGTCCATGTGGTGTGGGTACACCCACAGTACTGTTAGGGAGGGAGTTCCAAGATTTTGACCCAGTGATAGTGAAGGAACGGCGATATATTTCCAAGTCAGGAAGGTGAGTGGCTTGGAGGGGAAATTCCAGTTTCTGCTGTTCCCATCTATCTGCTGCCATATCCTTCTAGATGGTAGTGGTCGCGGGTTTGGAAGGTGCTGTCGAAGGAGGTTTGGTGAATTCCTGCAGTGCATCTTGTAAATGGTAAACACTGCTGCTACTGTGCATCGGAGGTGGTGGGAGTGAATGTTTGTGGATGTGGTGCCAATCAAGCGGGCTGCTTTGTCCTGGATGGTGTCAAGCTTCTTGAGTGTTTTTGGAGCTGCACTCATCCAGGCAAGTGGAGAGTATTCCATCACACTCCTGACTTGTGCCTTGTAGATGGTGGACAGGCTTTGGGGAGTCAGGAGGTGAGTTACTCGTCACATGATTCCTGGCCTCTGACCTGCTCTTGTAGCCACAGTATTTATATGGCTAGTCCAGTTCAGTTTCTGGTTAATGGTAACCGCCCAGGACGTTGATAGTGGGGGATTCAGTGATGGTAATGCCGTTGAACATCAAGGGGTGTTGGGTGGATTTTCTCTTGTTGGAGATGGCCATTGCCTGACACTTATGCGGTGTGAAAGTTACTTTCTACTTGTCAGCCCAAGCCTGAATATTATCCAGGTCTTGCTGCATTTAAACATGGACTGCTTCAGTATCTGAGGAGTTGCGAATGGTGCTGAACATTGTGCAATCATCAGTGAACATCCTCAATTCTGACCTTATGATGGAAGGAAGGTAACTGATGAAGCAGCTGAAGATGGTTGGCCTAGGACACCAACTTGAGGAACTCCTGCAATGATGTCCTGGAGCTGAGATGACTGACCTCCAGCAACTGCAACCATCTTCCTTTGTGCTAGGTATGGCTCCAACCAGCAGAAAGTCTACCCCCGATTTGCATTGAGTACTGTTTTTCTAGGGCTCCTTGAAGCCACACTCAGTCAAATGCTGCTTTGATGTCAAGGGCAGCCACTGTCACCTCACCTCTGGAGTTCAGCTCTTTTGTCCAGTTTGAACCAAGGCTGAAATGAGGTCAGGAGCTGAGTGGCCCTGGCAGAACCCAAACTGGCTGTCAGTGAGCAGGTTATTGCTAAGCAAATGCCACTTAATAGTACTGTCGATGACCCCTTCCATTACTTTACTGATGATCTAGAGTAGACTGATGGGGGGTAATTGGCCAGGTTGGATTTGTCCTGCTTTTTGTGTACAGGACATACCTGGGCAATTTTCCACATAGCCGGGTAGATGCCAATGTTGTAACTGTACCGGACAGCTTGGCTAGGGGCACAGCAAGTCCTGGAGCACAAGACTTCAGTACTATTGCCGGAATATTGTCAGGATCCATACCCTTTGCAGCATCCAGTGCCTTCAGCCGTTTCTTGATATCACATGGAGTGAATCGAATTGGCTGAAGGCTGGCACCTATGATGCTGGGGACTCCGGGAGGAGGCCGAGATGGATCATCCATTCACCACTTCTGGCTGATTGTTATTGATACTGGATCAAAACACCCAAGGGAAAAAAAGTTGTAATCCTTTAAATGCCGATTAGGTTTGTAAACAAACAACAAACCGCATCAAAGTCATATTCTATTATTATAGGCTCATAAAAGTTTCAATAGTTCTTGGATCAATAAGACCATCTGCGGGGAAAAAGCTTTTGAAACACAGCCAAGCATTCACAATGGAAGAAATTTCTTAACAAAATCTTCCAGCTCCTCTGACAGAACAGATATTGATTTCCATTTCAAACCAGAGTGCCTGTCAATTAATGGAGGGGAGCAGGTGCAGAGCATTTGTTCTAACTTCAGAAGCAGGATTTTTTTAAACAGCTCAATCGGCTAGTCCATTTAAAGCAGAGCACAAGGACATGACAGATGAGGACTATTTTTTTTTACCTTTTTTAATACATTATGATACTTTCTCCATTGGAAAAGTCCTGTAATGCATGTGAACAATTACATAATGCTGGTCAATGTAAGGGTCAACTTAACTTTGCAGGGCACATCCCCATGATGAATCACTTTATTAAAAACACAATACAATACAGCATCTAATAGTCACATTTGAAGGTGTCACAACACTTTATACTTACCTTTCAGAATGTTCCTCAGCAGACTTCCCATTTTCTTCATGAATTCTCAAATCTGGTTCATTTTTAATGGTCTTCCAAAATTATGTACCACTAGATAAAAATGGTGTGTGGGAGGAAATCGATTTTTTATACCCCATTTAAAATGGAAAACCCAACATCAACAGGGGTGGATGTGTGTTTTGCACACTAGGCATTTTCAATCCACAAAAAGGCCAGAGGAAAATAATGTGATGTTGGAAATACAGGAAAAAATTGGATTACCTCCAAAAATCATCAAAGTATGGTCATTCATGCACAGACACCTTCCTCTGCACCCAGACAAAAATTCGGTCTTCTGTGTGTCTAAGTGCGTCTGTTTGGGGTTTGGAGTTGGGTTTGGTAGGGGTGGGGAGAGGACTGAGATGCAGTGTAAGATACTAAATTTTGTTTCAGGTAGGGTTATCTGTTCTTCTCAAGCAATGCTCAATGACTGAGACAAACTACATTGTAAAACACCACTGTTTCCTCAACTGTTAGCCCATTGTTAATTTAGAGTTAATCTGTATCTTAAATCTTGCTAAAGTGCTGGCTTTCACAAAAATAAGTTTCACAATTCAGAAAATATGTGTAAACCAATTAGATAGCTTTGTAGTCAAACAGCTAATCTTTCTGAATGGAGACCAATGTCACTGTGACAACAATGTACAATGTCCGAAAAGCAGGTTCCCTTAGTTAACTAACAGGGCAATCTGATTGCAATATTCAGTTCACAGTTCAGCAAAACGCCTTTAAATGAATAGGACACGTGGTTTACGATGAGTAAACTGTCATCTTGCTTATATTCAAGGGGATGGATTTTACAGATCCCACCGGAGTGTGTTTTCAGCAGGTGGGCGGGCACGTAAGATATGATGGGTGGCTAACCCACTGTATTCCTGTCCATCCCCGATCCATTCTCCATAAAGCGTCCAGTAGTCCACCCTCCCTTAGGCCTATTGAAGTCCTTAACTTCCGAATTGAGGGGCAATTAAGGGCCTCATTCCACGTCCCCCTCCGCTCCTCTACCCCACTCCACCATATACCCCAGCATTTAGGATGTTTGCGGTGAGGATTGTCACTGCTGACTACTACGTGTCCAGTCCTGTCAAGAGTCTGGATGTTAGCTTTTCGGAAATGGGCAGTGGAAGGCAGACTGAGAGTGGAAGTCTGCTTTTTAATCATCTGAGTTGAAAAGGTGGGCAGGGGGGTGGGTATCACATTTGTGGGGTGCCCTGTGCAAAGCAGGGGCACCCCCAAAGATGGTACCCTTCATTTGTGTCTCCCTCCCTGGCCTTCAAAACCTGATACCCCCCTCTACCCCTCTCCCACCCTTCCCTAGGGTGCCTGATCCTTCCCCACCCAAAAATCCCAGGCTCATCTGAGTTCAGTATCCATTCTGCTTTCTTTGTGGAACTGTTTGCAGTCCCAGCAGCAACCACTATTGAGTCCTGGCACTGCTGTGACTGCAATCAGATTGGCTGGCAGCTCTCGAGCACAGGACTTCTTCCCACTGAGGGGCAGAAGTCCCACTCTCAGCTTGTTTAGTACCCCCTCAACATGCTATCACTGCAGGGCCATCTTTTTTAAAGTCGGTCGGCTTGTGACTGACATTTCTACCAGGGTGGAGGGGCCGGGGGGAGGGGGGGAAATATGGCTGCCTGTAAAATTCACCCCAAGGCTACTATGAAACATAACTACATGCCTCCACAATGATATTTTACAGTCACAGGACAACTGCTGGTAGTCATATTTATCAAAATTGTCCTAGTACCTCTTGTTTCAATTGGCTAGTTGGTATAATTTCTGCCACATCTTATTGACAAGACTTGAACAATTCACAAGTTCATGAATTTTTAATCAAAGCAGTCATAATCTTAAATACAATACGACTCAACAAGTCTCATAGCAAGAGCATACATTTTCAAAACAGGCAACTAATGTCTGAATCAGAAGAAGCTTATACATAGCGAAATTAAGTCAATGTTGAATATGCAATATTTTTGCAGATTTGAACAGACAGATGCAAGAAAGCAATTTTTGCATTTTGTTATGATCAAGAATAGAGAGCGATTGAAAGTAAAGATTCTGAGTTCAATGTAGTTGCATATAGTATTGTTTTCTGTTTGATTATCAGAAGTTTATCTTCATCCATATAGTAATCAATAAATAATCCTCACTGTGCTAAGAATTATGCTGACAACCAATTTAAGATAGTCAGTCGGTCTCGCATTTGCGTGTACTGGAAACTACATATATTAACACATAGGGCCCTGTTCTTTGCAGACAGAAAGAACGTGTACACACATTGCGTCTGTTTCAGCTAAAAAAATAAGTGACAGCCATTCACTGACTCATTCTTCAGAGCAATGCCTTGACCAATCAGGGCCAAGCCGTCTGGTTTAAATTTCAAATGGTGCTTGGCAGTTAACTGCCAGTCACCGTCACTGGTGCATTTTCCATGGCAACACCTCTACCAATCAGAGCCCACTTGATAACCAATCAATACTCTTTTCTCTTACAAGATAATTGTTGTTTTCCCTTTTTTATTGGCATTCTTGCCAAGTGTCCAGATGAGTGTAAGATGAAAAGCTTTGGCATGTCTCTTTTTTCAGCAATACTAGTATTGCTATTTAGTATTTAGATTCTCACTTTCTGACCCACCCAATTGAGGATTTTTTTTCTGTACTGTGTGGGAGCGAAGAGATTACAGGTCATACACAGAGCGACTTGACCCTAACTAATGTTATAAGACATTAATCATTAACTTAATTGACTGAGATTTTCAAGAGTTCAACGTTTCTTGCAAGAGAAAAATCCATACAGTTCTGGTGGAGTCCCAGCATAAGCCTAGAGAGAGTTCAAAGGAGCACACCAATTCTACTGTTCTCATATGTTTGAACTAGAGGGGAGTCAAGGGTTATGTGGAACAGGCAGGAAAGTATAGTTGAAGCCAAGTTTAGATCACAGGATCACAGAATCACAGAATCGCACAGTGCAGAAGAGGCCCTTCGGCCCATCGAAGCTGCACTGACACGTGAGAAACACCTGACCTACCGACCTAATCCCATTTACTAGCACTTGGCCAATAGCCTTCAATTTTATGACGTGCCAAGTGCTCATCCAGGTATTTTTTAAACCCGCTTCCACCACCCTCCCAGGCAGCGCATTCCAGACCGTCACCACCCTCTGGGTAAAAAAGTTTTTCCTCACATCCCCCCATAACCTCCTGCCCTTCACCTTGAACTTATGCCCCCTTGTGACTGACCCTTCAACTAAGGGGAACAGCTGCTCCCTATCCACCCTGTCCATGCCCCTCATAATCATGTACACCTCGATCAGGTCACCCCTCAGTCTTCTCTGCTCCAACGATAACAACCCAAGTCTATCCAACCTCTCTTCATAACTTAAATGTTTCATCCCAGGCAACATCTTGGTGAATCTCCTCTGCACCCCCTCCAGTGCAATCACATCCTTCCTATAATGTGGCAACCAGAACTGCACACAGTACTCCAGCTGTGGCCTTACCAAAGTTCTATACATCTCCAACATGACCTCCATACTTTTGTAATCTATGCCTCGATTGATAAAGGCAAGTGTCCCATATGCCTTTTTCACCACCCCACTAACATGTACCTCCGCCTTCAGAGATCTATGGACACACATGCCAAGGTCCCTTTGTTCCTCAGAACTTTCTGGTGTCATGCCATTCATTGAATACTTCCTTGTCAAATTACTCCTTCCAAAGTGTATCACCTCACACTTTTCAGGGTTAAATTCCATCTGCCACTTATCTGCCCATTTGACCATCCCGTCTATATCTTTCTGTAGTCCAAGGCACTCAACCTCACTGTTAACCACCCGACCTACCTTTGTGTCATCTGCAAACTTACTAATCCTACCCCCCACATAGCCATCTATGTCGTTTATATAAATGACGAATAATAGGGGACCCAGCACAGATCCCTGTGGTATGCCACTGGACACGGGCTTCCAGTCACTAAAGCAGCCTTCTGTCATCACCCTCTGTCTCCTACAACTAAGCCAATTTTGAATCCATCTTATCAAATTACCCTGTATCTCATATGCATTTGCCTTCTTTATAAGTCTCCCATGTGGGACCTTGGCAAAGGTTTTGCTGAAATCCATATAAACTACATCAACTGCACTACCCTCATCTACACACCCGGTCACCTCCTCAAAAAACTCAATCAAATTTGTTAGGCAAGACCTCCCTCTGACAAAGCCATGCTGACTATCCCTGATCAAACCCTGCCTCTCCAAGTGGAGATAGATTCTCTCCTTCAGAATTTTCTCCAATAGTTTCCCTACCACTGATGTGAGATTCACTGATCTGTAGTTCCCTGGCTTATCTCAACAACCCTTCTTAAATAGCGGAACCACATTAGCTGTTCTCCAGTCCTCTGGCACCTCCCCCATGGCCGGAGAGGAGTTAAAAATTTGGGTCAGAGCTCCTGTGATCTCCTCCCTTGCCTCCCTCAGCAGTCTGGGACACAAATCATCCGGACCTGGAGATTTGTCCACTTTTAAGCCTGCCAACACCTCCAATGCCTTGTCACTCCCTACATTACCTCGCAGTCTCTGTCCCCGAGTTCCATACCTTCATCCTCATTCTCTTGGGTGAAGACGGATGTGACGTATTTGTTCAACTCTCTACCGATGTCCTCTGGTTCCACCCATAGATTGCTCCCTTGGTCCTTAATGGGTCCTACTCTTTCCCTGGTTATCCTCTTTCCATTGATATACTTATAGAATATCTTGGGATTTTCCCTACTTTTACCAGAACTTTCTCATATCCCCTCTTTGCTCTCCGAATTGCTTTCTTAAGCTCCGCCCTGCACTTTCTGTACTCCACTAATGCCTCTGCTGATTTGCTTCCCTTGTACCTGCTAAAAGCCTCTCTTTTCCTTCTCATCGCATCCTGAATATCTCTGGTCATCCATGGTTCTCTGGGCTTGTTACTCCTTCCTATCACCCTAGAGGGAACATGTTGAGCCCGAACCCTCCCCATTTCCTTTTTGAACACCCCCCGCTGCTCTTCTGTAGATTTCCCCACAAGTAACTGTTCCCAGTCTACCTTGGCCAGATGCTGCCTTATTTTACTAAAATCCACTCTCCCCCAATCCAAAACATTTTTTTGCAACTTGTCTATTTCTTTGTCCATAACAATCTTAAATTGGATTTCCAGCATCCACAGTTTTTTGCTTTTATATTAAATTGTACCATGTTGTGGTCGCTATCACTAAAATGCTCCCCCACCACCACCTCAACCACCTGTCCGGCTTCATTCACCAGAATTAGGTCCAGCACTGCGCCGCCCCTTGTAGGTCCCTCTACATATTGTCCTAAAAAGTTCTCCTGTATACATTTCAAGAAATCCACTCCATCCAAGCCCTTAACACTATGTCTATCCCAATTAATGTTGAGAAAGTTGAAATCGCCTAATATAATTACCCTATTGTTATTGTTTTTACTCACCTCTGCAGTTGCTCCAGATACACACGATGAGTCCAGCAGTGAGTCTGAGGATGAACACGCACAGGGAAATGCTGAGGGGGTAGACGCTGACCTGGGTATACTGCAGGGAGGCAGGGACACCCGGGAGGCTTAAATCCTTCGAACCTTCAGCTAGCGCACCACAGATGGACCTTTAACACACGCTAGGGCTGCAGGTTCAACACTCGATACCTGAGTGCTCAATCAGCCTGGATACTAACATTAACTAAGGCCCTTGTCAATAAAGCTCAATGTCAAACAACTCACTCATAACATCATGGCTTCCTGTAAATGTGCAGAAGTAAGGAATCATCCTGAGGCATAGCAACATGTCAAAATTTATTGAGGGAACAAATGTAACTTCATAAAGCAAAAAAAAGGTATTGGACATCACATCAAGTCTTCCAGAAACTACTATGGGCCAACATAAAAGCACCAGTGAGAAACCCTTGGTGTGCCTAAGGTGCTGGAAATTTACACTTATGGGTGCTACGTCTTGGTGCCCACCCCCCCCCCCCCCCCCCCCCAAAATCGCTGGCACTGGCATCTGAGACAACCTGCTCACTGTGCTGTCCTGTTGGCCTCGATGACCTTGGCGGACGTCCTCTCGCCAGTGGAGCATTTGAAGGCCCCGCATGGGAGGGAGCGGCCAGTTCCACAGCTGGCATCTCCCCAGTTGCTGCAGCCTCATCAGAAGCCACGGTCACTGGCAGAGGGGCGGAGGAGCTGCTGCCCTCATCTAGAGCGCCCTGAGAGGAGCCCACAGAGACGACAGGCAGCTGCTTCACCGACATGAGGTCGCTTCGGACCTCCATTGATTCCACCTGTGTGAAAGGTGTTCTGTGCAGCTTTAGCACAATGAAGGAAGCGTGAAAAGGATAATAATTGCATACAACCCTTGAAATGACGTCTCCAACAGAGTGTAGCATTATCTAACTTGGGTCTGTACCAAGTGGACCCCACAAAATTGCATGTAAAAGTGAGCAGGATAGTTACCTTCGCCATCTTCTTGATATCAGCAAAGCTATTCCTCACTTTTGTCACATGTGAGGGACCAGAATGACTCCATCGACCCAATTAGCAACCCCATTTTCACAATGTGTAAAAAAGTAAGAGACTGTCCTTCAGTCCCAGTCAGGACCTCAAACACTACAGCATCTAAGAGATTTGTTTTGCCCAATTGTCTCCACTGTACCATTGTTGACAATTAATCTGTCCAACAACAACTTTTCTTTTAATTTTGTGCTGCAAACGTGGAAGAGCTGATGTCTTGTCAGATTTTATGCTTCCCAGCCAAGTGGGCAGCAGACCAACTGGCCTTTTCAAACAAGACGACTCACATCAAAGAATTTGGCATGGCCTACACTCCAAACTGCCATCGCAAGGAGCCTTGACCATGAGCCAGCTCATATCTACTTTTAAAGGGCTGCTTTTGTGATCAGTTCAGTTGTATTTTAATAGAAACCTGAAATTTACTGGGGGCAAAATTGAACAGCTCTGATATCGGATGCAGGGATCATGATGCACGATTGACCTGTGCCTGTTGATTATGATGCAGACAGCATGCAAACTTCGTAGGCACTGAGAGGTTGTTTCCCCTGGCTGGGGAATCTAGAGCACAAGGGCACAGTCACAGGGTAAGGGGTGGAATATTTAGGACTGAGAAAAGAAGAAATGTCTTCATTCAGTAGGCTGTGAATCTTTGAAATTCGTTATCCCAGAGGGTTGTGGTGTTCCATCGTTGAATATTTTCAAGGCTGGGATTGACAGAGCTTTGGTCTTTTAGAGAATCAAGGGATATGGGGAGCATGTGGGAAAGTAGAATTGAGACAGAACAACATTCGTTATTGTATTGAATGGCATAGCAGGTTCGAGGGACCATTCGTTCTCCTCCTGCTCCTATTTTTTATGTTCTTCTGGTCTTTTGCAGTTATAATGATTGATGCAAGCAGCTGTCTCAGAGGGTTATGGGGCTGGAGGAGATTACAGGTAGGGAGAGGTGAAGCCATGGTGGAATTTAAAACCAAAGATGAGAATTTTAAAATCAAGATGTTGCTTGACTGGGAGCCAATGTATATCAGCGAGCACAGGGGTGATAGGTGAATGGGACTTGGTGGACACCAAGGGAAACATGGTGAGTTACTGGGCATCAGTGGCCTGCAGCTAAGGAAGGGGTGAGGTTTGCATTGGTGCCAACACCTCTGAAGAGTAAAGTTGCAGACAAGTCCTGCTGCAGAGGACTCAGGTGAGGATGTCGATGGAGCAGGTTACAGAAAAAGGCTGACGGACATGCAGAAAGAAATGCATGGTGCATTGGCTGGCCAGTCAGAAGCCTGCTGTCACTGTTAAGGAGCTTGGAGAAGTTTGGTTCCAATTTGGCACAGGGCTTTGGGCAGAGCTTGAAGCCCATGCTTTCCAGTGTCAAAGTGGTGGTTCTCAACTTCTGCCTCAACTCCATGAGAACCCTTGTAGACCCAGCTATGATGCAGCGTCTGATGGCCAATGGCCCAGCTTCCATTGCAAAAGACCATCAGAGCATAAAAAATCAGAGCAGGAAGAGAACAAATGGCCCTTGAGCCAGTCAGCCCAGGTTGTTGCCAACCATGCCAAGATCATACAGTCCGAAGTCAGGCCTTCTAGGCCCAGAGGGCAAGATGCAAGGTCATCTGCAGCCTCCCCCACTGAAAGTCAAGGAGTCTTCAACCAACCATGCAGCAACCAATGGGGTAACACTGCATAGGAGCTCTGGGCCAGGCAAAGACATCCTTAAAGGCGACTCTAAGAGAATGGATTATTGGATGAGTTTTGTATGGATTATTGGTTGGATTTTGTATGGATTATTGGATGAGTTTTGTATAGATTATTGGATGGGTTTTGTATGGATTATTGGTTGAGTTTTGTATGGATTATTCGATGAGTTTTGTATGGATTATTGGATGGGTTTTGTATGGATTATTGGATGAGTTTTGTATGGATTATTGGATGAGTTTTGTATGGATTATTGGATTGGTTTTGTATGGATTATTGGATGGATTTTGTATGGATTATTGGATGGGTTTTGTATGGATTATTGTATAGGTTTTGTATGGATTATTGGATGGGTTTTGTATGGATTATTGGATGGGTTTTGTATGGATTATTGGATGGGTTGTTGGATAAAATTGGCATAGAACCAGCTGTTTAGTGATGACTTTGATATCACGAATGTGGTCAAGAGAATGCTGTGATGATACATAACAGAGGGATGGTAAGGTAAAAGCAAGACTTTCATTTATATAGCACTTCTCACAACCACTGGATGTCTCAAAGCATTTTACAGTAAATTAAGTACTTTTGAAGTATAATCACTACTGTAATGTAAGAAACACAACAGTCAATTTGCACAAAGCAAACTTCCACATGAAGTATAATCACTACTGTAATGTAAGAAACACAACAGTCAATTTGCACAAAGCAAACTTCCACAAACAGCAATGTGGTAATGACTAGATGATCGAAATTCGTGATGTTGATTGAGAGATAAAAACTGGCCAGGGACATTGGGGATAAGTCCACTACTCTTTCAAACTCATGCCATGGGATATTTTACATCCACACGAACAGGCAGATGGGGACTCAGTTTAACACCTCATCCAAAAGAACAGTTCCCTCAGTACCACACTAAAGTGTCAGCCTTAAATTTTGCACTCAATCCCTGGAGTTGAGACTTGAACCTAGAACCTTGTGACTCAGAGTGTTGGATAATTGGACAGTGTGAAGCTAGGATTATGCTCATGGAACCAGAGTTGAATTAAGTGCTTATGGATAGCCCATTTAGAATGTGGATGTCAGCTGCTTCTTCCTTTCCTGCTCCTCCTCTTCCTCCTCCTCTGCCTGAGGCGGTCACTAAATTTGTGGTGGCAAGGGCTATTCCCTCATGATAGCCAGGTTATGGAGGATGTGATTGACACCATGAGTCTGCACATCTTCTCCAGCGAGTACTGGAGGGCTCCTCCAGAGTGGTTGAAGCAGCAGAACCTTTGCTTCAGCACACCAATTATTAATGATATATGTCATGACAGCCCAAATCTCATTATATTGGTGATGGCTCCATGTGGGCTCTATGTACTTGGTCTGTGGAGTGGAGTCATCAGCCAGGAGAATGGATAGCCTTTGTTGCCTAGCAGCCAATCTCTGGTTTCACATGATGGCTGAAAGATTGCTGGAGCAGCAGACTGACACAGAATAAAACAACATGACCTGCTGACAGCATATCGAGCATTCACCAGCATGATGTTCTGGGCATGGTCACAAGCAACCTGCACATTCAATGAGGAGTGACCTTTGTGGTTGTGGTACATCTCATCATTGAGATGTGATACCCACAAGCCCTGTGTGTGCAGTCAATGGCATCCTGCACCATGAGGAAGTCCATTATCCTTGCAAAGCCACATGTGCGCTCATCCAGCTGCTGTCTGTTCAGAGACGAACATAGGACTATAGGAGTAGGCCATTTGGCTCTTCAATCTTGCTCTGCCATTCAATAAGATCATGGCTGATCTGGTTGTGATGTCAGCTCCACTTTCTTGTCTGCCCCCCATATACCTTGACACCCTTGTCTATCTAAAATCTACCTAAGTCTGCCTTGAATAGATTCAATGAGCTGGCCTCCGCTGCTCTCTGGAGAGAGAACACAATGAATCCTCCCCCACTCCTAGCATAAGCAACCTCTAACACCTCTTTAATGTAGCAATGGGTGTTGAACTGGGAATTGTTACACGCGTTGCCTCTAGCCTGGAAAGATTCCAATGCGCAGAAATTCAGGACCACAGTCATCTTCACAACCACTAGCGGCACTGTCCCCTCATGACTCTGAGGCTGCAGGTCTGGCTCTATAAGGCGGCAGAGTTCTGAGAGCAACTCCTTCATGAATTGCTGATGACGAACACCTTGCTTAGGTGGAGATAAGAAAAGTGCTTCCGGAAGACCCTTATGTGGAGAAGGCTTCCTGCTGTAAGCCCTTCTCCCCACCTCCTCCGCCTTCTGCAAGTAGCTTATCTTCTTATTTGCCACCTCCGCACCATTTCCCTCTCAGGCTGAAGCGCAACGGGTCTGCTAATATAGCACTCATGACTGGGAGTAGGTGGTGTGCCTAGAACCCTTGCATTAACTACGAAGGCTTTCCCCAAACGCAGCACCACTCACTAACTATCACCAACTCCACAAAACATCCGGCACTTCCACAAACACAAACAGAGCCAGTAGAAAGTAATCAGCAAATAATCTGAAAGTTGCTGATGATCCCTTTAAATAGCACTAGTGGGGAGGGGTGGGTGGGGGCGGTGGGGGGGTGCATTCTTCATGCTGCTGAATGCATGTTCAGCTTTGCGTATTTAAGAAAGGATATTAACTAAAGCAGTGAGCTCCAAATTGGCAGCTATGGTATTAGACGCTAACTGACATCAGGATCTGCTTCGTCTGCACACTCTTGGTTCACGCTTCACGAACGAACACTTTCGCTAAGATGGCGTTTGGCGTGGGCTGAGTGGAAGTGAGCAGAAATGGCATGGATGCCATTTTGGTGTTAAACGCTACTTGTCATGCCAAATCTAGCGGTGTTAGAGGAACAAAATATAGTGGCTGATAAATCTGGGGAAAGATTTTCTGCCACAGCAAACCCCATTGGGAATTTGTGCAATAGAATTGGTTAAGTGGAGAATACAATTTCCTAATATTGTTCTAACGGGATCACCAAGATAGAAAATCTCGCTTATAGTTAACTGAAATTGTCAAATATACAGTTGAAATGGATTTGCTTTAATACAAAGGAAATTCATCTCCTAAGAACCATAGTTAATGTCTGGGGCAAACAGATGCTTCCCATCATATATGTCCACCTGCCAAGACACCATAGGTCACCCTTGTGTGACCTGAGAAAAAGGAGAGTTGATAAAGCAGCTATTAGCCTAAACTAATCGCCAGAAACCAGATATTCACCCTTACTAATGCACTTCAGCAGATTCAGTTAGAACTGCAGATAACAGAATTGAAGATTGAAAGTGCTTACTTGTCTATGTTGATTGTCAGTGAGTCTAGTTTTCATTAAAGTGTAAGATGCTGATAAAGGTGCTCCAAACAGTTTGACAGAAGTGGATATTTACACAGGGTGGAGCCATCTTATATTCCTTTTAACCTATTTACCCTGGTGTAATGCATTTAATTTGGATCAAAGTTCTTGAGCCAGGTTGTGATAATCAGCTGCGAATTCACATTCACCAACTAGCGGAAATAGGGTAGGTGGGCAGGAAAAATCAGACAAGCGATTCACTCACCAACACTCCACAATGACCTTACCCTCTTTAATTTTAGCCTGCCCTTCTGAGTAGGTGGCAAATACATCTGCCTAAAGCCAGCGAGACCCTTCTTTAAATATGCAGATTGGGCTCCAATTAGCCAGCAGGTGAAGACGATGGGAAGAAGACCCAGGACCAGAAGAGGACACTCAAGTTTATTTACTTTCCCAGATAAGCCAGGAGGAGAAGAAGTGGTCAGATTCCAGTGCCTGTGGATGTGGCAGAGTTACCAGCCCTGCAGGAGTCTCCAAGAATGGATGATTGATCTCCCAGGCACTATGGCCAGCAACCCATGAGAAAATTATTTCACATTTGCGGTTTGTGCCTATGTACTTTTATTTATTCGTTCGCATGATGTGTGCATTGCTGGCTAGGCTATTGCTCATCCCTAATTGCCTTTGACGAGGCGGTGGTGAGCTGCCTTCTTGAACCGCTGCAGTCCATGTCCTTAGGAAGTTATTTTGTTTTAAAAGCGTAAATCCTTATTCACAGCTGTTGGCAAAATGATATGGGAAAATAAATATTTCTTGCAGGTTGCATCTTGAAATCTGAAAATATTAGTGATAGAGCTGCCAGACTGTTCCATAAGAAATGATTTTAATAATTATACTTTTCAATTAATGTGATGGTTAAGATGTATATATTTAAAAAAGTAATACTTCATTGAATATGTTAACATCTTTTACATGTTAGTTCAAAGTATTCTAGTTTCAAACCATTTTTGCAACTGAGGGATTTGTAGTGAAGCTTCGAAATGAGTGATGTAGATTTAAAAAGGGATGCTGTATGGGCCCCAAGAATTCTTAATGTGACTCGGCCAGAAAGTGCATACTCAGTGCTAACAAAGGACAGATAAAAGTGACAAGCAGCTCAGGACAATTCCAGACATGGAGTAGAAAGGTTTACTCTTGGACAAAACACTTGGAGGAACGCAGTGAGGTTTAACTTTATAAGGTAAATGCAGCAACAACTGAAAACTGTGGGCATGTGCCATGTGATCAGACACAATCTGGCCAGATGAATCAAAGGAACATGGAGTATTTTTTTAATCTTGCCAGCAATAGGCATGATCAGAGTACTGGCACAGTAACAGCTAAAGTAATAGCAATAGCATTAAACAGTAAATTTGCAATAGTAGTAGGAGAATAGATGTACGACATTTTACCTTATCTCTGAGCTATTGAATCATGAACCATTTTTTGTCTTTTTGCGGTTTTGCTATGAATGGAAGAAATAAGGTTAGACAATCATTTCTTGCCATTGCAGAATAAAGACATTGGGTTGGATTATATGCATAGGGCAGGCTCCCTACACCACAGTGTAAAGATTTGGGATGAGACGCCTCCGCTTGGCCTGCTTGCCCTACTTTAATTATTAAGAGGCAAAACTTCTGCCCCATTCCAGGAAGAAATCCCATTTTATAGAACTGCTGGCCAATTGGAGGCTGGCAACTTTGCAGTACCAGTAGCAACAACACCAGGAGCAGTGGCCACTGCTGGTACTACAGGAGGCCGCTGAGGAATGCCCCAAAACCCAAGTAAATCTGGGATCTCACTGGGGCCGGCTGGCAGGCCCCAACAATGGGGGGGGGCTGTGTTGGGGGGGGCGGTGGGGGGGAGATGTTGGAAACGGCAGAGGGGAGGGTGGACATGGGGATGAAAAACTGTTGGGAAGGCCTCCAATTGGCATGGGGGAGGGGGGTGCCTGGAAAGAAGGCATTCCCTTTGCAGCAGGCCACAAGGTCAAATCTGTCCGGCTGCACGTTAGGGGCAGCTGGCCTCTCACGTTGCCTGCTAAATCTGAACAGCAGTGGGATAAGGCCCTTAAGTGAGCATTAATTACTCTTAAGGACCTCAACTGGGCCATGGGCAGGCGGCCACCTGATGTTCCCCCTGCCGCTTGCCAAAATCATGGTATGGGCAGGGGCAGGCAGACTGGCAACAGACATACCACCGATGGCATGGTGCCCTATATTACAGGCCCACCCGCCAGCTTTCTCACCCATGGGTGACTCATAAAAGTCAGCCCAGTACAATCCTCTGGAAACTCATTACTGCCTACCTTAGGAGAATTCTCACCCATTGGCACTATGGCCTCAGAGGGTCTGGAAGGCACAACTGATTGTTGTGCCCCCATCTCTATTGACTGAAATAATCATCTCTTAATCTGTCTGAGGACCAGTCTCTCCAGAGGTTGTGCTTCAGTAGAGAGGTTTGAGATAATTTTGTCTTTAGGTGACAGTGTAAAACAGGCACCTCAGCTGTCTGTTATATGTCTCTCCCTATTTTCAGGAAAGACATATAACGTGTGGCTGAATGAATATCACCCATTTTGTACTGTTTCCTAAAGCCTAATGTACTCCTGTTGTGACAGTGTTGTAGTGCATGCTTCAAGCAAACCTCCACACTCCACCATAGGCACGGCACTGCCAATGTCTGTAAAAGTCATCACCATCCTTAATTCCTATGCATTAGGAGCCAAATAAAACAGCATCCATGTCAACCAGTGTACTGCCTGCAGTGCTTCCAACTGGTGCAATGATTGCTAGAGCCAGTCAAAAAATGTCCTCACCCGCAGATCCTCAGCAGCAGCATGTTAGTGCCATGAAGTTCAATTGGCAGGATCTCCGGGCCTCGCCAAGGTCAGAAACTTAGGCAGCTGGAGCCTAAAAATACTAGTGCTGGTTGGTTTGCCAGTTTCCTGGCACTGTTCGTGACACTGGAAATTTGGGGAGGTTGGTTGGGGGCCACCCCCACATAGTGAGCAGCCAATTAGGCTCATTAAGAACTTTGTTAAAGGGAGGCAATGGAGGTCAACGGGGATTTTCTAGTCAGCCTTCAGTTTTTTGATGCAACTCATGGGGTGCAGTTCAACTGCCTAGGGGCGGGATCCAGCAGCAGGCTGGGGTGCCTGTGCTACAGGCAAACTTACAAGACTCCTTGCCTGCCCATGTGAGGGTGCAGCCAAAGGCTGCCCAGTAGAGGGATTTACCACCGCCCCACCCACTTTACCCCCCACTCCTCGCCCTGGTGGAATGGCTACTTTTTCTGTAGTTTAATTAAATTGTTAAAAATGTTGCAGAGATGCCTTCACGTTGAAGAGGCCTCTCAGTTACTTTCCATTTATTGCAGTCGCCTGCTTGTCTGAAGCTGGAAGGACTCTGATTGGCCCTCAAACTTTGAGAGCCTCCCCGCCGCCCATAATTGGACAATGAACCCTGTCTCCATGTCAGTTAAGTGGGCGCCCTTGTCAAAATCCTGAAGAGTGACTGTCTCCTCCTGGGGATGGGTTTGGGACTCAGAAACAGTCCTGGCCCCTGTTTCCTGCCCCAAAGCGAAAATTCAGCCCTATGGCATGGCAAGATTTCCTTGAGACCAGGAACCACAGATGGAATATTGTTAGCCCTACGTGAACCTGCCCACTATTCCTATGCCTTCATGAACCGTAAGGAATTTATCTCCCTTAACATGCAACTTGTGTATGATTGTCAACACAGAATCATGCATTCAGGCAACAGCAGCAACAACTACAATGTTTCCTTCTTCTGGCAATCAAAAGTGAGCCTACATTATTTGAGGCACAGAGATTGTATGAGACCTGCTATGAGACCCAGGATATTCTTTGCAGCCATGGCCAGTAACAGTGGTGAGGCACCTGTGGTCTCTGCCACAATATTGGTACAATCAGGGACATGAAACAATGAGGAAGATAACTTTTTTATATTCATTCATGGGATGTGGCCTTCGCTGGCTAGGCCAGCATTTATTGCCCATCCCTCATTGCTCTTGAGAAGGTGGTGGTGAGCTACCTTCTTGAATCGCTGCAGTCCTTGTGGTGCAGGTACACCCACAGTGCTGTTAGGAAGGGAGTTCCAGGATTTTGACCCAGCGACAGTGAAAGAACGGCGATATATTTCCAAGTCAGGATGGTGAGTGGCTTGGAGGGGAACTTCCAAGTGGTGGTGTTCCCATGTGTCTGCTGCCCTTGTTCTTCTAGGTAGTAATGGTCATGGATTTGGAAGGTGTTGTCTAAGGAGCCTAGGCGAGCATATGCAACAATACAGCAGCATCAGTTCAGATGCCTTAACTGAACAAAAGAACATAAGAAAAAGGGTAGGCCCCTCAAACCTGCTGCACCATTTAATAAGACCACGGTTGAACTCAAATTTTCCATCTTATCCCTTGATTTCCTTGGTGTGCAAAAATCCATTGATCTCAGTCTTCAGCATCCTGATGAGCATCCAAAGCATCTAAAATTTTCAAGCCTAAGGGGAAGAGCAGGAGTTGGACCAATTGGATATTTTTGGGACAGAGATGGACTGAGTGTTCTTTTTTGTGCAGTATGATTCAGTGAATCTATGAAAGTGAGACATATGAATATACCCATGTGAATTACTATTATTTTTTTTGCTTTGATTTTGACCACTTTGTGCACATAGTAAATGCCTAAAGCAGTCCGGAATACCATTGGCGCTTTGGGTTATGATGTTTCTGAATTGGAATGAAGCAGATTCTTCTCAGCCTTACATCATGAAAAATTTCAAAAATGTTTGGGAATGGAGAGTTTTTGAAACAACAGAAAGTAATCATCCAAACATGGAAAAAATCCCAGCTAATTTGTTTTACTTTTTGTGATTAATGATTAATGTAAAAATTTTTTTCAACTTTGTGATAAGTAGTAAATATTTCAACACAAGTATTTTACTTGTATTTAGATTTGCACGGACTCTTGTCTCCATGGCTAAGGGCTTCACTTCATGTCACACAAAAGGTGAAAAGTCACAGAGGTCTAATAGTGTAAACTGACACTGTCTTCATTTCACAAAGCAGCGATATCATAACAGGCATTGTTATAACATCCATTTATTTTACTGTTCCCCATGGGGAAGATTGACTGCTATTAGGCTGACTGAATGTGTGATTCTGCATGGTTTAAAATGGCCAGAGCACTTACTTAAAGATGACAGAAATGGGGTTGGAGTGCAGTGCAATGAAACATGAATCCAGAAATGCACTTTGTAGTCTCCTAATTATTGGCTGTTGTGGCTACTTGCCTCATGCTCTGTCACCTTATCAGTACAGCATTGTTACATTAAAGGGCTGCTGAAATCTGTTGAGGTATGACAGAACTCTTGAGAGGTTTCTGTATCTTGTGTTTATATCTAACCTGTTCTGCTTGACTGAAAAAAGTCAAACTATATTGCTATTCTGAAAGCAGGAGCACTATACTCATAGAATGGAGTAAAGATGCAGCATTCCCAGACATACACTGACATACAGTATTTAATGGGAATCCCAATTCAAAAACCAGGGCCAGGGAATTGGCAATACCTACAATTTTATAGGGTTTGTATTGCTGTGGGTTGTGCCTCCTTTTCGAATGAATATTTACATTATCCGATAACATTAAGTTAACCCATTTTATGAGTAAGCGAAAAAAATGTTACATAGTAACAATAGAAATTTTATTTTGGTAACATGTCGCATCTGCTTATGAATTTTTAGAAAGTAGCTTTTTATTAATTGTTATTATTGACAACTTGGTGAAGTGGTAATCTGTGAGTAGCTGATGCTTGCCGGTGTGTATATGATGCATTGACAAACCAATGGGTGGTGCTCTGTAACTGATTAAGGTGCTGAGACATGCTAGGGTACGGTTCATGAGTGTTGGCTATTCTCCAGTTTCTCTCCCCATCTGATGGTTCTTCATTTTTGGCAGGTTGAAAGGTATGGCATAGACGGAGTGCTGCTGAATGAATTGATAACTGGCTGAAGCAGAGGAAGCAAAGTTTAGATTTGGAGCTCAATCTTTGTGGAAGGGGATAACTAGTGGAATGCCTCATAATATACTACTACGGCCATATCTGTTTACCATATATATAAATGACTTAAAAGTCAAGACAGAAGCAAAACTGTCCAATTTTCAGATGATACAAAACAAATCTATAAACAACAGGGAGCAGGTGATGAAATAAAAGTGGGCCTGGAGGCATTGGGAGAGTTGCAGAAAGTAATAAAATGCAAAGTCATGAGATTGAAAAAGGACAACACTGGTGGGAAATATAAATTAAATGTTATTATTCTACAGGAAGTAACACGACAGAAGGATTTGGGTGTCCTGGTGGATAGATTGACATAGTGTCAGCATAGTGTGCGGCTACAGTGTAAAGAATGAACAGGATTTTGGACTATAAGCAGTAGAACAGACAATTCTCCGGGAGTAATTCTGAGCTGGTACAGACACCAGTCCATCTCCCCCACCAGAGAACCATGCAGAGAACCACCCTATTGTGAGAACAACATTCAAATATTGGATTGCTTGGTTTTATTAAAGCAGATAATAATGAGCAGGAAGAGTGTGTGGGATAGCATATTTGGCATTTACAAAGAACAAAAGAGGAAGGTTCAGAAAAGCATTAACTATAGCAGGATTAGCAAAATGGAGACAAACATGCAGAGCTACAATGTATAGGCACAGAGGCTGGATGCTCAACTAAGAGAGGGATGACACACCAAATCGCGTGGTTTTTCTTTAAGTTGTGAGGAAGGCACTGAAGATCGGCCATCTTTATTGGGAGCTACATTCATGCCTTTGATGGACTTTATACGGAATTAAGAGTATGGAAGGACTGAGAAATATTTAATACAAAGAAAACTGAATTGCTCTGAGGCAACTTTAACACTGGAGGAAATGTGAGAGTTCTGTTTGAAGTAAGAGGAGATTTTGAAGCCAAGAACATCAATAGACGAGGGAGGTCCAAGGGTGGGTTTTTCATGAGAAAGAGGTAGACATTGTTGGTTAGAGCTTTGAAGGAAATGAAGAAACTGCACCTGAAAATCTTTGCACTGGGATCCCAGAGACTTGGGGTCATGCCCGTCTGTGCCCGTCAGCACTGACCCCACCAGAGGATGCCTCATTTGTATGAGGCTACAAGCCATTATGGGCAATTCTGTGTACTGAGACCTAGACTCCCAAATTCTGCAAACTATTTTTTTGAGGGCCCTCCTTGTACAGGAGCAAAGGAAGGTAGTTTTGGTTTCATTCCAGAGGAGGGCATAAAACATGGTACCCTCCTGGTTCAGGATTCTTCCTGTCTGCTTCAATGAGATGCCTTGTGTTTGTTGTTAGCCCATCAAAGGCATGGAAGTTGTGAACATAATGGCCGGGATTTTCCACTCTGGGCCTAAACCCTGTGGTGGGGGCGGCAAGCAAGAATGTTGTTTGCCGCGGAGCCCAGTAAGAAATCACGCTGAATCGCGCAATGTTGGGTACATTACTTATGCAGCCAGGGGTTTCCCGATGTTGTTCACGTCAAGGCGGGCAGGAAGTCATGCACCCAGCCGTCATGCCCGGGCACCTAAGTTAAAAGGTGCCTGGACAGATACTGCTTTTTCGCGCTCTTAACTGCAGACCAGGATATGGAACACAGAAACCAAGGAGAACCAGCACTCAGATTCAGCAATTCAGCTTTGCTGGAAGTACCTGCTGAATGCAGTGGAGGAGAGGAAGGACTTCCTCTCCGAGGGATGGAAGGAGGAGGCCCTGCCAACTCACCAGTCCAGCATGGAAGGCAGTTGCCATGGTGGTGAGTGCCAACTTCATTCACCAGAGGGCAGCCCTGCAGTGCAAGAAACGGATGTATGACTGCGCCACCAGGGTAAATGAACCCTCTACTATCCAAACACGAATGACTGAATGGGAACTTGGACATGGGCATCAGCTGCAAGGTCTGTGCTGCCCATGCATATAAGCATGTCTCAACCTGATATGCTGATGCCTTCTAGCCCCAGTGCATTTCATGTAGCCTGCAGGTAGAAAGGCGACTGTGGGTCTTTGACCATGTTACACAGAGAGCTCATATTGTGTGGTGGACATTGGCGTAGAGGGCAGCAGCATTCGCTGCTGATGCCATGCCTCTGTTGGCCTTATCCTCCTTTCTGCATGAGTTCACTGCTCTGGAGGGTGCTGCTGAAGAACCCTTGTGGACTAGCTGCAGTGCATCTTTCACATGGCAAATGTAGCCAGTGGGTCATTGATGAGGCCAGGCATCATGTGAACGCCACCTGCATCCCAATTGCTCTCAAACCATCTTCTTTCCTTGCCCAGGACAAGTTAACGCACAACAAGCATGAGAGAGGGTGGGAGGGGACATTCCTGCCCTCTGGCACCTCACACCATTTGAAGAGCGTCTGCCGAACTGGCGGAGGAGGTTCGGGACTGTTCATGTGCAGCCGCTGAGGTCAGCATCTGGCCTCCAACCAGTAAGGAACCATGCTTACTGTCTTTACATGGAAACCTGAGGGCCATGCTTGGTGCCATGATGGAAGCAGCCATGCAGCCACCCACTCTTTCCTCTTTCAAATACAGGTGCCAGCAAGAAGAGGGCGAGGCCTGACCCCGAAATTGAGTCCATCACCAGCTCCAGCATGCAGAGGACCAAGGAGGATGAGGATGATGAAGATATTGTAGCTGTAGAGCCATCACCGCAGTCACCTGCATCCTCCACCAGCCCAGAGACACACACCTTGGTGGGTAGAACCATAGAACACTACAGCACAGAAAACAGGCCATTCGGCCCTTCTAGTTTGTGCCGAAATATTATTCCACTAGTCCCATTAACCTGCACCTAGTCCATAACCCTCCAGTCCTCACCCATCCATGTATCTATCTAATTTATTCTTAAAACTTAAGAGTGAGCCCGTATTTACCACGTCAGATGGTAGCTCGTTCCACACTCTCACCACTCTCTGATTGAAGAAGTTCCCCCTAATGTTCCCCCTAAACCTTTCCCCTTTCACCCTAAAGCCATGTCCTCTCGTGTTTATCTCTCCTAATCTAAGTGGAAAGAGCTTACTCGCATTTACTCTGTCTATACCCCTCACAATTTTGTAAACTTCTATCAAATCTCCCCTCATTCTTCTACGCTCCAAGGAATAAAGTCCTAACCTGTTTAATCTTTCCCTGTAACTCAACTCCTGAAGACCCGGCAACATCCTAATAAATCTTCTTTGCACTCTCTCAATCTTACTGATATCCTTCCAGTAGTTAGGCGACCAGAACTGCACACAATACTCCAAAGTTGGCCTCACCAATGTCTTATACAACCTCACCATAACATCCCAACTCCTATACTCAATACTTTGATTTCTGAAGGCCAGTATGCCAAGAGCTTTCTTTACAACCTTGTCTACCTGTGACACCACTTTCAGGGAATTATGTATCTGAATTCCCAGATCCCTTTGTTCCTCCGCACTCCTCAGTGCCCTACCATTTACTGTGTATGTCCTACCTTGGTTTGACCTTCCAAAATGTAACGCCTCACACTTTTCCGCATTAAATTCCATCTGCCATTTTCTGGCCCATTTTTCCAGTTGGTACTAGATCTAGTTCAGGCAGGTGGTCACCTGCGGTAGCAGGAGGAGGCAGGGACAGACAAGGTCACCAACACTTGGAGGGCTGCTGGGGAAGAAGCTTCAGCTATGTCTGAGTCAGATGACGAGCCTCTGGGAGTGGCCCTAGACAAAATGCTGGAGATGCAGTGAGAGGTGGGGAGACATCAGACAGAGATGTGGGAGGCCCTCAACAGAGTGGCACATGATGCTGAGGAGTCCGCCTGTCTGCTGGCTGATGAAGTGGTGCTGACATGTGCGATATGGGGAGGGTGGCGGACGCCATGGAGAACCTAGTCCAGCCGAAAGCCCAGTTTCTGCTGGAGATGCGTGCAGACCTGCACTCCATGGCTGTAGCTGTAAGCAAGCTTTTGCAGTGGTTACGCAAGAGGGGGAAGGAACACCTCGACCTCCCTCCAGGTGCCCCTTTCCCTCATGGAGTCAGGGAGGGGGTATTAGGCACCCAAACGGAGGAGAAACATTAGGCAGACACCCCTGGGACCTCCACTCAGGACGCTTTGAGGATTCCTGGCTGTTCCGATTCCCCTATGTCTGGAACCCCATCAGCTCCGGCCTCTGGCACCTCAGAGAGTGCACCTGCCCCAGAGCAGGAGACTCAAACGAAGCCAGGGACCTCTAGACTTCGAGGCTCCAGAGGATGTCCGCCAAAGTCATCAAATACATCAGGGCTTAGTGGTGACCAGGCTGCCTTCACCCGTGCTGTGGATGTCACAAGAACACCTAGACGCAGTGGCAGGAAACGTACAATAAAGAAGTACTGATCTCACTATGTTGGCATGGGTACATTATTTTTGCTGATTGTTAATGCACGCTTGTGAATATATGTACAGTTGCACTTTAAGGAGGTCTGCTGTCATTTCATTGTGTCTGTTCTCTTTAATGCCTCTGTGCACCCCTATATTCAAGGGGACAACTCTGCCTGGGTCTGTGTCCCTCTGGAATCATGTGTGCACAGGGAGGCATCGACCTTTGCCAAGGCCCTTGTGAGCCATGTGCAAGAAGCCTTCCAAGCACGCTGCTCCTTTACCCTGCACAGCCTTTTCGATACAATCACCTTAGCCTCGTCAGAATGACATGTTCCCCTTTAGTTGTCCAGTTGAGCTGACCTGCAGCTCCATCCACCCGATGACCCTACTCCCATCCAGCATTTCCATATCTGGGCTTTGAGGCTCTGGGTAGGTCTGAAGCAGCCATGGTGCGCATTACCTTTGAGGCTCACTCAAACACCTTTTACCCTCCCCCCATTACCCACATCCACCCCCCCATCACCCACACCCTTCCCCCCATCACCATTGATCTTCGGTGTCACTGTCAACCTCCCCACATTCACCCTTCAACGCATCCCCCCAAAAAAGCCTTTGATTGACAGTGAATGTCCAAATCCCCTTCCTCCCCGAAGTGCCCACCCCTTGTCCTACCCACCCCAAGGATCTGTGTTTCATTTCATCTCCCCTCCAGCAACCATAACCGCCCGTTCACCCATCAACGCAGGACCCTCACCCTACCAGGTACCATTGCCCCCATTAACTGTAACTATTCCATCCTACTACCAATTCCCTCACTTTTGACCCCCAGGATTCTTCAATTGTACCACAGACCCCTTCCTCTGAACACCCCCCCCCCACAGTCCCATTCTTCCCCCATTGCCCTTCCTTTGCTCCTGCTCCATTTCCCCACCAAAGCCATCCAAGACCCCCCCACAAGACTTCCACCTTCCCCCCCACTTTTGGCGCCCAAACAAACCCTACCTCTTCATCCCTCTCCTCACCGACCCCCTTCCCACCCCCCCACACCCCCCCCCACACCCACCCCTACCCCCCCCACCGCCCCTACCCCTACCCCCCCCCACCGCCCCTACCCCTACCCCCCCCCACCACCCATGAAGGCTCTCGTTATGCACTAATACCTGCTGTGGCCGTGCACCTACTGCTGGATGCTTCATCTGGTCGAGGCTCCCATTGGTCAATTCTCCACTGGCTGCCCGAGGCCCAACCTGCAGCTCCTGATCCAACATCGACTCCAGGCTCCATCTGCAGCTCCAACCATCCACCCAGGTAATTCCCAACTTGTGCATGCCATGGTGTTCTGGATTGATATGAAATTCCGCTGGCGGAACGGCCGTTTGGACGGAGAGGAAAATTCTGGTCCATGTTCAGTTGAATCCCGAACTGAGATGCAAAACCTCATCTCGACTGCCTCTGGCGGGGATGGTGACCTGCCATTATCCTGCCATGATGGTTGGGACCGTATATTCCCGCCATCATTTCATGCCGTAAGGAAACAGGTTTTCAGCTCCCAACGTATTGTCCAACCCCTGCCCGCCACAAAACCGGCACTGGTGGGACAGGAAAGTCCCAGCCAATATCTCTGTTGACAGTCTGAGCCCTTTTATCTTTCAACCCTTCAGAAGGGCACATTATGCGGCAGGCTTTCATTGGCTATTTTGATGGACTGTCACAATACTTCCCTTCCAGTAGGACACAATGGTTTGGAAATAAGCAGGTGTCCATATATAGGGGTTTTAACCAATATTCCTGCTAATCTGCTTGGGTGCACGACCAGGTAACAGCCTGAATGATATTGTGGAGACCTTGTTCTGAGATGGATCATGCAAGTGCATGACTGGGCAAGAGAAATTAAAGGGACCAGCAACTGAAAAAATGTGACCACACACAATGGGTGAGATTTTCCCCCAATTGCATTAAGGGTGGGAACGGGTGTGAAAACCGGCGTTGTACCTGTCGATTGCAATGGTGGGTTTTCGCGCTACATTGTCGGCTCCTCGCCTCATTAATTATGTGTGCACAGGAAACACTCCGGGTCGCTGGTGGGCAGCCTCTGATTCGCCTGCCCCTTTGTGAGCTCATCGCTTCCTAACTCTGGGCACCATGTTTAAAGTGCAGCCGTGCACAACCTTCTCAATGTTGGCAGATCAAAACTGCTTCACTGAAGACATAGCCCCAAAACCCAAGAAGAAGGCATCCCCGAAATTCAGTGACGCCTCATTGGAGTGCCTGCTGTAAGCAGCCGAGCCCGTTGCCATGTCATCTACCCCCAATCTGGCTTCCAGCACTCCAGGAAGGTGAAGAAATCCGGCTTGAAAGGCGGTGGCAGCAGTGGTCAGTGCCAGCATGATCTGTGGTCCTGAACAGGTCAGCCACTCAGTACAGGAAGAGGATGAATAATCTCATCCATTCCACCAGGTTAAGTCAACCATCTTATCACTTTCAACTCACACAATGACAAGCCCATCACACATTCACTGCCATCTCACTCACTGCCAGCTCAAGGGACATCACCACTCACTCTCTTACATGCCCTCACATCTCCACCTGGGTCCATCTACTCTGGAAATCATGTCCTCATCTTGTCCATGGCTCCCCTCATGACCCACACATGTCAGGCATCCTTATCATCTGCCTTGGCATGTGTCTTGTTCACACTCTCTCCGTCCGCCTTTACGCAGGGCAAGCTCGTGCACAATAAAGAGGGGTCCCTGTCTGGGAGAGGAGTACCCGACATCAGTGTTCTCACAGGGTTCACGAATGGAGCCATCGAACTGGCCAGAGAGGACATCGACCACGTCAGTGCCGATGGTGAGGTTGGCGGCACACTCCAAAAGTGACGATCTGGCACCAGATCATCCCTCAGACAGCAATACTCTGAGTGCTTTGTCCTGTTTAGAGTTGTCTGCCATGTAAAAATGATCTCTCCTTTCTCTCATAGGCACCTCCAGAAAGTGCCTGGCGGCATCCGCAAGACTCATCTCCAGCCCCGAGGACACCTCAGATGAGGAATCCGAGGAGAGTACCATAGAAGACCTGTCACCACGCTCACCCATACCCTCCACCAGCGCAGAGACACACACCTCAGTGGGACCTAGTTCTAGAGCAAGGCTGGGGTCACGACCTGGTGAGCCCAGCACAGAATCTGGTCCACAGTAGGCAGAGGCAAGGACACTCGAGGTCGCCGGCACTCAAAGGACTTCCGGAGGCCAGCATCAGTTTGAGTCTGATGACGAGCCTCTGGACTCGTTCCTGAATCAGTTGCTGGAGCTGCAGTGACAGTCAAGGGAATATCAGGAAAGGATGTCAGCTGCATTCAGAGGAGTCTGTGGGCCTTCAGTCTGAGGTGATAGCGCCCGTATGCAAACGCACCAAGGTCAAAACTGGCAGATTGGAGGCCACCGTGGAGACCTTGGTCTAGGACATCGGTCCTGCACTGCCTCAGGAGCAGCACTTCATCATTGTACCCTTGGTGGCATCCAACAGTGGCTACGTGAGAGGGAGTGAAGCACCTAGATCTCACTGCAGTTGCCCTTTCTCCTGAAGGAGTCGGCCAACATCCCTCGGGCACCCATAGGGAGGAGTATCAACAGTTGGACACCCCGGGCCCATCCACCCAGGTGACTCTGGGACTCTCCAGCTGATCCAAATCCCCTTTTCCTGTGACCCCATCACCACCAGCTCCACAGTCCGAGGAGGGTGCACCTGTCCCATAGCAGGACACCCAAAGCAGGCCGGGCGTCTCCAGGTCTCGGCCTTCCAGAGGACGCCCACCAAGATCATCATAGATAACAGGGTGTACCAGTCAGCAGGCTGCCTCCACCTCCGCTGTGGATGTCAGGAAAGCACCAAGACATAGCTGAGCGTTAGGAAAGTTAAAAAGATTTAGGAGCAAAGTGGTGGCATGGGTGTTCACAACATGTATATAATGTTCACAAATGTAAATAGAATCACACCCATTTCACATCTCTTGTGTATGCCTGCTTTTTATGATGAGCTGTGTTGTCAATCAGGTGTGATACCATTGTCCCTTCCCCCACTTATCACACATGTCACTATCATGGTCCTCTCGTCTATGTGGTGTGCTTCCATATCACTACAGTGTGTGGCTCTTTTTGAGATTATTCTTGACATCAGTGATGTCTCAATGTTAAGTGTGCTTGTGGAACGAACCTCGTTCACATGCTTTGCAGGGTCATGTCATGTTTATTCTTGGCTGTGTAAGGTTGAAGCTGAGGTGTTCCCCTATCTCATCTGCATTCTTGAAAGATTAAATGTAGTGTCTAAGGAAATATGTGTTCACGCATGAAGAAGCATCATATATCGTGCAAACCCATGAGCTCTCTATCTCTGGGCAGGGATTTCATGCCAGGAGCCCATACTCAGAGCTTGTGTGTGCTGCTGTCAGCCAACCGTGATTTTGACTTTCAGAACGTACATCTGCTAAACTCACCAACAAGTCGGGCACAATGCCACCTTAAGGTGGCGAATCCCGGCCCCTCTTAGCCACATTATAGTCTTGGTGCTCAAACTTCCAACCTTGAGCGTCTCTCACCCTGCAGCTGTGTGTCTTGCAGGGACAAGACTCGCGTTACAAACTAGGGATGCGGTGCTGTGCGTCCCCTCACCTGAGTACTCGCCAAGGTCACTGAAGCTAATTGCAAATGGTGTTTCCTGGCTGCCAATACAGGCTTTGAGCAGGCTTTGGAAGCGCACATGGTTGCTTTAGACAATGCTCAGTGGATCAATGGAATAGGAGCGAGGATGCACTGAAGCTGACATCTACTCTTTATTAGCAATGATGCATATCCTTGAAGACTCCTGGTGTGTGTGCAATGTAGACTTTGCAACGGCCAGGGCGGGTCATGAGGGTACAATGTCAGCGTTGAAAAGGAGCCATTTTAATGTCTGGCAGGCAAGTGTTGACGTCATCATGTTCAGGTGGTCTGCATCCATATCAAGCTGATGGTAAATGCAGCCCGGGATCCCTAACTGACAGTGTCAGATGTCAGTGTGATTTGGAAGAATGCACCACAGATGATTGAGTCATTTCTAAATGGATTCATAGCAGTGGAACATCATCAGCTGCCTTGCCCCAAATGTGAATTATCTGATTCACCATCGATGTTACACAGAGTGTGTATTCCATTGCTTGAGATGAATCTCCTTGAGGAGTCTTGTCACATTGAAAGCATACAGCAATGAGGCCACTGAGCATCATGTAGCATCTCCTGGCTCTTGTAGGGTGCCATTGTGACAGGGATTTTTAAAAATTATTTTACGGGATGTGGACATTGCTGGCTAGGCCAGCATTTATTGCCCACCCCTAATTGTCCTTGAGAAGGTGGTGGTGAGCTGTCTTCTTGAACTGCTACAGTCAATTGGTGTAGGTACACCCACAGTGCTGTTAGGAAGGGACTTCCAGGATTTTGACCCAGCGACAGTGAAGGAACGGCAATATATTTGCAAGTCAGGATGGTAAGTGGCTTGGAGGGGAACTTCCAGGTGGTGGTGTTCCCATCTATCTGCTGCCCTTGTCCTTCTAGATGGTAGTGGTTGTGGGTTTGGGAGGTGCTGCCTAAGGAACCTTGGTGAGTTTCTGCAGTGCATCTTGTAGATAATACACACTGCTGCTACTGTTTGTTGGTGGTGGAGGGAATGAATGTTTGTGCAAGGGGTGTCAATCAAGTGGGTTGCTTTGTCCTGGATGGTGTCAAGCTTCTTGAGTATTGTTGGAGCAGCACTCATCCAGGCAAGTGGGGTGTATTCCATCACACTCCTGACTTGTGCCTTGTAGATTGTGGACAGGCTTTGGGGAGTCAGGAAATGAGTTACTCGCCGCAGGATTCCAGGCTTTTGACCTGCTCTTCTAGCCATAGTATTTACGTGGCTGGTCCAGTTCAGTTTCTGGTCAATGGTAGCCCCCAGAATGTTGATAGTGAGGGATTCAGTGATGTTAATGCCATTGAATGTCAAGGGGTGATGGTTGGATTCTCTCTTGTTGGAGATGGTCATTGCCTGGCACTTGTGTGGCAAGAATGTTATTTGCCATTTGTCAGTCCAAATCTGGATGGTGTTCTCGTCTTGCTGCATTTGGTCATGAACTGCTTCAGTATCTGAGGAGTCGCAAATGATGCTGAACATTGTGCAATCATCAGCGAACATCCCCACTTAAGACCTTATGATGGAAGGAAGGTCATTGATGAAGCAGCTGAAGATATTTGGCCTAGGACACTACCCTGAGGTACCTCTGCAGTGATGGCCTGGAACTGAGAGGATTGACCTCCAACAACCACAACCATCTTCCTTTGTGCTAGGTATGATTCCAACCAATGGAGAGTTTTCCCCCTGCTTCCCATTGACTCCAGTTTTGCTAGGGCTCCTTGAGGCCACATGCAGTCAAATGCTGCCTTGATGTCAAGGGCAATTTTCTCAACTCACCTCAGGAGTTCAGCTCTTTTGTCCATGTTTGAACCAAGGCTGTAATGAGGTCAGGAGCTGAGTGGCCCTGGCAGAACCCAAGCTGAGTGTCAGTGATCAGGTTATTTCTGAGCAAGTGCCACTTGATGGCACTATTGATGGCCCATTCCATCACTTTACTGATGATTGAGAGTAGACTGATGGGGCAGTAATTGGCCGGGTTGAATGTGTCCTGCTTTTTCTGTACAGGACATAACTGGGCAATTTTCCACATTGCCGGGTAGATGCCAGTGTTGTAGCTGTACTGGAACAACTTAGCTAAGGGCGCAGCAAGTTCTGGAGCACAAGTCTTCAGTACTATTGCCGGAATATTGTCAGGGTCCATAACTTTTGCAGTACCCAGTGCTTTCAGCCATTTCTTGATATCACATGGAGTGAATCGAACTGGCTGAAGACTGGCATCTGTGATGCTGGGGACCTCCGGAGGAGACAGAGATGGATCATCCGCTCGACACTTCTGGCTGAAGATTGTTGCGAATGCTTCATCCTTATCTTTTGCACTGCTGTGCTGGGCTCCTCCATCATTGAGGATGGGGACATTTGTGGAGCATCCTCCTCCAGTGAGTTGTTTAATTGTCTACCATCATTCATGACTGGATATGGCAGGACTGCAGAGCTTAGATCTGCTGGTTGTGGAATTGCTTGACTCTGTCTATTATTTGCTGCTTATGCTATTTGGCACGCAAGTAGTCCTGTGTTGTAGCTTCACCAGGTTGAGACCTCATTTTTAGATATGCCTGGTGCTGCTCCTGGCATGCCCTCCTGCATTCTTCATTGAACCAGGTTTCATTGAACCTGCTTGGTGATAATGGTAGAGTTTTGGGTATGCCAGGCCATGGGGTTACAAATTGTGGTTGAGTACAATTCTGCTACTGCTGATGGCCCAGAGCACGTCATGGATGCCCAGTTGTGAGTTGCTAGATCTGTTCAAAATCTATGTGGTAGTCGCTCCTACCGATACTGTCATGGACAGATGCATCTGTGGCAGGCAGGTTGGTGAGCATGAGGTCAACTATGTTTTTCCCTCACCACCTGCTGCACACTCAATCTAGCAGCTATGTCCTTTAGGACTCAGCCAGCTGTGTTGCTACTGAGCCACTCTTGATGATGGACATCGATGTCCCCCGCCCAGAGTACATTCTGTGCCCTTGCCACTCTCAGTGCTTCCTCCAAGTGGTGTTCACCATGGAGGAGCACTGTCATTAGCTGAGGTGGGGGGGCTCTGGCGGGGAGGGGGGGGGGGGGGGGGGGGGGGAGTGTTGGCGGGGAGTAGTGCGTGGTAATCAGCGGGAGGTTTCCTTACCGATGTTTGACATGATGCCATGGGACCTCATGGCATCCGGAATCGATGTTGAAGACTCCCAAGGGAACTCCCTCCTGCCTGTATATCACTGTGTTGGATTGACCCAGCAATGATGATGTTGTTGTCTGGGGCATGATCTATAAGGTATGATTCCGTGAGTATGACTATGTCAGGCTGTTGCTTGACAATCTATGAGGCAGCTCTCCCAATTTTGGCATTTTGGTACCTTTGCAGGGTCGACAGGGCTGGATTTGTCGTTTCTGGTGCCTAGGTCGATGTCGGGTGGTCCGTCCGGTTTAATTCCTTTCTAATGACTTTTTAGCAGTTTGATACAACTCAGTAGCTTTGTAGACCATTTCAGAGGGCATTTAAGGATCAACCACATTACTGGGAATCTGGATTTACATGTTGGCCAGACCAGGTGAGGACAGCAGATTTCCTTTCCTAAAGGAAAGGACATTAGTGAACCAGATGGGTTTCATGGTTCCAGACTTTCATTGAATTCAAATTCCACCATCTGCTGTGGTGGGAATGGAACCCAGATCCTAGGAGCATTATCCTGGGTCTCTGGATTACCAGTCCAGAGACAATACCCCAACGCCACCGCCTCCACTATGCTGGGGAGACGCTTGAAGAAGCAGCACCTTCTGGTGCTTGATGCTGGGATTCCCTCCTCCAATTAGCATCCCATCTTAGCAAGGACTCATGCTCCCGAGTGTTCATCATCCTTCAAAGGACCAGGACAATGTGAGCCTGATGTAAAACTATTCACTCTCATATTGAATTTCCTGGGTGAAATGAGAGGAATAGCAATGCTGGTGTTCATGCTGGCCCATGATGGAGGGCACTTGTCCAAGAAGGTACTCACTGCAACTCGTCATCCTCTTCGTGGAATCTGGTGGCAATGAATGCCTCACGTGCACGCCTGACTCATCTGGCCTATTCTATGGCCTCTTCCCCTGCAGTCTCGGCTTTCTCGAACTCATCACCCTCCTTCCCTTTGATGTCTTCCTCATCTAAGGAGATGTGCAGCTCCTCCATCTTGTCATCTGGCAATTCCTCCCCCCTTTGCACCGCTAGGTTGTGCAGCACGCAGCAAGCCACGATGATCTGTGAGACTCTCTGGGGACTGTACTGGAGTGCTCCACCAGATCTGCCCAGGCCTCGGAATCACATCTTTAGGATCCCTATGGTGTGCTCCACCAATGTTCGGCTGGTGGCCTGAGCCTCATTGCACCTTCTCTCTGCAGGAGTCTGAGGCTGCCAAATGGGCATCAGCAGCCACGCCCTTTGCAGGTACCTTTTGTCACCGAGATCCTGTGTGATCCCTCGAAGATGTCCAGCTCTGCAATCTACTCAAGATGTATGAATCGTGGAAACTTCCTGGGCATCTGGTGCAAACCTGCATGGTTGGGTTCTTATGGTCGCAGACCAGCTGTACATTGCGCGAATGATAACCTTTCCAATTCATGTATTGCAGTGCCTGTTGCCAGGGAGCTTTTATAGCCACATGAGTGCAGTCGATGGCACCCTGCACCTGTGGGAATCTGGAATCTCAGCAAAGCCCAGTGCTCTGGTGTCCTGGCTTGCTTGATCTCTGTTGAAGTTGACCTTGGCAAAAAGGGCATCTGTCACCTCAGGTACGCATTTGTGTGTGGATGCTTCAGAGATCTCACCCTGGATGGAACCACTGGCGTAGAAGTTGAGTGTGGCTGTTACTTTCGGAGCCACTGGCAATGGATAGCCTCCCAGTCCCCGCAGCTCTAATTCCTGGAGAGTGTGGCAAATGCGAGTCACCAGATCCCTGGATATGAGGAGCTGTCGGCGACACTGGTTCTTGCTCATCTGCAGATGAGGCAATGCAGTTCTGTACACCCTGGGTCTTGTGAGCCGCCTATGTATGATGTTTCTGTGAGCCTCATCCTCTGCACCTGGAGGTGGCCCAGCTGGCCCTCAGTCCTGAAGGTCTTGCCCCTCCCTTTGGCAATCCAGGAGCCTCTGTCACAATCTTACCCTTCTTCTCTCCTGCCTGTAAGCAATAATGCAGGCAGCAATAAATCCAGGCTCCATCTTCCTAATAATCTCCTCTCTGTAGTAGAGTCAGCATTAGTTTCCAAAGGTCCTATTTCTGTCAATGACTCATCAGTGAATGTCAGTGAAAGAGTTCAAGGGCTTTGTTCCCATACTGAAGAGCACTCGCCCCTGAAACAATGGCCAGCACAGGGTGCATATCAAGATCCCACCCTCCCCACAAACATGAACAAATGCTGTGAGATTGCTTTGGCCAGGCGCTTGGATGTGCTGTTTTCAGTCCAGGCACTGGGATCCTCATTCACTGCACTCTAATACAACACTCTAGGGAATAAACATGAGGGAAAATGTTCATTCAGGAAATCGGATTATTTGCGGGGGGCCTGAAGCTTCTCTTCAGTGAACTGTCCAGCAACAACATTCTAACAGGCTCCTGTGCTTGTCTATTTGTCCAATTGTTCTGGAGTTCATTACCATTCTGGGGAATTTCCATGCTGTGAACAAAGGGTTAAAACAAGGAGATCAATTAGTACCACTTTGCGAGATTAGTCTCGCATGATTGGGCATCATTGCTTCGGTTTCCTCATTCCCTGCACTGTCATTGAAAGGTCCTTAACATGGCTCCTCTGTGTCTCTCCCCTCATTTGCATGCCAATGTAATCAGCACCTGCCCCCCTCCCCCCCACCAGTGCATGCAGCTGCCCTCCAATCCACTCACAAAGCCCTCACCAGCAGAGCTTCTCCTCATTTTAATTCTGCATTGCGCCATCGCTGCAGGTTGGAAGATGGTTGTGCAGAACTCTCATTGTCAGACCAGCTTGGACCCTCCCTGTGTAAGAACCCCTCCTATCATCCCAGAGGGGCTCCATGTTCAGGTTTCCCTCCATCACAGACCACCCCACCCACCTACTGTATTCCTCGATCTCACCGTGTTCCCGGTGCATGTCCATTTGTTAGCCCCTGAACATTTTGAAGTGGATGTGCCTATGGCCCATGTGGACCTCACCCGTCCCCATCTTGAAGCCACTTACATTGTTCAATTTCCACCCACGCACCCTCCCCCCAGTTATGTGCCTGAGTGCAAACTTCCCCACTCACAGTACAGTACCCCCCCATACAGCTCTAGCCCTGTAGTCCATTCTCCTGTCTGAGGCCACTTAACCCCGTTCCCTAGTATAGTCCCAGCCCTGCAGCCCCTTCTCCTATCTGAGGCCACTTGGCCCCCCTCCCAGTACAGCTCTAGCCCTGTAGCCCCTTCTTCTGTCTGAGGCCACTTACCCCCATTCCCTAGTCTCAGCCCTGCAGCCTCTTCTCGACGTCTCCAGCGTGGTGGGATAATTCCGCTGAGGAGTCCTTATAATGAGATGCAATAATATTGAAATGACGTTCCCGAAGTGCCGCAGCGGGAACTGCGGCCCACCATTGACGGCTGGAGCACACAATCATAACCTAGTTTTACGATACCGTAAAACCGATTTTTGGCTTTCTTGCGATATTTTCCACTTCCACCCGCCATGACGCTCGTCGCGAATGGGAGCGGAAAATCCCTCAATTATGTTTTAAGGGAACTTTGGTTTTATCCTAAATTGGGATTTCTGGCGCAGCCTTGTTAAGGGTGGATCCCCCCCCTACATCTATCAAGGACCCTGATGCGCAATGGGTTGGGCCAGAAGTGTGGACTTCCTACATTGGGAGTTTCTGTTTCCCCAACTATATGGAATTTGACATATGTCTCACAGCCAGCATGCCTTCAAATGAGCTGTATCAACCTCCCAAAGTTATTGGCCACAGGAGGACCTTAATGGGAAGAATTGTTCCAGCCCAGGTTAGGGACCCTCTTAACCCCTAATGATGAGGACAATTAAAAAATACAATTAACATCTTGATAATGGTGCAGAAAATCCTTTCTTTGTGCAGGGTGTCCCAGGCACAACTGCCCCGCACCCCACCCCTGATAGGCACATTGGCCATTAAGTATTTGTTATGCCATCGGGAGGCTAAGGAAGCAGTAAATCCCAAGATAGGATATCCTTGCCCCCTAGTCCAATTTCTCTGTTGCTGTCACCTTGTAAGATTTTAAAAATGAGTTGCAAAATTGCTTAAAGAGAAAATAACTAATAGGAAGAGGGCAAGCACATGGTATTAGGGCAACTACTGGCATGGAGGCTAAACATCAACATGGACTGATTGGGCCAAATGCTCCTTCTGTGTTATAATTTCTTCGTAATTGTATATGATTGACTCTTAATGTTATCAGGGAAACTAGGAATCATGAACAAATACTGACTGCCAGACTTGCCTGATGATGGGGCAACTCTCATGTTAAGAATAAATTCAAAAATGATGAATGTGGAGTGAAATGATCAGCAAAAGTAGGAATAATATTTTATGAACAATGGATGGAAGGGTGTATTGATATGGAGGAGGAACTAAGTCAGAGAGCGAACAGAGCCCGGTGGAATCCTTGACCTAGCTTGTATGCTGAGCTGCTCATTCTCCAGCTACGCTGTTGCGATTTGGTCGGCATTAGAGTGGAAACTCCTTCTACACATGAAGATAGGCCATTTGATATCCACAGCCTCTGAGTTAAAGGAAAAGGAGGCAGAGGGAAAGTTACATGCGGCAGATCTGAAATTTGTCTTCGTATTATACATACGTTTTTAAAAGATGGTTAAACCTGAGTTTTAGAACAAAAAAAATCACATTATAAAAGGAGGTTATTCGGCTCATCAGTCCACAGCAGGGAGCCCCGCTGTGGGCAGTGGACCTGAGGAGTCCAGGGATGGGGAGGCCCCACCCAGCTCTTAACAGTTGGGCATCATTTGAATGAATGTTTCCAGAGTCCTGCCTGAAGCTGGCCATCTCCACTACCTGACCAGCAATGGGAGTGTGGGTTCGGCGGCAGGAGGTTGCAGCTGGGGCCCTATAGGGATGACTTCAACTGTGTTGCAGATCCTTGCCACATTTCTGTCAGGTATGTTCTGGAATGGCTATAAAATGCACCATGATCCAGATACAAACCAGAGCTAGAAACTCATGTGAATATTTCCCTGGGGTCTTAAGGGACAGAGCATCTAATGTTCATTACAAAGTCAGTGCTGTGGAAGGGATGGGGCCAGGGCCTGGGATTGCTAAGGTCTGGACTTTACCTGGACAAAGCCTGGGATACAGTGCCCTTTGAATCATCTGGTGGTATATCCATAAGGAAGAGGCATCTCAGCCTCATGGAAGATGGAAATAGGGTGATACTGAAAGTCCAGGCCTATTCTTTTAGATTGGCCCCTTGGAAAGGGGGAGGTGCCAGTCAGCAATATTGTATTTTGGACCTCCCCTGGCATGTTGGTATCCCCAAGATTTGCCCAGAGTGGTGCAAACACCCAATCGCCCTGTGCTAATTAAGCGCCCTCCCTCTGACCCCACATATTCCAGTGGAGCGCTGGAGATACCAGCAGAAACGATCCCAGCACACGTCCTGAGATAGCCACCCATTGAATTCTGCCTCCAATCTCTCTATTTATCTATGGAATTTCATTCCATGCTGTAGTCCCTATTTTTCTTCAGGAATACATTTATTTTGTATTGTATATACCTAATATTTTGAGATTTCTCTCTACTGATATTCTACCCCTTCTACAACATAGATTTTTATTTCCCCTATTTATGTTTGCCATGAATTCAGTCAGGAGTGAGGGGAGTGGATGGGGGAATGGGGCCAGGTTTCAGCAAAGATGTACCTGCTCTAGCTAAACTACAGTCAAACAAATTATGGATTTATGCCAGGATAAAGTTATTAGTCCTAAATTCCATTACTTACACCCTAGGATCCGCTGGTCTAACTTTGTACAAAGGAATGGGCAAAAAGTACAATGGAGAGGGTTTCTGCAGCAGGAATCAGGAGTCATGATTGCCACCCAAAAAGAGAAGGCTGCCTACTTCGATCCTTGTCCCTGAAAGAAGAAACAGAGGGGTCAGGCACAGAGTCGCAGGCCACTTCTAACTGTTGCTCAAATAGATGCCAGTCAGACAATGGGGGAGGGAAATGTGTTGGGAAAGTCGGGATTCCTTACTCCCTGCCTTATTTCCTTGTTTATCTGCCTCGCCATCATCACCCTCACCAAAGATTACATCTCCCACTTAGCCTAGGGTAACTGAAAGAGGCAGAGATCTGACATCATCATGCTCCCTAAACCTTAGCAGGGTCATCTGTGGCGCTCTAGATGGGCGTTTACACAAGGGACTGGATATAATGCAGCCCATTGTGGTGGAAACATGGCGGCCAGGCCCACTTAATCAAGGGAGAGGCCTTGCGTGTCACTGGACAGCAGTAAAACGTTCCCTGATTAAGACGAAGGGTGGAAGGGATGACATTGGATTCCTGACAGCCAGAGGTAGGATGTTAGTTCAGCACATTAATAAGCCAACTGACACCCATTATTAAATGGGGGCCACACACCTTTCCTGCACCCTCAGAAGACTGCCCAGCAAACACTGCAGGCTTCCAGAGGCCGGAAGGGGCAGGTCCCTTGTAGTGGGGCACTCTGTGCCCGATCGAGGTCCCCAACATCTGGAACAGGGGAGGTGGCTGCTGAAAGCCATCCCGCTGCCCTTACCTCTGACCCCACCTCCTGCAACCCTTGTCCCATGACCGTCATCCCACCCTCCTCACCTTTAGCCTCGGGTCCCATGATGATCCTGGGCCACTAGTGGGTGCAGTGCTGCCAGCAGCCACTGCTTCCACTGGCACTGCCATCAATGATGAGCAGCCAGTCCATGATTGGCCGCCAGCTCTCAGTGGGCGGGACTTCCACTGCCAGGGACCTCAATCACAGGGAAAGCCCAACAGCAGCCATTTACGTGCCTGAAAGGCACTTGATTCCATCAGGCGTCCCACATGGAACTAACAGGTGTTCCCCATTGGTTCATTAAGTGGTGGGCTGCACCCCTTAAATTAGGGTCGGGGGCCATTCCTTGATCCCGTTCAGCCATTCACTTAGATCAGGCACCTCAAATCATTTGCACCCGCTGCCCTTGGCTCCCAAAGTCTGGAAACCATTACTCAACAAAATCTATCGATTTCAGCCTTGAATGTTCCAAACCGTCTAGTTTCCACAGCCTTTTGATGGAGACAACTACAGATTTCCATTACCCTTTACATGAAAAAATAGCTTCTTGATTTCCCTCCTAAATGGCCTGGCTCTAATTTTAAGATGATCTCCCCTTTGCTCTTGATTTCCTCAGCAGAAGAGAATCCTAACGAATCTTCTTCACATGTTAAACAGTGCTACAAATGTCTGTCCAACAGTGGTTGACACTGATTTTTCTTCAAGCAAGGTTATTTTAAATGTATGTTTACTGTGGAGTTGTCAGTCTGTAAAATTACAGCAATGCCATGAAGATTGCAGGTTACTGATTTCTCATTTTATTATAGCCTTTGTTATGTTATTGTTTTAGGATTCTCCTTGCTGTCTCAAAAACACTCAAAGGATTCTCAAGATGTTTTAACAGGTTGTCAAAACAAAGCTGAATCTGATCCTGACAGATTACCTTCCAAAGCAGGAAATTGGGAATGCTTTGGAAACTTTGCTAATGACATTGTTATTATTTTTGAAAAATTTTGTTTCTTTCCAGTTCACCAAGTTGATAGATCCATACCACTTGCAGCTGACAAGGGATCCCTTTGAGGATTACAGTGGTATTCCTGTAACCCATCGGCATGTCTTGAGATGATTGCTTCCCAGAAAATTGAACAAACTTCAGTGGAAAAAATATTACATGTTGTGAAATGGTAACTGTTCACACCCATGTTCAACACATAGTGATTTTCACATTTTTACTGGGCCAAAGGAGGGAGGCACAAGATGGAGGCTAAAAGCTAAACATTTGATTGTCCATGAAAACGAGCACGGGGCTCACGACGTGTGATTAATCTGTGCCCATTCAATGTAATGCAGGCAGCAAGCAATCTTCATGCTTTCTGCTAATTATAATGATAGTGCTAAATCCACTGCTGAGCACTGCACATGTCAGCAGGAGGTCCAAGCTTGTTTGAGGCTAGCATCTCTTAAAGCCAGCCTGCACCACTTACAGCCAGCCTGCACCACTTAAAGCCAGCCTGCAGCTCTTAAAAGCAAAGCACATTTTGGGTGCAGCAGGTGTTAGAAATTGTTGTGGGAAAGTTTATGTGCGGAAGGAGGAGTGGAAATTCCACAACAGGCTAAAGACTATGCCCCAATGTTTTGTGATGTAACACTAGATGCCATGGTGCAGGAGGTGTACAGGAAGAGAGAGTTCTTCCCTCAGGGGGCCAGAAGGCCAGGTGGCCCTCCATACAGAAACTATGAAGGAAGTGGGAGCAGCTAGCTGCCATAGTCAATGCCAGTAGTCTAACTCCCAGGACTTGGATGCAGCACCACAAAAAATGCAGTGACCTCACACAAGTGAATGGTCTTTTCATATGCCATATCCTTGCAAATGAACCATTAGCCCTACAGACTGCCTCATTCACTACAGCTCCCATTCACTTCACTCACTTTCCAACAGTCTGTCAAACACAACTGAAGCCCAATATTTATTGACTTACCTCACTCTCACATACTTAGCACTGCTGCATGTCACACACTTCCATATCAAAGCTTGCACACACTGCCAGCTATTCAGCTACGGCAGGTGCATCATACAAACACATTACACCATACTCACTGACCAATTCCCTCTCTCTTGAAGGACAAGGTGGCGCACAATGAGAGGCAGCAGCACCTAACTGACAGGCTGGATGACATCACTCCCATGGAGGAGGCAGTGCTGGCAATCATTGGTGTGGCCACGAATGAGCCCATGGCCAGAAACAGAGCTAAAGCTATAGAGCATGATGGTAAGTTCCCACCTAATCCAGCTTCTTACACCCCACTTCCCTCTCATCCAATACTCTCCACCTGCAGGCGGTGTTCACATGCATCTCTTGCTTCCCTCCTTTCCCTCACCCCAACTGCCTGAAGTGCAAGCCAATTATCCTGGCAAAGTTATGTGCACACTCAGCCTAGTTCTTTCAGTTAGGAGGGAATACAATCAACTCGCCTGTCCTGGCATAAAGAGCATGTGTCATCTCTCTGATGCAGCACCGGAGAGTGAATTGGGAGGTGTTACATAGACTGTTCCAGCCTGGAAGGATCTCAACACAAAGAAATTCAGGACCACAATCATCTTCACAGCCAATGGCAGGGCTGAGCTTGTCCTGCTTTGAGGCTGCAGGTCTGGTCGCAAGGACGCTGAGTCCTGTGAGAACCTCCTTTGTAAAGCACAGACTATGCTATTGTTCCTGGTTTAGGTGGAGGTCAGAGAAATGCTCCCTATAGACCATATGTGGATGAGAGCCCTTCTCCACTCCTCCTCCTCCTCTGTGAGCAGTTTTTCCTTTTCTTTGCTTCCTGGTCTCAATCTCTCTCTCATCCTGCAGGACAAAGGGGATTGCATGACTGGGAACAACTGGCCTGGCCAGAACCCTTGCAGTCACAACCAAGGCCTTCTCCATGTGCAGCACCACTCCCTTCAAAATTCATTACCCTCTGGGATAGAAAACTCCACAGATTCACATCTGAGTGAAGGAATTTCTCCTCATCTCAGCCCTAAATTAATGGCCCCTTATCCTGAGGCAATGCCCCTGTGGTCTAGATTCCCAAGCTAAGGAAATCAAGCTCTCAGAGTCTATCCTGTTAAGTCTCTTCACACAGGGATACATTTTCCCACTTCAGTCATGCCGCAGTTACTGGGAGGTACCCCAGCATGTTAAAACCAGGTGAGAATCTCTTATATATTAGCACTGGTGACCTCTGTAGTAGCAGGAAGGGCATCAGTGAAAACAACTAATTATCCATTATTGCGCACAGATTTGGTGTGTAGACTCCACCATACGCCATGTAAGATAATTTGCATGGTGGGTGGGTGCTGAGTTTAACCTAACTGCCCAGAAAGTAATATTGGGTGGGTAGTTACTATCACCCAGGCTACCTTCCTGCTGATAACTTGCTCTATTGAGAGCCCTTCTTCACACATGCATGTTGGTCCCTGATGATGGAGAATTGAAATCAACAGCTGTTTTAACTGAAGGCACAGAGCAAAGAAGTTAGTGTCGCTTTGCTGCCTAATAATGCTCCCTATAAGGTCTGTCCATGCACAGTTGCCTTGCAACCCAGAAGGTACCATGCAGCCCGTTGACAAGTTGCCCTGCTTCAGATAGTACATAGGTGGAGCACATGAAAAAAGAGTACCAGGCAATGAAATGAACAGGTCGCACACAACAAAAAAACAAATTAAAGAGAATATTGCTGCCGGGTGAAGATAGAGTGGAAGAACACCCCATGCCATAAAAGGTCCACACAGATAATGTACTTTTACTTTCCTTATCGGACCAGGAGAAACAGGAGTATTTAGCAAGTTAATTGTGAAGCCAACCCTGCTGTGTCCCCTTCTCCTTCCCGGATGCAGGACACCTGTAAGGTAGCCCCTGAAGCCAAACCCTCCACATGCCTGTGGGCCTCTGGCCTGCATGATTTACTGTGTTTCCCACTGGCCAGTGAGATTTAAATGAGGTTTAGAAGTTAAAACAGCCTGGGCCTCATTTTTGGAGCAATGGGTGAGCTTCCAATTCACTTTTCTACCCACCTGTCCAAAACCCGTCTGGAGTTACAATTTAAGCCAGGGCCTCAGTGACTCCTATAATCCATGCTACTTAGACAATAATCACTTTTTATAAGTGTGAAATCAGAATCCCGAGGCACTGCATGTGGAAGAAGACTATCACAGTTCCAAGAATGCCTGTTCCTCATCTGTCACCACCACTTGCTCCTCTTCACTGTGAACTGTGACGCATCCAGTACTACTACTTAAGCTCACTAATTATATCCTTCAGGGTGTGTGTAGCTCACAAACATTGGCTTTGTTGGCAGACATTTTGTAAGTTTCCAATACAGAGGATGGGATGTCAAAGTGCTGCCTCAGCTATTCTACAAGCTCTTCTTGCATTCACTATACTGTGGGTGATGTTTTTGAGGTGGAATCTAAACTTGTGTGTCATTATCTGGGCCAGGCACAAAACATAAGATGACCAGGATGGCTCTAGCCCTTTGGCTTCACCTTTCATCCCTCTTTTGATGGTACGATGGCCGATAATGTCCAGGATGGCTTTATCAAAAAGAAAGACATTAATAAACTTGCAGAATGAATGTGTAATTGGAAAATGACCTTCAATATAGATAAGTGTAAAGTGGTATATTTTGATAGGAAGAATAAGGTCACATTCTACTGGGAAAATTATTGTCTAAATAAGTTAGAGGAACACCGGGATCTGGGGATACAGATGCACAAATCACTAGTGACGCAAGTTAATAAGTCTATAAAAAAGCAAACAAAATTCTGGGATTAATTTCTTGAAGGATAGAATTAAAAAGCAGAAACGTTCTGTTTGAGTTTATATTGAATCTTGATCAGAATACACTTGAAGTTCTGTCACCTTCGGCCCTTGGAGCCTGCTCTACCATTCAACGTGATCATGGCTGATCCTCTATCTCAACACTGTACTCCTGAAGTCTCCCCATACCCCTTGACACCTTTAGAGTCCAGAAATCTATCTGTTTCTGCCCGTGGATGAGGTTTCACGAATGTTTCATTAATTAAATATAAATTTTTATGAAAATTCATAAACATGTCCCAGCTCATATATTTTTTTCTGTTTTTCAGTTTCATAATGAAATTAATCTCCCTCACGTCCTGAATAAACAATTTTGATGTTTATTCCTCAAATTCTGTTGCCTGCATTTTTCTAGGAAACCTCTACATGCAATCTGCTGTAGAAATACAGACATTTAAAATATCCTTAAATAATTTAAAAACTTTAAACCTTCCATTTTACTTATTTCTATATCCATTGACCAGTCTGCTGCATGGGCATAAGATTATACAATTCATCCTTGCAGCAAAAATGGATGATCACTGGTTAACAAGCAGAATTTCCCCCAAAACTGTTAGAAACCAACAATTAACTGCCAATTATTGCACCAACAGAAGTGTCTAGATTCTAAAGCAGGAGTGGGGAACCTATGGACCGTGGGCTGGATCCGGCTCATTGCTCAATTTCATCCGGCCTGCAGCAAGATTTCTAAAAATATAGACCTGTGATGGTAGCACCGTCAAAATAGCATTTATTATCATCGTTACAAATTTGCTTTGGGTAACAGCGTCAGTCAAATTACTATAATAATATTTAACAATATAATATTCAAATTCAGCTATTGCATTAAAACAGCGAGTGAGTTGAAAGTTCCTGTAGTCTCTCTAAAAAACTAAATTAAATTGATTTTACGTGTATGTGGCCCGTGACTGATTTTGCCTATGTGTGAATGGCATGTGATAAGAAAATAGTTCCACACCCCTGTTCTAATTCTAAAGTATTGCATATTGTTAGAATAAAAATAGCGAATACCAGTAATAATTTCTTCAGCAATACGTTCCAAACCCACAACCTCCATTGTATAGAAGGACAAAGGCAATGTGAGAACTCAAATAGTCAGGACGTGATGGATGGAATGGGAACATAGTCTGCATGCACTTAAAAGCTTTTACTTAATGAGATACACATTACAAATCATAACTGATGTGCCTAAAGGTTTTTCCACTATGGACACTAGGCTGACTGACCTATAATTATCAGGTTTATCTTTCTCTCCATTCTTAAACAGGGATGTAATACTTGCAACCCTACAGCTTTTTGGCACCATTCCCATATCTAAGGAGGATTGAAAGATTGTGGTCAAAACCTCCAGAATTCTTACCATGACTTCCTTCGGCAAAGTAGGATGCACTCAGTCTGGGCTGGGTGACCTTCCTACGTTGAATGCTGCCAACCTTTTTATCTATTTTCATCCTATCCACAACTTCTCCACTACCTTCTCCTTTCCTATCGCAGTATCCTCCTTTTTTAATGCAGACAGATGAAAAGTATTAATTTAGTGCCTCAGCCATGCCCTCTGGTTCCACAAATCATCTTTTTGGTCCATTTTATATTAGCCACAATTCTATTCTCAAATACCACCTTTGCCTCTCTATTGAGCTCGCTTTACTACTGAATTATAAACACTGCATTTATGATAAGTCCCCTTTTTTCGTTTCAATTTAATCTCCTTGGGCAGAATTTTACAGGTGGCAGAGTTTCCCATCTCACCACCTAAAGAGTCAACACAAATGCGTCCCAGCTACCCCACAGCCAATTAATGCTGTGAGTGTTAATTGGCTGGAGGCGAGATTTCTGCCCCTCACTTGGGAGGAAGTCCTGTTTCAGAGAGCTGTTGGCCAGTCTGAATGGTCTACAGCTCTGTAGCCCCAACGGAACCACCCGGTGTGGTGGTAACTGCTGAGACTACAAGCAATCCCCAGAATCAAAGTGCCAGAGCCAGGAGGTAGATGTGGGGGCCTCGCAGCAGGGATGGGAGAGGAGGCCTGGGGTCAGGATGGATGGGTGTGGGGAAGAGGGGTCTGATGGCAAGACCACATGGGGACGGAGCACTAGGGTGGGAGGGGGCTGAGGGGGGGATGGTGCACAGAGCTTGGATTGGCTGCCTGATGTGGAAAGGGGACCAGTGAGGGAGGCACCCTTTTCCCTTCCTGCCGGAGGCTTGAGCAGGGTGATCTGCCAACTGACCTCTTCCTGCTGGCCTCAAAATTGAAGCTGAGTGAGAAGCTGCACTTAGTGGCCATTAATTTGCCACTGAAGGGTCTCATTTGGGATGAGGGCAGGCAAGCCGCCCTGGGCCTTTCTCACTGCCTCCCCACTACCCCCATAAAATTGAGGACAGGTCAGGGGCAGACAGGAGGGCAGTGGGAAGGCCACCCAGGAAATTTATGCCCCCCACCCCCCCGACCCTCCGCCACCTACGAGCCCCTTAGTGGGGGACCGTAAAATTCTGCCAAATATCTTCGGTTATCCATGGAGCTGTAGCTTTGGATTTGTGGTCCCCTCATTGGAATGTGTCCATCTGTACCCAAACTATCTCCTCTTTGAAGGTCTTCCATTGTTCATTTACTGATTTACCTGTCAATCTTTGAATCCAATCTACCTTGGTCAGATCCCTTTACACCTCACTGAAATTAGCTCTCCTCCTGTTGAATATGCTCACACTTAATCTGCTCTAACTTAATGATATTGTGATCACTATTTCCCCAATGATCTCCCACTGAAACATGAATCATGCTCCACTTGCCCCTTTTTTCCCCTGGAACTGGATCCAGCATTGCTTCGTCTCTCATTGAACCAGAAACATACTGATCATGAAAGTTCTCTTGTAAAAATTACAGCTACTCCTTCTCCTCTTACATACAAACATATGAACATATGAGTTAGGAGCTGGAGTATGCCACTCGGTCTCCCAAGCCCGCTCTGCCATTCAATAAGATCATGACTGATTTGATGTGACCTCAAATCCACATTCCACCTACCTTGATAACCTTTGACTCCCTTGTTAATCAAGAATCTATCTACCTCTGCCTTAAAAATATTCAATGATCCTACCTCCACCGTTCTCCAGGGAAGAGAGTTTCAAAGACTCACGACCCTCTGAGAGAAAAAAATTCTTCTAATCTCCATCTTAACTGGGAGACCCCTTATTCTTAAACTATGTCTCCTAATTCTAGTCTTTCCCGCATGGAGAAACATTCTTTCAGCATCCACTCTGTCAAGTCCCCTCAGGATCTTATATGTTTCAAAAAGATAAGATGCCCTTTGCCCTTTACACTGTTATTTTCCAAGTCCATAATAGAGTACCTGAGTTCCCCATTATCACTGCTCTGAAGTTCTTGCAGATTTCTGTATCTTGCCTGAAAACATGTTCCTCCCTCTTCTTCCCACTATTTAGTGCCCTATAGCATACACCCAGCAGCATAATAGCTCCTGTATTGTTCCTTATTCTAACCGAGTAAATTCTGTCTTAGAACCCTCAAGTACCTTATCCCTTTGTAGTACCCTTTGATCACTAGTGATATCTCACCCTCTTTTATTCCCCTCCTTATTTGTCCTGAAAACTTTGTAGCCAGGAACATTTAGTGCCCATTCCTTCCTTATTTGAGCCAGGTCTCCGTTATTGCGACCATAAAGAATCCAGAGTTGTTACTTGTGCCACCAGTTCGCCTCATACCATGCTCTGGGCATTTATACACACGGAATCTAAACACATCTTAGTCTGCCTCACATTTCCCCCCTATCTGATCCTTTCTAATCTGCTGGGAGTCCAAGAAATTGCCTTCGTACCTTCTTAATCACTAACTCCCAGAAAAGATTCAAGCTGTAAATCAAAGACCCTTTTCTAAAGTAACATTGGGTATAATTCTGTACTGCATGTGTAACGTGTATAGTCATTATTGATAAATTTTTCAGAAAATGATGATCTTTAGCAGTCAAAAAATATGGTATTTTGGTAGGGGAAGCAATAAGAAAAGATCACTTTAAGAAATGTCACTTGCAATGGTAACTTTATCCGTGGGGCATCTGCAGTTCATTTACTGGGTGCCTGAGTGCAGAATTTTCCAGACTTATCAAAAAACCTAAGGAGGAACTGACACGGCATTTTGTCATCTTCTAACACCTCGTATGGGCCAGAGGGGTTAGATAAACAACTTCCTGCAGCTGCCAGTGCATCTGGCACACGACTAGTGCAGATTGAGAGCGTGCAGCCACAAGATAAACACAATCCGTCGGCTTGAGAGGAGCATTAGGAACTGACGGGTCCAGTTTGAACTTGACCTGCTAAAAAAATAAATAAGATGATCCGTGCAAAACCACCGATAAAATACCTGTCAGCTGAATCTTCTTTGGAGTAGTGATGCAACAGAAATCATCTGTTTTCATCTGTAAAATTAAATATTCATTTAAACCATTCCAGTTATCTCTGGAAAATCTAGGCTGATAATGCATGCAGTCCATAAGTAAGTACTTCTGCACATTTAAAGGCACAATTAAGTTAATTATTTCTTGGAGAGCTGGCATCTTTAGAATCAAACAAAGGAACTCTTCACTCAACAAAACTATTACTTTCTGTACAAACAACCTTTTTCTTCTGTTGATTAATTACCAAGTCAATGTACACTGATACGATCCAATTTAGGCAAGTGAGTGTGTGTCACTACCAATTTTGTTGACACCTGACTGATTATCTCACATTCAACACATCAATGTCACTCTAGGGTTTCATCTTGGCCTTTATCTTCCCTACAATTGTCAATTTTATAGGTTACGTATTATTTTTTTCTTTTTGTGTTTGCACTCATGTTCTAAGAATAATCTTTAGCTAAACAGTGAGGAAATAAGGAGAGAGTATGGCATAGGTTTTATATGGGAACACTCCCAATTCCCACTGTAACTTTGGCAGAAATCACACTGTGATGGTGTTAATTCCTGTTTAGAACTTTTTTCACATTAGAGGTGCTATATTAATGCAAGTTGTTGTTTATGCCATATCTCCAGGATAGTGGCAGATGATTTTTTAAAAATTTATTCTTTCACAGGATGTGGACATCATTGGCCAAACCAACATTTGTTGCCCATCCCTAATTGCCCTTGAGAAAGTGGTAGTGAGCCACCTTCTTGAACCGCTGCAGCCCATGTGGTGTAGGTACAGCTACAGTGTTGTTAGGGAGGAAGTTTCAGGATTTTGACCCAGTGATAGTAAAAGAACGGCAATATATTTCAGGTCAGGATGGTGAGTGGCTTGGAGGAGAACTTGCAGGTGATTTGCTGGGCTCCTCCATCATTGAGGATGGGGATATTTGTGGAGCCTGCTCCTCCAGTGTGTTGTTTAATTGGCCACTACCATTCATGACTGGATGTGGCATGACTGCAGAGCTTAGATCTGATCCATTGGTTGTGGGATCGCTTAGCTCTGTCTATCGCATGCTGCTTATGCTGTTTGGTATGGAAGTAGTCCTGTGTTATAGCTTCACCAGGTTGACACCTCATTTTTAGGTATGCCTGGTGCTGCTCCTGGCATGCCCTCCTGCACTCTTCATTGAAACTTTGATTGAATTTTTTGAGGAGGTGACCAGGCGTGTAGATGAGGGTAGTGCAGTTGATGTAGTTTATATGGATTTCAGCAAAACCTTTGACAAGGTCCCACATGGGAGACTTATAAAGAAGGTAAATGCACATGGGATACAGGGTAATTTGATAAGGTGGATTCAAAATTGGCTTAGTTGTAGGAGACAGAGGATGATGACAGAAGGATGCTTTAGTGACTGGAGGCCAGTATCCAGTGGTGTACCACAGGGATCTGTGCTGGGTCCCCTATTATTCGTCATTTATATAAACGACATAGATGACAATGTGGGGAGTAGGATTAGTAAGTTTGCGGATGACACAAAGATTGGCCGGGTGGTTAACAGTGAGTTTGAATGTCTTGGGCTACAGGAAGATATAGACGGGATGGTCAAATGGGCAGATAAGTGGCAGATGGAATTGAACCCTGAAAAGTGTGAGGTGATACACTTTGGAAGGAGTAATTTGACAAGGAAGTATTCAATGAATGGCATGACACTAAAAGTTCTGAGGAACAAAGGGACCTTGGCGTGTGTCCATAGATCTCTGAAGGCGGAGGGGCATGTTAGTGGGGTGGTGAAAAAGGCATATGGAACACTTGCCTTTATCAATCGAGGCATAGATTACAAAAGTAGGAAGGTCATGTTGGAGTTGCATAGAACCTTGGTGAGGCCACAACTGAAGTACTGTGTGTTGTTCTGGTCGCCACATTATAGGAAGGATGTGATTGTACTGGAGGGGGTGCAGAGGAGATTCACCAGGATGTTGCCTGGGATGAAACATTTAAGTTATGAAGAGAGGTTGGATAGATTTGGGTTGTTTTCGTTGGAGCAGAGAAGACTGAGGGACGACCTGATCGAGGTGTACAAGATTATGAGGGGCATGGACAGGGTGGATAGGGAGCAGCTGTTCCCCATAGTTGAAGGGTCAGTCACAAGGGGGCATAAGTTCAAGGTGAGGGGCAGGCGGTTTAGGGGGGATGTGAGGAAAAGTTTTTTCCCCCAGTGGGTGGTGACGGTCTGGAATGCACTGCCTGGCAGGGTGGTGGAGGCGGGTTGCCTCACATCCTTTAAAAAGTACCTGGATGAGCACTTGGCGTGTCATAACATTCAAGGCTATGGGCCAAGTGCTGGTAAATGGGATTAGGTAGGTCAGGTGTTTCTCACGTGTCGGGGCAGACTTGATGGGCCAAAGGGCCTCTTCTGCGTTGTGTGATTCTGTGATTCTTGAACCAGGGTTGATCCCCTGCCTTAGTGGTAATGGTAGAGTGGGGAATATGCTGGTTCATGAATCTACAGATTGTGGTTGAGTACAATTCTGCTGCCGTTGATGGCCCACAGCGCCTCATGAATGACCAGTTTTGAGTTGCTAGGTCTGTTTGAAATCTATCCCATTGAACATGGCAGTAGTGCCACACAACATGATAGAGAGTATCGTCAATGTGAAGATGGGACTTCGCCTCCACAAGGACTGTGTGGTGGTCACTCCTACCAATGAACAGATGCATCTGTGACAGGCAGATAGTGAAGATGAGGTCAAGAATGTTTATCCCTCTTGTTAGTTCTCTTGCCACCTGCCGCAGACCCAGTCTAGCAGTTATGTCCTTTAGGAGTCGGCCAGCTCAGTCAGTAGTGGTGCTACCGAGCCACTCTTAGTGATGGACATTAAAGTTGCGCACCCAGAGTACATGCTGCGCCCTTGCCACCCTCAGTGCTTCCTCCAAGTTGTTTTCAACATGGAGGAGAACTGATTCATTAGCTGGGGTGGGGGGATGGTGGGGGGTGCAGGATGGAGGGGAGGTGCGGTGGGTGGCTGTAGGTGGTAATGAGCAGGAGGTCACCCTGCCCATATTTGAACTGATGCCATGAGACTTCATGGGGCCCAGAGTCGATGTTGAGGACTCCCAGGACAACTCCCTCCCGACTGTATACCATTGTGCGCCACCTCTGATAGGATATACCCAGGGATGGTGATGGTGGTGCCAGGTGCATTGTTTGTAAGGTATGATTCTGTGAGGATGACTATGTCAGGCTGTTGCTTGACTAGTCTGTGAGACAGCTCTCCCAATATTAGCCCCCAGATGTTAGTAAGGAGGACTTTGCAGTATCGACAGGGCTGAGTTTGCTGTTGTTGTTTCTGGTGCCTTGGTTGAGGCTGGTTGATCCTTTTTTGTGGGCTTTGTAGTGGTTTGCTACAACTGAATGACTTGTTCTGCCATTTCAGATTCAACCACATTGCTGTAGGTCTGGAGTCATATATCAGCCAGACCGGGTAAAGATTTCCTTCCATAAAGGGTATTAGTGAACCAAATGGGCTTTTATGACCATCAGCAATGGTTTCTATGTTACTATTAGCAAGACTAGCCTTTTTTTAAATCCCAGATTTATTAACTCAATTTAAATTCCACCAGCTGACATGGGTGGAGGAGTTGAGGGGTGGCGGGATTCAAACCTGCATCCCCAGAGCATTAGCTGGGCCTCGGGATTACTAGCCCAGTGACATTTTCGCTACACCACCACCTCCACTTCTCTTTGTTATCTCAACAGCCTCTCTATTATTTCAAGGTCAGAAAATACAGTGAAATAACTGGGTTTCTTTCTCTTTTGTGTAAACTTTTTAAAAAGATTGTTAATTTGTAATCTGTCAACCTTTTATACTGTGTAGTATCCAGAGTGCAATTCTGAAGTTTGAAATCTGGATTGTGACAGACATCCTCAAAATGCTCATCTTAATAAACCAATGTATAGTTATTTTTAGATTTAACTGTGACTGTGGGCAGTGAAAGCTAAGAATACTCTCGGGCAGTCAATACTAGGTCTGACATTCTGCAAATCAGACCCAATGCAATTAAATAAAATATATATTCTTACATTTTAAAGGAACCATTTTTGTTAAATGACTCCCTCACTGATGAGCAAATAATTGAACAAAGAGATCTAATCTGTACTATTTTAAAGTTAAAATTGATAACTTAATTTGGGCGAGAGTAGCCTTATACTGAACGAGATAGTTCTCATTCTTTAGGAGTGAACTTTCAAATAGAATAAAAAACAAGCCAACGTTATTTTCCCTAGCTGATTGCATTAAATAAGGTACATCTGTTAGATGTTACTGTACTCTGCTCCAGGGTTAATTCAATCCTGTGCTCATATACCAGAGAAAAAAGTGGTACTCATTGTATCTAATGTACGGTTTTCTACTCCTGTTATTTACAGTGATACCTGATCACCAATATCTATGTATCAGATTGCTTAAAGATTTTGATGATTAAACATTGCTTTGTAAATGGCAGGAGTTGCGTCATGTTGCTTACAATGTTAAGGCTAGTTTTATTTTGAAAAAAAGTGATTTCTTAAACAGAATAATTATTACAAGGTCATGTTTAGAAGGACCACTTCTAGATTTAGACCATTTCTAGTTACTGCCTGTCTTCACCAGCATACTTCCAGCACAAGGCATGCTCTCTGAGTGTGCAGCCCCAGGATTGACCTGTAGGGGGCACTTGCAGTTTGCTAGCAGAATATGAAATACTCCTTTTTCATCTACGTGTTAATACCCTTAGACCTTTTCATAATACTGGCTATTCCAATTTTAAAATTAGCAATTGCTTCTTTGAAGTATTGATTATTATTTGATCAAAAATGTGTCTGTTCTAGCCAGGCCTGTCATAATTGCACAGCCCAATTGTGCACATAATTTGCTGTGATTCTACTTCTATCTTCTGGCTTTTTGGAGCGGCTTGTGCCACTAGGGAATAGGCAATTCTAGATTTAGTGATGTGTAATGAGGCAGATTTGATAAGGCAGCTTAAGGTGAAGGAACCCTTAGGAAGAAGTGACCATAATATGATAGAATTTACCCTGCAAGTTGAGAGGAAAAAGCTGGAATCAGATGTAACGGTATTACAATTGAATAAAGGCAACTACAGAGGCATGAGGGAGGAGCTGGCCAGAATTGACTGGGAGATGAACCTAGCAGGAAAGACAGTGGAACAGCAATGGCAGGAGTTTCTGGGAGTAATTTGGGAGACACAGCAAAAATTCATCCCTAGGAAGAAGAAGCATACTAAAGGGAGGACAAGGCAACCATGGCTGACAAGGGAAGTCAGGGACAGCATAAAAGCTAAAGAGAAAGCATACAATGTGGCGAAGAGCAGTGGGAAACCAGGGGATTGGGAAGCCTACAAAGACCAACAGAGGACATGTAAAAAAGAAATAAGGAGGGAGAAGATTAAATATGAGGGTAAACTAGCCAGTAATATAAAAGAAGATTGCAAGAGTTTTTTTTGGATATATAAAGGGTAAGAGAGAGACAAAAGTGGACATTGGGCTGTTGGAAAATGATGCTGAAGAAGTAATAGTGGGGAACAAAGAAATCGCGGAGGAACTGAATATATACTTTTCGTCAGTCTTCATGGTGGAAGACACGAGTAACAACCCCAAAGTTATAGAGAGTCGGGGGGCAGAGGTGAGTATGGTGGCCATTACCAAGGAGAAGGTGCTAGGAAAACTGAAAGGTCTGGAGGTGGATAAATCACCTGGACCAGATGGATTACACCCCAGAGTTCTGAAGGAGATAGCTGAAGAGATAGTGGAGGCGTTAGTGGTGATCTTTCAGGAATCACTGGAGTCAGGGAGGGTCCCAGAGGACTGGAAAATCACTAGTGTAACCCCCCGTTTAAGAAGGGAGTGAGGAAAAAGATGGGAAATTACAGGCCGATTAGCCTGACCTTGGTCGTTGGTAATATTTTAGAGTCCATTATTAAGGATGAGATTTCAGAATACTTGGAAATGCATGGTAAAATCGGGCAAAGTCAGCATGGTTTCATCAAGGGGAGGTCATGCCTGACAAATCTGTTAGAATTCTTTGAGGAGGTAACGAGTAGGTTAGACAAAGGAGAGCCAATGGATGTTATCTACTTGGACTTCCAGAAGGCCTTTGACAAGGTGCCGCACAGGAGGCTGCTCAGTAAGATAAGAGCCCATGGTGTTCGAGGCAAGGTACTAGCATGGATAGAAGATTGGCTGTCTGGCAGGAGGCAGAGAGTGGGGATAAGGGGGTCCTTCTCAGGATGGCGGCCGGTGACTAGTGGAGTTCCGCAGGGGTCAGTGTTGGGACCACAAATTTTCACTTTATACATTAATGATCTAGATGAAGGAACTGAGGGCATCCTGGCTAAGTTTGCAGATGATACAAAGATAGGTGAAGGGACAGGTAGTATTGAGGAGGCGGGGAGGCTGCAGAAGGATTTGGACAGTTTAGGAGAATGGGCAAATAAGTGGCAGATGGAATACAATATGGGGAAGTGTGAGGTCATGCACTTTGGTAGGAAGTATAGAGGCATAGAATATTTTCTAAATGGGGAGAGAATTCAGAAATCTGGAGTGCAAAGGGACTGGGAGTCCTAGTCCAGGATTCTCTTAAGGTTAACTTGCAGGTTGAGTCGGTAGTTAGGAATGCAAATGCAATGTTGGCATTTATTTCGAGAGGATTAGAATATAAAAGCAGGGATGTGCTACCGAGGCTTTATAAGGCTCTGGTCAGACTATATTTAGAATATTGTGAGCAATTTTGGGCCCCGTATCTCAGGAAGGATGTTCTGGCCCTGGAGAGGGTCCAGAGGAGGTTCACGAGAACGATCCCAGGAATGAAAGGCTTAATGTATGAGGACCATTTGAGAACTCTGGGTCTATACTCGATGGAGTTTAGAAGGATGAGGGGGGATCTGATTGAAACTTACAGAATACTGAAAGGCCTGGATAGAGTGGACGTGGGGAAGATGTTTCCATTAGTAGGAGAGACTAGGACCTAAGGGCACAGCCTCAGAGTAAAAGGAAGACCTTTTAGAACAGAGATGAGGAGAAACTTCTTTAGCCAGACAGTGGTGAATCTATGGAATTCATTGCCACAGAAGGGTGTGGAGGCCAGGTCATTGAGTGTATTTAAGACCGAGATAGATAGGTTCTTGATTGGCAAGGGGATCAAAGGTTACGGGGAGAAGGCGGGAGAATAGGGTTGAGAAACCTATCTGCCATGATTGAATGGCAGAGCAGACTTGATGGGCCAAATGGCCTAATTTCTGCTCCTATGTCTTATGGTCTTATTCTGCATCCCATCCAGCTTTGTTTGTTGTTCACTGCTAGGCTTCTATTCAATCCAGACTTGCCATGGTACATTTACACTATAGCATGAAACAGAGTGACTCAGAACTCTTCAAATGAATTGAAAATATTTTCATTCCCTCTAGACTGCTTGAGATCATATTGGACTTATATTCCTCACCCCATTAGGTTTAAGCTCCAAACACATTCACAGCTAGATTACATTATATAACAGTAAAAAAAATCACCTTATAGCTGAATACGAAGAAAAGAAAACACGCTAAATGACTGTGAACATAAACACTGCTGAAAAATCAGGCTACTTTGAATCTGTTCTAAATTCAGATTTTTGTCCTCCAAGTTCATCTCAAGGGACCTATTATAGATTAATTCTAATTTAGCATTGGAATTTGCACAGTCCTCTGATTTATTATTTGCACTTTACAAACTTTGTTAAATCACAAACAACCACAGCCTTTTAGTGTTGCATTTGAGAAAGAAACACATTTTTAACAGTTTAAATGTAGCTGAATTTCATCATGTTCATAAATTTACAGTTACTTTACGTGAGTATATGGTTCAATATCCAATGTTTGTGATTTAAGTCACTACAACAATAAACATATCCATTCATATGTGGATCAGATATCCTAGCTTGCGACCAGATAACCATATTTGTAAAGATGGATTAAAACATAGTGAGCTGCAGTTTTGAAGGTTAATATTAGCTAAAAGGTATTCAAATACATAGTACATGTTCACTGCTTATACTCAAGCCTATTTTCTAAATAGGCCTTTGTAATAAACTTGGATTACCGGCAGGTTTCTTGTCAGAAACAGTAAACTTTATTTACAGAGTTCCTGATGAAGATAAATGCTTGTACAGAGACCAAGGCTAGAAAGCTCCGCCCCTAAGGCTACCCGCACTTAGGGCTGATTCATCTGTTTAGTCACATGATCCCCATAACAGTATGAAAGGTTTTACTTACAGTTACTACATTCCTCTCCCTTTAATTTTGTTTTACCACTCTCATTAACCCATAATCATGCCTGAAAAATTTATTAGAATTCTTTGAGGAGGTAACAAGCAGGATAGATAAAGGGGAACCTGCAGATGTAATATATTTGAATTCCCAAAAGGCATTCAGTAAGGTACTGCACATAAGGCTACTTAATAAGGTAAGAGCCCATGATGTTGGGGTAGTATATTAGCAGGGCAGAAGATTGGTTAACTAATAGAAGACAAAGAATTGGAATAAGGGGGGCATTTTCAGGATGGCAACCTGTAACTAGTGGAGTGCCACAGGGATCAGTGCTGAGGCCATGATTATTTACAATATATATTAATGACTTGGATGAGGGCAATGAATGTACTATCATCAAGTTTGCGGATGACACAAAAATAGGTTGGAAGGCAAGTGGTGCGGATGACACAAGGAGTCTACAGAGTGATCTAGACAGGTTAAGTGAGTGGGCAAAAAAGTGGCAGATGGAATATAATGTGGGAAAGTGTGACGTTATGCATTTTGGCAGGAAGAATAGAGGAGCTGAATATTTAAATGGAGAAAGACTGAAGAAAGCTGCAGCCCAGGTGGATTTGGGGGTCCTCGTGCATGAATCCCAAAAAGCTAACATACAAGTTCAGCAGGTAATAGGGAAGGCAAGTTGAATGTTGGCCTTTATTTCAAAGGGAATGGAGTAAAAAATATTGAAGTCTTGCTAAAACTATCCAAGACACTGGTTAGACCACACCTAGAACACTGTGAACAGTTTTGGTCCCCTTATCAAAGGAAAGATATACTGGCATTGGAGGCAGTCCAGAGAAGGTTCACTAGGTTGACCCTGGGTATGGAGGGATTTTCTTATGAGGAGCGGTTGAGTAGGTTGGGCCTGTACTCACTGGAGTTTAGAAGAATGAGAGGCGACCTTATTGAAACATATAAGGTTCTTCGGGGGTTTGACAGGGTAGGTGCTGAGAAGTTGTTTCCCCTTGTGGGAGAGCCTAGGACCAGAGGACATAATCTCAGAGTAAGGGGTCGCCCTTTAAAACAGAGATGAGGAGGAATTTCTTCTCTCAGAGGGTAGTGAACGTGTGGAATTCTTTACTGCAGAGGGCTGTCGAAGCTGGGTCGTTAAGTATATTCAAGGCTGAGATAAACAGATTTTTAATCAGTAAGGGAATCAAGGGTTATGGGGGATAGGCATGACAGTGGAATTGAGGGTTATTAGATCAGCCATGATCTTATTGAATGGTGGAGCAGACTCGATGGGCTGAATGGCCTACTTCTGCTCCTACGTCTTGTATCATCTTCAGATAAATACCTTTCATGCAATTATAGATTTAGCCTTTGAGTGGTTTTCTGATTTGGGTAGAGTGATGCAACTCTACACCTTGAGGTTCTTCCATTGGATCAACTTGACTAGGAGCTGCAGCATCAGGGACATCCTTAGACAATGGCAGTTCAGAATTATTTACTTCAATAGAGACATGGGGTATGTCTATTCTTTGTCGATCTGGCACCTCAGGAATCAAAAGTGCAATTTTAATTTCAGGTGGAGTAACTGGTTGTTGGAGTGTGTCTCTACTTCTGAGATGATCCACATGTTTCCTAACAATCCTGTTTTCCACTTCCACTTGGAATGATAAAGTTCCTGTTCAGAGACAATTATACCAGGAATCCATCTCGGTCCAGTTGCAAAATTTCGCACAAAAACTGTCTCTCCCACAGTAAATTTTCTATCTTTACTGTGAATATCATGACTCACTTTCTGACTACTCTGGATCTTCTCCACATTCCTCTCTAAATTAGGGAAAACTAGGCTCAATCTTGTACAAAGGCAGCGTTTCATTAGCTATTCTGACCGTGTTGAACCCATGGTTGCATCAGGAGTCGTGCGATAGTTGAAAATAAATCTTGAAATTCATGTTTCTAACATTCCTTTGAATAGTTTCTTCATGCCTGTTTTAAAGGTTTGTACTGCTCTTTCTGCGAACTCATTGGATGAGGGATGATACAGTGCTGTTTTGCAATTTTTAATCCCATTTAGGTTCATGAATGTCAGGAATTCCGTACGAGTGAAAGCAGTGTCATTATCTGACGCAATAACGTCTGGTAGGCCATGTACCCTAAAACATTGGTGCAGCTTTTCAATAGTTAATAGGTGATTTCACTTCATACACACCCATCCACTTTGAATGCACACTGATCATCAGTAAAAACATGGTATCTAAAAATGGATCTACTTAGTCTATATGTAGTCTAACCCAGGGTCGACCAGGCAACTCCCACGGATGCAGTGGAACTGAAACTGAAACTTCTGCTTTTGCTGACTCTGGAGACTGTGTTTCACGATTTTTTATATATCACTGTCTTTTCCTGGCCACCAGATATAATTTCATGCGAGCATCTTCATTTTCGAAATACCAGGATGCGCACTGTGGAACTCTGTCAATAGTGGTTCTCTTCCTTGTGAAGGTGTGGTAACTCTTGTTCTCCATAACAAGATGCCATTTTGACAAATTAATTCAGATTTACGAGCATAGAATGGGTTTAATTCTTCAGAGCCTTGTTCATTTGACCATCCTTGCAACACCTGTTCTCAGACTTTTGATAAAATTGGATCCTGGTTTGTCCAATTCTTTACCTATTTCGCACAGACCGGTGAGGAGTCCAGGAAATTCAACACAAGTACAGCCTTTTGAGGTACTGGAGCATGTGTAATGCTATCTGGCAAAGGAAGACAACTGAGGGCATCTGAATTGCTATATGCTTACCCAGACAGCACATAAAAGTGTATTCATATGCCAACAAAATTAAAACCCATTTTTGAATTCTAGCAGAGGCTATCGGTGGGATTGCTTTATCTTCACTAAACAAACCCAACAGTGGCTTATGATCTGACACTATGGTGAAGTGTCGACCATGCAATTATTGATGGAACTTCTTTACTCCAAACATGAAGGATAAGCCTTCTTTTTCAATTTGTGAGTAATTTTTCTCGGCTGCAGAGAGGGTTCTGGAGACATATTCTATTGGCCTTTCAGGTCCATCCTCCATCTTGTGTGACAATACCACTCCCACTCCATAGGGAGATGCATCACAAGTGAGTACTAATTCCTTTGATGGGTCATAGTGCACTAGCAGACATGACAAGTGTAAAAGCTTCTTGACTTTTGTGAAGGCTTCCTCTTGCTGTGCCTGCCAGGACCTTCTGTGATTCTTCTTCAATAATAAGTGAAAAGGGGCTAACACTTTAGATAGATCAGGCACGAAGCGATCATAATAATTTACAATGCCTGAAAAGGACTTGAGCTCAGTGACATTGGTAGGAGAGGGCACTTGATGCCCTGACTTTCTCCTCTAATGGATGCAACCCTTGGGCATCCACTCGATGACTTAAATACGTGACTTCAGTCGCTTGGAAAGTGTATTTCTCTTTTTTCAAATGTATGCCAGCCTCCAAAAATCTCTGTGGAACCTCTTCTAGGTTGGCCAAATGTTCTGCTTCCACTGATCCTGTAATCAGGACACCATCCAGATACATTATAACTCAGGGAAGTCCTTGTAGTAGACTTTCCATGGTTCTTCGGAAAATCGCGTAGGCAGATGACACACCAAAGGGTAGGTGTGTATATTGGTACAGGCCCTTATCAGTGTTTATGGTGACATTCCCTTTTGATGCGTTGTCCAGCTCTAGCTGTTGGTATGCATGGCTCATGTCCAGTTCAGTGTGGGATCTTCCTCCTGCAAGTTTAGTGTACAGATCTTCAAACTTGGGATTGGATATTTGTCTAATTTAGTAGCCTTGTTCACAGTTGATTTATAATCTCCGCAGATGCGAATGGTTTGATCTGGTTTCATCACAAGGTCTATGGGTGCGTCCCATTCTGAAAATTGGACTGGCTGGAATATTCCTAACTTCCCCAAATGGTACATTATCCACTTTCTCATTTGGAGTCACATGTAGGCCAGACCAGGTAAAGACAGCAGGTTTCCTTCCCTAAAGGACATTAGTGAACCAGATGGATTTTTACAACAATTTCATGGTCATTATTAGACTTTTAATTCCAGAGTTTTATTGAAATCAAATTCTACCATCTGCTGTTGTGGGATGTGAACCCAGGTCCCCAGAGTATTATCCTGGGTCACTGGATCACTAGTCCAGTGTCAATACCACTACGCCATCACCACCCCCTAACTTGGCCTGCTGTCTGAATGGCTGTCTTGATCTCACTCTGCATTGATTTATAACATGCCCATTTTTGTGACAGTAGTGGCATTCCGCCTCTTTAAATCTACAGGTTTCCAGTACATGATTACCCCCACATTAGTAACACTTAAATTTCTGAATTACTGGTGAGCTGCTTCCAGTATTTCTTTTTGTTTTTTGAGCGGTGGGGACTGTGGCCCGCTTTGTGGTTTCCTCCCTGGTCTTTGCGCCATGCCCGGCAGCAGGTTCCCGCCCTTGCTGCAGAACAGCGCACACTCTGAAAAGCCTTGTGAGTCCCTCTCAGAATTCTCCATTGCTAGCGCTATCTTCATGGCGTGCTTCAGGTCTATATTAACTCCTGCAAGTAAACAGTGCTGAATGGCGTCGTTGTGTATACCGCAAACCAAATGATCTTGCAATATGTCGTTTAGAGTATCTCCGAAGTCACAATGCTCCGTTAACAGTTTTAACCTCATGATGTACATTGCGATTGACTCACCGGGGACCCTTACTCGAGAATTAAACTTGAACCATTGCATGATCACCGATAGTTTAGGCTGAAAATGTGTCTTCACAAGGTCTACTAGCTCATTGAAGAATTTGGAACTTGGCACATTCGGAGCCGTCAGACTATGGATTGGTTTATATGTTTTGCTCCTGCAGAGACTTAGGAGAATTTCTTTCTGTTTCTCCTCCGCTTTTACTTCGTTCGTCAGAAAGTAGAAACTTAGGCGCTATATGTACTGATTCCAGTCCTCGATGAGTCGTACGGGTCAATTCTGCTGAAGAGTGGCATGTCTGGTGAGTATACTTTCCTTTCTTCCCTTAAAAATTGAAATACTTACATTCAAGAGGTGAGGCGCAGTGTCAGAGCGATTTATCCTTGTTGCCAATTGTAACAAAGTTGGAGTACCCGGCAGGTTTCTTGTTAAAACAGTTAACTTTATTTACAGAGCTCCTGCTGGAAGCTACACTCTTGTACCAAGACCAGGGCTAGAAAGCTCCATGCCTAAGATTACCTGCGCTTAGGGTTGATTCTTCTGTATAGTCACATGATTCCCATAACAGTATGAAAGGTTTTACTTACAATTACCCCACCTTACTAATTTGAAAAAAAATAGAATAAAATATAACCCATTGTTATTTCCCACTGAACACTTGCTGCAAAATGATTAATTTTAGGCTAATTTTAATTTTAGCGCAATTAACTCAAACTAACAGAGCACAGGGTTAGTTAGCCATATGTCTATTGTGCCACCATATAATGATTGAAACACAGATTAAGTTGTTATCGAGGAGCAGACTTAACCAAGTCAACTTGCCTTTGTGAACTAAATATGCTTGCATTTGCAATTTGTATTACCATAATCAATTGTATTTAATATTAAATCTACAGGTAAGACTGTTATTCTGCTGTGTATGAAACACAAGTTCAATCATAGAACTCAGACTTCATACAATCATGGGGATGGGGACAGTCTTACTAGTATAGAGCAAGTAGGTTTGGACTGGAGAGAGTTGGTAAAAATATCGGTGTGTCTGTAAATAAGCCACTTTTGACTAGATTTTGACTGGTATTTGAATGTAACTTCACATTCATAGGTTTCCCGGGGAAACTCACCAATGAAATCAAGGTGAGAAGATTGAACAATAATTCTTTGGGTTCATTTAAATCACGCACATGGACATCAATAAATACTACAGTTCTCACAGATGATTTGTTATCTCCAATTGGGAAAGGGTTTTTGAGATACTTTTGTTAAGATCAAAATCACCAAGACTGCCTTAGATTGGACCTCATTTGAAGAACAAGATGACCATCAGCGGCAGTAGTTTGTTATGTCATCAAGGAGGAGAGGAGCAGCCGAGTAGGGAGTGGCAAAGGGGTTGAGCAAGAGCCATTCACTGTGTAACAGGCTGTAGAGGCTGGAGCACAGTGCCCTCCGGTCTTCAGAAGACCAGTGCTTCTGAATGCTGAGATTGTCACATCAGGTGGTAGCATTCATCTGCAGCTTCCTGCTTTCTAGACCTTGGTACCACATGTGGCTGTGAAAGTGACTACCACACTCATTTATTTTGCCTCCAGTTCCTTCCAGGTTGCTACAAGAGACATGTCCAGGATATTCCAAGTGGCTGCACAGTGACTGGTGGACTGACAATTATGTGCTGATATTAATCTGAATGAGCGAAAACTCAGATTTGTGTCACTAACTGGCTTCCTACAGGGGGTGACATTAACTGCTCACATGTGGCTATCTACGCACTCCCAGCTCAACCAAGAGTATTCTTAAACCATAAGGGGTTCCACTTCATCAGCTGGTAAACAACCACAAGAAAATCTTTATACAGGTGTGTTTCAGATTTTTCATGCGCCACAGCCTAAGCTCCCTGATTTTTTTGGACAGACTGGCTGCTAGGAGAAAAAGAATATCACTTTCAAACTTGGTCACTGACTGAAGTAAAAAAAAAACACTAATGAAGCCATAAGGCAATACAACAACAGCTATATGACCACCAGATGTGTCATTGAACAAGTGATTGGCACTCCTCCAGATGTGCTAACATGGGTAGCACTCTCACCTCTGAGTCAGAAGGTCATGGGATTGAATTCCACTCTAGATACTTGAGCCCAAAATCTAAACTTACACTCAGGTGTAGTACCGAGAGAGTGCTGCACTGTATGGGTGACATCTTTCAGATGAGATGCTAAACTGAGGCCCTATCAGAAGATGTGGAAGATCCCTAAACATTATTTCAAAGAAGAGCAGGGGTATTCTCCTTGGTTCGCTGTCCAATATTTATTCTTCAATCAACAAAAACCTTGATTATCTGGCCATCATCATATTACTGTTTGAGCTTGCTATCTGTAAATTAGCTGCCACATTTCCCACATTACAACAGTGTGCTACACTTCAAAAATACTCCATTGGCTGGAAATCACTTTGGGACTCTCTGAGATTGTGAAAAGTGCTATATAACTATATATTTTTCCTTCTTTCTTTCAGGTGCCTGGACAGATCTGGAGATATCTTTCAGTGCTCTCCAGCAGGGCTCTCCAGAGTGATCATGACATGCTTCATTCTACACAACATTGCACAGCAGTGAAGATTGGAACTGAAGGAGGAAACAAGGTGTTGAGCACACATCGTCAGTGGATGAATCTAATTAAGAGGAGGCAAATGATGATAGTAACCCCAAACCAGCACCAGTTGCTCACATTGCTGTCTGGGTTGCCAGCGATTACCATATAGCTGTAATGCTCAGTCAATCACTACCACTGGGCCGATGTAACTATCACATCCAATAGCCATCCTTCCCACTTGACACAAATCCCCTGACACAAAGCAGTCCTGTGATCAACCATCCACCCACTGCACATCACCCCCATTAGTCCTCATCAGTTCATGTTTTCCCATTCATCAATAAGCAACTGAAAAGCAACTGATAAGCAATAACAACCCAGAATGGGCAACATGGGGAAGTGATGCAAAGTAATACATTTACCGTCATTCTAGTAAACAAAGCAAACTTAAAACTATCAATATCCTGGGGGTAACCATTGACTAGAAACTGAACTGCACCTGCCATATAAATATTGTAGCTAAAAGAGCAGGCCAGAGGCTGGGAATTCTGTGACAAGTAATTCACTTCCTGACTCCGCAAAGCCTGTCCACCCCGTCTACAAAGCGCAAGTCAGGAGTGTGAAGGAATATTCTCCAATTACCTGGATGAGCTCAGCTCCAACAACACTCAAGAAGCTTGGTTCCATCCAGGACAAAGCAGCCCACTTGACTGGTGCTCTAGTCACCACCTTAAACATTCAGTCCCTCCACCACCAGCGCACAGTGGAAGCAGTGTGTGCCATCTACAAGATGCATTGCAGCAACTCACCAAGGCTTCTTCGACAGCACCTTCAATACCCACGACTTCTACCATCTAGAAGGGCAAAGGCAGCAGATAGATGGGGAACACCACTATCTGCAAGATCCCCCTCCAAGTCACTGATCATCCTGACTTGGAACTATATCACCATTCCTTCACTGTCGCTGGGTCAAAATCCTGGAATTCCCTTCCTAACAGCACTGTGAGTGTACCTGCACCAGATGGGCTGTAGTGGTTCAAAAAGGTAGCTCACCATCACCTTCTTAGGGGTGGGCAATAAATGCTGGCCTAGCCAGTGACACCCACATCCCGTGAAAGAATAAAGAAAATTGCATTCAATCAAACACCCATTTCCATAACCTTGTTGAACTACAATACTTTATTCTCCCTCTTCCTACTGCTCCTATGTGGCATGACTCCTGTCGCTTCAGCAGAGATAGAGGCAGGCTGCTCAGATTCCTGTTTGGACTGTGTTATGATGTGGTATTTAGGCAGGTGGTATTTGCCAGGCTGACCAAATCCACAAGGGAAACTTGGCCATGCTGGCACGACGATTTTGCAATTCGTATTTATTACAAGAAGGCATGTGCTCTAAAGTCAGGAATAATGAGTCCACTATGAAGTTTAGAGATTTTAAAGATTAAATTAAAACATTCATTAACAAAAGAAGAAAGAAACTGAAACACACACAAGGGCTTGAATTTTTAGTTCGGCGTGCAGGCGCGATTGGCAGGATCAGGATTGGCTGAGAAATGGAATGCCAACAACAATCGGCCCCCGACTGCGATTTCTCGCTGGCTGGCCAATTAACAGTCAGCCAGCGTGAAGCGCACGCAGAAAAGCTCAGTGCTGCCGGGGTGGGGCGGGAGGAGGGTGGGCGATGACGTCAGTGTGGGCGAGCGCTGAGCAAAAGCTCCCTGAAGGCAGAGAGCCGCCTCAGGTAGCTGCAGATCCGAAAATGCTCCAATAAAGTTTTAAAAAGCAGAAAAAAATGTCCCAGCATCACAATCAGGCACCTGAAAATATAGATGGTAAAAATGCTGCCCACAGATTTTTATTTTTATTTTATTTCACACGGAAACCTCATCCCGCCCTTGGATGAGGTTTCATGAAAAATGTAAAGGCCGCCTGGCTGTTTCGCCCGTCCGCCCACCGTAAGATTGGACAGGCAACGGAAAATAGCATACAATTACGCCATTAATGGGCTTAATTGCCCCCTTAATTGTTGGCAGGTGAGCTTCTGAATTTTGCGTGCGCCCGCCGAGCGAAATATTGCATGAATGTGAATATCAGGACACTGCACGATGCCATCTCCCACGATTTCACACCCAATTGGGTCGGGCACGCGCCCGCCCAATCAACGTAAAATTCAGCCCAAAATTACAGTTACACAGTTATAGCAGCTCTTAAAATTTCTACTTAACCACACTCCCAACTGCATACCCCTTTTAAGGTGACAGTCCAAATAGATTCCAAATTTATAGGCCTGAATTTTACCCTTGGCGAGCATGAGCAATGTGATCGGCAGTCCTGGAAGCAGTTGGGAAACACGCCCCCGACCGCAATCAGCCCACAACCGCGATTTCACGCTGCCCATTTAAAGCCTGTCCAGGGTGAAACGGATCTTCCGAGTGGTCGGGAAGGGCCGGGCGGGGGCAAATTGTCGGGATAGCAAACTATCTCCTAAACTCTTCACTACTCACAATGGCAACGCTGCTGACCCTTTTTATCCCGCCCTTGACTAAGGTTTTGCAAAAAGTGGGCTGCCTGCCTGCCCATTTTGCCTGTACGATGAGCCCAAGATTGCATGAGCAACATAAAATTGGGATCAATTGGTTTTTAATGGTCTTAGTGGCCTCTTAATTGATGACAGGCATGGCTCTGACACCTGCCTGCGTCAGTTGATGTGAAGATTGCATGCATGCGGGATGACGTCAGGACGCTTGCCCAATGTCATCTCATGTGATATAATACCCGATTGGCTCAGGCGCGCACCCGCCCATGTGGCGTAAAATTCTGCCCGTAAAGTCATCCAGCAATATTACCACAAGCACCCAATGGACAATGGACTTCCAAGGGCTTTTAACACAACTTTGGTTACAGGAACAACAAACATCTGCAGAGTGGCTGGAGGCTTTTCCCACCTATCTGTTTCACACGATGCAGCTTTCAAGATCTCTCACACAGCCTTCCATTCTTCTTTCAATATATTTCTCCCTTTTTGATTTGTAAGTCCTATTGTTTCCACTTGCCTTTAGAAGTTATTTTCCCCAGAATATAAAAATCTTTCATGTTCTCATTATGCCCAGCACTTTTGGGAAAAATCAACGTAATAACCTTGCCTTATTTATCTTGTCAGTTGTGAACATTTTCCATTTCCCTTTGAATTTCAAGCACCTTTATCTAAAAATGCAAATTTCATTCACACTGTCTCTGCTGAGACCTCACCCTAGTTTACTCACCTCCATTTCAAATGCCTGTTTTAAACCTAACTCATTTTATAATTTAAACCTTGCAGTCTAATCATCTCTAGTTTAATTAAATTAGCCACACACAGAAGCATACACATACACAAACATAAGTATCCCACAATAATATTAGGAAAGTATGATAGTTCCCTGAGAACTGTTACGATGCTTTTGGCTGATGACGTCTGGATGTTGGAGTCTGTGAGGACCCTGCCAAACAGTACTCCATTGGCACCTTTGCAGGGACAACTACATGGAATATCAGTCATGACAATCAAATAACTCCATACAGGTCTTGACCGCAGTCATCGGGCAAGGAGGCAGCATGCCAGGCATTTCTGGAAGTGCAATCATTGAGAAGTGGGAATGCTTTGAGTGGAGTTCCCAATTTGTGGCCTGAATCTTCTGGCCCTGCAGGAAGTGAGGAAGGAACTGGAGTGAGGGGGCTGAAAATTTGGTGGATTGGCATTGGGGCGGATACCCAATGCCCTCCCACCTCCACTGGAAGTGAGTTCTGTGCGGGAAGGCCTTCCTACCCTGCCTCCACTTCAGTCCCTTAAATGGCCAATTAACAACCACAGGAAGGCCTCTTCCTGCCTCTGCTGCAATCTTCCCAGCTCCAGGCTGGCCAGCTGACATGCAGCCTGCATGCCTTGTAAAACTGTGCGGACTGCATATCGGATGGTGTGGGACGGTGGTCCCATGGACTGCACTAATCTGTGCATGATCAAGGGCATGGACATGGGGCAGGGAGGTAGTCGCTGACAGCCACTCACCTTCCCTTGCTGCCAATCCCCAAGGCCCCCCTCAATCCCCACCTTGTGAGATACCCCTCCTCCCAACAGCACTTACCTTTTTTCTGGGTCACTCCTCCATCCTGTGACTCCGGGGGTGGGGTGAGGGGGGTTGGGGGGGGTGGTTTGTGGGGGGCGTGGTTGTTGTTCCAACAGCAGCCATGGTCTCCTCCATGACACTGCTGAGTGCAAGAGTTGCCAGCCTCTGATTGGCTGGCAGCTCTTGGCGGATGGGATTTATCTTCTGGGGTCTTCAGTCTGGAGGAAGGCCTGTCACTGTCCACTTAACTGCCTGATGGGCAGACTATATATATATTTTTTTTAATTTGTTCATGGGATGTGGGTGTCGCTGGCTAGGCCAGCATTTATTGCCCATCCCTTATTGACCTTGTTTAGAGGGCATTTAAGAATCAACCACATATGGCGAGCCTTCTTCCTCAGAGTCAGAGTGGGTGTATCTCTGCTTTTTCAGGCACTGGGCGAAACACCCGCTGAGAATGGAAACACCTCCTTTTACCATTATCCCCCTCATGGTCCAGATGCATTTCTCTTCTATCACCCCATTGGAGAGCAGTTTATTATCCTGTTTAAGGTGCCAGACCTATTGGCATCCACATGGCTGTGGTCAAGACCTGCATGGAGTCATTTGATTATCACTACTGATATTCTATGTAGTTGGCCAATGCCCTGCGACATTAGCCCACTCATGTTTGAATTGGTCTCCACCATTATCTCTGCAATCATGGCAAGTGTGCATGGGTGGCTTGTCAGTAAACTGCAGATTTTCAGCTCATTCATGCTACTATCAATGCTAATGCCCATCAATGATTATCCTTTTCACCAATGGCCCCCAGGGTACAGCATCTGTGTCCAGCTGAGCATATTTGGAGACATCTGTGTCAGAGAGGCATTGCATTTTATCAGGATCAGGATGAATGGTAGATAGATAGATGGGAGGAGTGCCCATGTAAAGTAAGTGGGCGCGAGGAGCTATGCAATGCAGTAGGTTTGACAAGACAGAGTGTGTGGGAAGGGTTTTGATGAGTACAGCCAGTTAGGTCATTAAAGCACATCCTGCACTGAATCCAGGAGCATGTGTAATGAGGTTGGATTAATAAGAGATCTCATAGTTAAGGATCCTCTAGGGGGTAGCGATCACAGCATGGTAGGATTTCAAATTCAATTTGAAGGCGAGCAACTCGGATCTCAAACCAGTGTCCTTAACTTAAATAAGGGCAATTACAGAGGTATGAAGAAAGAGTTGTCTAAAGCGGCCTGGGAAAATAGACTAAGTGGAAGGTCAGTGGATTGAGCAGTGGCAGACATTTAAGCAGATATTTCATAATGCTCAGCAAAAATATATCCCCATCAAAAAGAAGGACTCGATAAGAAGGATGAACCACCCATGGTTAACGAAGGTGGTCAAGGAGAGTATCCAATCAAAAACTAAGGCATATAAAGTGGCAAAAACTAGTGGTAGGCCAGAGGATTGGAAATTTTTTAGGAACCAGCAGCAGATGATTAAAAGGTAATAAAGAGGGAGAAAATTGACTATGAAAGTAAATTGGCAAGAAATATAAAAACAAACAGCAAGAGCTTCTATGGGTATTTAAAAAGAAAGAGAATAGCTAAAATGAGCTTGGGATCCTTGGAGGATGTGACTGGAGAATTAATAACGCAGAACAGGGAAATGGCAGATAATTCAAATCAATATTTTGCATTGGTCTCCACGGTGGAGGACACTATAAACATCCCAAAGATATCAGACGAGCAAGGAGCTAATAGGCGGAAAGATCTTGTAATAGTCTCTATCACTCGGGACAAAGTATTTGATAAACTAATGGGACTAAAAGCAGACAAGTCATCAGGACCTGACGGCCTCCATCCAAAGGTTTTAAGGGAAGTGGCTGCAGAGATAATGGAGGCATTGGTTGAAATATTCCAGAACTCACTGGATTCTGGGAGGGTCCCAGCGGATTGGAAAACCGCTAATGTGATGCCCCTGTTCAAGAAGGGAGGGAGACAAAAAGCAGGAAACTATAGGCCAGTCAGCCTAACATCTGTTGTTGGGAAAATGCTAAAGTCCATTATTAAGGAAGAAATAGTAGGACATTTAGAAAAGCTTAATGCAATCAAACAGAGTCAACAAGGTTTTGTGAAAGGGAAATTATGTTTGACAAATTTGCTAGAGTTCTTTGAGGATATAACAAGCAGAGTTGATAAAGAGGAACTGGTAGATGTAGTGTATTTGGATTTCCAGAAGGCATTTGATAAGGTGTCACATAAAAGGTTATTGCACAAGATAGGAGCTCATGGTATTGGGGGTAATGCATTAGCATGGATTGAGGATTGGTTAACACACAGAAGATAGAGAGTTGGGATTAATGGGTGTTTTTCAGATTGGAAAGACATAACTAATGGAGTGCCACAAGGATCAGCCCTAGGGCCTCAATTATTTACTATCTATATTAATGACATGGAGGAGGGGGCAGAGTGTAATGTATCTAAATTTGCTGGCGATACAAAAATAGGTGGGAGGGCATGTTGCGATGAGGACATAAGGAACCTGCAAGGGGGTGTAGACAGGTTGAGTGAGTGGGCAAAAACTTGGCAGATGGAGTTTAATGTAGAAAAGTGTGAGGTCATGCACTTTGATAGGAAAAATCAAAAGGCAAACTGTTATTTAAGTGGAGATAGACTCCAGAAAAGTGCAGCATAGAGGGATCTAGGTGTTCTTGTGCATGAAACGCAAAAAGTTAGCAGCATATAATTAAGAAGGCAAATGGAGTTTTGGCTGTATTGCTAGGTGGTTGGAGTTTAAAAATAGGGAAGTCTTGTTACAACTGTACAGGGTGTTGGTGAGGCCACAACCTGGAGGACTGTGTACAGTTTTGGTCTCCATATTTAAGAAAGGATATACTGGCATTGGAGGCAGTTCAAAAGAGATTCACTAGGCTGATTCCTGGGATGAAGGGGTTGACTTATCAAGAACGGCTAAACAGGTTAGGCCTTTAATCATTAGAGTTTAGAGAATGAGGGGTGGTCTTATTGAAATGTACAAGATTTTGAGGGGGCTTGACAGGGTAGATGTTAAGAAGATGTTTCCGCTAGTGGAGGAATCTTGAACTAGGGTACATAGTTTCAGAATAAGAAGACACTCATTTAAAACTGAGACGGAGAGGAGTTTCATCTCTCAGAGGGTAGTAAATGTCTGGAATTCTCTGCCCTGGAGAGTTGTGGATGCTGGATCACTGAAAGTATTTAAAGGAAAGGTAAATAGATTTTTGAAATATCGGGGAGTTGAGGGCTATGAGGAGCTGGCCTGAAAGAGGAGTTGAGGCCTGCGGCAGATCAGCCATGATCTTATTGAATGGCGGGGCAGGCTTGAGAGGCCGAATGGCCTACTCCTTCTATTTCTTATGTTCTTATGTTTATGTTCTTATGGAGATGCAGCGGGAGAGAGAGAGACTTGGGGGAGAAGGAGAATGTGTGTGTGAGTGTTGTTTAAGACCTTGCCAGCTCCCACCCCTCGCTCCGACCGTGTCTGAGTCCAGGTAGCTGGTGCTGCCTGGTGAAGAGGGACAGGAATGACTCCTGTGTGCCAGACAGTATCGGCTGCCTAGTGAAGACATCGCTCTCCCCCTACAGAAGAACATCAAGGGCTCCACCCACACTCCACTCCACCGAGTGACACCCACCTACCCTTTACCCTTTCCCTCCTGTGTCTCCCTGTCCTTTACCCCTCTCCCTCCTCTCCTCTCCGTTTTTGTCACCCTGAAGGGGGAGGTTACACCATCCCTTCCCCGGGGTGGGATATTGTGGAATATAGAGCTCGGGGTGGATGTGGCTCAGCCACTATGACTGCGACAGGGTTGCCTGTAGCCGGGCCTTCCCGGGCGACTGTGGAGGTGGTGCTGTCACCGGTGGTGGGGCCCCCTAAGAAAACCAATGTGGGAGCAGCTGCTTCTGCCCCTGCTGCTCCCACAGCCCCGTCACCCTTCCACCTCCTCACCAAGGCCCTGGGGGTGAAGAGCTACACCCACACCCACAATGATGATCGAGGCATGTGTTAAGGCTATGGCTGGGCTTGTTGGGCCCTCAGCCATAGTTGCCACCTCGAAATGTACGGCAAAGTCGTAATTTCCTTGAGGTCAGAGTGGGCGATGCACCTGGCCCTTGAAAAGGGGCTCACTGTGACCCCTTGGAGGCCACTGCCCTGAAGACCATACTTTCCAACGTCCCACCCTTCGTCCCCAGTGAGCACCCCTCCCCCACCTCCATCAACCGGGGGAGGTTAGGTCAGGGATTGCACCGATCCCGCTCGGCCTCAAAGATGCGGTCCTCTGACACGTGTACTCCTTCCGGCGCCAAGTTTTTGTCCACTTGGCCAGGAGGAGTACACAGAGGAGGGTTTTACTGTGAAGTTCGAGGGGGCCGCCTACAGAGTTTTCTGGACTGCGGACGGCGTGCAGTGCCATGCCTCCAAGGAGGTGGGGCATGTCCGTAAGAACTGCCCAGCCTCTAAGGCGGCCAGAACTATCCAGGTGGCTGCAGCTGGGGAGAGACCTCGCGCCGTAAGAAGGCGCGGAGGAAGTTGCGCCACCTGGAGGCAGTCCCCGAGACCCGCCAAGCCCCCCCTGATCCCCAGACCTCTGAAAACATCAGCTTGGGGCTAAAAACGTCATCTGGCCCCGGTGTCCGTATGTGCTTCCGGGCCCTTGTGAGCCTCAGCGCCATGTGCTGGGCCCAGCATCGTCCCCGCGCGGGTTCCCGGGTCCAGCGACAGTGGGGCACGCGACCCCAAGCCGGTGGTCCTATTAAAGAGGGTGGGCTTTCCCAAACCCCAGAGAGTAGAGCGTCTGGAGGGGCTGGACAAGGCGGCAAGGGCCTTGCAGATGGAGGTCTCCCCAGCCCCCAGCCTACCTAGGAAGTGGCACCACCCCTCAGAAGGGGAGGACCTCGCAACTCACGAGGTCGGGTGTGTCCCCTCCAGCAGTGAAGTGGTGGTGGCATCTCTGCCCTGTAAGCCCTCACTTTGCCCTCCGGAGTGGGCCCAAACCCCCGTTCCCTTGCTGCAGTCCCCTGAAGAGGGCCCCTCGGGGGTCAGTGAGGGTATCCCCCTTACGGTGATGCCCCACCCTGACCCACCTTGTACCCCCAAGATTCCATCTAGCCCACCAGAGGACTGCAGCAGTCCCTTCATGGCCCTGACAACTGGGTTATTGGGCAACGGTCGTGAGAAATGGTGGTGAGGAGAGCCTCCCCGCTCCCTCCCAACCTTCAGCGCCGGGCGCCTCCATCCCTGGTCCGGAGATCTTTCCGGACTCGCCGGGCGACCTGGTGCTTGTGGGGAGCGAGGCTCTGAGCTACCGCTGCCCTTTGGCCCACATCCCCAAGAGGAGACCAGAGAGGACCCCTCTGCCCTTGATCCTGGGGGGTGGGATCGAGGTGGAGGTGGAGCCGACTGGCAGCTCTGAACCAGCCCCCATACTCAACATCGAGCAGGGGTTGGAAGCCGGAGGCGGACGGGGTTTGGGTTCTGAGCACTGGTTAGCGTCACTTTTTGGTGAGATGGTGGATCCCCTGGTGCCCCCACCAATTCTCCCCTCATCCCTTTACGGGAGCTTCAGGGTTTTTTAGCGAGTAATCGCGGTTGCCGAGACAGGGTCCAGTCAGCCCTGGACCGGTGGCCATTCTTTTCCACTGGTGTTCTGGTCCACCCGCGAGGCCATCATGGCCCCTGGGTTGGATCGGAACGCTGAGAGGAGGGTCCTCTCGCTGGGCTCCTGAGGGAGAGGAAGGATTAAAATAGTCCTCTCCTTCTTGCACTCTGCATTAGGTGATGGTAGCACATAACTTCTGAGAACGAAGACTACCATAGCTAGCATCAATATCAATAGCAGCAAGGACGCACAGCGCAGGTTCCAGAACTTCTCGAGCCTCAGAGACGGGAAGTATGCGGTGTTTTTCCTGCAGGAAATCCATGCCGTTCCGGGAGACAAAGCTACATGGCCCCTGGAGTGTTGAGGGGGGGCATCTAGGCTCCAATTCTGACGGGTGGCTATCTTGTTGGCCCCACATTTTCAGCCGGAGATCTTGGGGTTCAAGGAGCTGGTGCCAGGCTGGTTGCTGCACCTTACTGTGTGCCAAGGGGGCGCGGCGCTTCACTTTGTGAATGTGTACGCTCCCCTGGGCGCGCAGCAGCAAGCGAGCTTCTTTGCAGTGTCCACTCATCTCAGCTCCATCGATGCAGGCGAGTGCATCGTCCTCGGAGGAGATTTTAACTGTACCCTCGGGGCCAGGGACTATCACGGTGCCCAGCGCCGCTCACTAGGTGTGAGTAACTTAAGGGACCTGGTTGGGTCCTTTGACTTGGTGGATGTCTGGCAAAATCTCCATCCCAACTCCAGCATTTTCACTTTCGTGTTACCTGGAGTTGGAGCGTCCGGGCTCGACCACCTTTACGTTTCCAAGGCGTTTGTGTCCTGCGTTCCATCGGCTTCCATGTGGTGGGTGCTGTGCACGGACCATCATCTGGTGTGGGCGGAGCTCGCTCAGTTCTGCGCTCGGATGGGATCCGTCTACTGACACTTTAACCACCTGCAGCTGGAGGACGAGCGACTCTTGGACTCGTTCCGTCGTTTCTGGGCCAGCTGGAGAAGGAAGCGGGGAGGCTTCCCCTCCTTGAGGCTATGGTGGGACATGGGCAAGGCTCACGTCTGCCTCTCCTGTCAGGAGTACGCGCGGGGGTTTATAAAGAGGCGGAAATCCAGGGTCGAGGAGTTGGAGAAGGAGGTGCTCGACCTGGAGGCATGTCTCCGTCAGCCCGACGCGGACCCGGCCCTGCGGCTGGCGTACGAAGAGAAGAACGGCACGTTGCGGGACCTGCAACTCGTCGGGTCCCGGGGCGCGTACATGAGATCGCGAATCCAGTTCCTCAAGGACCTGGACCGTGGCTTCCCCTTCTTCTGCACCTGGTTTGGGATATTATCCACTTTTCCCAGAGGACTGATCTGTCGAGTGCTTTCCTGTCTCTTGACCAGAAGAGTTTGACAGGATGGATCACAAGCATTTATTTGGGACTTTGCGAGCATTCAGATTCAGGACACATTTCGCCACCCGGATCCGACTTCTGTACACTGCCGCAGAGTGTCTAGTGAAGGTTAACGCGTCCCTGATGGCGTCCCTTCACTTTGGGAGAAGAGTGCGTCAGGGCTGCCCCCTGTCTGGCTGATTATATCCTATCTGCATGGAGCCTTTCCTGCCCCTCTTGCGGAGGAGGTTGCTGGGATTGGTTCTGTGTGGGCTGGGCATTGGGGTGGTCCGCTCGGCTTACGCTGATGATGTGCTCCTCATGTTCACCGACCCGCCTGACCTGCGGAAGATGTGTGAGTGCCAGGAGGTCTACTCTGCCGCGTCCTGTGCCAGGATCAACTGGGACAAGTGTTCTGGAATCCTGGTCGGTCAGTGGCAGATGGATCCCCTATTCGAGGAGCTCAGGCCTTTCACCTGGAGCAGGACCAGCCCCCTCTACCTGGGAGTCCACCTCTGCCCTGCTGAGGAATCCTGGTTGGTGAACTGGCAGGAGCTGGAGTCCAAAGTCACCACTCGCCTGCAGCGCTGGACAGGACTACTCCGCTGTCTTACCGGGGTCGAGTTCTGGTCATAACCCAGCTGATTGCCACCATGTTGTGGTAACAGCTGGTCACTTTGATCCCTCCCTTGGATTTTGTCACAAGAATCCAGAGAATGCTCGTCGACTTCTTCTGGGACAAAAGGCTGCATTGGGTCACTGCTGAGGTTCTGAATCTCCCGCTCAGGGAGGATGGTCAGGCACTGGTGTGCCTATGCACCCAGGTGGTGACTTTCCACCTTCAGACCCTGCAGCGGTACCTTTACGTTGAGCACCCTCCGAGATGGTGTGCCCTGGTGCTGTATTTCTACCACCAGGTGCGCAGCCTGAATTATGACATGCAGCTCCTGTTTGTAGATGGGAGGGGCCTTCGTGGCTCCTTGCAGGCATTGCCCGTCTTTTACCAGGACCTGATCAAAGTCTGGAACATGGTCGCCTCACGACACAGCTCTCCACCGCCAGGAGTAGTGGCTATCATCAGAGAGCCGCTGCTCAGGAATCTGCCACTCTACCCTTTTCAGTGGCTGGCGGAGAGGAGGGCTGAGGCTGCCGGGGTGACCAGGATCGGGGATAAGCTGGGTGGCGGAGAAGTGGGCTGCGTGCTACCACAGGAGTTGTTGCATTGCTTGTCCATGGATGTCTGGCTCGCGGCCAGAGGCATTCAAGACCTTAGGATGGTCATGCTCGGCCCCAACATGATTCTGGGTCTCGAGGTGGCGCAGGTGCATGTTGGTCTTCAGTCCGAGCGTACCCCTGTTTGGACAGAATTCAGGAACCGGTGCCCCGCAACCTGAGTCGCCTCGTGGAAATGCCCTCCGTGCCCTTTAGCAAGGCATGAAGGGGTTTCCTATATGGGCTGCTGCTGCGCACCCTTCACTTCCTCGCCCAGACATGCCCTGGCGTACCTTGTTGCCGTCCAGTGAAGGAGTTCCTCAGTGGGGAGCCCTCTACGGGAGTGTCCTCCCACATTCCACCAGGGCTGGAGGGTATTGCATGCAGCAGTCCCGTACAACCGTAGGATGTGTCGGTTCATGGACTCCCAAGGTATCTGGTACCTGCACCCTTTGCGGCCTTGTGGAGTCCGTGGACCACATATATATAGGGTGTTGTAGCCTGCACTCCCTTTTCAGTTATTTAAAAAACCTTTTACTGTTGTTTTGTTTGCATTTCAGTCCCACGCTCCTGATCTACGGGTACCCGGTGCGGAGGGGGGCCAGGAGGGAGGAGGACCTCCTCGTGAACCTGCTCCTGGGCTTGGCCAAGTTGACCATTAACAGGTCCAGGCAGCAGGCGATCGAGGGGGTCGTCCGACCCGACTGTCTGCCCCTCTTCCACGGCTACGATCATGGCCAGGTGTCCCTGGAGAGGGAGCACGTGGTGTCTGCCGGCACCGTCGAGGCCTTCTGTGCCCGGTGGGCACCGGGGAGACTGGGGTGTTTTATTAACCCTGTTAATCACATTTTGGTTTAATGTTTGCAAGTTTCCTTTAAATTTTGTCTTTGTTTTTGCAGTTTCCCATTAAGGGACAGTTTTTTACTTTGTCCCTGATGTTGTTAATTTAGTTTATTTGGTTGACTCAAAAGAGTTTACATCTTCTTAACCTTCCTAACCCTGCCACTATGCCTTGGTGCTCCCCGGACATCCACAGTGGAGGTGGAGGCAGCCTGCTGACTGCTATGCTCTGTCTATGATGATCTTGCCAGGCATCCTCTGGAGGGCTGAGACCTGGAGGGCCCCAGCCTGGTTTCGGGGCCTGCTGTGTGGCAGTAGCATCCTCCACGGCCTGTGGAGCTGGATTTGCTGGAGCCACAGGAAGAGGGGAATTGGATGGGCCGGACACTCCCGGAGTCACCTGGGGGGATTCATTCATGGGATATGGGCTTCGCTGGCTGGGCCAGCATTTATTGCCTATCCCTAGTTGCCCTTGAGAAGGTGGTGGTGAGCTGCCTTCTTGAACCGCTGCAGTCCATGTGGTGTAGGTACACCCACAGTGCTGTTAGGAAGGGAGTTCCAGGGTTTTGACCCTGTGACAGTGAAGGAACGACAATATATTTCCAAGTCAGGATGGTAAGTGACTTTGAGGGGAACTTCCTGGTGGTGGTGTTTCCATCTATCTGCTGCCCTTGTCCTTCTAGATGGTAGTGGTCGTGGGTTTGGAAGGTGCTGTCTAAGGAGCGTTGGTGAATTCCTGCAGTGCATTTTGTAGATGGTACACACTGCTGCCACTGTGCATCGGTGGTGGAGGGAGTGAATGTTTGTGGATGTGGTGCCAATCAAGCGGGTTGCTTTGTCCTGGATGGTGTCAAGCTTCTTGAGTGTTGTTGGAGCTGCACTCATCCAGGCAAGTGAGGAGTATTCCATTACACGCCTGGCTTGTGCCTTGTAGATGGTGGACAGACTTTGGGGAGTCAGGAGGTGGCCTACCCTTCGCAGGATTCCTAGCCTCTGACCTGCTCATTTGCCACAGTATTTATATGGCTAGTCCAGTTCAGTTTCTGGTCAATGGTAACCCACAGGATGTTGATAGTGGGGGATTCAGTGATGGTAATGCCATTAAATATCAAGGCATATGTGTGCCTGATGGCCCCTGGCTGAAGAGAAGGGAAGCTGGAGTGTGATTGAGATGCCCCCCTCCCATCTCGCGCTGACACTCTTGGAGGCCAACTATGGCATCAGTGCTGGAGTTCAGCCCATGCAGCAGCAGAGGACTGATGTCCTGAACCAAAGTCTCCATGATGGCTGTCTTCCTACCAGTGTTGTCCTCGGTGCGTTGGCATGCCAGCACTATCACCTCAGTCAGAAGGCGGATGGACTCTTTCAATGTGCTTTGCAATCTGAGGAGCGTAGTGGACATCCCTTCCTGATGTTCCTGAGCTTGCCTTTGCAGCTCCAGTAACTGTGACATGACCAAGTCCAGAGGCTCATCATCTGACTCAGACTCAGCAGATTTCTGGTCTCCAGCAGTCCTCCAAGCACTGGAATCCTGGGAAGTCCCTGCCTCTGTCTGCTGTGAATCAGGCAGTGCATTGTGCTCACCAGATTGTGACCCCAAGATTAATTTAAAGCTTGGTCCCACCAAGGTATGTGTCTCTGCACTGGTGGAGGATGTGGGTGAGCGCTGTGATAGGTCGTCAATGTGGATTTCAGCAGATTCCTCCTCTGAGGTGTCTTCGGGGCTTGAGTCAAGGACCTGGATCATGGACTCCCTCACCTGTCCCCCAGATGTGCCTGCGAAAGCAAGTAGAGATAGTTAGTGCATGGCAGTGGCCTGTGAAACAGGACACATCACTCACGGCATGGCTGTCTGATGGATGTTGCACTGATGGATCCTCACTTGGTAGAGCAGCGCCGACCTCACCGTCAGCACAGGACTGGTCCAGATCCTCACTGGGCAGCTGGATGGCTCTGTTTTAAATGTCCGTGAGGATCTTGATTTCAGGCATTCCTCCACCAGTCTGCAACCTCTGCCTCTTGTTGTGTGTCAGCTTGTCCTGCATGAATAGAGATGGAAAGAGTGTAAGCAGGACACCTGCCAGGCCAAATGATAAATATGCCTGGTATATGTGGGCGGTGAGTGGTCCCGTGGACAGGCTGAGGACAATGAAGGTGTGTGTGAGACAGTGAATGGTAATGTTGCTTTAACTGGCAGTGAGTGAGATCCCTGTGCATGTGTGATGGGTTTGTGATTCTGTGAGCTGAGAGCGATGAGGAGAGTGACTTACCCTGGTGGAACGGAGGAGATTATTCATCCTCTTTCGGCACTGGATGGCTGTCCTCTTTTGCAGGTGTTGGCATTGACCATTGTTGCCACTGCCTCCCAAGCCAGTTTGGTGATATTACTGCCCCTCCTGCAGCCAGAACGGAGGTAAAGGACATCATGGTGGGCAAGAGGCATTCCAGAAGCGTGTCACTGAATCAGGGGGCTTCAGTCTTCTTGTCTTCCAGGGCCATGTCTTCTGTGCAGCAGTCCTGAGCTGGAAGCACTGAGGGGTGTACGCGAGGCTGCACTTTAAATATGGCACCCGGTGTGAGGAAGCAGCGAGGTGACGGTATAGTTGGCAAATCGGAGGCTACCCGCCAGCGAAACGGCTTCTTTCTTGGGAATGCATGGTTAATGAGGCGGGATTGTGATGATATGGTGTGAAAAGCGCCATTGCGGCCGGCAGGTAAAATACTCTTTAATTTGCCCGCTGCCGCACTTATGTGCAAATGTGGGACGATTCCACTGCTAATGTTACAACGCCCCAACCTGAACGCTGCATGGAGTTATTATCAGGGCCAAAGAGTCATACTACACAGAAGGAGGCCATTGGGTCCAACATATCTGTGCTGGCTCTTTGAAGAGCGATCTAATTAGTTCTCTGATCTCTCCACATAGACCAGTAAATGTTTCAATTGCAAGAAAGTATTCAATTACCTTTTGAAAGTTACTGTTGAATTTGTTTCCGCCACTCTTCCAGCCAGTGCATTCGTGATAATAACAACTTGCTGCGTAGAAACCTTTATACTCATGTCACCTATGCCTGTTTTGCCAATTATCTTAACTCTGTTCTCTGGTTGTCAACTATCTTGCTCGTGCAAACAGTTTCCCTCTATCTACTCTATCAAAGAAATTCATTATTTTGAACACCTTAATTAAATCTTCCCTTCTTGGCAGTCAGAAAAACAACCCCAGCTTTTTTTTTAATACATTCATGGGATGTGGGCAGTCGCTGAATAGGCCAGCATTTATTACCCATCCCTAGTTGCCCTTGAGAAGGTGGTGGTGAGCTGCCTTCTCAAACCGCTGCAGTCCATGTGATGTAGGGAGGGAGTTCCAGGACAGTGACAGTGAAGGAACAGTGATATATTTCCAAGTCAGGATGATGTGTGGCTTGGAGGGGAGCTTCCAGATGGTGGTTTTCCCATGTGTCTGCTGCCCTTATCCTTCTAGATGGTAGCAGTCGTGTGTTTGGAAGGTGCTGTCTGAGGAACCTAGGTGAATTCCTGTAGTGCATCTTGTAGATGTTACACACTGCTGCTACTGTGCGTTGGTGGTGGAGGGAGTGAATGTTTGTGGATGTAGTGCCAATCAAGTGGGCTGCTTTGTCCTGAATGGTGTCAAGCTTCTTGAGTATTGTTGGAACTGCACTTATCCAGGCAAGTGGAGAGTATTCCATCGCACTCTTGACTTGTGTCTTGTAGATGGTGGACAGACTTTGGGGAGTCAGGAGGTGAGTTACTCGCTGCAAGATTTCTAGCCTCTGACCTGCTGTTGTAGCCAAAGTATTTATATAGCTAGTCCAGTTCAGTTTCTGGTCAATGGTAACCCCCAGGATGTTGATAGTGGGGGATCAGTGATGGTAATGCCATTGAACATCAAGGGGCGATGGTTAGACTCTGTTGATGGAGATGGTCATTGCCTGGCACTTGTGTGGCGTGAATGTTATTTGCCATTTGTCAGCCCAAGCCTGGATATTGTCCAGGTCTTGCTGCATTTGGACATGGACTGCTTCAGTATCTGAGGAGTCGCGAATGGTGCTGAACATTGTCCAATCATCAGCCAACATCTGCAATTCTGATCTTATGCTGGAAAGAAGGACATTAATGAAGCAACTGAAGATACTTGGGCCTAGGATGCTACCTTGAGGAACTCCTGCAGTGATGTCCTGGGACTGGGATGATTGGCCTCCAACAACCATAACCATCTTCCTTTGTGCTAGGTATGACTTCAACCAGCAGAGAGTTTTCCCCCTGATTCCCATTGACTCCAGTTTTGCTTGGGCTCCTGGATGCCACACTCGGTGAAATGCTGCCTTGATGTCACTCTCTCCTCATCTCTGGAGTTCAGCTTTTTTTCCATGTTTGAACCAAGGCTGTTATGAGGTAAGGAGCTGAGTGGCCCCGGCAGAATGCAAACTAAGCATCAGTGAGCAGGTTATTGCGAAGCAAGTGCCACCTCATAGCACTGTTGATGACCCCTTCCTTTACTTTACTGATGATGGAGAGTAGACTGATGGGGCGGTAATTGGCCAGGTCGGATTTGTCCTGCTTTTTGTGTACAGGACATACCTGGGCAATTTTCCACATTGCCTGGTAGATGCCAGTGTTGTAGCTGTACTGGAACAGCTAGGCTAGGGGCGCTGCAAGTTCTGGAGCACAAGTCTTCAGTACTATTGCCGGAATATTGTCAGGGTCCATTGTCTTTACAGTATCCAGTGCCTTCAGCAGTTTCTTGATATAAGTGGAGCAAACCAAATTGGCTGAAGACTGGCGTCTGTGATGTTGGGACCTCTGGAGGAGGCCAAAATGGATCATCCACTTGTCGCTTCTGGCTGAAGATTGTTGCGAGGGGTTCAGCCTTATCTTTTGCACTGATGTGCTGGGCATCCCCCATCATTGAGGATGGGGATATTTGTGGAGCCTCCTCCTCCAGTGAGTTGTTTAATTGTCCACCATCTTTCCCGACTGGATGTGGCAGAACTTGGTTGTGGAATCGCTTAGCTCTGTCTATCACTTGCTGCTTATGCTGTTTGACACACAAGTCATCCTGTGGGAGCTTCACCATCTGACACCTCATTTTTAGGTATGCCTGGCACTGCTCCTGGCATGTTCTCCTGCACTTAGAGGGAGTGGAATTCTTAAAATGCATCCAGGAGAGCTTTTTAAGCCAGTGCGTAGAAGGTCCTACAAGAGAGGGGATGGTCCTGGACTTCAGTTTATGGAATGAAGCTGGATAAGTGGTAGAGGTATCAATGGGGGAGCATTTTGCAGATAGTGATCATAACTCCGTTAGATTCAAGGTTGTTATGGGAAAGGACAAGGATGGGACAGAAATCAGAGTTCTAAATTGGGGGAAGGTCGATTTTAATAAGATCAGATATGATTTGGCCAGAGTGAACTGGGTGCAGCTACTTTTAGGTAAATCTGCGTCAAAGCAGTGGGACTCATTCAAGAAGGAAAAAGGGAGAGTACAGGGCCAACATATTCCAGTAAAGACAAAGGGTGGGACCAACAAATCCAGGGAACCCTGGATGTCGAGGCATATACAGGATTGGATAAAGAGAAAAAGGGAGGCTTATGGCAGATACCAAGGGCTCAAAACAGCGGAAGCCCTAGAGGAGTATAGAACGTGTAGGGGGGAACTTAAAAAGGAAATTAGGAGAGCAAAAAGGGGTTATGAAAAAACATTGGCAGGTAAAATAAAGGAAAATCCAAAGTTATTTTACAAGTACATTAAGAGCAAGAGGATAACTAGGGAAAGATTAGGACCCATTAAGGACCATAGTGGTAATTTGTGTGTGGAGCCGGAAGACGTAGGTAGGGTTCTAAATGAATACTTGGTGTCGGTGTTCACAAGTGACAGGGATGACGTGGGTGTGGAAATCAGGCAGGACTGTGATATAATTAAAGAAATTAACATAGAAAGGGAGGAGGTTCTAAATGGTCTGGCAGGCTTAAAAGTAGATAAATTTCCAGGCCCGGATGAAATACATCCCAGGCTGTTGCATGAGGCAAGGGAGGAGATAGCAGGGGCTCAATACCTCTCTGGCCACAGGAGAGGTGCCAGAGGACTGGAGAACAGCCAATGTGGTACCGTTATTCAAGAAGGGAGGAAGGGATAAACCAGGGAACTACAAGTCAGTCAATCTAACCTCAGTGGTGGGGAAACTATTGGAAGCAATTCTGAGGGACAGAATTAATCTACACTTGGAGAGGCAGGGATTAATCAAGGACAGTCAGCATGGTTTTGTTAAGGGGAGGTCATGTCTGACCAATTTGATTGAATTTTTTGAAGAAGTGACCAGGTGTGTAGATGAGGGCAATGCATTTGATGTAGTCTACCTGGACTTCAGCAAGGCTTTTGATAAGGTCCGGCATGGGAGACTGATAATGAAGTTAAGAGCCCATGGGATCCAAGGCAATTTGGCAAATTGGATCCAGAATTGGCTGAGTGGCAGGAAGGAGAGGGTGATGGTCGAGGGGTGTTTTTGTGACTGGATACCTGTGTCTAGTGGGGTTCCACAGGGATCGGTGTTGGGTCCCTTGCTGTTTATGATATCTATAAATGATTTAGACTTGAATGTAGGAGGGTCGATCAGTAAGTTCGCGGATGACACGAAAATTGGTGGGGTGGTAAATAGTGAGGAGGATAGCCTTAGATTATAAGAGGATACAGACAGGCTGGCCAGATGGGCTGATCAGTGGCAAATGGAATTTAATCCAGATAAGTGTGAGATGATGCACTTGGGTGGGACAAACAAGGCACGGGAATACACGATGAATGGTAGGACCCTGGGTAGTATGTACATGTCCACCAGTCCCTTAAGGTAGCGGGACAGGTAGATAAAGTGGTTAAGAAGGCATATGGGATACTTGCCTTTATTAGCCGAGGCTTAGAATATAAGAGCAAGGAGGTTATGCTGGAACTATATAAAACGCTGGTTAGTTCACAGCTAGAGTATTGCGTGCTGTTCTGGAATCCACATTATAGGAAGGATGTAATTACACTAGAGAGAGTGCAGAGGAGATTTACCAGGGTGTTGCCTGGGCTGGAGAGTTTTAGTTATGAGAAGAGATTGGATAGACTGGGGTTATTTTCCCTGGAGCAGAGGAGATTGAGGGGGGACATGATTGAGGTGTATAAAATTATGAGGGGCATAGATAGGGTAGACAGGAAGGACTTTTCCCCTTGGTGGTGGGATCAATAACCAGGGGGCACAGATTCAAGGTAAGGGGCAGGAGGTTTAGAGGGGATGTGAGGAAGAATTTTTTCACCCAGATGGTGGTGGGAATCTGGAACTCACTGCCTGAAAGGGTGGTAGAGGCAGAAGCCCTCATAACATTTAAGAAGTATTTGGATGTGAACTTGCGATGCCATGACATACAAGGTTATGGGCCTAGTGCTGGAAAATGGGATTCGAATAGTTAGGTACTTGTTTGACCAGCGCAGACTTGATGGGCTGAAAGGCCTTTTTCTGTGCTGTAGACCTCTATGACTCTATCTTGCAGGAGGAGTGCATCAGGAGCATACAGCCTGGTGACCAAGCTGTATGCCTCATGGCGTACAGAGAGCGGAGCTGAAGGAGAAGTGAGCGGCTGAGGCGCCTGGCTGGGCAGAGGGAGGAGCAGTACTCTCAGGAAGAAGGAGTGGCTGGGGCTCCTGCGCACGCCACTGAAGAGCCACAGCGAGCTGTCGCTGGTCGGTACCTAGCTAGATCTAGGACTTATAGACACCTCCTTTCATTCCTACAGATGACCGAGAACCAGTGTAGCTGAAGGCTGTACATGTCCAGCGAATTGGTCGGGCACGTCTGCCACCTGCTGCACGATTTGGTGCCACAAGGACTTGGGAAGGCATCCACTGCCAGTGGCTGTGAAAGTGACCGCGATGCTCAATTTTTATGCCAGTGGCTCCTTTCAGGGCTCCACAGGCGACCTCTGTGGGATACCACAAGCCTCCATCCACAAATACATCCATGAGGTCACGGATGCCATGTTCTCGAGGGCACACAACTTTGTGCATTTCGCCCGGGACTAGGAAAGCCAGGATGCAAGAGCGCTGGGAGTTGCCCAGATCTCAAGTTTCCCACTGGTGCAGGGTACCATCGACTACACTCAGGTGGTGCTCAGATCTCCACGGCAACAAGCGACCAACTGTGTCAACCGCAAGGGCTTCCGCTCACTGTATGTGCAGCTGGTGTGCAACCACCATAAACACATCCTACGGGTCTGCGCATGGTTCCCAGGGAGGGTCCACGACTCCTACAATCTCAATCAGTCTCAGACCCCTGAAGTCTTCCAGGGTCCAGAGATGCTGCAGGGTTGGCTCCTCGGGGACAAAGGCTACCCACAGAGGGCGTGGCTGATGATACCCGAGCAGCGGCCTCAGACTGCAGCAGAGCGAAGGTATAACGAGGCTCAGCTGCAACTCACACCTTATTGGAACAAACCATTGGGATGCCAAAAATGAGCTTTCAGTGCTTGGACTGGTCTACTGGAGCCCTGCAATACAGTCCACAGAGGGTGTCACGCATCGTCATCACTATGCCTTTTACAACCTGTCACTGCAATGGGGAGAGGAGCTGACTGAGGAGGAGATGAAAGAGCTGCATGTCTCCTCTGATGAGGAGGGCGCTGATGGGGATGAGGGTGAGGAGGTCCTCCAAGGTGAAGATGACGGGGATGAAACCCTTGCACAGGCTAGATGAGGCAGGCAGGCTCGGGTGGCCCTCATAGCTGCTAGATTTGTGGAGGATGATGACGACATGCAGTGAGATGACACCATAGATCCGCACATTGCATTTGTGAACGTTTAACATAGCCTAGCTGATGGCAGCACACATACCCTCTGTGATAAGGCTCCTGTCATGGAGATGCAGCGGAGACCTTAATAGTCGCTTGATTCCAGGAATGTTGATGATGACATGCAGTGAGGACACTCTGTAGACTTTTACATAGTCTCTGTGAATGCTCCTGTCTGGCTGAGGGCAGCTCGTTTGTGCTCTGTGATCAGAATCATATCATGGAGACCCAGCCATGAAACTTTAAATGCACCTGATCCTTTGTCAGCCTTCAGCACCTGCCCCCTTCAGGAGCACAGCATCACCGGTCACAGATGCTGAAGAGATGGGGGCCAGTCTAACCTCAAAGGCGCTGAGAGCACACAGAGAGAATGATGGAACTCTGTGATGTTTCAACATTCAACATTCTGCATTCTGGCAGCAATGACAAGCACCATCAAGGTGCAGGCATCAGTAATGTGTACAGGGAGTGTGAAGCTGGGCCATCACTTTAGTCTGAAGGCTGCACAAAGCACAGGGAAGAGGCCCTGGACTGAGACACCTGCCTTTATCTTGTGCAGGAACTAAGGTTTCACATCCGAGATGACACGAGCACTGCTCATCAGAACAAGGCAAGGAGACATTCTTGGGACTTTATTTACAATAGTGAACATTATGTACAAGTGATTAACACCCATGCCCAGGCTGTGTAGCTACACCTTCTTAACCTTCCTAACCCTGGCACTACATCTTGGTGCTCCCCCTACATCCACAGCAGAGGTGGAGGCAGCCTGCTGACTGCTACACCCTATCTGTGATGACCTTGGCAGGCATCCTCTGGAGGGCTGAGACCTGGAGGGTCCTGGCTTGCTTTCAGGGTCCTGCTGTGTGGCAGTGGCACCCCCCTTGACCTGTGGAGCTGGATTTGCTGGGGTCGCAGGAAAAGGCGATTCAAATAGGCCAAAACTCTGGGAGTCACTTGGGTGGATGGCCCTGGGGTGTGCATCTGCTGATTCTCCTCCCTATGGGTGCCCAAGGGCCACTGGCTGACTCCTTGAAGAGAAGGGGTGGCTGGAGTGAGCTCGAAATCCCAGCAGCCGCCTCACGTACACACTCTTGAGGCCAACTATGGCGTCAGCGATGGAGTTCATCCTGCGCAGCAGAGCAGGACCGATGTCCTGGACCATGGTCTCCAAGGCAGCCGCCATGCTACCAGTGTTGACCTTGGTGCATTGGAATGCCGGCGCTATCACCTCAGACTGAAGCCGGATGGACTCCTCCATCGTGCCTTGCAACCTGAGGCAGCGGACATCCCATCCTGATGTTCCCAAGCTTGTCTTTGCAGCTCCAGCAACTGTGACATGACTGAGTCCAGAGGCTCCTCATCTGACTCAGACTCAGCAGATTTCTGGCCTACGACAATCCCCTGAGTGCCGGGGACCTGGGAAGTCCCTGCCACCTCCTGTGGATCTGACGGTGCGATGTGCTGACCAGATTGTGATCCCGAGGCTACTCTGAAGTTCGGTATCACCGATGTGTGTGTCTCTGCGCTAGTGGAGGGTGTGGGTGAGCGCTGTGATGGGTCTTCAATGAGGGTGCCTTCAGATTCTTCTTCTGAGGTGTCTTCGGGGCTTAAGTCAAGGACCTGGATTGTGAATTACCTCAGCTGTTTCCCAGATGTGCCTGCGGAAGAAAGGGGAGATAATTAGTGCATGGCAGTGGCCTGTGAAACAGGACTCATTGCTCACAGCATGGTTGTCTGATGGATGTTGCACTGCTGGATCCTCACTTTGTAGTAATGAAGGTGTGTGTGAGAGAGTAAATGATGATGTCCCTTGAACTGGCAGTGGCAGGCCCTGTGGATGTGTGATGGATTTGTGAGTGTGTGAGTTGAGGGCGATGAGAAGAGTGACTTACCCTAGAGGAACAGCTGAGACCATTCATCCTTTTTGGCACTGGGTGGCTGTCCTCTTTTGCAGGGCATTGGCACTGACCACCATGCCACCGTCTCCCAAGCGGGATTAATGATGTTGCTGCCCCTCCTGTGGCCAGAGCGGGGGTAGAAGACATCATGGTGCACCTCCAGAGCGTCCAAAAGGTGCTGGAGGAATGCATAATTAAACTGGGGTGGGGGGGTTGCGGTTACAGACTTTTTGCCTTTCGGGGCCATGCCTCCTGTGCAGCAGTCCTGGGCTGGAAGCACTGAGAGGTGCGCATGCGGCTGTACTTTAAATGTGGTGCCTGGCATGATGAAGCAGCATGGCATGTGAATCGGAGTCCTCCCACCATTGAAACAGCATGTTTCCCGGGAATGCATGATTAATGAAGCAATTGGGGCAATACGGTGTGAAAAGCCACCACTGTGGCCAGCAGGTAAAATGTCCTTTTTCCCGCCCACTACTGGGAACTTAGTGCAAATCTGGGATGGGTCTGCCCTCAGTCTCATCATTTTGCAATGTCATATCCATCCCTCACATTGATCCTCCACGTATTTTGTACTTTCATCCTCTCAGAACAGTCCTCAGCTCACACACATAGGTCTCTTCTTTCTCTCCTTGATGGAAATGTATGCACAGATCACCAGGGAGAGGCAGAGAACCCAAGGTGGTCATCTTGGCATAGCCACCTTGACAGTGCGGAGGCGGCAGCACTGGAGATAAGCCAGGTCTCAGCTTGGCCATTGGTGAAGGAGAGATGGGGGTCTCCAAATGCTGGCCTTGCAGTGACACCCTCATTCCATGAAAGAATAAAGAAAAAAAATCTACCTGGTAACAGAAGTGGATATTACACAGCCACATGGCACACAACAACTCACTGATGTTGGTTTGATGTCAGCAACCACTGAAATATGATGATCTGCACAATTATGACTCAGAAGCTTCTAGCTTTGCCTGATTCATATATTTTATCTCCCACAGGTCCTATAAGCATCCCTCAGGAGGTTGATGCTGGAGGTGAACTAAGATTTCTTAGATGGAATCACTTATTCTGAGGATGGACTATCACACAACTCATGCAGACCGTCCACCAGCTCAGGTACGCACACCTTGGTGGGGCTGTCAAAGCAGGAATTGGGGTTGCCACATGATGAAGCATACATTACAAGTGAGCAGGAGCAGATGTTAGAGACAGGGACTGCAGTGGAGAGTCCCTGTCAGAGGGCAGAGGACTGTCTGTCCAATTTCTGTTCTGTTTGACATAGATACTGAGCCTCGGGGAAGTTGATAAAGAGGAATGTTCTGGAGCAGCCTCAGAAAATGAGGGAGGTTGTGTCAACCTTTCCAGAGGCACTGAGTCCCATTGGAGAGCGAGTGGAAGTGTCTGTCCCTAGCATGAATGCTTAGGAACATGGGACTTAAGGAACAGGAGTAGGCCATTCAACCCTTCACGCCTGCTCCACCATTCAATGAGATCATGGCTAATCTGGTTTTGGTCTCAACTCCACTTTCCTGTCTGCCCCCCCGTAACCCTTGACTCCCTTATCTCTCAAAAATCTTTCTAGCTCAGCCTTGAATAAATTCAATGACGCAGCCTGCACTGCTTTCTGGGGGAGAGAATTCAACAGATTAATGACCCTTTTCGAGAAAAGATTTCTCCTCATCTCTATCTTAAACTATAGATGTCTTATTCTTAAACTGTGTCGCCTGGTTCTTGGAATTCCATGATGTCTTAGGCCTTTGTACTGATGTCTATGTCCATGGAAAAGGTGGCCACCTGCATGGAGCATCAGGCATGGTAGGCGACCGTATTCATGCTGGCCCTGACCAATTATCTCCACACTTAGGGCAGAATTTTGCCCATGATGGGCGGGTGGGCCCCACCAGCTTGGCGGCGGGTGGGCAGCTGAAACGGGCCCCACTGCCATTTTGAGTGGGCAGGCCACCCAACGGGAAGCGCTATGCGCTTCCTGTGCAGTGAGGAGGGATTCCCCAACTGTCAAAGTGCGCTCTTTAGCGCATGCCCCGTGAAAGAGCGCACTACTCCCTGAGACTAAGTGCTGTCTCAGGGAGATTAGTGACAAGTTAAAAGTCATGAAAAATAGAAATATAAAAAAATTATTAACATGATCCCCTCATGTGACAATGTCTTGTCTTAATGACTTAATAACATGACTTAAACTTTAATAAACATTTTAAAAACAGGCATGAAACCTCATCCCGCCAGTGGAAGAGGTTTCATGTTTTTCCAGCAGCCCGCTGGGGCTCCTGGCCTGCCCGTCAACCTTAAGGTTGGACGGGCAGTGCCTTTAATTGTCTTAATGATCCTGTCAATGGCCTCAATTGGCCATTGACAGGTCGGCGGGCTCGCAGCTGATTTGGCTGTCCGCCGGCTTCCTGAATATTTAAATGGGGCAGGATGACGTCATCCCGTGTCATTTTCGCGTCGGTGAGCGGGCCCCGCCCCCAACTCGCCGACGGAAAAATTCTTGCCTTAGTCTGCACCTTAAGTGAGTTAGAATAAAACCTCGTCTTGGCTATTCTTTGCCTCATTGAAGTGCAGCAAGGTGCTCTCCAGCTCTTGGCCAGCGGTCAGTTGTGGGTGGGCCATGAGACAGAAAGTGGAAAAAGGGTTCATGGAAGTGGAGACTCTTCTCAAAGCCCTTTCACTCCTTGTCACTCATTCCATTCCCCTCAGACATTTTGTCTGCTGTTCCTATGGGTGAGTCTGCCCTTGTACTGGTGCAAGTAGAACAGTCTTTGGTGGGGCCCTCACACTTCCAAAACCCAGAACACATATGGCAAGTGCATCAGAGCAGTCAGAGCAGCAGAACAGTCTTCCTCTAGCTCTGCTGAATCATAGGGGTTGATCCACATAGAAGTAGTAGAAAAAGAAAGAAAAAGGATTTGTAATTGTGCAAGGATATTCACTTGGTGTTTAACATGTGTTACATTGTCACATTTCTGTTCAGACCATAAGACGTAGGAACAGAAGTAGGCCATTCGGCCCATCGAGTCTGCACCGCCATTCAGTGAGATCATGGCTGATCTGATAATCCTTTACTCCACCTTCCTGCCTTTCCCCATAACCACTGATTCTCTTACTGATTAAAAATCTGTCTATCTCAGCCTTGAATATACTTAACGACCCAGCCTCTATAGCCCTCTGTGGTAATGAATTCCACAGATTGACTACCCTCTGAGAGAAGAAATTCCTCCTTATCTCTGTTTTAAATGGCGCCCCCTTACTCTGAGATTATGCCCTCTGGTCCTAGATTCTCTTACAAGGGGAAACGACCTCTCAGCATCTACTCTATCAAGCCCACTTTCAATAAGGTTGCCTCTCATTCTTCTAAACTCCAATGAGTACAGGCCCAACCTACTCAACCTCTCCTCATCATAAAATCACTCCATACCCGGGATCAACCGAGTGAGCATTTTCTGGATTGCCTCCAATGCCAGTATATCTTTCCTTAGATAAGGGGACCAAAACTGTTCACAGTATCCTAGGTGTGGTCTAACTAGTGCCTTGTATAGTTTTAGCAAGACTTCCCTATTTTTATACTCCATTCCCTTTGAAATAAAGACCAACATTCAATTTGCCTTACCTATTACCTGCTGAACTTGTATGTTAGCTTTTTGGCATTCATGCATGAGGACCCCCAAATCTCTCTGTGCTGCAGCTTCCTTCAGTCTTTCTCCATTTAAGTGATATTCAGCTCCTCTATTCTTCCCACGAAAATGCATAATATCACACTTTCCCACATTATATTCCATCTGCCACGTTTTTGCCTACTCACTTAACCTGTCTAAATCCCCCTGTAGATTCTTTGTGTCATCCTCGCCACTTGCCTTCCCCCCTATTTTTGTGCCATCTGCAAACTTGGCAATAATACATTCACTTCCCTCGTCCAAGTCATTAATATATATTATAAATAATCATGGCCCCAGCACTGATCCCTGTGGCCCTCCACGAGTTACAGGTTGCCATCCTGAAAATGCCCACTCGTACCCCAACACACTGTCTCCTATTAGGTAGCCAGTCCTCTATCCATGCTAATATACTACCCCCAGCCTTATATGTGGTATCTTATCGAACACCTTTTGGGAATCCACATATATTACACTACTGGCTTCCCTTCATCTATCCTCCTTGTTACCTCCTCAAAGAGTTCTAATAAATGTTTCAGGCATTATTTCCCCTCCATGAAGCCATGCTGACTCTGCTTGATTATATTATTGCATTTCTAAACTATCTGCTGTTACATCCTTTATAATAGACTCCAACATTTTCCCAATGAGAGATGTTAAACTATAGTTACCTGTTTTTTGCCTCCCTCCCTTTTTGAATAAGGGTGTTACATTGGCAGTTTTCCAATCCCCTGGGACTATTCCAGAACTTAAGGATTCATGGAAGATTACTACCAGTGTATCCACTATCTTTGTAGCTATTTCCTTTAATATCATAGGATGCAACCCATCAGGTCCAGATGTCTTATCGGCCTTTAGTCCCATTAGTCTCCCTAGTACTTTTTCTCGAGTGATGGTTATTGTATTTATTTCCTTGCCCTCTTTTGCCCCATGATTATTTAGTATTTTTGGTATTCTATTAGTGCCTTTTACTGTGAAGACTGATGCAAAGTATTTATTCAACTCCTCTGCCATTTCCTGGTTCCCCATTATTATTTTCCCAGCCTCATTCTCTAAGAGGGCTAGAGTGGATCCATAACATATTGTTCTAGGAAACTGTCCCAATCACACTCTATGAATTCTTGCTCGTGGCTACCTCTGCCAATTTGATTTTCCCAATCTACATGAAGATTAAAGTCACCCATGATTAATGTACTGCCTTTTTTACATGACCTCATTATCTCCTGATTTATTCTCAGTCCTACAGTATATCTACTGTTAGGCGGCCTATAGATTACTCCCACCAGTGTCTTCTTCCCCTTGTTATTTCTTACCTCCACCCATTTTGATTCCACTTCTTCCGATCCAAGATCATTTCTTGCTACCGTACTTATTCCATTTCGTACTAACAAAGCTACCCCACCACCCTTTCCTTCTTAACTGTCCTTTCAATAAGTCACGTACCCCTGAATATTTAGTTCCTAGCTTTGAACTCCTTGTAACCATGTCTCTGTAATGACTATAAGATCATACCCATTAACCTGTATTTGTGCTGCTAATTCATTTATTTTGTTCCGAATACAATGTGCATTTAAGTAAATAGCCATTATTTTTGCCTTTTTATCATTATTTCCCCCCTTTGACCCTATTTGCTGCTGTTTTTTTATGATTGGACACTCTCCCTTCCTGTCACACTCTGGGTATCATTATCTAAATAGCTACCCTGAAATGCTGCCAAATCCTTTTGCTTTGTAAGCCTACGTATCCCCTCTCCAGAACCCTCCATCCCTCTATTTAGTTTAAAGCCCTCGCTACAGCCCTAGTTATTCGATCCACCAGGACACTGGTCCCAGCATGGTTCAAGTGAAGCCCATCCCACCAGAATAGCTCCCTTCTACCCCAGTACTGATGCCAGCGCCCCATGAACTGAAACCCATTCCTCCCACACCAATCTTTGAGCCAGGCATTTAACTCCTTGACTTTATTTACCCTTTGCCAGTTTGCCCGTGGTTCAGGTCATAATCCTGAGATTATTACCTTGGAGGTTCTGCTTTTTAATTTAGCTCCTGCTTTCTAGTGCTATCAACATCATTGGTACCAATGTGGTGGATGACAACTGGATCCCTCCTCTCCCACTCCAAGTTCCTCTCCAGCCCTGAGGAGATGCCCTTAACCCTGGCACCAGGCAGGCAACACAGCCTTCGGGACTCATGCTCATGGCTGCAGAGAACAGTATCTATCCCCATAATTATACTGTCCCTACCACTACCACATTCCTATTCCCCCCCCACAACTTGAATGGCTCCCTGTACCACGGTGCCGTGGTCAGTTTGCTCATCCTCCCTGCAGTTCCTGCTCTCGTGCATACAGCTTGCAAGAGCCTTGTAACTGTTCAATGTTTATGAATCATATTTCAGAGCTCTATTGTCCTGATCTCCTCATGTGTACCTGGCAACTGAAAAGTGACCTTCTGCCTTGTAGAAAATGCTATGACAAGAGTAAAAGATGAGCAATGGCTGTCAATGATGAATTGCTGCCTGGGGGATTACTTTGTGTTGGGCTGGGTGAGGGTACAGTGTGTTCAGAATTGGTGTGCCAAGGGCCAGTGCCTCAGATTAGCAGTCCACCTGAATCAGCCTGTTCTGGGCATCTCTGGCAGCTAATTGTGTAGCTATAGGCCCCCTCACCACTCCCATTAGACTGACTGGAGTGTAGTTGTTTTGTTTGTCTCATTCTATTTTTTGAACAGGGGTGAACAACCTTCTTGTCTTCTGGTACTGCTCCCATATCCAAGGGGGATTGAAAGACTGTGGCCAAAGCTTCTGCTATTTCCACTCGTACTTCCCTCATCAATCTGGGATGCATCTCAACTGGACTAGGTGGTTTTTCTACTTTGAGTACTGCCAACTATTTAAGTACCTCCTCTTTATCTGTTTTTATCCTAATAGGGTCTAACTTAGAACCCTCAAATACTCAATGTTATGTTCAGGTGCCTAGTACAGCAGCATTACAGTTAGCCAGCATTCAGTGCCTCAAAGATGGAAGAGACACTTCCAGTGCTCCAGAACTGCCATAAACAAGTGGAGTACAATGAATGACAGGAAAGAGACTTGAAGAGAAAAAGGAGATAGACATAGGGGAAATTATGAAAAACACTAGAAAAAAAGGAGGCGACAAGGGCGAAAGCAGAGGACAATGAAAGGCAAATGTACCACCTTACATAAACTCCAATTTACCTGGAACTATGCTGCTTCAGTCTCATTCCAAAGTCCTACTCTCCTGAAACATGATGCCAAACTCCATTGGTTTCCTAACTTTCCCACAAGCCATCTTGAGGATTTTAATTTTCAGTGTTGATTTCCTTACGGGCCTTGCTTTACCCTACTCTGTAAGCTTCTCCACCACCACATCCCAGTACACACTCTCTGCGCTTGAAACTTGGCTCTACTATGTGTCCCCCTACTCTTCTGTTTTACCATTAGTGGAAAAACTATTACATTATGAACCTTGGAATTCCATTCCTGAATCTCTCCACCTTTCAATTCTTCCCACCTTCAAAATCTTCCTCGAAATCCATAATTTTAATTACCTCACCTAATTTCTCACCACTCCATAATTGGTTTCCTTCATGCTCTTGTGTAAGTCACTCTGGGAAAATGTTGTTTTATGGGAAGAAGTATGGAGCTGCAAGTTGTTAAAGAGAAAAATCAACATTTCATACAGGCAGTTGTAGATAAGAGATGAACAATGAGACAGCTGAGAGAAGGAACAGATATGAAAAGACTATGAGAAGGATAGGAGGAGAAAGAGAAAGAAAAGATAGACAAGAAAGTGAACATGAGCAATGGGAAACGTACCAGGGAAAAATTAAAACAGGAAGAACAGAAAGACATAGAGAAATAATATTAAGAAAAGAAATTAAGAAGGCGGGAAAGTGCTTTTGATGTTCCAATATGCTGTGGGATATGGGTTTGTACATATGATTTTACATGTGCTGATTTCCCAATATTGGCTTTTCCATGGGGAAAGTGGTGAAATGGGTGTCCATTCCAATAGGTAGGGAAGGGAAATTTTCAGGTTGCTTATTTCATGTACCTCCTGAGCAGAACATGGTCCTCAGTATGCAGATACATTCTAGCCTTTGAGCCTGACCACATTGTATAATGTTACCCTAAGCGATTTAAAGTATTAAGGCATAAAGTATTCAAATATTTCTGAAGTATCAAATTACGGTCTTTTACTGCACAAAGTGAGGCAAATTTGAATCCTCTCTGGAAGCAAAAGTGTCAAAGCAACATGCTTTACAGCCATAAAAATTTATTGAGAGTCATCAATAATCTGATTTTAGATTAGCTCCTATTGAAGCCATAATTCATCCTGGAGTGTTTTGCCTCAATACAACTCCTTGCTAAGCAAAGCAGGAAGATGTAAGCCACTTGTTAAATTGATGTCCATTAGTTTCCCCATATGTTTTAAGAAGATAATTTAGATACCGGCAATGATTGAAAGATCTTAGGCTTAATCTGAATTTATGTTGCTTTTGTTTGTCATCAGAAACTTGAAAGGGACACCAGGAATTTAAGCTTTAGATATGGGCTAATCAGAAACAATGATAAGCAAATCACAGTGTATCATGTTCTTCATTAAGGGCAGCCCAGTTAAAAGCAAAATAATGCAGATACTGAAAATTGAAACAAAAATAGAAAATTCTGGAAAACACAAAGCAGTTTAGCCAACGTCTGTGGAGAGAACACATCGCAAGTCAATATTCTGAATGTGGATATAAGTGTCTACGTCCAAAGCATTGACTTGTCTAGTTATCTTCATGGATGTTGAGTGGCCTGTTTTGTGTTTCAAAGATGCTTCTGCTAATGCCTAGATACAGTATTGAGTTTACATACGTAATATATCTGTTTACATTGCAGAACCTGCTTGTCATTTACATTTGCTGGCTTCACAAATGACATGACTACAAATTTTTGAGAAGGCTCTGATCTGTTTAGAAATTGACTTTTGCATCATGGTGGGGTTGCTGGGGAGGGGGTGGTGACACAGGGATGATATGGCAGGGGAGAACAAAAATCAGGATGAATTCTGCCCAACATGGTACTCCCCTTCCTCGTCAAGCTGTACATTTTTGCTTTACTTAGTTTATCTAGTGTTAATCTCACAATTGAAGAGGAGACACACCAGGCTAGATGGCTGTCATTACAATGACTAAGGCAGGAAAGAGCCTTCTAGCACCTGATAACAGGGAGTCTTGACATCTTACTGTTCAATAAAGAATGAATCCACTCTGATAAACCCTAAGATCTCTCAGTCATTGCGCTTGTCGGTGTTAGACAATCTCTCAAACATCCAAATTATCTCCTCAAGACATCAGATCAGAGTGGCAGACTACTGTTTTGTACATGGCCTCTATCTTTCAAGTCTGGTGATTTATAGGGTCTTATTTATGGTGAGGCACAGCTGGATGAAGTCAGATTACTGTTAGGCCACATGATACATTGGTGGTGGTCCCATCACCTTGGGCACTTGTTTAACAGAGCAAATTCAGGATTGATTCAATGCTGAAAGAAAATGTAAACTCTGAAAATCATTGGCTTCAGATTGGCTTAGTTTTATTCAGAACCTTGTTAAAACATATTGTATGAACACCAATCGTGATTAATTGGCTGATATCAGAGATTTTGTTTAATCTTACTCGTCAAAAATTCTTTCATCCATTGTCAACTAAATCTATATACACATTAAACTCAGGGTGATTCCTAATGTGGAAAAAGATTAAACTTTTTACTCTAAGTGCAAATCTTTCCTTTTCAACGTCTATCCGGGGCTCATTTCAGCACTCTGGGACATGTGTGACTAGCAAAATATTGATAGAAGACTGGATAGGCCGGGGCAATGAGACCCAGATCAGCAAGCAAACATATCCAAAAGCAATGGATCAAGTATCCTAAAACTAACACTCACACAAATAAAGGCTTTGCACTGCCTGGTCATACTGATCCCATTGTTTTCTTTAGATGTCCTTTTGAACCATGATATAATTCCATGAAGTATTTTACTAGGTTGTGTGAGCTTGCCAGATCTTGTAACACTTTCATTACAGGAACCTTACCTAAGGACACTTTTATCATTTCCCAAAGGAATAACTGAATACTAAGCTTTGGCCATTTTGTAAAATTTAAGTATGTTAACCTTTCACAGACTTTTTAAAGAATTCAATCTGACTATGCTTTATGGAGAACATTTTACTCAAAATATCTCAAAATTTTGCTATTTCTTCTTGTCTTTAATGTAAATGACAGAAAATCAAAAGAGAGTATGGCAGTCCCCCACAACAACATCAGTAGCTTGTCCTTATATAATGTCTTTATGTGGAAAATGTGGCAAGATATTTTGCAGAGGTGTGAGGAAAATGAGCACTACTTCAAGGAGAGATGAACAGGGGTGGCCAAAAGCTTTGACAAAGAGGTACATTTCAATAGGGTCTTAAGGGAGAAGAAGGATTGAAGAGGTGGAATGGTTTAGGGAGAGAATTCCAGAGAGTGGAATCTACTGAAGGGGCAGCTATCAATAAGAAGGTGAAAGAAGGGACGCACAAGAAATCAGTCAAAGGAAAAGGAGGGAGTCTCAAGTTGGAGGGGGATTACAGAAAGTGGAAGGGTGAAACCATGGAGAGAGTTAAATCCAAAAATAAAAATGTTCAATTGGTGAGACTGGAGGACCAGGAGCCAATGTGGCTCCGTGGCCAGAGGGATGATGGGCAAGCAGAAACTAGTATTGGATAGAGTAAGTTTGGTAGAGTTTTGGTTGAGCCGAAATTTATGGAGGGTGTGGAATGTGGGAAACCAGCCAGAGAGCATTGGAGTAATGGAGTCCAGAGGTGACATAGATACGAATGAGCGTTTCAGCAGCAGATTGGTCTGTGGTGGAGTAGAGATGGGCAATATAACGGAGGTGAGAGTTGTCATTCTTTTTAATGTAGTATCCATGGGGTTCAAAGCTCAACACTGGATCAATGTGGGTACTGTGATTGCAAACAGTCTGGCTCAGCCTGAGAAAATGCTCAGGAAGTAAAATGTAGATAGTGGCAAGAATACAAAATCTAACAGTAGGCCAGAAATATTGATGTCATAGAATCATAGAACCATAAAATAATACAGCACAGAGAGAGGCCATTTGGCTCATTGAGCGTGTGCTGGCTATTTGATAGTTATCCAACTGGTCCCAATCCCTCTCCCTTTCTCCCATAGCTCTGCAATTTTTTTTCTTTTCGGATTTACCCAATTCCCTTTTGAAAGTTACCATTGAACCTGTTTCCACCATCCTTTCAGGTAGTACATTCCAAAAGAATTTGCTGTATAAAAAAAATGTTTCCTCTTTGGTGCTTTTGTCAGTCACCTTAAGTATGCAACCATTGGCTACGAATGGAAGCAGCTTCTCCTTATTTACCCTAACAAAACCATTCATGAATTTGAAAATGTCTGTCAAATCTCCTGTTAACTTCCCCTACTCTAAGGAGAACTCCTCAGCTTCTCCAGTCTCTCACAAAATTGAAGCCCCTCTTCTCTGACATAATTCTGGAAATTTGCTACCAAAATTTATGATTTGATGCCTCTTTGCATTAAATTTCATCTGTCATGTGACTGCCCATTTCACAAGTCCATGTATATCTTCCTGAATTCTATTGATATCCACTTCAGTGTTTATTATTTCTGAATTTTACAGCAGCAGGATTTTATGTTCCCGCTGAAGTCAATGGGGTTTATAATGGCTTGCCGCATTTTATGGCCCTGTCCCCGCCGAAATGGGGCCGTAAAATTCTGCCCCATGTCATCTGCAAACTTTGAAATTATGCCCTGTATAAACAAGTACAGGTCATTAATATATATCAAAAAAAAACTGTGGTCCTAGGCACATCTCATTAAACTTTCCGCTAGTCTAAAAAACACTACTCTCTGCTTTCTGTCCCTTAACTAATTTCACATCCAGATTGTCATTGTCCCTTTAATCCAATGGGCTTCAACTGTGCTAGCAAGTCTTCCTGAATTTCATTTGGATCAAATTTTGGCTCAGGCAATACTGGACAAGCAGTTTGATAATACTGAGGTAGTGAATGATTGAGAGAAGTGGAGGCAAAGATAGCTGGGTGTCATCAGTATACATATAGAAAGGTTAGAATGTAGATGAGGAAGAGGCTGAAAGTATGGATAGATCCTTGTAGAATTCATGATGCGACGATGCAGGTAAGAGAAAATAAGTCATTGTTAGAAATGCTCTGCCTATGATCAGATAAGTAGGACTAGAACCAAGTGAGGGCAGTTGCTGGACAATGGAAGATGGCATAATTAATGGTGACAGAGGCTTCAGAGTGGATAGGCAGTGATGATACACCGTGGTCACAATCAAAGGGAATATCATCCATGACTTTGATTTTGGATATTTCAGTGTTGTGGGAGAGGCAGAAACCTGTTCGAAGGGATTCAAAGAGAAAGTTGTGGAATAAATAGACATGGAGCTAAGAGGCCTAAAAAACATGGTCAAGGAATTTGAAGTGGAAGGGATGTTGGAGATGGGAATGTTGGAGATGAGAATGTAGTTAGCAATAAATGAGGGATTGAGGATGGATTTTTTTACAGAAGGGGTGATTTTGATAGGGGAGAAGACAGCAGCTGGGATTTTCTGGTCCTGCCCGTGACAATTCCCACCATGGGCAAGACAGAAAATTTGACAGACCAGCCAAAGGCTTGTTGACTTTGGGCGGGAATTTTACGGGACCAGGAAATCCTGGCCGGTGTTGAGTGGGAGAGAACCATTAAGAGTATCAGCTGACAGGGAAGTTGGGTTGTCCAAAGTTTAGTCGGAAATGAGATTGATGGACCGGACTTAGGTATTCTGAACAAGGTGAGCTTATATAGGATGGGCGAGGCGGGAGAGAAAGTGTTCCAAGGCTATAATCACAGAATCACAGAATCACAGTGCAGTAGAGGCCCTTCGGCCCATTGAGTCTGCACTGACACGTGAGAAACACCTGACCTACCTACCTCATCCCATTTACCAATACTTGGCCCATAGCCTTGAATGTTATGATGTGTCAAGTGCTCATCCAGGTACTTTTTAAAGGATGTGAGGCAACCCGCCTCCACCACCCTCCCAGGCAGTGCATTCCAGACCGTCACCACCCTCTGGGTAAAAAGGTTTTTCCTCACATCCCCCCTAAACCTACTGCCCTTCACCTTGAACTTATGCCCCCTTGTGACTGACCCTTCAACTATGGGGAACAGCTGCTCCCTATCCACCCTGTCCATGCCCCTCATAATCTTGTACACATCGATCAGGTCACCCCTCAGTCTTCTCTGCTCCAATGATAACATCCCAAGTCTATCCAACCTCTCCTCATAACTTAAATGTTTCATCCCAGGCAACATCTTGGTGAATCTCCTCTGCACCCCCTCCAGTGCAATCACATCCTTCCTATAATGTGGCAACCAGAACTGCACACAGTACTCCATCTGTGGCCTTACCAAAGTTCTATACAACTCCAACATGACCTCCCTACTTTTGTAATCTGTGCCTCGATTGATAAAGGCAAGTGTCCCATATGCCTTTTTCACCACCCCACTAACATGTACCTCCGCCTTCAGAGATCTATGGACATACACGCCAAGGTCCCTTTGTTCCTCAGAACTTCCTAGTGTCATGCTGTTCATTGAACACTTCCTTGTCAAATTACTCCTTCCCAAGTGTATCACCTTACACTTTTCAGAGTTAAATTCCATCTGCCACTTATCTGCCCATTTGACCATCCCGTCTATATCTTTCTGTAGTCCAAGGCACTCAACCTCACTGTTAACCACCCGACCTACCTTTGTGTCATCTGCAAACTTACTAATCCTACCCCCCACATAGCCATCTATGTCGTTTATATAAATGACGAATAATAGGGGACCCAGCACAGATCCCTGTGGTACGCCACTGGACACTGGCTTCCAGTCACTAAAGCATCCTTCTGTCATCACCCTCTGTCACCTACAAATAAGCCAAGTTTGAATCCACCTTATCAAATTACCCTGTACCCCATGTGCCTTTGCTTTCTTTATAAATCTCCCATGTGGGACCTTGTCAAAGGTTTTGCTGAAATCCATATAAACTACATCAACTGCACTATCCTCATCTACACACCTGGTCACCTCCTCAAAAAATTCAATCAAATTTGTTAGGCATGATCTCCCTCTGACAAAGCCATGCTGACTATTCCTGATCAAACCTTGCCTCTCCAAGTGGAGATAGATACTCTCCTTCAGAAATTTCTCCAAAAGTTTCCTTACCACTGAGGTGAGACTCACAGGCCTGCAGTTCCCTGGCTTATCTCTACAAACTTTCTTAAATAGCAGAACCACATTAGCTGTTTTCCAATCCTCTGGCACCTCCCCTGTGGCCAGAGAGGAATTAAAAATTTGGGTCAGAGCCTCTGCCTGCGATCTCCTCCCTTGCCTCCCTCAGCGACCTGGGACACAAATCATCCGGACTTAGAGATTTGTCCACTTTTAAGCCTGCCAACACCTCCTATACCTTGTCACTCCCTACATCAATTTGCTTAAGAACCTCGCAGTCTCTCTCCCCGAGTTTGATACCTTCATCCTCATTCTCTTGGGTGAAGACGGATGTAAAGTATTCATTCAACACTCTAGCGATGTCCTCTGGCTCCACCCATAGATTGCTCCCTTGGTCCCTTATGGGCCCTACTCTTTCCCTGGTTATCCTCTTCCCATTGATATACTTATAGAATATCTTGGGATTTTCCCTACTTTTACCAGCCAGAGCTTTCTCATATCCCCTCTTTGCTCTCCTAATTGCTTTCTTAAGCTCCACCCTGCACTTTCTGTGCTCCACTAATGCCTCTGCTGATTTGCTTCCCTTGCACCTGCTAAAAGCCTCTCTTTTCCTTTTCATCGTAACCTGAATATCTCTGGTCATCCATGGTTCTCTGGGCTTGTTACTGCTTCCTATCACCCTAGAGGGAACATGTTGAGCCTGTACCCTCCCCATTTCCTTTTTGAACAACCCCCACTGTTCCTCTGTAGATTTCCCCACAAGTTACTGTTCCCAGTCTACCTTCGCCAGCTCCTGCCTTATTTTACTAAAATCCACTCTCCCCAAATCCAAAACATTTTTTGTAACTTGTTGATTTCTTTGTCCATAACAAACTTAAACTGTACCATGTTGTAGTCGTTATCACTAAAATGCTCGCCCACCACCACCTCAGCCACCTGTCCGGCTTCATTCCCTAGAATTAGGTCCAGCACTGCGCCGTCCCTTGTTGGACCCTCTAGATATTGACCTAAAAAGTTCTCCTGTACACATTTCAAGAAATCCACTCCATCCAAGGCCTTAACACTATGTCTATCCCAATCAATGTTGGGAAAGTTGAAATTACCTAATATAATTACCCTACTGTTATTGTTTTTACACACCTCTGCAAATTGTGCACATATTTGCTCCTCAATTTCCCACTGACTATCTGGGGGTCTATAATAAACACCTAATAATGTGGTTGCCCCTTTTTTATTCCTAAGCTCTGCCCACAAAGCTTCATTCGATGGCCCCTCCAAGATATCATCTCTCCTTACTGCAGTAACGGAATCCTTAACTAATAATGCAACTCCTCCTCCTTTTTTACCCCCTCCCCTGTCTCGCCTGAAGATTCTATATCCTGGAATGTTGAGCTGCTAATCCTGCCCTTCCCTCAACCATGTCTCAGTGATGGCTACTATATCGCAATTCCACATGTTAATCCTCACCCTTAACTCATCTGTTTTACCTGTAATACTCCTAGCATTAAAGTAGAGGCCATCCAGCATTGCCACACTCCCTTGAAGCTTATTGCAGATGTACTCCCTCTGACTTGATTGTTTTACTGTATTATGATGTGTCCCTATTCTGCTAACATTCTGTGTCCGCTCCCCCTGCCAAATTAGTTTAAACTCCTACCAACAGCACTAGCAAACACGCCTGCAATGATGTTAGTCCCGCTCTGTTTCAGATGTAGACCGTCCCGTTTGTACAAGTCCCATCTTCCCCTGAAAGAACATTAGTGAACCAGATGGGTTCCAGTGATCCAGGAATCTAAAACCCTCCCTCCTGCACCAACTCTTAAGCCACGTATTCATTTGCGCTATTCTTCTATTTCTGAGCTCGCTAGCATGTGGCACTGGGAGTAACCCAGAGATTACAACCTGAGAGGTCTTGCTTTTTAGTCTACTTCCTAACTCCCTGAATTCTTGATGCAAGACCTCATCCCTCTTTCTACCTATGTCATACATAAGGCTACCTCTGCCTTATCACCCTTCCCCTTCAGGATGCCCTGCAGCCGTTCAGTGACATCCCGGACCTTGGCACCAGGGAGGCAACATACCATTCTGGAGTCATGTTGACGGCCACAGTAGCGCCTATCTCTTCCCCTGACTATAGAATCCCCTATTACTATTGCTCTTCTTCCCTTCCTCCCCTCCTGTACAGACAGGATGCTTATGGTGCCAGAAGCTTGGCTCTGTCTGCACTCCCTGGAGGAACCAACGCCCTCATCAGCCTCCAAAGCTGAATACCGATTTGCGAGTGGGACCCCACGGGATTCCTAAACTACCTGCCTGTTTCTTTTGGGCTGCCTGGAGGTCAACCATTCCCTTCCTTCCTCAAGTCCCTTCAGCTGCGGTGTGACCACCTCTCTAAACGTGTTATCCACGATGCTCTCAGACTCACGGATGCTCCACAGTGTCCCTAGCCGCCGTTCCAGCTCTGAAACCCGAGCTTCCAGGAGCTGCAGCTGGGCACACTTCCTGCACCCATGCTTGTCCCAGGCACTGGAATTGCCCCAGCTTCCCACATGGAGCACGAGGAGCACACCACGGCTTTGAGTGCTCCTGCCATGACTTATCCGTTTAAATTAAACCTTTTAAGTCAATTCCTCGAAGGCCCTTCTTTCCTGATCCTCGTTACTGCAGAGTATACAAACTGTAAACCACAAAAAGACCTTAAACTATAAGCGATTAAAATAGTAAATACCTTGCCCACTACTTACCAGTGATTCCTTTCCCTTGTAGCCTCTACTGCTGCAGCACGCTCTGAAGGTTTAAGAAGTTGGATAGCAAGGAAAAAATGCAAAGAGCACCTCGTCCCCTGTGCACCGAATTCCCGCTTTGCACCAAATTCTGAATACCCGCTCTGGCCGTGCCCCACTCAGGATGTGCTCTCTCTCTCCTGTTCATGTGCAAGCACACTGTAGCAAGGATTAGAAGGAGAATTAAGTGGATGTTTTGCTTTGTGAAAGGGGAGGTGGGAAGCAACAATGGCAAAGGAGAGGATGATCTCTATTTTGATGATGAATTATGCTGAGGAAGCCAGGGTGTGATTTGATGATTAGGGCGATACTGCTACCGTGCATTTTTGGGTGAGGCAAGTAATAGAAGATATGACTTGGTAGGGAGACTTTGGTTAGCGACAAGATCTCACCAAGTTTCAGTGAAAGCCAGGCTGTCAGTATGAACATCCATGGATGGCACCTGGCTGACATCTTCTTTCACTTGTCTCACCAAAACTTCCATAATAGTGGCGTGGCCTTCATCACCAAGTCACATCTTGGCTTTTGTCACTCACTTTTCCCAAATGCTCTGGGTTTGAAACCTCAACTTATTGTCATGCCCATGAGTAAAATTCAGACAAAGATAATGATTGTTGACCTATCAGCAGAGTCCAAGGGTTAATGGAGAGTGGGGTAAATGAGTCAGGAAGTGGTTTGGTGAGGTTAACTGCAACAAGAGTGGTGGATGATTGGCCTGCCAAAGAATTCCAAGGGAGGTGCAGATTCGCCATGGGTTTGTTCAAGGGGGGATTCAGAGCCTAGAATAGTGGCAGGAGAGAAGTCCAAGGAGTAGTGGTATGGTGTAGGTAATAAGTGGGACAAAATGAATGAGAGAAAAATTGAAAACTACCATGGCTTGATGAGGGGTAAAGAGGAAAAGAGAACTGAAAGGCTGGAGGGAAGAGTCGAAAGGACTGAAAAAAAGGTTGAAAGTAATTGTTCCAGGTGTGGAGTAGCAGTGAATGAACTGTTATCTTCCTATGATGTTTCTGATACTATCCCCTTTCTTGTTATGTTTTTTTCTGTTTATTTATCACTCTTTCTTCTTTCTCAAGGTAAGCCTTGTTCTGTTTCTCTCATTCGTCAATTTTGTTGTTCTCCCTTCTTTTCTCTGGCAGCTATTCTGCTCTGACTACATCTGGAAGGAAAGTGAAGGAGTGGACAATAGAAATATACATGAAGGAGTAAGTTGGGAGTGCAGTTTGATTAAAGCCAGCAAAGTATGGATGAGTAAGCGCAGAATCATCAGCATGAACATGTCTCTTGTCTGTTATCTTTTTTGTACACTAAGGGACAAAATTGTCTCAGGTTTGCACCAAGTGGGGTAGCGGGCAGGAAAAATGACATTTTATCCACTGGCCGCAATGACGGTTTCTCCCGCTGTATCATCCCAATTCCGCCGCATTAATTATGCATTCCCAGGAAACACACCATTTCAATGGTGGGCAGGCTCCGATTTGCCCACCACACCGTCAACTCGCCGTTTCATCACACCAGGCACTATAGCAGCCGCGCACACACCTCTCACTGCTTCCAGCCCAGGGCTGCTGCAAAGAAGACCTGGTCCCAAAAGTCAAGAAGACTGCAGCCCCCAGGTTTAGTGACACATCCCTCAAGCGCCTTTTGGATGCCATGAAGGCCCCCTGTGACATCCTCTACCCCCGCTCTGGCTGCAGGAGGGGCAGCAACATTATCACTCCGGCTAGGTAGGTGATGGCAGTGGTGGTCAGTGCCAATGCTGCACAGAGGAGATTGGCCATCCAATGCAGATAGCAGATGAATGATCTCATCCATGCCACCAGGATAAGGCAACTATCTCAACACTCTAAACTCACACATTCAAGCCCATCACACATTTACTGGCATCTCACTCACTGCCAGCTCAAGGGACAGCACCATTCGCTCTCCCACACACACCCTCAGATCTCCATCTGGCCTCATCTCCGCTGGAGACTGCCTCCTCAGCCTCACCATCTTGAGGCCACTTGAACAGATGAACATGTGCCCCCCCCACCACCACACACACCCTGGGATACCCGCCTTGCCCAGTACAGCCCTCACTCAGCAGCCTCTTCCCTTGCCTGAGGCCACTTCTCCCCCTTCTCAAGCAAGCACTAGCCCAGCAGCCTTGAAAAGCCACCCCTGCCTTATGGCTGATCTGGTAGATAGAGACCTGCCAATGAGGCCCCCTAAAAGTGATGTGATGCTGCCTGCGAAGCCTGCTGCTGATGACAGTGAGTGCTGGCTGAAGCAAGGTAGGCAAACAAACCTTGGAATCCCAAGCAAAGTGCACACTTTATGTATGATGTTGTGAAATACATCAGTGTGTTTTCCCACAGATTTGCTCAGACGATCCAATGTTGGAGGGGTTGGGGGGGTGGTGATTTCGGTGGGCTGGGCTTATAGTGAAATGCAGATGTATTACAATGAGGTTCCTGACTTTTGATGGCAGGAAATGTGGCCCGCCATTGACGGGCAGAGTGGACGATTGCAAACTGGTTTCACGACGTCGTGAAACCGATTTTTAGTCTTCTCACCGTATTGTCTGCTCACAAGTAAAATTCCGCGCTATGTCTTAGGAAGGAAAATACACACTAAAATATATCTAAAGAGGATGTAATAAGACACATGGCCAGAGAGGAGAAGAAAATTGTTAAATATTCAACAAATCAACTTTCCAGAAAACTTCAAAAGACTACAGTGGCAGCATAAAACACACTCACAGCTGATACTACAGTCAGGGCGAAAATATTGTCACAGCATATATTATAGTTACAATCGAAAATAGTCACAACAGGCAATAAAGGCACAAAAGAAATACAGACACAGCAGCCACTGCAGTAGCAACTGAGGCTATAGTTGCAGCAGACGCAACAATCACAACAGGCACTAGAGTTACAACAGACACTACAATCACAATGGTCAACAACAAACATTACAGCAACAACAGACTACAGTCACAACATACATTACAGTAACGACAGACACTACAACCACAAGAAAAATGTAGCAACAACTCTTACAGTTGTTGCTGTAACAGACACTGCAATTACGACTGATACAAATAACAATAGTTTTCAGCTATAATGGACAGTAGAGTCACTATATTCTCTACAGACAGGGATACACTAGTTAATTCTTTCATAGAAAAAATGTCTCATGCATTTTGGAAGATAAAGCTGTCTTTGGAAAATACAAATGTAATAATACAAATGGAATTAAAACATACATGTGTGCCTGAAAAAACCCCAATTTCTGATGTTGCCCTAATACTAATTGATTAATGAAGTGAAAGAAACCTATATCTGATAGATAGATATCCTGGCTCTGGTACTTCATATTTTCTTTCATTTTGACTTTAAGGTCCCCCTATCTTGGATTACATAACAAAGCATATGATTTGTTCACTTCTCACAAGGCCATAGGTTTTTGGAGATAGAGTAGAGTGACAGGAAATAACCTGCTGGGGTCACTCTCCAGATGTTGTTATATTTGCCATCAGGTTTCCATTAGGTAGTTTGTTGTCTTTGCTTATGTGAATTCATTTTGAATGGAAAAAAGAAATCACACCGTTACTCAGTTGTAGCACTTTAACTGGTATTTACCTTCTGAATCTGGGTGGTGCAACTGCAATTTCAAAAATAATAAGAAAAAAAACTTGCATTTAATTAGCATCGTAATATAGAAAAATGTTATAGGGTGCTTCCCAGAGGCAAAATTGGTTGCTGAACCAAAGAAGGGAATATTAGTAGGATCAACCAAAAGTTTGGTCAAAGAGGTGAGTTTTAAATAAGATGTCAATGAAAAGGAGATGGAGAGGTGAAGAACATCAGGGAAAGAAATCCAGAGCATGTGGCGTAGATGCTAAAGGCATGGCTCTCAATGATGCAGCATAGGGAGTCAGAGGAATGGAGACTTCTGGGAGGGTGAGAGGACTGAAGGGGGTTATGAAGGTTTGGCAGGGGCAATTGACTTAACCAAGAGGATGAACATTTCTTTGCAGACATTGGAGTACCAGGTGCTAATGTAAGTCAGCAATAATGAGTAATGAGTGGAACTTGGTGCAACATATGAATTCATGTATTAAGTCCTGTTTTAAAATTCTTTCTTCCTCATGGAAGATTCCCTGTGCCATGTATTAACTGAAAGGACAGAATAAGGCATGCTGTCAGGTCTAACAAACTCATAGGAGGTGTTGAGCAAGATGTTCTTTCTGACTTTAATTCCCTTTGATGTGGAAAAAAACTTATGTCCCAGAATTTTCTGTGATCAAGATCTTACATAATGAGAAAATCAATATCTTTAAATTATATACTTGGGTTTTTTTATTATCAAAGTGAGGGATATCAATTCTGGGAAGCAGAATTATTTTTCATTTTGGAACCAACAGTACTTCAAACTTTATTCTGCCCTTGTTCCAAAATTGTAAAACGCAATGTTCCAGTTCATGCACAAACACGTTAATCATGTTTGCCCTTAGAGAAGCTTCAACTTTTTAATTTAGTTTCTGAGCACTCTGGCTAAACTATCAAATTGGTTTTGTCTCACACCCTCCCTGACCTTTGTGTGTGTAATCTCTTCCCTCATTTTATTAAATAAATTCCCTGCCTCAGATTGATGTTATTGTCCTCAGTCACAAAAGCAGGATAGTGCAATTCATGGCTACCCCATGAACTGTCAAAGATGTTCTTGGTCACACAGTCAGAAGCTTAATTTCACAGGAAGGCATCCTTCTCTGGATAGTTCCCCTTCCTTGTCCAGTTGAACTATGTATGGGAAGCCTAAATCTGAATTTAGGCAAATATTATATATGAGCTTTTGCTCTTTCCTTTGGCTGAAATGTTTAATTAATGGGATACCTTTTCCTCTCCAACTGTATGTCAAGTAAGTCCAGTGAGTAAACCTAAAAAATGAATGTATTTGTTCCTGCTGATACCAAGAACCATGCAATCTCAATGATGCAAATCACAGCCTCCTAGACAGACACAGGCTCCTGGCATCACGTGAGACTGAACAAAACCGCATGTGATTAAAGTTTCCACCATTATTTCAAGTATTATTAATTCTTATTATTTATTAATATTCATTATTTAATATAATTATTCATTATTTGTTTAACTGTCTTTTTTCTGCAATGAAGGAAGTTAGATCCGCAAAGTTTTGCAAAGGCACTGTGTATGTATAAGGGTCCATTCTCCTCTTCTTTATATTAGTTGATCTATTTGTAGTTATATACTCATTGCTGCGCATGCCTGATGGGTTCTTATATACCTCTCCTAGAAATAGCTGAGTATTATGTGAGGACTTAATTTAAATATTGCCATTTTGTCCGAAAACTTGACAGTTTTTAAATACTTTTCTAGGTTGGTTAACTAAAATGACATTCTATGCAAAATAATTTTGCAGTTTATCATTTGATAATGATCAATAATCAGCAAGTCATTTTACTATTTCTTTAATAAAAATGTTGCTATATTGGATGAAAAATAATAACATAATCACTGCTTCTCCTCTCCCCGACCTCTTGAATCTCTAACAAGTACTTAACTGTGAATAAACAAAAACAGTGTCTGCTTTAGTACTGTCACCAAGTATCATCACTGCCTCAGCAGGGGTTGGAATGCCACCCTCATGGTTATGTGTTTCTTCTACTTCAGATGTTTGCTTACGCTCATCTTCCTCATGAACACTTTTCAAACAGGAACCTGAAGCTCTATATTCACCTTTGTTCCAAACATACAGCTGCTCTGAGTTAAAATGTGCCCTGTAAGGAAAATAGATTTGTTTACTCCAATGTTATTTTGGAGTAAGAGCATCCTCAGCCTGATACTTGATGATAAATCAAAGGACATTGATTGGAATCTGGATCACTGAAGTAGGCTGATTTAAAACCCAATGCACACAAGACCGGCCACATGCAGAACAATGGACATATTTACAGATGTGTGGGCAAACTCATATTGGTTTTGTGCCTAATAATTTTATACAAATCCAACCAATTTCAGACCTGTGCCACTTATCAAATGTTGTCATTCCTGTTTGGCCAGAAAGGACACAATAACTTACAAAGTCTAGCGCGATGACCTCTCTCAGTATACAATAACTAGCTCCACTAATGATAAAACATCGAACAGTGGCTCTTTTACACTGCTGCAATTTTTCTGTCATTGTCTTTCTGCTGCCTAGGCTTTAGCTGCAGATTTGTGCTCTACAGTGGCTTTCTGGGCCAGAGAGTTAAACTGAGTCGGAGGAATGGAACATTCTAAGTTTTAGGGCTGGAGGAGGGTATTGAGAGACGATGACATGAAGAGATTTAAACACCAGTTTGAGAATCTTAAACTGAAAGCACTACCACAGAATTGTCTTTTCACTTTGTTGAAACCTCGAATGCCCAGGGGACATGTACTAAGGAGCAATTTCTCAATCCATGCCGATTTCTAGAAGCAGACATTGGACCTATCAGAGCTGTTTATGATCCAACTGCTCAGAAGAAAAAACATTTAGGACCAGTACCCTTATTTCTCAGTTTTCACTGGTGTTCCGCTTTAAGATATAGAAGACTAGTTCGGACCAGTATTCTTATTTCCCAGTTTTACTGTTTTTGCCTTTTGGGCGTAATCATTTATTATGCATCAGAAGCAGCTCTGATAGGTCCAATGTCAGTTTCTAGAAATTCTTGGAGATGCAAACATCCAGCATTGCGCTGAGAATGTTTCATAATGTACTCATGCTGCATTCAAGGCTGCATTGGTTTATTTACTTGGTCAGCTGTGCTTGTGTCACCCTGCTAAATTCAGCACCCTCTCTAGTTTGGGAAACTGTTCTCACGCGTTAACTTTCCTAACGGTACAGATTTTGAACATCTGTCTTTAAATTACTTGAACAAGAGGAGGGCATATTTTCCTATTCTTACATATGTGGCTATGAAATCATTTGGGTGCAGTAAGTACAGTTGGGGAGGACTCACTCCTGTCAGGGACTCCATTCCATTTTCTGTTCATTCAAAGTACCGTAGGTACCATAGATAGATTACCGTAGATATAAATCGAGCCAGCATATAAGAAAACCCCAGTTTTTCAGTGCCAGAAATCCTGTTTAGGCCTATAAATCAACCCCCCTTTTCTGCTAAGAAATGCTGTTCATATTCACATTAGGAGTCGGTCTCAACTTTTCACCTTAGACAGTCAGCGCGTGGGATCAAGCAGGCCGGCATACCAGAGATTGCCAAGAAAATGCGTAGGAGTTTAAGATACGTCTGCACAGAGCTCACCGTGCATGGTGAACAGCAAATAGAAATAGGTCCTCCAGCAAACATAATGAAGTACGAAACAGGTTTCAAGCTAGAATTCATAACATTTACTAATTTATCAAATAACTGCTGCAATGAGAGAATTCAATGTTTAGGGAAAAACTGGTGCAAGAATGGAAGAAGAAGAAATCCGCCCTGAAAAAGATGTCCTAGACTGAATATGCCATCAGAACAGGGATCAGCAACTGGCCTGATCTTGAGAAGCATGTATTGGAATGGGCCCTTACATTTCTGGTGACGATGTAACCATTCTGATGATTTTTAATGCACATATATGCATTTGAGTGGGCCAAATCAAACCTTGAGTCCAGCAAAAATTTCAGACCAACAGCTAGTTGGTATAGTCACTTTATGAAACCAAAATATCTAGTGTTGTGGCAGAAGAACAAGATCCCTCAGAGACTACCAAATGACTTTGATGCAAAAATTACCAGTTTCCAGTGAAGCATCATCAGCGGCAAAAACATGAGTATCCATTATGTCACATCAGCACCATGGAGGAAGCCCCCCTGAATTTTGATATGCCCAGCAGCCAAACTGTGGAGTGGAAAAGTTCACAAACAGTTCTGGTGAAAACCACAAGGCATGAGAAAACAAGATTCACAGTGGTACTCACCTGCATGGCCGACGGAATGAAATAAAAGCCTATGGCAATTTTCAAATATAAAACCATGCCGAAAATCAAGTTCACTGCAGGAGGTTTTGTTCATGTTCATGACGCCAGTTGGATGGAGAAGGATGAAGTGAAGTTTTGGATGAGCATGGAATGAAGTTGTGGGTTGACAATGTGTGGAATAGGTGTCCCAGTAGCCTACACAAAGAATGCAGCTTAGTGGGGGACATGTTCAGATCCCATAAAATTAATGAGATCAGGAGACCTCTGCGAGGAAATAACACCCAAATTGCAGTTATAACAGGGGGTCTAACATCCATAGTTCAACCTTGGATGTGTGTATTAACAAGCCTTTCAAGAATCATGTTCACGCTGAATGGAATAGATGGATGGTTGATGGAGAAAAATCCTTCACAAAGAGTGGAAATAAATGTGCTGCTCTGTTTTATGTTTTGTGTGGTTTCGTTACCGTAAGTGGATGCTATTGATGCAGAAACTGTCATTAGATTGTTCAAAAAATGCGGAATACCCAATTTAATGGATGGAGAGGAAGATGATTTGTTGTGCAAAGATGATTCTGAAATTGAAAACACCAAATCTGATCTTACAATGATGCCATAGCCAAAGTGACTCAGAATGAATTTGATGGACTCTTTGAGCCATATGCTGAAGAGAGTGTTTAAAATGTTTTGATTGTGGTTAAAGGTATGCCTGTAGAATTAATTCATCCAAAAAAAATTATATTGATTTAATTTGAATTACTGGTGTTATGTTTGTTTTCACATTGCAAAATGGTGACCACCTACACCAACACTGGCCGTTCACATTTTATACTCAATGTACAAGTCAACCCCCATTTTTGGAAGGATTTTTTGAAGCTTCAATGGTCAACTTATATGCTGTGATCTATGGTAGTAGAAGGAAAATTGTTTAGCAATGCAAGGAGCATACACTCCTGCCCCAGTGACTTTGCTGTATTGTATAGCGATGAAAATCCCATGTGATCTAATCGTAGAAATGAACGTTAAGATATATCTCTGGTTGAAGCAGCTACTGGCTTGGTAAAATGCTGCTAAACAATACTTAGTCAATGCTTAATTAGTCTTGTGTTCATTTCCATTTTAGATGATGTACTTTATATACATACACACGCATGTACTGTTACTATGTATTGCTGTGCAATCTCAGTAGTCATTAATTTGGCCATAGATGCGATGCATTAACCCAAGGGCTCAACAATAGTTAAACACTAAACCAAAGATCCTACATTTATCACCATCATATATCTTGTTAGAAAGCATACATAATTAATTACATAGGATTCCATAGGATGTATGGGATCAACTTGCAGTCTCTTTTGCAGACATCCTTGTATTGCAGACATGGTCTTGAACAGATAGCAACCTCACCACAAAGCATGTTTTTGGGGATGTGGCCTATCTATCTATCATCTATCCAGCTCACATGATTCAAGAGGGCAAATGTGCTGGGGATCCCTGCATGTTGGTTGGTTTCAAGTTGGCCATGATCAGAGTTGATGCATGGGAAGTTCTCACTGCTGACCAAAGTTCCTGGAGACAAGCAGTCAGGGGGGTGTGGAGAAAGCAGAGGGCAAATGAGATGACCAGATGGCAAAAAAGAGAGTCTCCCAGAAGGAAAAAATATCAGTCAACCTCGGGTCAACGGTATTCATTTCTGCCAGCTGCAGAAGGGACTGCCACTCACAAATCGGCCTCTACAGTCACAACAGACGATGTCCAATCCAGAAGTGATAACACCCTGGGCGCAGTCCATCATCTCCAGAGATGGATGGATGCCTAACTAACTAACTGTGGGGATCAGCTAACTCAGTTGGCTAGATGGCTAGAGTGTGGTGCAGAATGATGCCAACAGCGCAGGTTCAAACTCTGGACCAGTTGTGGTAGTTCATGAAGGGGTTCCCTTCTTGCCTTGCTTCATGCTTGATGTGGAGTGGTACTAAATAACTACTTTTATCTCTCTCGACCAGAGAGAGATGTCTATGGACCCTTGTGGACTTTGTCTAATTACTTAGGATATATGGCACAGAAACAGGCCAACCAGTCCATGTCAGAGTTTGCTCTACTTGAACCTCTTCCCTTTTTTCCTCATCTAAACCTACCAAGTTAATCCTCTATTCCATTCTCCCTCAAATGTTTGTCTAGTTCCCCTTACGTGCATCTATACTACATGCTTCAATCATCCCCTGTAATAGTGAGTTCTGCATTCTCACCACACTTTGAGTAATAAAACAAATAGATCTGAAGATTCATCTTCTTTGGAATTTCCTTTACATACAAAATTGAAAATATTAAAGCCATGAAATTTAAGGTGATAATTTTTCCAATAATTTTCCTCCCATTATTATGTGCAAGTTATTTGCAGTTCATTTTTCTCAATCATACTCATTAGAAAAAGACAGCCCATGCAAAGAGCCAAATGTTGAAATCTGACTTAGACATGATTTAAAGTTGTTGTTTTTCATAAAAGTGATAAGGTCACATTAAACTCCATCCATTACAGGATGTACAAAGGCACTAAATGTGGAATATGAGATTCAGTGTATGACTGCTGCTGCCAGTCTACTTTGATGGCGTAATTAGCCTGGATCAAAGGAATGAAGAAGTCAGAGTCATGGCAGGGCCTTATGACTGTGTAAACAACTCGGGTTAGTTGAAAACTGAGCTGGGATACTGGTGTCTATGTTGACTGAGATAAAGGTCCTTTACATGTCAAATTCTCTCCACATGAATTCTTATCCCTTCGAGCACTGACTGTTCTTGTAGTTTTTCTGCTTATCATGTCACTTCTATAAACAATTTGTAAATGTCTAATACCGCACAATCATGCTCATGATTGGAGTCATTAAACATAACGGAGCCAAGTTTCCTTGGTCATTCCATTGGACTAGCAGACTAACTCCAGTGGCAGTCCAACAGATTATCTTGAAAAACACTGGAACTCAGATATGACAGGTCCTGACTTCAGCTAGGAAATCTCACTTGGCTTTCTCAAGGCTGCAGCTTGTGTCCACTCCTTCCAAGGTCAGTGGGAGGTGTGGCAGGATGACGGTTCCATCTGTTGAAAGTTTCTGCTTCTCTAAGCCATAAGAGACCCAGTATAAGACTTGAAGCTGCTATGTCCAGTCCAATGAGGTTTATTGGCTTCCAGAACAGTGGAAATGGGTCTCACTAGAAAGATTCCAGCTAAAGGTATGCTATTTGTCCAAAAGATGGGGAGATTTAAAACTAATTTCACATACAATCCTTCACAAAACGGATGAAGGGGGCTACAAATAGGATCTTTGGGAAGGGCAAATATGGGCATTTCTCTGATAGCTAGTGGGCATCAGAGCTCCTGGCCAAGTGGGAGAGATGGGTGCCCAACTTGCACCCAGACAGATGCATGTTGGTCCCATGCCACTGAGTGTCAACCTACTGATGCCGCAAACTCTGGGAAGGTCAATATTGGAGGACACCTGAAACTGTGATCCCAGTATAAGTCTTGGGATCAGTCCCCATGGATCTTCTGCCCCACAGAAAGGTTATTCTACATGCATTATCTTTATTTTGCATTTGTAATTTATTCAGGATCTGAAAAGCTTCAATTTCCTTCACACTCCCCAAGCTTCCAGTGGCATTGGAAAGGATAGGAAAGTAACTTAGTTGTAGCCCCACCTCCCCCAGCCCCAAATTCTCAATTGAGTTGTAAGCCTAGGTTTACCAACAAAACATAATGAGAAGGATTTTACTGCAGACTTCAGGACAGCGACATTGGGATGAAACGGGGAACCTGAGCCCACTCTTGCTGCCAGTGAGACAGGCTCAGCAATTTTCCCAGAGGGAGGCCTCCTCTATGCTCACCATCCTTTGATGCTGCTGTCCCAATCTCAAGGCTGGTGGCTCCAAAGCCATGGCAGCCCCACCAAGAGAAGCGGGTTCTGCTGAGGCAGGTTGGTTATCGAAAGGGTGTCTCAACCTGCAGACATTCTCGGAAGGGTAAGTAAAAAAGTAAAAATCTATGGAGCTGTGCAGTCAGGCCAGGGGGCCACAGGGGTAGGGGGCATGTGTGGGTAGCCTTCCATACCCACAGCTCCCTCTTTGGGGCATGGAGGATATCATCTTCTTTCCCTCCCTGCCCCTCATCCAATACCTCTTTGAGCCTCACAAGCACTGGCCTGCACTTGTGGTGTGAGCTGCTCCTTCTCATTGCTGCTCATCCCCATATCCGAGTAGTTCAACTTCATTTCACTGTTTGGCCTCCTTTGCCTCCAGAAGCAAGGTCATGACTGCCTGGACCCCACCACTGCTATGCCCTGTAGGGTCACTCCCCACACCCCCATCCAAGTGCTCCGGTGCCTATACAGAGTTACCTTTATGCTACCTTTGCACACTCATTAGCTGCCGTGTGTCATTGCCTGAGCAGCTGCCTGAGCCTTTCCCTTTTCATTCATTGATGCTAAATGGGAACAGCTCTGTTACTGGCTCTGTGCTGCTTGCCACCACTTACTCGAGAACAGGATCAGGACAGTTTGTGGTCCCCATACCTGTAATCAAAAATCGCTTAGGTGGCTGTTAATTGTCTCATTTCCATACTCAAATACTCAGTTGCTGCATTCAGGTGGCTTGTTGGAATGCAGGTCTTGAAGCCTCCTCAAAAATTGATCGAAGGCGGGGCAATGTCAGCGAGCTGGCAGTTGTATCCAATTTTGCGGTCTTGCCTGCCTCCCATTTCCCCCACCTCTGGGAATCAAAAATTTTGCCTGATGTGTCACAGTCTGCAGCAGGTCCACCTCAGGTTTCAGCTGGCGTGATCTGAAGGCCACATTAATCCTAAGAGCCAGCTACTGGCACAGCAGCCAGAAACCTCGCACTGAGGTGGCACCTAAATGAAGCACTAGATAAAGGATAAAGGCTATATTTCACACATTGTCACCAAACACTGCGGGAGAAAACAAAAGATTCAGACCTATGCGCACACACACACAGAGACACATAAACACACATACATGCAGACATATATGCACAACCATTTATATAAATACACATACACAATATTTAATATTGTAAATAACATATATACATACAAACATATGAACTAGAAGCAGGAGTAGGCTATTCAGCCCTTTGAGCCAGCTCCGTCATTTGATAAGATCATGGCTGATCTGATTGTAGCCTCAACTCTACTTTCCTACCTACCCCCTATACCTTTGACTCTCTTTTCAAGAATCTATCTACCTCTGCCTTAAAAATACTCAGTGACCCTGCCTACACCGCTCTCCAGGGATGAGAATTCCAAAGACTCATGACCCCTTGAGAAATTTCTTCCCCTCTCTGTCTTAAAAGGAGAACCCTTATTGTTAAAACTGCATCCCCTAGTTCTAGTCTTTCTCACAAGTGGAAACACCCTCCAGTCGAGACCCCACAGGATCTTACATGTTTCAATAATATCACCTCTCATTCTTCTAAACTCCAATGGATACAGGCCCAACCTGTCCATGTAAGATAATCAGTTGAGTAACAGCTAGGAGTGGGCCATACAGCATGTCGAGCTTTCTCCACCATTCAATATGATCATGGCTAATCTTGAACTTCAACTCCACCTTCCTGCCTGATCCCCATATCCCTTGAAATTTAATTTAAACTCCACCAGCTGCTGTTTTGGGATTTGAACCCATATCCCCAGAGTATTAGCCTGGACCAGTAATATTGCCACTACACCACCACCTTCTCATTTAGCAAGGAGAAGCTGTTTCCAGTGGCAGAAGGATTAGTAAGCAGAGGACACAAAGTAATTAGCAAAAGAACTAGAGGGAATATGACAATTTTTTAATGCAACAAGTTGTTATGTGCTACCTGAAAAGGTGGTGGAAGCATATTCAATAGTAACTTTCGAAAAGGACTTGGATAAATACTTGAAAGGGGAAAAAATTGCAGATCTGTAGGGAAAGAGGAAGGGATTTGGATTAATTGGATAGCTCTTCCAATGAGCTGACACAAACACAATGGCATGAATGGCTCATCCTGTACTGTATGATTTTATGACATATACATACAGATATAGGGGGTGAGTGTTCTTATTGTTTCCAGTGCATCTATTATGCAGTAACTGCATAGGAAGGATTTTTTTGCTAGAAAATGATCTTCTAGGTGGCACCCAAGGACCACGATCACAGTATATTTGTCGCTGGTCTAGAAAAGGCTCATGGAACTGAGATAGCTCATGTTTTGTTCCAGCTTGCTCTTGGGGTTCTTGGTGTCATCTCCTACACTTTCCTGGTGTGGTGTGGAGGGGGACAGCTGGAACCCTGGCATGGGCTACAGTCCTGAGAGTTCGAACAGTATCAGGCATCTGTGACTCCTGGGTGCCTTGGTCATCATCATTTTCTTCACCATCATCATGTTTCTCCTGTGTCACCCATTGCTGTGGTGGATCTACAGGGCAAGAGGGTGACCCCCTATTTGCTTTGTTAGAAGAGTACCCCTGTTTTGTTACCTGCACCTGGACCTCCCCTTGAATATCTGTTCCCCTTGGAAATTTAGATATGGAGTTTCTAACATTTTGAAGTGTACCTTGATTCAGCAATTGAAATGGAAAGCAATTTTCTCTGTTGTATATTATGATATAGATGTATAAAATATATATTATGAGTCATAGTTGACTCTTGATTTATCCATCATTATAGTGTGAGTGGACCCAGCAGACCCACACACATACAGATGCCTTAGCTGAATAAGAATATAAATCTCCCATTGCATTGCCCTTGGAAAATCTGTCCAGAATGAGTGTCTCTCTATGCCTGCCTTTATGTATAGGCATTATGTGCCTAGTCTGGATATAGATGTAGATATGGAGATCTTGTGTCTTATGAAGCTCCATCTAGTGTGTAGCTGCATGAGTGGCTGTGTATCATAGTGAGGATGCCTAAATAAGGAACATGTGACACAAAGTTAATATATTGTGGACAGTAGACTTACTTACATCATCATAAAATTATTGAAACAGAGAAATAATACAACATTTTAATGAGAAAAGAACTACTCCATTTCCTAGCCTCATAAAAAATCATTTAAAGACACACCTGCAATGTTTCTGCAGTAGGTTCAGGGTTCTCTTTAGGGATCACTAATTGGGCCACTGAACACTCAGTTCTACCAGGCGTACCTTGCGCAGTATGCATTCCACCCCCTTGGAAGTCCAAAATTGCACTGGAGTCTTAAATGCATATTTGGAGTTTCAGTATTTTAATGAGGCTCCCATCAGTTTTAGGTGAGAGTACTGGTTGCCTAAATCAGGCCCGTTCATAAATCAAATTGCATGAACAGGCCTGGCTGATCGGAAAGCTGTAACATTATCATTCAAACTTTCATCTTGCTAGCCCTATTCGCACTGATAAAAGGGATGGTAGCGAGACAAAAATTATTTCCCCTGTTCCTGAATGGTCTTCAATAGTTTTTTGTAACAAAGAGGCATCTGGGTGGATTCTATGATGGAGTTTAACCCACAGAATGGTTTACACCTGAGAAACAGTGCTGGTGGAAGAGATTATAACAGATTCACCAGTCGGTTCAGGTTAGGTCAGTTTCTGTAAACTTGCTTACAGGATCAATTCCGACAAGATCAATTCCAGATTAGGCAATCGCAACTCAAATATAACCTGCTTTAACAGCTCAATTACACAGTTGCTATCGATGTAACTCGTTTCACCGGTCATCAAGATTGCCATTTTCTCTGTTCTTCCTCCAGTCCACCTTGGGTCTGCACGTCACATGAAGTCTGGCATCAATCAATGTTTCAATGGCCACCAGTGTGAGGCCAGAGGAGGTGCATTATTGACCAATCAGAGCAAAGTTCACTTTGAATCCTACGACTTTCAAAGGAAAATGTGGATATGCAATAAAAAGCAAACTGACCTCTACTTTTGAACTGTCTGAGGACACCTACTGGTGAGTCTCACACCTGAAGAATAGCCACTTGAGGAAAGTAAGGAGTGTAGAGTAATGGGCTAATGGCTACGTTAGTAAGACCATGATGATATTAATAATGTAACTGTCACATCAGTAGTCAGATGACCAAGAGGCGCCAAGAGAGTTAGACGCAGTCTGTGCCCTAAATACCATGTGTTTATTATGATTCTTTATAAATAGTGTAAATAAAAAGTTTTAGCAAAACTACACAGCCTATCTCAAGTCACTTTTAGCCTAAATAAAACCCCTCTGAAACAATTAGGGCTGTTAGTACCGGTGTCTATGCAGGGGTATCCTGGTAAACCTCATGGTTGTACATGAGTACATTATCACAGTGAATAACTTTTCAGCTTTTCTACTTTCACTAAAGCTATTTAGATGTTTAAAGTAAATGGCACTCTCAATTTACATAGCTGATCTATATTATCACAACAAAAATCTGCATTTGCATCAGCCATGATCAACCTGAGGTTGAATACTCCTATTCCCATGCTTTACAGCAAAGATATTTGGAATCAATATTAATCCCCACACGACAGATGAAAGAGGGTTGAGTGGGGGGAGGCAGTTAAAAATATAAAAAAAGGGAATGCATCGCCAACTTGTCCTATACTTAACTGTCTTGCCGCTTTATTAGCATTGGATTTGTGTTGCGCAAGCTCCCTAGCATTGAGAGGCAAACACTTCATTAACATATTTAAACCAGACTCCCTCAGTCCACTTGGTATTCTGATTTAAATTTAATAGCTGCTGAGTGTTTCTGAGGGCTCAGGAAACTTGGCAGCAAAAGGGAGGCGGAATATATCAGTTCAAGAAAGCCTCTTAGAGTTTTGTTTGCGGGTCAGGAGGAACTGTCTCCCATTTTGGCCTGTTCTCTGCAGGTCATGGCCTCTCACCTCCCCATGCTATGGTTGCCGATCTTCCCCCCCTACCCCATGCTCTGATCTCTCAATCCCTTGCCCTTCCCTATTTCTGTCAACCATCCCCAAGGTTCATCGGCTGCAGGCCCCTGCTGCTGATGGCAGCAGTCAGGCTGTTAAAATAAAATTATATTGAAGTCTTGCTATTAAATTCAACAAGACCTGCACTTCCCTGGCTTTATCAGATTTTCCCTACTTTGCACCCCCACACTCCCCACACAACTATAAATATCAGTGCCATTGCACCTGTGGGGTAATTTTCGGACTTTGTGTTACAACCCTCGACCTGCAGTGGTGTACACTAGCATTTCCAATAGACTTTCTACCCGACCAGTGTGGCATAAGCTGGGCAACCAAAATAGTTTACAGTCTTCAGAGTTCCTACAACAGGAAAAAGCTTCCTTTCCAGTATTACAGTCTGATAAGCGACACAGCTGAAACATCTCTTCTGTTTGCATAACTAATCACTTCCATGTGGTGATTGCAGGCTGATGTGTGTGTGTTAACAGTGGGGACATCCTGCACGACCAGGATTTGAGAACTCCCATTAATTAGTTTCCCCCAACAAAATAGACATGATTTTCATTGAAGATGTTACAACTTGAGTCTCAGCTTTCATTCACTCTGCACCTTTCTGTACAACTGCAAAGATTTAAAGGTGGATTCTTCTCCATTCGCTTACAGGCAGTGGTTTGAAAAATGGCATTATATACAGATGTTCTTGTAGTATTGAATGTAGTAGAGCCTGTAATCTGAACACCCTGCCATAATTATACCAGGGAATAGTAAGGATAGAATGATTAATATTTCAAGATCAACTTCTCATGTCCCCTTTTGACATTTCCAAGATTGCTCCAGAGATAACTTTGGATAGAACACTAGTATATAGTCTGTAGTAAATTGATTATGGTCCCAATTCCAAGGCAATATTGGCAGTGTATAGCTCTTTTATTGGTATTGTACTGGCATGGACATTCATTCCTCAGACATGTAGTTGGTAACTTGAGCATAAGGTTAGCCTGACACTGAAGTCAAATTTCAATTTCTCTTACACACATCAATGAATCTGCTGCAGCATGTGAATTCAGTTTGCCAGGTAGGGAGCTTTAATACAAATGGTCAACTCTGCAACTGACAGTGTGCAGTCTTAGGCCCAGATTTTCACCCTCGAGGCAGATGTACAGGGTCAGGAAATTTCCCGCTCGGTGCAACAGCGGGGTGAAAGTGCCCCGAATATCAGGATATATGTTTGGGGGAGGCGGATGCTTGCTGGAGTCAGGCCCACTATGCCCGAAAAGAGCGCAAAGGCAGCCAGAGGGGCTGCCGAGTGCCGAGGCGGGTTGCTCAAAAGGCCTGTCTAGGTGCTCTGGGACTTCATCCCAGTTGTAGTAAAAACAGAGAGCCCTCAACCTTTTATGCCCCTTCAACCCCCGACCCACTTCAAATGCTTCATCCATACGAACTCATGCCTTCGCCCATCCCCCCATGGCCCCTCATACCCTTCATGCCAATGTATGTCCCTTTACCCATCCCCCATGGCCCCTCATAACCTCCATACCAACACATGACCCCCCACTCATCTTCATGGCCCCTTGTAATCCTATGCCAATTTAGTGCCAACTCATGCCAACATATGACCCCACTCATCCCCATGGCTCCCTATAGCATGTATGTCAACTTAGTGCCAACTAATGCTAGTCCATGCTCCCCACATGCCACCCTTTGCCCTGACATCCTCCATGCCAATTAACCCAGTATCCACCACGGGCAGGCCTCAGGAGCAATGCTGAGATGAAATAAGCTCGAAGTATCTATTACAGACTTCACTCTCTCTCTCTCTATACATATATATACATAAACTGCCACTGATAAAAAAATTCAATACATTTAAATCCCTTCAAGTACTTAATCCCTTATAAAACATTTGTATTCATTGCCCCATATCAAATACAGCTAATCTCTTAATAACCTCTTGGAGCTGTCAATCAAACTCTGAATTTACAGGCCCCCCACTGTGATAATTATAGCTTGTAATAGCAGTCAAGCAGTAATAATACTATAATCATAGCCCTCAGACTTATGTCAACAAACAGCCATTGAAATTGCAAGCACCATCTTCTTTCAACTCAGAGATACAGCAGGCAGTTTAAAAAAATACTTAAAGAGATTCAAATGATTTCATAGCTTGACAGTTTCACAGATCTTATCCACCTTTTTTATGAACATTCACGTCTATTCTTAAAAAATGTAAGCCTCACACTGTGGGAAACAAATGTTGCTCCAGCAAAAATAGGGTCTGTTTGAACTCAGCACTGACTGAGTTCAAATGGTCCTGCTGGGTTCAGCTTTCCCCCATGTGTGAGTCACATCCTGTCCCCTTCTCCCCTCCCCTCCCCCCACCCCAGTGAAAATAGGATCTGTTGGAAATGTGGACGAGACTTCTGGATCTGACATTCTGGTGTCATTTTGAATAACGCACTGAGTTTCCATGACCCCATGAAAATCCTGGCCTTAGTGTCATACTTGACCTCAAGCGGAGATTCATTTCCCAGTTTTTATTAATTCCAGGCCAATCTATTTCCACCTTCATAACATCACTCAGCTCCACCACCCTTACCTTTGCCACACCATAGTTGAAATTGGCACTTGTGCATTAGTCACTTCCAGGCTTGACTTTTCTAATGCTCACTTCCCTGCCCCCCTGAATTTCACCCAATAAAGTTTCCAAAACACACAACCCAGGTTAACTCCGATGTTTGCCAACCTCTGCTGGCTCCTTGTCTCCCAAAGCATTAAATTCAAGATCCTTGTCCTCATTCACAAGTTCCTCAGTGACCTTGTCTCTCATTATCTGTGCAACCTTCTTCAGGCCTATGTGCCAGCTTGCACCATCTGATCTCCAAATTCTTTTGTATCACCTTTACCCATGTTCTGTTTACAATGGCAAAGCCTTCAGTTGTCTTTTCTGCACATACAGTGATGGATTCTCTAGCCCTATCCAGTTTGTTACCCCTCTTCTTTCCTATAATGCTCACTCTTTGGTCATACGTTCAGTCATTTCTCCTGACCATTCTACTACTGTTTGGTATCTGTTTTCATCTGTTACATTTTACTATGTTGAAGGTGCATTATAAATTAGAAACATAGAAACTTTAAAAAATTCCACAGGTTCACCGGCCTCTGAGTGAAGAAGTTTCTCCTCGTCTCAGTCCTAAATGGTCTACCCCGTATCCTGAGATCAGGACCCCTTGTTCTGGATCCCCCATCCAGAGGAAACATCATCCCTACATCCAATATTACCAGCCCTGCCAGAATTTTACATGTTTCAATGAGATCCTTCTTATTCTTCTAATCTCCAGTGAATACAGGCCTACGTGGCCCAATCTCTCCTCATACGACAATCTTGCCATCCCAGGAATCAGTCTGGTAAACCTTCACTGCACTCCCTCTATGGAAAGTATATCCTTTCTTAGGTAAGGAGACCAAAACTGCACACAATACTCCAGGTGTGGCCTCACTGAGGCCCTGTATAGCTGCACTAAGACATCCTTGTTCCTGTACTCAATTCCTCTTGCAATGAAGGCCAACATACCATTTGCCTTCTTAACTGCTTGCTGCACCTGTATGCTTGATTTCAGTGATTGGTGTACAAGGACACCCAGGTCCCTTTGTACATTAACATTTCTCAATCTATCACCATTTAAATAATACTGTGCCATTCTGTTTTTCCTACCAAAGTGGATAACTTCACACTTATCCACATTATACAGTGTCTGCCATGTATTTGCCCACTCACTCAACCTGTTTAAATCGCTTTGAAGCCTCTTTACACCCTTCTTACCATTCACATTCCCACCTAGTTTCGTGTCATCTGCAAACTTGGAAATATTACATCTGGGTTCCCTCATCCAAATCATTGATGTATAGCTGCGGCCCAAGCACTGATCCCTGAGGTATCCCGTTAGTCGCTGCCTGCTTTTCCAAAAAGATCAATTTATTCCTACTCTCTGTTTCCTGTTTGCTAACTAATTCTCAATCCATGCCAATATATTACCACCAATCCCATGTGCTTCAATTTTGCGGACTAACCTCTTTTGTGGGACTTTATAAAAAGGTTTCTGAAAATCCAAATACACTTGGACTGGGCAATAAATAAATGGCGATGGGCATTTTCCTTGAGCCACTGGTTGCAGTTTGTTCTGAAAGCAGTTAAGAATAAATGTTCTGTCGAAGGGTCATCATCAACCTGAAACATTAACCCTGGGTGGGATTTTCCGCTCCCACCTGCAGCGGGGTTCATGGTGGGCGGGAGTGGAAAATAATCCGGGATCAGAAGAAACAGTTTTACGTTATCGTAAAATCGGTTTCTGATTGTCTGCTCCGAACCTTAATTGCGGCGTGCATTTCCCATCACGCCATGTCGGGAATGCAATTTGAATAGATTTGAATATATTAATACTCATTATAATGGACACTCACTGGAACCACCGCACCCACGCTGAATCAAAAGGCCACACCAGTGTCTAATTAGACCGACGCGTTTCACAACTGTATATAAGCGATGTGCACATGGTGACCTGCACTTTGCTCATGAATTTGAGGTTCATTCACCAACCTTGCATTGCACAGCGCTTGCGGCACCTTGGACTCCACACTAGGCTTCACAGGCCGCACTACATTTCTTTCAGGGGGCTTTCAGACTAGCAGTAAGGCGGGGGTGGGTTGTAAAGTGCAGCAAGACAAGGGCTCAATGGGGGCGTGGGTGTAAGGGAAGGGGCTGCAGGGCAAGACCATGACATGGGGGTGGGGGGGTTGGTGGAGAATGGGGAAGGTTGCACTCAGAAACAGGCGGGGGGTACAGTCTCTAGTCCATAATAGGATAGATTCTCTTCCAGAAGGACATATGTGAGTTGGGGCCAGAATGGGAGGTTCACAGTTTACATTGCTGATCTTGCAGAGACTGCCCTTGCCCAGTCCATGGATAGGGTGGGAGGGTGCGGGTTGGGGGGGGAGCATGTCATTCTAGTGTCAGTCGTGCCCAGCATGTTGTGCGCAGGGCATGGTGGGAACTTCACGCGCGTTGGCCCAGGGGGTCTCTGGCATAATACTGGGCTGCAGATAGCACACTCACAGGGGAGGGATCTGTAGCCTGTGGATGGGAACAAGGTAGTGTAGGGGCACTCGAAGTTCTCATTGTGAGGGTGGAGTTTCTATACATCACTGTGCAATAGGCCTTAACATGAGGAGGGGTAATGTCCTCATGGGACATAAGCACATCCATCCCAACTGATTCAGAGTGTAATACAGGGGCCAGAATATTTAGCTCGTCAATCTAGCGTGCTCCTGGCCCGGCCGAGCATAAAATGATGCGCAATGAAGTCAGGCAAGCGTCCTGGCGATATCGAACACTCGTGCGATACTTTGGTCGGCGGGTGCACGCCGGAGCCAGCAGCGTGCCCGCCAACAATTAAAAGGCCTGTTAAGACCATTCAAAAGGTAATTGAAATAAATTTTTCACTGCCAGTCAAATCTAACGGTTGGCGAGCACACAAAAAGGCCAAGCGGCCTTTGCATTTTTTAGGAAACCTCATCCATGGGCGGGATGAGGTTTCCAACAGCAATTAAAGATAAAATAAAAATTAAAACATTTCAATAATGACATGCCCCTGCTCATGTGACAGAGTCACATGAGGGGACATGTTTTATGACACTTTTAAAATCTTTATTTTTAATGTTTTAAAATCTTCATCTCCCTGAGGCAGCTCTGTGCCTCTGGGAGCTGTTCCAGCATGCACCAGTGCACGCGTGTGAACTTGGACTCTCGCCCTCCTCCCCACACAGGCAGCGCTGAGCGCTGTGGGGTGCGACTCACACTGGGCGGGTCTTAATTGGCCCGCCAGCGTGAAATCACGGTTGGGCCCCGATTAGGGTCCAAGTTAGTCTGGTGGTGAAAGCTCAGCACCACCATCTTGAAACCTGAGGGATGGGTGCAACAGAAATTAAAATTGGCAAATAACTCTGGTGAGCAGGGCTCTGAGGGCCTCGAGGAGGCGTGCTGCATTGAGTGGCCGGGGGGTGGGGGCGGGGTGATTAAAGGGATACTCAACTGTGAATTACCAAACGAGGAGAGATGCACCGCTGAGAAATGTTAGGAACCTTACAATGACAATGCAGGGAATCATGAGAATTAAACAATGAAGCTCATTCATGCGAGACTAATGCTGATCACTCATCGATCTCCTTGCATTAAGCCCTTGCTCTAAGTGTGGAAACTTCCCACAGCGAGAAAGAAATCAAGAGCAACCGGCTGACTGGACAAGTTGCAGTTGTGCACTAAAAGCTGGAGGTCAGAATCTTGGCGCTGGCAGGCTCACATGTCTCACAACCCTCAGTCCCTCCAAAATAATCTCACTCCCTCATTAAACATTTGCCCTCATCTGTATTCCATCAAGTGTTATAAGCAGCACATCCAAGAGCCTGGCCAAAGCAATCTGATTGCCGTCGGTCATGTCAAGGCGGGGTGGGGGTGGAGGGGGGCGTGGGGGGAGGTGGGGGGGCAGGGGGGTGGCGGTGGTGGCGATGGATAGCGTGTTCCATTAAACGGACTGTCTAGGATGTCAGTGGGTAATCAGTGCCGACACTGGTATCCAGCCCTTGAACCCACAGTTATCATCATGGTTTGCTGTGTGCTGCACAACCTGGTGCTGCAAAGAGGGGTGGACCTGCCAGATGCCGACATGGAGGAGCTGCACATCTCCTCCGATGTGGAGGACATCAAAAGGGTTGAGGGCAATGAGGTCGAGGAAGCTGAGGCTGCAGTGGGAGAGGCCATAGCACAGGCCAGACGAAGCAGGTGTGCATATGAGGCCCAGATTCCACAAGGATGATGACGAGTTGCTTTGAGTTTTCGCTTGTACAAGTTCCCTCCATCATGGGCCAACATGAAGACCAGTGTTCCCATCCCTCTCATTTCAGCCTTCCACATTAATCTGCGAGTGAGCATTTACATTCATATTGTCCTGATCCTTTGAAGGATGACAAGTCTTGGGAGCATGTGTCCTTGCTGAGGTGAGGTGCTAACTGGAGGAGGGAGTCCTGGCATCAGACATCAGAAGGTACTGCCTCTTCAAGCATGTCTCCAGGATCCCAGCTGTGACATCAGCCTACAAGAACCAGCAGCTGTTCCACAAAAATCAATGAGCTCGTAGTAGTATGCCTTCAGTCTGCCAGGGGTCCTCAAGGAGATATGTCTCCAGCAACAGAACAACGCTGTCTGTTAAACCTCGATGGTGACACTAATAGTTGGCACTCATGCCAAGGCAGCTGAGGATGTTCTGCAAGTGCTATTCCATTTTGAGGTCGCTCATTCCTCTGTCTCACATTCATATCCATCACATTCATTACCAGCACTCTCAGTTAAGGATGCGGGCCTGCATTTAACCAGACCTTTCAATGGATGTGGAGCCTCAGGATGACCACATTCACAAACTTGCCTGCCATACATCAAAGTTCCCCCCTCTTTCACGCAAACAGTCTCCCCTAATGGTCAGCCCTGGCTCTTGCGAACTCAAAAATGCTACCACATCATTGAGCCCTCAAGGTGACACCTTGATGATAAGAAAGGGCACAAACAGCATCTTTACATCCTTGCTCATAGCCCTTTGCTGCCCTCAGCATGGTCTTCCTATCAAGCTAACATATGCCTACCATTAAAGGCTTCATTGACCACAACACATTACCATTTGGATAGATCATCGCTGACCTCAGTGGGTGTTTAGGTGAGTGGACGCTAAGACAAACGTATAGTCCAGTGATGCATGCGCACATATGACGGGATCCTTGTGGCTGCAATACAGGCCGCAAGGTGAGGAATGTTTAATGTTGTACCCTCAAGAGCCAGGACAATAATGTGGCTACGATGGTACAGATCTCCATCATATTGAGGTGGTAAGGTACTCATACGGGCACTTATTGGTGAGTTTAGCAGATGTACACTCGGAGAGTCTGCAATGTGTAGGGCAGAAAGGGGCATGCATGAGTTCTGAGAATGGGCTCACAGAATGAAGACCCTGCCAGATGACAGAGAGTGCATGAAATTACTGGAACTATTCCCCTTCTCCAGGCATTTGCACATCTATCCTTCTACAGTGCACCCTTACCTTTCAAGAATGAAGGCAAGTCGGGTGAACACTTCAGCCTCAGTCTTACACAGCCAAGAATGAACATGACATGACCTAGCAAAGCAGATGAACGAGGTACCTTCCACAAGAACACTTTACATTGAGGGTGAAACATCACTGTTGTTGGAAATGATCTAAGAACAGACACACACTGTGATTAGATAGAAGTGGACAACATTGAACAATGGCACATGATAGTGACATCTGCCATAAGTGGAGGGAGGGACCACCCGATTGAATACAACACAGCACAGCATAAAGACAAGGCATACGCACGAGGAGATGTGAAATGGTGCCTTTCTATTTACACTAGTGAGAAGTATATACATGTGTTGAACATCTGTGCCACCTTTGTTCTCCTAATATTTATTTACCTACCTAACCCTACTGCTATGCCTTGGTGCATCCCTGACATCTACAGCAGAGGTGGAGGCAATCTGCTGGCAGCTATGCCCTGTTGTCTGTGATTGCTTTGGCGGGTGTCCTCTGGAGGGCTGAGACCTGGAGGGGCCCGGTCTGCTTTGGGTCTCCTGTTGTGGGGCAGGTGCACCTTCCTTGGCCTGTACAGCTGGAGGTGATGAAGTTACAGGAAGAGGGGATTGGGATCAGCTGAACACGCCCGGAGTCTCCTGGTGGATGGCCCTGGGGTGTCCAGCTGCTGGTCCTCATCCCTATGGGTGCCTGAGGACCCCTGGCTGACTCCAAGAGGGAACAGGGAATGACCAGCTGGAGTGAGACGGAGGTGCCCCCTCTTGCATAGCCACAGCTGGATGCCACCAATGCTTACAGTGATGGAGTGCAACTCCTCTAGCAGCACAGGTGCTATGTCCTGGACCAAGGTCTCCATGGCAGCTGCCATCCTACCAGTGTTGACCTTGGTGCACTGGCATTCTGGCAATATAACCTCAGACTAAATATGGATGGATTCCCCCATTGTATGTTGCAATCTGTGGAAAGCAGCTGACAACCCTTCCTAATATTCCCCTGACTGTCAATGCAGCTCCACCAACCGAGTTAGGACCAAGTCCAGAGGATCATCATCTGACTCAGATTCAGCAGAATCCTAGCCTTCAGCAGTCCTCCGAGTGCCGGTTACCTTGGATGTCCCTGTCTCCGCCTGCTGTAGGCCAGATTCTGCGCTGCGCTCACCAGGTTCTGATTCCGAGGTTGCTCTAGAACTAGGTTCTACTGAAGTGTGAATCTCTGCACTGGTGGAGGCTGTGGGTGAGTGCTGTGATGGGTCTTCTGCATGCGTTTCCGAAGCATCTTCATCCAAACTGTTTTCAAGGCTGGAGATGAGGGTCTGGCTCCTGGTGTCCCTGGGACACTTTGCAGAGGTGCCTATGAAAGAGAGCAGAGAAAATTAGTGCATGATAGGCAACTCAAAAACAGGACAATGAACTCACAGATTCATTGTCTGAGCATCAGCTGATGTGGGAACCTCACTTGGCTGTGTGCTGCCAACGTCACTGTCTCCACATGAGCGGTCTCAGTTCTTTCCAGCCAGCTCAACAGCCGCTCCTCAAGGGATTAAGGGATTTTATCTTGGCCATTCTGCCACCGGTCTGGGACCTCTCCCTTCTATTGTGTGTGAGTTTGTCCTGCAGAAAGACAAATGGAGAGCGTGTGAGCGGGACATATACCAAGTCAGAGGATAAGGATGTCTGCCTTGTGTGGGTGGTGAGTGGAGCTGTCCATGGAATGAGGACACAAGCTACACAGGATATGAACCCAGATGAAGTTGTCAAGGTATGTGTGAGAGAGTGAGTGGCAACGTACCTTGAGCTGGCAGCGTGTGAGGTGCCTGTGGAGTATCATCCTATGAACAGCTGATGGGCTTGTGTGTGTGTCTGTGCATGTGTGTGTGTTGAGAGTGCAGGGCTAGTTTCTTGTAAGAAACAGTAAAATTTATTTACAAACTCTTAGTGAGGCTACATGCTTGTTCCAAGACCAAGGCTAGAAAGCTCTGCCCCTAAGATTCTCAACGCTTAGGGCTGATTCGTCTGTATAGTCACATGTTCCCCATAACAGTAAGAAATAGTTTAACTTACAATTACTACATTCCTCCCCCTTTAATATTGTTTTGCCTTCTTATTTACAAAAAAATCTTAATCCCTATTATATACAATTATATACTGTTCATGCTAGTATAAATTTAATCTTTGAGGAGGTTTTCTGATTCAGGTAGAACGACGCAACTCTACAACTGGAGGTTCTCCCATTGGATTGACTTGGCCAGGAACTGCAGCATCAGGGACATCTTTAGATAGTGGGAGTTTGGAATTATTTACTTCAACAGTGACATCAGGTATGTCTATTCTTTGTGGATCTGGCACCTCAGGGGTCAAAGTTATGACTTCGATTTCAGTTGGATTAACTGGCTGTTGGAGGGTTTCTCGACTTCTGAGATGGTCCACATGTTTCCTAACAACCCAGGATGCACACTATGAAGCTCTGTCAATAGTGGTTCTCTTCCTTGCGAAGGGATGATGACTCTTGTTCCCCATAACAAGATACAATCTTGACAACTTAGTTCAGATTTACGAGCATAGAATGCTTTTAATTCTTCAGAGCCTCATGCATTTGACCATCCTTGCAATACCTGTTCTCGGATTCTTGATAAAATTGGATCCCGGTTTGTCCAATTCTTTATCTGCTTCTCACAAACTGGTGAGCAGACCAGGAAATTCAACACAAGTACAACTCCTTGAGGTACTGGAGCATGTGTAATGCTACCTGGCAAAGGAAAAATACTGAGGGTGTCTGCATTTGTAATATGCACACCCGGATGGTGCATAAAAGTGTATTCATATGCCAAATTAAAGTGCATCTTTGAATTCTAGCAGAGGCTATCGGTGGGATTGTCTTATCTTCACTAAACAAACCCAACAGTGGTTTGTGATCTGACACTATGGTGAAGTGTCGACCGTGCAAATATTGATGGAACTTCTTTACTCCAAATACAATAGATAAGCCCTCTTTTTCAATTTGTGATTTACCTTCCTCGGCTGCAGAAAGGGTTCTGGATACATATCCAATCAGTCTTTCAGAATGATCCTCCAACTTGTGCGACAATACAGCTCCGACTCTGTAGGGAGATGCATCACAAGTGAGTATCAATTCCTTATACGGGTCATGGTGTACTAGCAGACGTGGAAAGTGTAAAAGTTTCTTCATTCTAGTGAAGGCCTCCTCCTGCTATGCCTACCAGGACCATCTGTAGTTCTTCAATAATAAGTGTAAAGGGGCTAACACTGTAGATGATCAGGCAAGAAGCGATCGTAATAATTTATCATGCCCAAAAAAGACATGAGCTCTGTGACATTGGTCGAAGAGGGCACTTCCTTGATTGCCCTGGCTTTCTCCTCTAATGGATGCAACCCTTGGGCATCCACTTGATGACTCAGAAATGTAACTTCCTTTGCTTGGAAGGTGCACTTTTCTTTTTTTAAACGAACACCAGCCTCTAAAAATCTCTTCAGAACCTCTTCCAGGTTTGCCACATGTTCTACTTTCGTGGATCCTATGATCAGGGTGTCATCCAGGTACACTATAACTCGGAGAAGTCCTTGTAGTAGGTTTTCCATTGTTCTTTGGAAAATCACACAGGCAGATGACATACCGAAGGGTAGGTGTGTATATTGTTACAGGCCATTGTGCGTGTTTATGGTGATATAACTTCTTGATGTGTTATCCAGTTCTAGCTGTTGATATGCATGACTCATGTCCAGTTTAGTGTAGGAGCTTCCTTCTGGAAGTTTAGCGTACAGACCTTTAATCCTTGGGATTGGTTATTTGTCTAATTTTGCAGCCTTGTTCACCGTTAATTTATAATCTCCATAGATGTGAATGGTTTGATTTGGTTTAATTACGGGGACTATGGGTGCTGCCCATTCTGAAAATTGGACTAGCTGGATTATTCCTAACTTCTCCAAAGGACATAATTCCACATCTACCTTTTCTTTTAGAGCATAAGGCCCAGGTCTTGCCTTAAAAAGCCGGGGTGTTGCTTCAGGGTCCACATATATTTTAGCTTGTAGACCTTTGATTTTCCCCAACTCATCTCGGAATACTCTGCCATACATTTTCAGCAACCCTGGAATTCCTCCTGCCCTGACCTGAAAAATTTCTCACCAATTTAATTTGATTTTCTTCAACCAACCAATCACAGCCCAGAAGGCTAAATCCTTCCCCTGTTACAATTATTGGCAATTGAGCTGTCTGTTGTCTGTATGATACAGGTACAGAGGTGATGCCTTTCAACTGTACTGCTTCTCCTGTGTATGTTTTTAACTGAGCAGCAGTTTTCTCCAAATTCAATGGCTGGGTACCTTCTCTGAGGTATTTAAAGATGTGTTCTTCCACCACTGTGGTCGATGCTCCTGTGTCCATGAGCAGAGGCTTTCCATTTACTTGAAGTGTAACAGTGATTGGTTCAGTTTTCCTGGCCGTCAGATTGTGTCGGGAATAAACATCAGCCTCAGTAGCTTCTGGCTCATCTATATTGTGCACTTCATTTAACTTGACCTGCGTCTGAATGGCTGTCTTGATCTAGTCCTGCCCTGTTTAATAACATGCCCTTTTTTGTGGCAGTAGTGGCATTCTGCTTCTTTAAATCTACAGAATTCGGGTGCATGATTCCCCCACAACAGTAACGCTTTAACTCCTGTGTTACTAGTGAGCTGCTTCCAACATTTCTTATTATTTTTCTCAGGGTAGGGACCTTGTCCCACTCATTGTAGCCTCCCTGGCCATGCCTGGTGGCAGATTCCCACCCTTGCTGCAGAACGGCGCCATGTTGCACACTCTGCAGAGCCTGCGAGTCCCTCTCAACACTCTCCGTCCCTAGCACTATCTCCAATGTGACTTCAGGTCTATTTCAACTTCTGCAAGCAAACGGCGCTGAATGGCATCGTCATTTATGCTGCAAACCAAATGATCTTGCAACATGTTGTTTAAAGTGTCACCAAAGTCACAATGCTCCATTAACTGTTTTAACTTTGTGATATACATTGCGATTGACTCACTGAGGCCCTTACTCGGGAGTTAAACTTGAATCTTTGTATGATCACCAAGAGTTTATGCTGAAAATGTCCTTCCACAAGGTCTACTAGCTCGGTGAAGGATCTGGAATTTTGCACATTCGGAGCCGTCAGACTATGCATTGGTTTAAAAGTTTTGCTCCCGCAGACACTCGGGAGAATTGCCTTCTGTTTCTCCTCTGCCGTTATTTCATTAGCCTCAAAGTAGAAACCTAATCACTCAATATATTGACTCCAGTCCTTGATGGATGAGTCGTACTGGTCAATTCCAGCAAAGAGAGGCATTGCTGGTGAGTATACTTCTTTTCTTTCTTCCCTCAAAAAGTCGAAATACTCACAATCGTGAGGTGAGGTGCTGGGTCGGCACTATTTATCCTCATAGCCAATTGTAAGAAACTTGGATTGCAGGGCTAGTTTCTTGTAAGAAACAGCAAACTTTATTTACAGAATTCCAGATGAAGCTACATGCTTGCTCCAAAACCAAGGCTAGAAAGCTCCACCCCTAAGATTCCCCACCCTTAGGGTTGATTCGTATGTACAGTCACATGATCCCCATAACAGTAAGAAATGATTTAACTTGCAATTACTATAATGGCTGACCTCTTCTGCGCTGCATTGGCACTCACCACCATGGACATCGCTTCTCAGGCCAGAGTGGAAAGGCTTGAGGACCTCTTCTGTACATCACAGGGGTAGAGCATATCCCAGCGGGCATCCAGAAGGCAGCCCAGCGAGGTGTCGCTAAACTTGGGTGCTGCAGACTTCTTTCCTTTGTGAGCCATCTCTCTTCTGAAGCTGTCCTGGGATGCAGACATTGAGAAAGCCGTGCACAAGTGTGTTTTAAATATGGCGCCCAGAGCAATGATCCGCTGATGACATGGCAGGCCAGACGAATCAGAGGCTGCCCAGCTGCAATAAGTCATGTTTCCTGCTGATACATATTTAATGAGGTGGGAAGTGAACAATACAGTGCGAAAACCCACCATTGTGGCCAGAAGGAAACACGCTGCTTTTCCTCCCACCACTGCACTTAGAGCATGGAGGGGAAAATCCCATCTGCTGTTTCTCTCCACAGATGCTGTCTGGCCTGCCGACTATTTCCAGCATTTTCTGTTGAAGAATAAATGACATTGGTTTGGGATTGGATTTTCATGTCAGCCACATATAAGAGCTTCCGTCTCCGTGCAATGGGAATCCATACCAACAGTCCAGTTGATTCATTGTGAATTTTACTGATACTAGCTTGTTTTATTTCCAGTTTTTGTTCTCATTGAATTCAAATTATCAAATAGTCCCAGTAGGATCTGAACCTCAAATTCTTTGGCCGGGAGTTTCCGTGCCCGCTGTCATCGGGCGTGTTTGGTGGCGTGAGCGGACAATATGGCTCGATCAGTTTCATGACGGCGTGGAACCAGTTCACGATCGTCCTCTCAGCTCACCGATGGCGGGCTGTGTTCTCTGCCATCAGACATCGGGAACCTCATTGTAATATATCAGCATATCATTATTAGGCCGGCCCGCTGGGATCATACCCCTGCAACGCTGGATCATCACCCGCGTCAGCGGGAAATCACGCCGGTGTAAAACACGTCTTGACAACTGTGACGTGCAGAAGTGGGGACTTACCTGCCAGGGCTTTGCTCACATCGCAGACACCCGAGGAGCAGAAGATGCTGGAGCCGACACCAATGGCACACTGGAGAAATGTCCATGGATGCTGGGTGGCTTCTCATGAACATGGCTCTGCTGTGAAGCAGCACACGGAAGTTGGATAGTCACTGTTGATGCTCACAATTGGTGACAGTTGTAGGGGTGGGAGAGGAAGGGCTAGGATCAGCTGGGAAAGAAAGGTGTCGGGGAGGGTGAGGTTGGGAGGGGGAGAATGAAGGTGTCGGGCGGGGGGAGGTTGGGGAGACAGCAATTGGGGAGGTAGGTGTAAGGGGGTTGGAAAGTGCAAGAGAAGGAGTGAGGGAAAGGGTGTCCAGCGGGAGGAAAGGGTGCGGAGAGGGGAGGGTCTCCAGGTGGAAGAAGGGGTGAGGAGAGGGGAGGGTGTCCAGGGGGAGGGAGGGATGAGGAGAGGGCAGGATGTCAAGGGGGAGGAAGTGGTGCAGAGTAGAGAGGGAGTAAGGATGGAGGAAGAAGTAAGGGTGGAGGAAGGAGTCAGGAAGGATGTAGGAGTAAGGCTGGAGGAAGGCTGGAGGAAGGAGTTGGGAGGGGGAGTGACTAAGGGCTGCAGAAGAGGTAAGGGTGGAGGAAGGAGTCAGAAAGGGGGAAGGACTAAGGCCGGGGGAGTCTGGGGTGGGTGGGAGTCCTGGGGGGTAAGGGGTTCCATGGGGGGAAAGGGTTCCGGGAGGGGAAGGGGTTTCGAGGGGGAAGGGGTGCGAAGAGGGGATGGGGTGTAGAGGGGGTAATGGGTGCGGAGGGAGGGATGTGCAGGTGAACGTGCATGGGAAGCGTCAGGTAGATCCATGTCAACCTCCTGGGGAGCGAACTGAAGATGGGTGTGGGATGGAGGAAGGGTGATAATGACCGAGGGCAGAGTGAGGCGGGAGGGTATGGGTTCAACGGTAGCAATAGGAGGGTGTTGGTTGCTTGGCAGATCTCCTTGTGAACTAAAGTAGAGATAAGTAGTGCATGGCATAAAAGTCAAAAGCAGGAGAGAGAGCACTCACAGTTGCGCTGAGGGAGAGATGATGTGGTGCAGGATCCTCAGGAGGGTGTTTGACGCCAGCTTCATCGTTGCCACAGGCATGGTCCACATCCTCACCAGTCAGCACGATGGCACACGCCTCAAAGTGAGTGAGGGGCCTAATGTGGACCACTCCACCCCTGGTCTGGGACCTCTCCCTGTTGATGTGAGCCAACTCTCCTGCATGCAAACAGATGGAGAGAGTGTGAGCAGGACACATAGCACTGCGTGGAATATTTGTGTGGTGAGCGGCGCCATGGATGGGATGAGGAATGGGAGCTCAAGAGGATATGTGCCTGTTGGAGATGTGAGGGTGTGTGTGAGAGTTAGTGGTGTTGTCCCCTGAGGTATGAGATCCCTGTGGATATGTGATGGGTTTGGGAGTGTGTGAGTTGAGATTGATGAGAAGAGTGAGTTACCCTAGTGGAATGGATGAGACCATTCATCCTATAGTGACACTGGGTGGCTGCCTTCTTTTTCAGGATATTGGCGCTAACCACCACTGCCACCACCTCCCAAGCCTTGTTGGTAATGTCGCTGCCCATCCTGCGGCCAGAGCGGGGGTACAGGACGTCATGGCGGGATTCCACAGCATCCAAAAGACGTTCCAGTAATGTGTCGCTAAACCTGGGGGCTGCAGTCTTCTTACCTTTCGTGGACATCTTCCCCACAGTAGTCGTGGCCTGGAAGCACTCAGATGTGTGCGAGCAGCTGGACTTTAAATATGATGCCCGGTGTGATGAAGCAGCAAGGTGATGGCGGGCTGGCAAATGAGAGCCTGCCCGCCTTCAGAACGGCGTGTTTTCCGGGAGTGCATAAATAATATGGCAGGTTTGGGACAATGCGGCGTGAAAACCTGCCATCACGGCCAGCGGGCAAAACGTTGTTTTACCCACCTGCTACCCCACTTAGTGCAAATCGAGGATGATTCCGCCGTTTGGTTTAATCAGCCAAGGCCTACTGGCTTACTTATCCAGTAACTTAATCATTATACCACCATACCAAATAATTAAAAGCTAGGAAATTCAACATTTAAGTCAGAATTGTGAGAGACAAAGGCTTATAATGAAAATCTATTATATATTTAAGAGGCTATAATTTATTGAAGCAAAAGGTGCGATAGGAATGGAGGATCTTAGCACAGTTTTTGATGTAACCTGAAAAAAATGGTAATGATTCCTGTAGAAATAAAGCTTTGACCTGTATGTTTGCCTCTTATCGATGACTGTGAATAAGTGCTGCTGGTACTGGGTCTGTGGGCACTGGGCTCACGCTCATCTTATTCTTGTTAGTCTTGTGCCAAATTGTAGCCATATTAGAGTGATGTGCTCCCCAAGTATAGTGTGTCTTGATTCCTGGTATTGATGGTGGGAGAGCCTATGTTGTCTGGCAATCTGAGGATACTCATAAAATCAAAGATAAACTTTGGCTTCAAAATTTCTAATTTTCATATCTAAATCAGAAAAAGATCAGATTACTATCTCCATTATAAACCCATTGCGCCACTTGGTCCCATTGTGCTAGTGTAAGATAATAATCTCCACAATGGATCTCATATTGAAAAGCACGAAAGGGTGAGTGACCTGTAAATGACTGCAATTCTTCAGCGTCTTAACTGTTCCCTTTGTTTAAAATAAGTGGAAACCTGCAGCTGATTGGTGGCTAATATTGCAAAGTAAATAGACTTTTCATATTTGTAATAACTTCTGCTTGGTTTTTTTATGGAATGTAATGTTTTCAAAACATGATTATACTCAATGTACAATATGTAGTGGAGGAATAATGCAGTAATGTAGAGAAGAAAGTTTTTGTGTTTAATTCTAACACAAAATGCTTCAGCCTAACCTGCCAGTAATTTATCAATACTATCCAGGGAATAATTTGTATTTGGCACCAGGTGCCGGTTGTTCAATGTCCACAAATTTATGTTCGTGTTGACACCAAAGTGAATTTTTTACCAAGATGGTTTAGTCATAGATGCCAGTGTGAATTGCCCCCTTCAGGAAGGCATGGGAAAAAAAGAAAATTTAGATTATAAGAAAAACAATGCACAGATGAGTTACATCATTACCATCATTGCAACAAGTATTGCCAAATACTTTTCTGTGGCACATACTGCAGGTTCCACAATTCTGACTGTTAGCTCAGGGCTTCCCAAGCTGTAGCTGGGGGTCGTGAGATGAGATTTTGGGGTTGCGAGCTCCGAGGCAGCAATGGCTGCCGTATGCAGAGCACTGACTGAGTGCTAACACCTGTAAGGCCGCTTTAAATCCTCATTTTTTAATAGTGGGTATGGCCCATCTGACTGCTCTTTGAAGCCTGATTCCTGCTCCAAAAAAGACGGTGAAAAGGTAGGTTTTTTTCACAAAACCCTGCAGTCTAAACACTTTACTTTCACAAATCTCTCCCCTTTCAAACTCAAAAACTTCTCCCTCCTTCACTCTCACAAATCTCTCGCCCATAAATCTCTCCTGCCTCACTCTCACAAATCTCCCCCAACACGCTGTTACAAATCTCTTCTCCCTGTCTACCCCCACCTGCAGCTGCACCTCCCCACCCGGCTCTCACTCTGGGGTCAGGGCAAATTATAAGCCTCAAAATGGGGTTACAGTGGGAAAAAGCTAGGGGAGAACTGGGTTAGATGAAGCAAGGTGGGCAGAGGTCCATGTGAAGTATAAACATCAATATGGACCTGTTGGGCCAAATGGCCTGTTTCTATGCTAAAAACACATAATACTTTGGGCAGAATTTTCTGCCTGTCGGGTGGGCGGAGCGGGAGAGGGTGCGGGTGGGCGTGGACTCGATCTCTGCCCACGATCGGGTCTGCGCCACCATTTTACACAGATGGGCCAATTAAGGCCTACCCAGCGTGAATCGTGGCTCCCGAGGACAGCGGGAGTGGTCGGGAGGCGACGGGACTGCAATGACCACCGGGTCCAATGGCGACCCGGCGGCCTGTTTAAAAAAGCTGCTGCAGCCTTTCAAAGGCTGTGGATCATGGCCAGTGGAAGGGCTCCCCAGAGCGCTGCTGGTGAGCAGGCCAGGCAGGAGGGTAGGGTGGGGGGCACTGTGCCCCTTGTTTTTCGGATGATTGCCTTGCTGCCCTCCTTGAGGAGGTGGCAGCATGGCAAGAGGACCTGGTACACCAGGACTGGAGGAGGAGGCCCCCCCACATGATCAAACGTGCCTGGGAGGAGGTGGCGGAGGTGGTGAGCTCATAATGATCGGGGGGACAGGGATGCACATTGACATTGTCTCCACATTCACTGATCCACTGTCCTTGTTCTTCCTTTCAGCATCAGCGGAGCAGGGCCAGGAGGAAGAGGCACAGGGGCCCCCTCTCACACCTGAGGGACCTGAAGTCACGGTCTCACCAGTGTCACACCATCTCTGCCAAGCAGGCACCAGCGGAGATACTAGCACCTCGGTGGGAATTAGATCATTGGCTGGTGTCCTGGGGCACAGCGGTGAGGGCACTTCACAGTTGCTGGAGGAGCTGGCAGAGACAGAGAGTGCCGATGGCGCCAGCAGTTGGAGGACAGCAGGGGATCAGGCACATGCTCAGTTGGTGCCTGATGATGTGCCTCTGGAGTCGTCTGCAAAGCAGCAAATGCAGGAAATGTGGCCGGGTGTGTGGGAGCATCTGGTGGAGATACATGAGGCTATGCTTGGCTTGGTGTCTGTGGTGGAGGAGTCTACGCGGACTATCGCCGAAGCAATTAGCCTCATGGCTGAGTGCCATGCTTCCTCCATGGAGAGATTGGCGACTCTCGTGGAGACGCTCCTCTAGGAGACCAAACAGGGCTTCCTGGGGATACGCTTGGACCAGCAAGCCCTCACATAGGCATTGACCTCAGCTGGTCAGTGCCATGTGGGAGATGGTCTGGGCATCAACTTTCCAAGCTCGGTGCCCATCCATCCACGGTGAACAGGGAGGTCTGAAGCGACCTCACGTCGACGCAGCAGCTGCCTGTTGTCTCTGCGGGCACCTCTCAGGGTGCTCCGGATGAGGGCAGCTGCTCCTCCACCCCTCTCCCAGTGACTGTTGCATCTGGTGAGGCTGCGACAGCTGGGGAGATGCCAGCTGTGGAACTGGCAGCTCTCTCCCAGGCAGGGCCAACACAGGCTCCACAGGCCAGAGGACGACCGCCAAGGTCATTGAGGGCAACAGGACAGCAGAGTCAGCAGGCTGTCTCAGATGCCACTCCCAGCAAGGGGGCAGCACCAAGACATAGCACCCGAAAACGTAAACAAAAGGCACCTTAGGCACACCACGGGTTTATCACTGGTACTTTTGTGTTGGCCTGAAATGAGGTTTTTATGAGTTGTTGCGATTTTTAACACCTTTGTCATTTTGTTTTCTTAAGTTCCTTTGGTTGCAATATTAAATTCAGACATGTCACCATGGCTGATGATGCCTCTTTTCTTCTGCAGGTGGATGGTTCCCAAAAATGTTATGAGTGATTTGTGGGACATTCAGCTTTATTAACAAGGCCCTTAGTTAATGTTCCTAACCAGGCAGATTTTGCACTTAGGTATCGAGTATGGAGCCTGCAGCCCAGGCTTGTCCTGGTGGCCCATCAGTGGTGTGCTAGCTGAAATTTCGTTGGATTAAAGCTTCCTGGGCGTCCCTGCCTCCCTGGAGTATGCCTGAGTCAGCGTCTACCCCCTCAGCATTTCCCTGTGCGTGCTCATCCTCGGACTCACTGCTGGAGTCATCGTGTGCAGCCGCAGACACTGTGTCCACGTCTACATTGTCCACAGCGTCCCCCCTTTCCAGTGCAAGATTGTGGAGAGCGCAGCATGCAACCACTATCAGCGACACATGATCTGGGGGGTACTGGAGTGCGCCCCCTGAGCGGTCCAGGTGCATCTTGAGAATACTGATGGCTCTCTCCACCACAGCCCTTGTGGTGTCGTGGCTCCTATTGTACCGCTGTTCAGCTTCTGTTCTTGGATGGCGGAGAGGCGTCATGAGCCACCTTCTGAGGGAATAGCCCTTGTCACCCAGCAGCCATCCATCCAGCCGGGCTGGAGCACTGAAGAGCCCCGGCACCTGGGAGTGTCCGAGGATGTAGGCGTCGTGGGAGCTGCCTGGATACCTTGCACAGACTTGTAAAATCAGCATCCTGTGGTCACACACTATCTGCTCGTTCATGGAGTGGAAGCCCTTCCTGTTGACGAAGGCACCGGGCTCACTTGCTGGTGTCTTGATGGCCACATGTGTGCAGCCTATTGCACCCTGGACACGGGGGAAGCCAGCAATCGCTGTGAAGCCTCTGGCTCGTTGTGTCTAGCTTGCCTGGTCCCAACGGTAGAGGATGAAGGTCAATGCACACCTGACAGAGCATCTGTAACCTGCTTGGCACAAGTGTGGACAGCTGATTGGGAGACACCGCAAAGATCACCCATCCACTACTGGAAGGAGCGAGGGGCATAGAAGTTAAGGGCAGCTGTGACCTTTAGAGCCACTGGCATGGGGTGTCCACCCACACAGTGCGCGGAAATCTCAGGCCCAATCATCTGACAGATATAGTTTCTGTCTCCCTTGAGAGGCAGAGCCTCCTTTGACACTGCACCTCAGACATGTACATCCTGGCAGCAGTATAGTGGCGTCTTCTGTTGCCCCTTCCGCCTTTTTCTACCTCTTTGTCCTGCACCCCTTGTACCTGCGCCAAAGGTGGCTCCCCTGGGGGCTGAATGTGCACTCCTGGCCTCCTCCTCCTTCTAGCCCTCCCTTCCTCCTCAATGCTTCCAATGGAGAGTTCAGCTCCCTTTCCCAGGCTAAGGGGAGGCTTCCTGAAGCCTGCAGGCCCAAAAAAGACTCTTCACTGCAGAGTGCTGAATTGAAGATTGTGAGTCCAGACGAAGCAGCTGGTATACGTTTTGAAGTATTGCAGATCACACAGGCAAGTATCAGGAACTTTGAAAAAACAATATTTGACAGAGCACATTCGTGACCCCACTGGGCACCCTTATCCTGCCCGTGGATGAGGTTAATACAAATGCGTCCTACCCGCCTGCCTGTTGCACCCTGCGCTGACCCGAAGATCGCACGGGTGCCGAAAAATCACTGTCGATTGGCGCCTCAAGGGCCTTAAGTGGCCGGTTAATTAATGGCGGGCGCACAGCAGATATCATCACGCACCCGCCCAAAGAAATATCGCGATGGCGCACGGTGATGTCGGGACGCTCACCCAACTTCACCGTACGTCATTTTACGCACAGGTGTGCAGGGCCCACCCCCGCACACCAACAGGAAAATTCTGGCCTTTGTTACTTTTAACTGACCTCAGTGCCTATGCTCCAATTGGAGCTGCTTCAAAGACATAGAGATAAATATACCAAATGGACTGCGAGGTTCAAGAAGGCGGCTCACCGCCACCTTCTCAAGGGCAATTAGGGATGGGCAATAAATATTGGCCTTTCCAGCAACACCAACATCCCATGAAAGAATAAAAAAAACACAATGGATTTAGTAAACCAGTATTAAAGTTAAAAAAGGAACATTTTAAACATTCAGTAGATTTATGAAGATTTAAGTTTACAGTTCAGTTACCAAATAAGAAATTGCCCATCAAATCTGAAAAGTTCTTCCAATTTAATATAAAATTCAAAATAACAACTGTAAGGAGGGTAAAGGGGGTAGAAGGAGGCAGAAATTAATTCAAATTTGCTGATACCTGACACCATAGGGTTCATTAGCACAAGGACCTCAGGTGCTTTGACCATTGTCGCTGTTCCTGTAGCCTCAGGAACGACATATTTCCTTACCAACTCCTGGCCCATCACATTTCCCACCTGCTCAAATGGCAAGCTGTGTATAAGCTGCTCAATTAGTTCTGGCAGTTTATCCCAATATTTCAATCGAGTCCATTCATGAAAATTGATAAGCCTCCTGTTAACATTATTGGATGGATGGAACAGGCTCCCTATCTACTGATGGCTCCATCTCACCAAAACTAGACCTGGCCATAGCTACTAAATCATATAACAGTTCAAAATTCAAAATCTGTTTCACTGTGATGACAGGCTGGACAGAAGGGTATTGGAGGATTGTGGCTATCCTGTTTGACATTCCCTGATGATAGCAGTTTCCATGGCAGCCAGCACAACAAAGGATTGCTTTAATGAAATCCATTCTAAAAATTGGGGAGTGTAGAGTAGTTTTTGGCACCTTAATGATTCCACTTCTTGGATCACTTGGTGTACACATTAGAGTGCAAGTGCCTCAGGGGTAGTAGAAGATGACTGGTGGTCCTCCAGGAAGCTGACCTGAGGTTTTCCAGGATCTGCCTATCAACAATGATTTATTTCCACAGTCTCCTGACATTTGCACATTCAAACGTTTGCTCCCTACACTAGCAATAGCAGGTTTGATTTTATTAAGACATTTAAAAGGTGTAAAGGAATATGCTGGACTTGTTGATGTTTGATGCTGCAACTAATGGGGTAGGCCAGCACTTTCAGAACAGAGTTCCATTGGCTGCTGCTAATTTTTACAGTTACCAGTGCCATAGACCAGCATCTAACACAGAAAACTGAGCCCTGGGAGAAAGAAGAAATAAAATAGTGAAGAACTTGGAAAAGGCACTATATAAAATATATCCCCCCCAAAGTTCTTCACTGCCAATTAAGTGCTTTTGACATGTAGCCATTGTTCTAATTCAGGGAAATGTGATAGTTAATTTGCATACAGGAAGGTCCTACACTAAGATAAATCACCTATAATCTGGTTTGATAGTATTGTTTGAGAGAGAACTTTTGGGTTCCTCATCAAATACCGTCATATACCCATCTGAGAGGGCAGGTGGGCCTTTGGTTTAACACCTCATCCAAAAAGACAGCACTCTCTCAATGCCCAGGATTTTCTGGTGCTGCACGCAATGGGAATTGTCATGGGTGGGACGGAAAACCTGACGGACCAGCCAATAGTCCATTGACTTCGAGTGGGAATTGTCTGGTCTTGCAGCAGGCAGGACTGGAAAATCCCAACCAATATTGTATTCCAGTGTCAATCTAGATAAATAGGCCAGAGTGCACCATATTGACTCATAGACAAGTGTACTACCACTGAGCCAAGGCTGACATCTAAGTCGAAAGATCACCTAATTATTCCCCCTTCCTAGTTTGGGGAGGTAATGGTCAGTTTATGATTTAGCAGCTCCAGCATAGGGCATAACAGAGCGAGGCAAGCCTGTTCAATACACACTTTGCACAACTTTGTGTTCATTGAAATAGCAGAATGGAAAGTTGTATTGACTGCAAGTTAATCATATTGGGCTGAATTTTGCTGGTAGTGGTGAAGTCACACGGTGGGGGCTGAAAGCAGGGGGTAAGTCCATTTCAGCCAGTAGCAGGATCCGGGTGGCATATTGCCAGCATTGGCCAAATTAGAGATTTCCACCTTGGCTGCCATCCAATTAAGGACAATGACAAACCCCCAGCAACTGCTGGGCCAATCAGATGGCTGACAGCTCAGCAGCTTCAGCAGCGACACTGTTAGTGGTGGGCAGTGTTGAGGCTGCAACTCCAGGTAGAGGATACTCTTATGACTAGGCACCCTCAAAGAGAGGTCAGGATGGTTGGAGGATATCAGGGCCAGGCAGGCAGAAACCAACATGAGGCATGCAGGCCCTGGCGATTGTGGGATGGGGGGGTAATGATGAACACTGGCAGCGCCGTTGTCACAAGAGTGATCATTACCACTGGGGTGGGGGGGGTGGGATCCTTGGGCCATGGAGTGCCCATAAAGGAAAACCACCCACCCTGGAACCTGTTGGGAGTCTGCCAGGTTTCAACTGGCTCAGCTGGCTCAACGCCAGCAAAATGCCCATAGAAGCAGGAAGTAGCCCTTAATTTGTCACTTAGCAGCTCAGTTGGCCTCCTGGATGGTGTCCAAGCCACCAACTTTCACACTGCTGGCAATCTGGCATGGTGGCAGGACATCACTGCAGGAGTTCCTCAGGGTAGTGTCCTAGGCCCAACCATCTTCAGCTGCTTCATCATTAGGTCAGAAGCGGGGATGTTCACTGATGATTTCACAATGTTCAGCACCATTTATGATTCCTCAGATACTGAAGCAGTCCATGTCCATTTGCAGCAAGACCTGGATGACATCCAGGCTTGGGCTGATAAGTGGTAAGTAATATTTGCACCACACAATTACCAGACAATCTCCAACAAGTGAGAATGTAGCCATCTCCCCTTGATGTTCAATGGAATTACCATTGTTAAATCCCCCACAATCAACATCCTGGGGGTTACCATTGACCAGACACTGAACTGGACTAGCCATATAAATATTATATATTATAGCGAGTAACTCACCTTCTGACTCCCCTGGACTTGTCCACCATCTACAAGGCACAAGTCAGGAGTGTGATGGAATATTCTCCATTTGCCTGGATGAGTGAAGCTCCCACAATACTCGAAGCTCAACACCATCCAAGACAAAGCAACCAGCCCAAGTTTGGTATCCCTTGCAATACCTTAAACCATTGTTCCCTCTACCACCGATGCACAGTGGCAGCAGTGTTTACTACCTACAAAATGCATTGTCGCAACTCACCAAGGTCCCTTGATAGCACCTTCCAAACCCATGACCTTTACCACCTAGAAAGACAAGGGCAGCAGATTCATGGGAACATTACCACCTGCAAGTTCCCCTCCAAGTCACTCACCACCCTGACTTAGAAATACATCACTGTTCCTTCATTGTCGCTGGGCCAAAATCCTGGGACATCCTCACTAACAGCACTGTGAGTGTACCTACACCACAGGGACTGCAGCGGTTCAAGAAGGTGGCTCACCCCCACCTTCCTGAGGGCAATTAAGGATGGGCAACAAATACCAGCCTAACCACCAAAGCCCACCCACCCTGTGACAGAATAAAAGAAAACATTAGGCTCCCCATCCCAATAACTTCCTGACCCAATTTGCCAGGCCTCCCGCCTCCCAACCCATCCTCACATGCCCTGGAAAATTCAGCCCAGTAGCTCTGTATGTGGATTCTAGACATGTAGCTCCATTCTGCAAAGATTTTTACTGGGAGCACTTAATTGTAACGCCACAAAGTTTTGGCAAAACATTTTCATGAAGATATCAATATTTTCTCTATTATGGCACACGGTTATAAACAACTTTGTAGATGAAGGGAGAGGGGCTAAGAAAAATGCAGTAAATGATTCACATAATGCTGGATGAAGTTAATGTCACAGGTAGTGGCACCAACATGCTTTAGCAGTACTGCAGTGTTAAAAAAATCCCCATGAGCAATTTTAGATATATTAATGTTTTGCACATGTATTTTTTTCAGATGCAAACTAACCTTCACTTGCAACATAAGAGAGACTCTTTTGAACTTTTTACAGCTAACATCACACATCTCTTTTACTGGAAATTTACTCATTCAGATTCCTTCTGTTTTAGCAGCCTTTGATACTGCATTGATATCCAAGAATGCTTTATTAATGGTGTTTTGGAAGAGAATCTCTTGAAAACCACTATTCCCTGTTGAGCTTGAAAAAGAAACCACGGCTGAAGGCAGGAAGTTGTCACTTAGTGTGTTTTGATAAAAAGATATTTAAAACCACAATCATTTATCTGAAACCACAAACCACCAAATATTTATTATTTTAATGTTGTAGGAAAGCCCAAATGTCAAAATGTTTGGCCATAAAAAATGTATGATGGTGCGTTTTCCTAACTCAAAAGGTTAGTTTGACATCTATTAGATTTAATATGATGCATGCAGGCTGCTAGTAATCATGTCATTAGCATTTAGTCATCAATATTTCTCTGTGTTTTATATTTTACTTAATTTATTACAAAATAAATTTAACCTGGTAAGCCATATTTATCTGAAGAAAAACATCTACATTCCTGCATTGTCCCAACTGGCATCACACATAATAATGCCTAATTCATTGAAACATTCACATAGCACCCATAGGAATAAAAGATTGAAGAAATTCAAGGTTAGTTAGTTATACAGGATATAAGAGCATTTTCATTCTATTTCTCAGAAAACTAATTTTAAAGTGAACGCCAGTGAGATCTTTTTATCTGTACAGTAAATTGTGCATGTTCACTTGAAAGATATGAGTCAGATTTTTATTAAAAAAACAACAGCATCTGAACAATACATGCTGTTATTATTGCAAAAATTGGCCAATAACTTGTGGCAAGGAAGAGATACCCAGTGATTTGCAAATGGTCACAAGTTTCTGGACAATTTGCACTCTCCACCTTTAGCTTCACGAAAGTAGTGTCTCGCCCTTAACCTTTTCATAATTTTGATGAAGCTGCTGTATTTGCACATTAGTTATCCAATGGCCATAGAAAGTAATCTTTTCATTATCTGCATAAATACCCTCTCATTACCTGTGCCAATTGTTAAAGACTGCCAATCAACTTCTCTTGTCAGAAATTGAACCATTATAAGTCTCATGTCTTCAGTCTGTGAATTGTTTTAGAAGATTTTAAAAATGTTTTCATTTTTGTTTTACTTTCCTATCTCTTTCTCTCTCTTAATCCAATCTTTCTTTTCCTCTCTTTATTTCTCTTTCTGTACCTGATTTGACATTGAATTCCCCCACTCTAATTCACCCATCTTCTCAGTCCATCTGTTGTTTATCTCTCAATCTTTAAATCTCATTGTTAAGGAGATATCCTGTTTGTCCTGTTGTTCTCTAAGGTCCCAGATGCCCTGTTGCCTTTGCTATGCCATGATCAGTTTGCACTTGCAATAACTGTTTGTATGCAAACATTTTAAAACCTAAAAATGCTTGAACAAGTCCAATTAATAGGAAATGCAGCGAGATGCCCCACTTTTGCCCCAATATAAACATAATACTGATTATTTTAAAGATTTTTATGCTGCATGTTGTGTGCAAATGTGGAGAATTGTAGTCTCTTATTCTATGCATGATGTAATGAGTACATCAGTCAAGGAATGCTCACATACAAAATGAGAGAATAAATTAAAGTGGAACTGTAAAATAATGCATACATTTTAAGCATTAGGTTGATTTGTCACATAAAAACTCTTAAGATATTGGAGTTCAATGAGTGACAGGTTTTACTGAAGTTGGATGAAGTGTGAATTTTCTCCATCAGACATTTTATTGCTAGCAGTTTGAAGGGACATGAGCAGTATGTGGCCAATATGGATAGCAGCAACATGCAATTAAAAATCTATTAGTGGCCTATTGCATGACTTCCTGCCAGACACATTGCTATGACAACCATTTTGCACCTCCTACACTCAGTGTGAGTACAACCAGCAACTGAAGCTCAAACTTCCAATTACACTCACACAGCACAATGACAGGAACTTTGATTGTATTATCATGTCCTCCCTAGAGTTCAGTACAGGATAACATAAAAGGAGAAATGCAAAATGATATACAATCAGGATATAGCAAAGTCAATACTCTACTCTGAAAAATAGGAAGCATTAAATTCAACTGAAATTGCAAACTTGTTTTACCTACATACATTTAAGTTGTGGATTGATATTTGTATCCACCCATATTTACCAAATATTCACCACATTTCAATATACCCCTTAAAAGAAGAGAAACATGATAGTACTGACTAATGTGCCTATGGACAGAGTCAAGTCTACTGCACTGAAGACATCTTCATAAGGCAGTATATGATTGTGGTAAACTTTTGCTGCCTTTTTGTAGTTATTTTGTAAAGAAGGGGTCTTTCTTTACTTGAGAAGGAATCTTTTCTTTATTGGAATCTTTCTTCCCTGTGCTGAGACAGAGCTTTCTTCAACATTTCTGATCCTGAAGATAATTCTATATCTACGATACTAAGGTTGGTGCTGTGACTGCAAAATTGTTATTTTGCTCTACGCAGATTAAATTGCATTTTGATTCCCCTCTCACAATCACCAAGGCATGGCATTCAAAAGTAGAGTGGAGGAGACTATTGATACTAAATTGATGAGCAATGTAAGGGAAAGATGACAGGAAAGAAATGATAGGTTGAAGAACTGGAGGATTCAAACTGGAGCTAAGTTGTGATTTAATCTCCTTCGTATTTGCTGTAAAAATGGAGCAGAAATCTCTTTAACTGCCTTGCCTCCTTTTATCATGTGATTCCATTCTCTTCAACAAATACAGACTGATTTTCCTATTGCACCAACGTGGAAAAGTGCTAACGCTGGCACTAGGCTAAATTTCCACTTGCCTGTAACCCATATTTAGCGTTACCGCCAGGCCTACGGATTCCCAGAGTCATTAATAATAGAAAATAATATGTTGACCTCTGGCCAGTTTTATTTCTTTGTTGCTTGCTGCTATAATTGGTAAAAAAATAAAGCCAACTACTTAACTATATTACCTATGCAGTACTCTGCATGTGCTGCATTGTCAGGAGTGTCTGCATCTTCCACCGGATGTGAAAAGCCCCATCGTAGTTTTCAAAGAAGGATGGGGAATTATCTTAGTCAGTGGGTGGAATTTTCTGCTCTTGCCAGCAGTGGGAATCAAGGTAGGCAGGGACACTAATTTTGGTGTGATGGAAAAAGTTTGTTTCCCAATGGCGGGAAATTAGTTTGGAATTTTGCTCTCCCAACTTCGATGGCGGGTTTAAGGCATGTCGAGTCTCCCGCTGATCTACGATGGGAACCATATTTGCATTCATTTGTATCTCATGAGTGCTCATCAAAAGGCCAATTCACCGGAATTATGATCCCCCTCCAAATTAAGTGCCACGCCAGCAGATAATTAGAAAGGTCTGTTTCCCAACTGTATATAAGTGGCACGCACCTGGCGAGCTTCATTTCATCAATGACCTCGAGGTCAGTGAACGCTGCTTTCACCTACCTTTAAAAGCACAGCTGCGAGATACCGGGTGCCTGTACCACAAGCTGATCCAAGGCTGGGCATGGGAGGCAATATCAACAGGGAGGGGGGGGAGATGGAGACAGCACTGGGTGGGGTGGGACATGGAAGACAGGAGGGAAGGGGGGAAACCGAGGCAGGACTTGGGGCATGGGGGTGCTGTGGGGGTCAAGGAATAGAGTGGAGTGGTGAAAGACTGCCCTAGGGAGTTATAACACTGTCCAAGGAAGAGTCAGAGACTGTCTTGTGGCTGAGGCCAGGCTGTGGAGGGCAGATTGAGGAAACTGTCATGGGGTTGTGTGGGCCATGTTAGAGGGCTCTGCATGGCATGCCTGTCATGGTCCCAGTCTTGGGCAGGGCATGGTCAGTCACCTAAGGAATTTGGTCCTGGGCGTTCGAGTACTGTGAGCATAGAGCACAGTAACATTCGGGGGCGACAACTGGATCCTTAAGTCAGTAGTTGAAAAGACATGGGGGGTATTGGATGGTCTCGTAGGATGGGAGGGGCGGGTGGTGGTGAGTGGGAGGTCCTGAAAAGTTAGGGTACATGTGACCTCGAGAATGAGAGGGATCAGGTCAACAAAGGGCATGGGGACATCAACATGAAAGGGTTCAAGCAGGAGGACAGGAATATCCACATCACAGAATCACAGAATTGGTACTGTCCGGGTGGAGGCCATTTGGCTCATCGGGTGGAATTGTTCATTCTGGAACTAAGTCCTGTGGTGGGGGCGGGAATGGGCAGAGTATCCTCATCCTTTTGCGGAGGCTGGTGCGAATTCATGCTGTATCATGTGACGCTGGCCTAATTAATTATGCAGTTGGGGTTTTCCTGGCATTTTGGCGGCAGGGTAGGCTGGATGGCTTGTGCCCTTCTATAATATCTGGGGTCCATGTTTAAAAGGCACCCAGACATCAAACGACCCACTGTTGAAGGTAGAAGATCCACCTCCTTCAAGCTGCTGCAGCTCGAAGATCCGCTTGGTAGATGCTTCGCCCACCCATTGCTGCACGTGGTGTTCCAGGGTCCATGGTCACTGGAGGCCTCCATCCCAATCTCCGCAGGCTGTCCTAGGCTTTTTTCAGTAAGTCCTGACATCTCCATGCTATGTTGATCCAGGCATGTTCCCAACTGGCGTGATCTCCGTCTAGCAATGTGGGTGATTGGACGGAGGGGGAGGTGATTCTCATTGGGCCTTCATTTGCATCCCCTCAATGGGATGCAAAATGTTTTCATGCCGACGTCTGGTGGGAATGGTGACCCGCCATGTCGTGCGGGAGTGCAAGTTTGCGCTGTCATTTTACACTGGTGGGAAACCATTTTTTCAGCTTCCGCCCACCATTAAACCTGCTACGGGGAGGACTGGAAAATTCCACTCATTGTGTCTGCACTGTAAATGAGCAACTCACCTAGGGCAGAGTCTTCGGCTCGCTGAGGGGTAAAATGACGCTCGGTGATGTCAGGCATGCGTCCCGACGTCACCGCACATCATTTAGATCTTCAGTTCGGCGGGCGTGCACCGGAGTCAGCTACGCACCCGCCGAACTGTCAAATTCCTGTTAAGGCCATTTAAATATCAGTTAAAATACTTAACTGAGCTGCCCATCCAACATTAAGGTTGGTGGGCAGGCGAAGAGCCTAGGCGGCCTTCGCATTTATCATGAAGCCTCATCCACGGGCAGGATGGGGTTTCATGAAGGTTTTTAAAGTTTAATAAAATTTTTATAAAAAATTCATTGACATGTCCCAGCTCATTAAAACTTTAAAAAATCAAACTGATCTCCATGAGGCAGCTCTTTGCCTCAGGGAGATTTCTGTGCTCTTTCGCGCACTTGCGCGAAAGAGCACAGGCCCCAACTCTCCCTCTTCCCCCCACCCACACAGGAGCACTCAGCACTTCCAGGTGCGCATCATGCTGGGCGGGCCTTAATTGGCCTGCTAACTTAAAATGGCGGCACACAGCCGACCGCGGGCTGCGATCGGCTGCGTGCCCACCCACGTCCACTCCCGCCCAGTACACCCGATGGAGAGAAAATTCTCCCCCTAGTTCAATTTCCCTGCCTTCTCCCCATAACCCTGCACATTCTTTCTTTTCAAATAACAGTCTAATTCCCTTTTGAATGCTTCAAAAAAAGTAATGAGGGAGAAAATAAACTTTGAGGGTAAACTGGCAAGTAATATAAAATGGACAGTAAGGGCTTCTTTACATATATAAAAAGGAAGAGAGAGGCCAAAGTCACTCTAGCCCCTTAGATAATGAGGCTGGGGAAATAATATTGGGGAACCAGGAAATGGCAGAGGAGTTGAATAAATGCTTTGCATCAGTCTTCACGGTAGAAGACACTGATAGCATTCCAAAAATACTAAATAATCAAGGGGCAAAAGGGGGTGAGGAAATAAATACAATAACTATCGCTTGAGAAAAAGTACTAGAGAAACTAATGGGGCTAAAGGCCGATAAGTCCCCTGGACCTGATGGGTTGGAACCTAGGATATTAAAGGAAGTAGCTGCAGAGATAATAGGTTTACTGGTAGTAATCTTCCAAGAATCCTTAGATTCTGGAAAAGTCCCAGAGGATTGGAAAACTGCCAATGTAACATCCTTATTCAAAAAGGGAGGGAGACTAAAAACAGGTAACTATAGGCCAGTTAGTTTAACATCCGTCATTGGGAAAATATTAGAGTCTATTAAAAAGGATGATATAGCAAAGCATTTAGAAATGCATAATATAATCAAGAGTCAGCATGGCTTCATAAAGGGGAAATCATGTCTGACAAATTTATTAGAATTCTTTGAGGTGGTAATAAGCAGGATAGATAAAGGGGAACCAGTAGTTGTAATATATTTGGATTTCCAAAAGGCATTCGATAAGGTACTACACGATATGGCTACTTAAAAAGATAAGAGCCCATGGTGTTGGGGGTACTATATTAGCATAGATTGAGGACTGGCTAACTAATAGAAGACAGAGGTTTGGGATAAAGGGGGCATTTTCAGGATGGCAACCTGTAACTAGTGGAGTGCCACAGGGATCAGTGCTGGGGTCATAATTATTTACAATATATATTAATGACTTGGATGAGAGAAATAAATGTACTATCATCAAGTTTGGGGATGACACAAAAATAGGTGGGAAGGCAAATGGTGAGAATGACACAAAGAGTCTACAGAGGGATATAGACAGGTTAAGTGAATGGGCAAAAACTTGGCAGATGGAATATAATGCAGAAAAATGAGAGGTTATGCACTTTGGCAGGAAGAATAGAAGAGCTGAATATTATTTAAACGGAGAAAGACTGCAGAAAACTGCACCACAGAGGGATTTGGAAGTCCTCATGCATGAATCCCAAAAAGCTAGCACACACTTCAACAGGTAATAGGGAAGGCAAATGGAATGTTGACCTTTATTTCAAAGGGAATAGAGTATAAAAATCGGGAGGTCTTGCTAAAGCTATACAAGGCACTAGTTAGACCATACCTAGAATACTGTGAACAGTTTTGGTCCCCTTATCTAAGGAAAGATATACTGTCATTGGAGGCAGTCCAGATCTCAGGTATCGAGGGATTTTCTAATGAGGAGAGGTTGAGTAGGTTGGGCCTGTACTTAATGGAGTTTAGAAGAATGAAAGGTGACTTTATTGAAACATATAAGATTCTTCAGGAGCTTGACAGGGTAGATGCTGAGAGGTCGTTTCCCCTTGTGGGAGAGTCTAGGACCAAAAGGCATAATCTCAGAGTAAGGGGTCGACCATTTAAAACAGAGATGAGGAGGAATTTCTTCTCTCAGAGGGTAGTTAATCTGTGGAATTCTTTACCACAGAGGGCTGTAGAGGCTGGGTCATTAAATATATTCAAGGCTGAGATAGACAGATTTTTAATCAGTAAGGGAATCAAAGGTTATGGGGGAAAAGGCAGGAAATTGGAGTTGGGGGATTATCAGATCAGCCATGATCTCATTGAATGGCGGAGCAGACTTGATGGGCTGAATGGCCTACTTCTGCTCCTACATCTTATGGTCTTATGGTCTAACTGAAGCTGCCTCCACCACACTTTGAGGCAGAGCACTCCAGACACTAACCACTTGCTGCGTGAAAACGTTTTTCCTCGTGTCACTATTGCTTCTTTTATTGATTACTTTAAATCCATGCCCTTTCATTCTCCATCCTTTCAAGTCGGAACAATTTGATCCTATCTACTGTGTCCAGGCCCCTCATACCTGTATCAAATCTCCTTTCAGCCTTCTTTTCTCCAAGGAAAACAGTCCTAACTTCTCCATCTATCTATGTAGCTGAAGTTCCGTATCTCTGAAATTTTTCTTGTGAATCTTTTTGACACTCTCACCAATACCTTCACATCGTTCCTACAATGCAGCACCCAGGACTGGGTGCAATACTCGCATGCTTTATTGACTATGCTCTCAACCTGTCCTGACACTTTCAGTGACATATACACATATACACCCAGGTCCCTCTGCTCCTGCAGCCCCTTTCAAGTTGTACCTCCTATTTTGTATTGTCTCTGCATGCTCTTTCTACCAAAATGTACCACTTCACATTTCTCTACATTGAGCTTCATCTGTCACCTATCCACCCATTCCACCAACTTGTCTATGTTCCTTTGAAGTTCTACATGATCCTCCTCACAGTTCACAATGCTTTTGAGTTTTGCATCGTCTGCAAACTTCGAAATTGTCCCCTGTACACCAAGATCTAGATCATTTATATATATCAGGGAAAGCAAGAGCCCCAACACTGACCCCTGGGGAATTCCACTACAAACCTTCATCCAGCCAGAAAAACATCCATCAACCACTAATCTCTGTTTCCTACCACTCAGCCAATTGTATATCCATGTTGCACCTGTCCCTTTTATTCTATGAGCTATAACTTTGCTCACAAATCTGTTGTGCAGTATTGTATTAAATGCCTTTTGGAAGTCCATGTACACCACATCAACAGCATTGCCCTCATCAACCCTCTCTGTTATCTCTTCAAAAACCTCCAGCAATATTTTCCCTTAAGAAATCCATGCTGGCTTTCTTTAATTAACCTGCATTTGTCCATGTGATTATTAATTTCGTCCCGAATTATTATTTCTAGAAGTTTTCCCACCACCAAAGTTAAACTGACTGGCCTGTAGTTGCTGAGCTTATCTTTACACTGTTTTATTAAACACAGGTTTAACATTTGCAATTCTCCAGTCCTCTGGGCCCACCCCTGAGTCTAAGGAAGACTGAAAAATTAGGGCCAGTGCCTCTGCAATTTCTATTTTCACTTTTCGCAGTATCGTTGGGTGCATCTCATCTGGTGTCGGTGCCTTATCAACTTTTAAGTACAGATAACCTGTCCATAACCGCCTTTTTTCAATTTTAAACCTTCCTAGTGGCTGATTTATCTCCTATTTACCATGGCCTGTGTAGCATCTTCTTCTTTGGTAAAGACATATGCAAAATATTCATTTAATACCCCAGCTATGCCCTCTGCCTTCATTGTAAATTCCCTTTTTGGTCCCTCATCATCCCCTACTCCTCCTTTTACCACCCTTTTACTATTTATATGCCTAAAGAAGACTTTGGGATTCCCTTTTATGTTAACTGCCAGTCTCTTTTCATACTCTCTTTTTGCTTCTCTTATTTGCTGTTTCACTTCCCCTCTGAACCTTCTGTATCTTGCCTGGTTCTCAAATGTAGTTTCTACCTGACACCTGTCAGAAGCACACTTTTTCTTCTTTATCTTAATTTCTATCTCCTTTGTCGTCCAGGGAGCTCTGGCTTTGTTTGCCCTACACACCCACTTTGAATACCTTGACTGTGTCTGAATTAGCTCTTCTTTAAAGGTAGCCCATTGTTCAGCTACCATTTTCCCTGCCAGCTTTGACTCCATTTCATTTGGCACAGATCCGTTCTTAATCCCATTCAATTTGGCTTTCCTCCAGTTAAATTTTTTTACTCTGGACTGTTATTTGTCCTTTTCCATAGTAAGCTTGATCCATTTGGCCCACCTCATTCCCAAGAACCATGTCTAGCAGTGCCTTCTTCTTTGTTGGACTCGAAACATACTGCTGCAGAAAACTTTCCTGAACACACTCTAGGAACTCTTGACCCTTTCTGCCCCTTACACTAATGCTATCCCAGTCTATATTTGAATAATTAAAGTTGTCCATTATAAGTACTCTACACGTTTTGTACCTCTATGTAATTTCCATGCAAATTTGTTCCTCTACAGCCTTCCCACTAGCTGGTGGCCTATAGACTACACCAAGCAATGTAATTGCACTTTTTTTCTTCCTGAACTCTAGCCAAATAGATTATGTCCTTAACCCTTCTGGGTCACTCTCTTTTTCCAATACCCCCCCTCCTTTTCTTCCTTTCCTATCTTTCCTGAACACCTTTTATTCAGGAATATTTAACACCCAGTCTTGCCCTTCTTTGAGCCATGTCTCTGTTATAGCAACAACATCATATTTCCACATGGCAATCCATGCCTGTAATTCACCAATTTTATTTAGCACACTCTGTGCATTCACATGCATGCACAGTAACCTTGATTTAGACTCTATTACTTTCTCTTTTACCCTGACCCCACCTATTACCTTAATATTCTGACTCTAGTGCGATCAATCTTTCCAAATATTCTGTGCCTCTTGGTATTCCACTCTGATATTACCTCCTGGTTCTCACAACCTTGCTGAGTTAGTTTAAAATATCCCCAACAGCACTTGCAAAATGCGCCGCAAGGAACATGGATAATGATGGGGTCAGGGGTAATGGGGGAGGCTGGACAGTGACAGGAGGAAGGGCAATTAGGAGGCAGTAAGTATGGAGGTGGATAGGAGGAACTTGGTGAGTAATGGGAGTTTGGAAGCTGGTCTCCCAGATGAAGGCAGCAGCACCATTTTCGATCTCACCTAACAATGACACTGTTCGCAAAACAAGCTAGAAAAAAATTGAACAGGGAGAGGTTTCAGGGCATGTGGGAGGAATTCAGCACAGGAATTTTTGGCCGATTGAAGGGTCCTCTATAACTGTCCTGCTCAAACCATGCAGAACATGGCTCAGCTGAGTGCTGGACTCGAGGGTCTAATGCACAATGAATGAGATTGGCTCTGTTACCCAAGGTGTGCATTCGGGTGAGAATCCATTAAGTTCAGGTATTGCAGGGCATCGGATCCTTTCAGAGTCATGTCAGAATGGATGTAGGGTCACACAATCAAGGGCCATGTCTGCTGTTCAGAGGCAGCATGGGCCCTACAAGCCTCTATGTTTCCAGTGCACTGGCCATGACATTTGAGGCACCATGCTTGCAGTCATGACAAAAGTGCAAGGATTAGGGTATCAATGGTTACTGTCAAGGCCACTTGAGGAGGACAACCAACACAAGGTTGACTGTGGATCCTAAGACTTGGGTCTTTTGACCCTGATTAAGACCCTCATTGTGAATGCACAGTCACATCTCTGGGGAAAGTTCAGCTATGTGTCATCTTCCACGATGATATCAGCCTGCAAGGGGTGGCCTTGGTGTGCAATGTGCAGGTTGAGGAAAAGTCAAGGGCTGGAGACTGCATTCCTGCCTTGTATATGGAGGAGACCATTCCATGGGAACTACCATTGATTGCTCAATTGTATCTGTTCACAGATACAAGGAGGAGTGGAAAATGCAGGCTGCAAGTAGCACAGCCTTCTTGATAGATTTGATTAGAATAAGGAGAAAAATGGCCCATCACTGATTGGCACAGCTCTAGGAAGACTGTCGCCCTGAGGAGCAAGGGCCAGTGGGGCTTCAGGAAGTCCCAAATGCTGACAAGGAGGGGCCAAATCCATGAAGACGTTTGGCACAACCAAGAGTCTACAGAAGATGCAGCTTATACATGGAGATGAGCGAAAGACAGTGCCAGCAGTGCCTTCGCTTGTCTAGGGATGTGGTAGCTCATATTTACCATATTCTCTGTGAGGAACTCACGCCGTACAGATTTGGAGGGCATCCCATGCCAGTTGCTTTGAAGGTTACCATCTCACTGAATTTTTTTGCCCACGGATCCTTCCAGGGCTCCATGGGAGACCTTTGTGGAATCTCACCATTATGGATACACAAATGCATAAGGGAGGTGACAGGTGCCCTTTTCAATAAAGCTCACCATTACGTGCAGTTGCGCATGGATAAAGCAAGCCAGGCTGCCAGATCTGTGGGATTCACTATGTCCTGCACTCGTGATTCCTTGAAAGTGCAGGATGTCATTGACTGCACACATGTGGCCTTGAGAGCTCCCTGGCAGCAGCCTGTGAGATTCATTAATAGAAAGGATTTCACTCTCTGAGCATTCAGCTAATTTGTGATCACAGAAAACAGATACAGCATTCCTGTGCCAAGTACCCAGGGACCTCACACATCATACATTTTGAGTCACTCCCAGGTGCCAGAGATAATTGAGGGAACTCTGCTCTTCGAGGGTGATATGGGGGTACCCCCAGAAGACATGGCTAATGGTGCCCATTCGTCGGCCACAGAGTGCATCTGAGAGGAGATATAATGCTGCACACTCCACCACAAGGTTAATAATAGAGCAGGCAATTGGCCTCTTAAAGATGCATTGCAGATGTTAGGACCAATCAGGTGAGCTCTCCAATACTCACCGCAGAGAATATCCCGCATCATCTTTGTTTGCTGTGCCCTGCACAACCAAGCGCTGAAAAAGGTGGGATGTGTTGCCACAGGGAGACATGGAGGAACTGGACATCTCCTTGGACAAGGAGGACTTGGAAGGGGATGAATCTGAAGAGGGCAAGGATTCAGGTAAGCCACATGAGGATACCGTTGCACCAGCATGGCACGGCAGACATACTCATGACAACCTCATAGCTACAAGATAACAATAGGAATAAGATGAAAGCAAGTTTTCACGATCACAGTTCTCTTCATGCTTCGATGCAGGGGGCACAACAATGCTTTCATTGTCATCTTTAACACATCACAAAAAGTCATCAATCTCACAATGATCATGGAAGGGGCATAAGTCACCTTCAACCCTAACGATGGGGTCATCCCTCAAAGGCGCAGAAGCCGAGGGAACATGTGGTCACTGTGGAATGCGATAAGCACTCCACTAGTGCATCTCTTTAAGCAACTATACATAGTACAGTCCTTTCAACCATGGTGGCAACAAGTCAGTGGCCATGGCATCCCTCAAGAGGCTATTGTACACATGGATGCACTTATGCTTATATGACAGCAGCTTAGCAAGGCGGCTCTAATATGAAAAACATTTGCCATAGCGCTTGACCTTCTCAAGAGGGAGCTACATCTGGACAGCACCATCTCTCTAAATGCCAGCTCTCATGCATGATTAATGCAGAGGCTTCATCCTCGATACTGAGCCCCAAGATGCCATCAGACATCAGGATGCAGTGATCTGTTATGTGATAGCATCCACCCAAAGTTGCGAATTATGTTAGCATTGTCCTCATACAGAGTGGTTCAGCAGGACCATCAGAACGACAAGAACTCATTACCCTGTATTTGTAGGAAGCCTGCCAAGTTTACATCCTGCATTGCCTTGGCATTTAGGAGAGATGTGGCCCAGTCAGTTTTGACACAATCATCAATGATAGTTTCTTCCCTTCAGAGACCCGACTGAGCACTCAGGAGATGTGCCGGAGCATCACTTTCATAGCATTACAGTCCTCAACATTGTTCATCTCACAAAGGCCAACCCTTTCTATATACCCTAAGTCACTGAATGCACAGTTGTAATGAATTCCATACCAGTTTGTGTTCGTAGGGATTCCATGAAGAACCACTCGGCAGCCGTTCAGGAGCAAAGTAAGATCCTCACAGGTATGTAGACAGCTTCAACAGGATGAGCACATGCCTTTGACATCACACACTCATTCCCCTCTAGCAGACATTTCTAATGTCGCTGAGTGGAACCTACTTCCATTGTTCAGCATCAAACACGGTGAGAGTGGGAACTAATGGAAGAATAACATTTAGCTTTAAATGTGGAGGTGAAAAAACACTGCAGGGAGGCATGAAAATCTATGGTGTTTGACGATGAATACTTCATTTCCCAAAACCTCAGTCATTAAATAAAGGCCATTGCAAAATGCACTTGGGTGAAAAGACTTAACAGGAGTGGGACTAATGTTCTCGCAGGGATGTTTGCTAGTGCTGTTGGGGAGGGTTTAAACTAGATTGGCAGGGGGATGGGATCCTGAGGGGAAATTCAGAGAGGAGAGGAGAAAAACTGGCAGTGGGAAGTAGAGAAGCATTAACTGATAAGGAGGAAAAATCAGAGAGTGATAGCAAGGTAAATAAAATACTTGGAGATTTTGATAGAACTAGAGTAGGCTACAGTAAATCATTCGATGGGATCAGAGCAAGGGGGAAAGTTAAAAAGCCTAAATCAGGATTAATGTGCATATATTGAATGCACGGAACGTGGTTAATAAGAATGGTGAACTACAGGCACAGGCTGACAAATGGGACTATGATATTATTGCTATAACAGAGACCTGCCTCAAAGAAGGGCATGTCTGGGCATTAAATACTCCTGGGTACAAGGTATTTAGGAGAGACAGGAAAGGAAGAAGAGGTGGGGTGTATAGTGGCAGTATTGATTAAAGATGTTATTATAGTGCTGGAGGGAAAGGATATTCCTGAGGCATCAAGGATGGAATCTCTCTGGCTAGAGGTAAGGAATGAGAAAGGTGCAATAACATTGATTGGTGTAGTATATAGACCACCAACTAGTGGAAGGGATGTAGAGAAAAAACTTGGCAAAAAATTACATAGAGGTGCAAGAATTATAGAACAATTATAATGGGAGACTTCAATTATCGAAATATAGACTAGGACAGGAATAATGCAAAGGGACATGAAGGGCGAGAGTTCCTGGAGTGTGTTCAAGATAATTTTCTGCAGCAGTATGTTTCCGGTCCAACAAGAAGGCACGCACTGTTGGACCTGGTTCTGGGGATTGAGTTGACCCAAGTGGATTAAATAACAACAGGAGAGCATTTGAGGGACAGTGACCATTGAATCATAAGGTTTATGTTGGCCATGGAGAAGGACAAGGAGCAACCCAGAGCAGGGATAGTTAATTGGGGTAAAGCTAACTTTGATGGGATGAGAATGCATCTGAGTCGAGTGAGTAGGAATCAAATGTTGGAGGAAAAGACGGGTGGCTGAACAATAGGCCACTTTCAAAGAGATAGTATTGCAAGCAATGTCAAGCTTTAGTTCCTTGAAGGGGAAAGGTAGGACAAATAAATCTAGAACACCTGAGACGACAAGAGAGATAGAGGTGAAGATGAAAAGGAAGAAGTGCGTGTATGACAGATGTCAGGTAGAAAATACAATGGAGAATCAGGCTGAATAGAGAAGAACAGAGGGGAAGTGATAAAGCTAATCAGAAAAGCAAGGTGGGAGACTAGCAATGAACATAAAAGGGAATCCCAAGGTCTTCTATAAGCATGTAAATAATAAAAGGGTGGTAAAAGGAAGGGTGGGGCCAATTGGAGTTAAAAGAGGAGACTTGCACGTGGAGGCAGGAGAAGTAGCGGTGGTATTAAACAAATACTTTGCATCTGTCTTTACAAAGGAAGTAGATGCTACCTAGGTCAAGGTGAGCGAGGAGGTAACTGATACCTTTGAGGAATTTATAATTGAGAAGGAGGAGGTATTAGAAAGGCTAACTTTACTTAAAATTGATAAGGTACCAGGACCAGATGAGATGCATCCAAGGTTGCTGAGGGAGGTGAGAGTAGAAATTGCAGAAGCACTGGTGATAATCTTCCAGTCATCCTTAGGTTCAAGGGTAGTGCCAGAGGACTAGAGAACTACGAATGTTACATCCTTGTTCAAAAAGGGGTGCAAGGATAATGCCGGCAAATACAGGCCAGTCAGTTTGACTTCAGTAGTAGGGAAACTTCTGGAAACTAGTTCGGGACAAAATCAATAGTCACTTAGGTGCAGGATAATTAAGGAAAGCCAGCATGGATTCATTAAGGGAAATCATATTCAACTAACTTGCTGGAGTTTTTTGAGGAGGTAACAGAGAAGGTTGATAAGGTCAATGCTTTTGATGTGGTGCATATGGATTTTCAAAAGACATTTGATACAATGCCACACAATAGACTTGTGAGCAAAATTCTAGCTCATGGAATAAAAGGGAAAGTAGGCACCTGGATAAAAAATTGGCTGAGTGACAGGAAACAGAGAGTAGTGATAAATGGTTGTTTTTCAGACTGGGGTAAGGTCTGTAGTGGAGTTCCCCTGGGCTCACTGTTGGGACCCTTGCTCTTCTTGATATATGATAATGACCTAGACTGTGGTGTGCAGGGCATGATTTCAAAATTTGTGGATGAGATAAAGATTGGAAGTGTAGTCAACTGTGATGAGGATAGTCTTGAACTTCAGAAGGATATAGACATACTGGTGGATTCGGCAGACAAATGACAGATGAAGTTCAATGCAGAGAAGTGTGAGGTGATTCATTTTGACAAGAAGAATATGGAGAGACAGTATAAAATAAAGAGAGAAACTCTAAAAGAGGTGCAGGAACAAAGGGACCTCGGTGTATATGTACACAAGTCGTTGAAGGTGGCAGGGCATGTTGAGAGAGCAGTTTATAAAGCATACGGTATCCTCGATTTTATTAATAGGGGCATTGAGTACCACCACGTGGAAGTTCTCCTCCAAGTCGCTCACCATCCTGACTAGAAATATATCACTGTTCCTTCACTGTCTCTGGGTCAAAATCCTGGAACTCCCTCCCTAACAGCACTCTGGGTGTACCTACACCATAGGGATGGCAGAGGTTCAAAAAGGCAGCTCACCTTCTCAAGGCCATTAGGAATGGGCAATAAATACTGGCCTAGCCAGTAAAGTCCACATCGTGTGAATGAATAAAAAAAAGAGTCAAGAGGTCATGTTAAACTTGTATAAGACACTAGTTAGGCCTCATCTGCAGTACTGCATCCAGTTCTGGGCGCCATACTTGAGGAAGGATGTGAAGGCATTGGAGAGAGTACAGAGAAGATTCACAAGAATGACTCCAGGGATAAACCACTGTTGCTATGAGGATAGATTGGAGAAATTGGGACTGTTTTCCTTGGAGAAAAGAAGATTGAGAGGAGACTTGATCGAGGTATTCAAGATCCTGATGGGTATGGACAGGGTAAATAGTGAGAAACTGTTCCCACTCAAGAGTACATCAAGAACTAGAGGGCACAGATTCAAAATAATGGGCAAAAGGAGTAGAAGTGATGTGAGGAAAAGTTTTTTCACGCAGGGGGGTGGTTGGACTCTGGAAAAAACTTGCTGAAAGGGTGATGGAGGCAGGTTCGATCGAGGTATTCAAAAGGGAATCGGATTGCTACCTGAAAAGAGAGAATGTTCAAAGTCATGGGGATAAGGCAGGGGAGTGGGACTAGGTAGAATGCTCTTTCAGCGAGCCAAGTGCAGACTCGATAAGCTGAATGGCCTCCTTCTGTACTGTAAAGGTTCTGTGATACTGTGATTCTGGTGGTTGTGATAAATATGTGTAACATCCACAAACTATAGACTTCAGTGCGACAGCAGCAGGATAATCACTAACCTTGATGAACAATTCTCATGAGGTCACATAATATCTGTCTGTGATGTAAGGGTACATTTGTATTGTCCAACCATCGTTTTCATGTAGGAAATGTCTCTGTTCATGTCACAGATGTGGAACTAAAGGCAAATCACTGTGATGAGGTTGTGTGAGACTTAATGGAACTGAAGGACAAGATGGGAGATAATTGGGGGCGGGGGCGTATTTGGTATCCTTGAATGAATACGGGACTTGCATCACATTGATTAGCCATTCATTACCTGAGACTTGGAGAGGGATAAATGAGAAATATATTTACAATAACGCATATTATATACAGTGAATGAACAACCGTGCCACCATTCTGCATTCAAAATTTCTTCATTTTTCTAATTCTACTGCTATGTCCAGGTGCAGCCCTGACATCCGCAGCAGGGATGGAGGCAGCCTGCTGACTGCTCCTGCCTGTTGTCTGGGTTGACTTTGCGGGCATGCTCTGGAGCCCTGAGGCCTGGATGGTTCCAGCCGTCTAAGGGTCTCCTACTCTGGGCAGGTGCAGGTTCCTTGGCCTGACCTGCTAGAGTTGATGGGGTCACAGGCAGAGGGGATTTAGAGTGGCTGGACACCTTTGGAATGGCCTGGGTGAATGCCACCGGGGTGTCTTGCTGGTACTCCTCCCTTTGGGTACCAGAGGGCCCCTCCCTGACTCCTTGAGGAGAAGGGGCATCTCGAGGTAGGCCTAGCCACTGCTGGAACACACCCATGGCTGGAGCAATGGTGTGCATGTCTGAGCACAAATCCATCCAAAACTGCTGGACCTAGGTCTTCAATGCAGCCGCCACCCTTCCCATGGAGAGTTTGATGTGGTTGCATGCCGGATCCATGACATCAGACAGAATGTGAATGGACTCCCCCACCCTTCGTTCCATTCTGCTGATGGCCTCTGATGACTCTGCCTGATGTTCCTCTGCCTGTCTTTGCATCTCCAACATTTCTCTCAGGGCCGATTCCCAGAGGTTTGTCATCAGACTCAGACTCAGCAGGGGCCTGGTCTCCTGCAGCCCTCCAAGTGTCAGAAACTTTGGCTGTCACTGCCTCCACCTGCTGCGGACATGTGTAAGTGAGGTGACCACCAGATTGTGACCCCGAGCCTACTCTAGAACTAGAACCCACCGAGGTGAAGGGTGCAGGTGAACGCAGTGACGGGTCTTCCTTGGATGCTTCCTTTGCCTCCTCATCTGAGGTGCTCTGGTGGCTGGGGCTGAAGTGTTTATTTGTTGTCTTCCTCCACCTTTTCTTCCTGGTGGCTGGAATAGAGGGAAGAGATTGATGAGGCAGGCTCCAACATAATAGGTCACCCAGAGCCATTGTCCCTATGTTGTCGATATATACTGGATGGACCCTCACTGGCTTGTTGGGGGAGGCCAATCTTGCCTTCTGCACAGGAGCGATCTCTGTCCTTGCCAACCACATCTGTCGCTCACTCATTCCTCATGGGAGGAGAGTGTCCTAAACTCAGGGGTACCGCCTGTGATCTTTGCTCTCTACCATTGGTTGTGGGAGATCTTGTCCTGCATAAAGGCAGATGGATTGACCATGAGCACTGTGGATGAAAGAGCAGTTCAGCAGTATGCATGCATACTGAGTCCTCCCCAGCAAGGGATTAAGACACCATTTGTGCAGGAACTTATATGAGATGGTGAGCTTAAAGTGGCTGGCAGATATGTAGTGCTGAAGTCCATCTGCTGGTCGTGTGTGATATCCCTGTGGACTCTAACCCTTAGGCTGTCTGATGCCCCTATGAGAGTGTGGGTTTGGAGTGAATAGGAGTTTCACTTACCCTGGTGGAGCAGATCAGAGCATTCATTCCTATCCTGCAATGCAGGGCGGTCCTTTCCTGTCGGCCACTGGCGCTGACCTCCCTGGCGATCTCCGCCGAGGCTGGCGGGTCAGGTGGGAAGACCCTCTGGCTCCCATCCTGTGGAAAGAGGACCTCTCACCTTTCCTGGACGGCCTGAAGGAAAACCTGCCGGGAGGCCTCACTGAACAGTGGAGCTGGGGGCTTTGAACGTTTGGGTGCCATGGTGAAGTAGAAATTCGCATCACGCCTGGCCTGTAGTACACAAGGAGCAGGATTAGGCTGCTCAGCCCCTCCACCATTTAATGAAATCATGGCTGATCTAGTAACCTGAAATCTGCATCCAACCTACCCCCAGTAACCTATCACCCTCTTGCTTACCAAGAATCTATCCACCTCTGCCTTAAAAAGACTCTGCTTCCACAGCCTTTTCAGGAAGAGAGTTCCAAAGAGTTTAGGGGGAGGCAGTGGCATAGTAGAACTGTCACGGGACTGGTATTTTAAAGATTCAGGGTAATGCTCTGGGGCTCTGGGTTCAGATCCCACCATGGCAGATGGTGAAATTTGAATTCAATAAAAATCTGGAATTAAAAGCCTAATGATGACCATGAAACCATTGTTGATTGTTGTAAAAACCCATCTGGTTCACTAATGTCCTTTCAGGAAGGAAATCTGCTGTCCTTACCTGGTCTGGCCTACATGTGACTCCATGCCCACAGCAATGTGGTTGACTCTTAAAAAGTGCCCTCTGAACAAGGGCAATAAATGCTGGCCTAGCCAGCAATACCCACATCCTATGAATGAATAGAAAAACTCATGACCTTCTGAGTGAAAAAATTTCGGCCTCATCTTTGTTTTAAATGGGTGACCCCTTATTTTTAATCAGTGACCCCCAGTTCTAGATTCTCCCACAAGAGGAAACATCCTCTCCACATCCACCCTGTCAAAACCCCTCAGGATTTTATGTTTCAGTCAAATCGCCTCGTCTAAACTCCAGTGGATACAAGCCTAGCCAACCTTTCCTCATAAGACAATCGGCTCATTCCAGGTACTAGTCTGGTAAACCTTCTCTGAATTGCTTCCAACACATTTACATCTTTCCTTAAATAAGGTGACTAATCCTGTACACAATACTCCAAATGTGGTCTCACTAGTGACCTGTACAACTGAAGCATAATCTCCCTACTTTTGTATTCAATTCCCCTCACATTAAATAATAACATTGAATGTCTGTGCAGGTGTCATTTAAATAAAGCGCCAGGACCTTCGAACCCATGAGGTAATGGCATGGCAGATGAATCCCTGCCTGGCCTGCCACAAGATTCAATGAGCTCCTCATTGATGCATAAGTAATGAGCTGAAAAGCGAAAAATCGGGTGGATAAATCCAATCTGCTGGCCAGCAGGAATCACACCGACTCTCCCACCTACCCCCACACTTGGGGCAGAACTTTAAGGGCTGATCGCAGTCAGCGATCTGTTTACTGGCTGCTCCCTGACCCACCGATCGCATGTGGTCACAAAGGGTAAAATTCAGGTCTTGGTCTCCACAATGCAAAAGTTTCACCCGCAGTCACGAATGTGTAGTTATGATTTTGTAAAAGAGCTAATCTTTCTTTGGACACAAAGAGTCTTAAAAAGGCTGCCAAAAATCACCTGACCTTCTACAATTGTAACGTTTGGCAAACTTCTAGAAAGCTCCAAGTGGATTTTTTTTTTCATTTAAGGTATGTGGGCATTGCTGGGTAGGCTAGCATTTATTGCCCAGCCCTAATTGCCCTTGAAAAAATGGTGGTGAACTGCCTTCTTGAACCGCTGCAGTCCATGTGGTTTCGGCACACCCACAGTGCTGTTAGGGAGGAAGTTTCAGGATTTTGACCCAGCGATAATGAAGGAATGACTATATATTTCCAAGTCAGGATGGTGAGTGGCTTGGAGGGGAATTGCTAGGTGGTGGTGTTCCCATCTATCTGCTGCCCTTGCCTTTTTACATGGCAGTGGTTGTGGGGTTGGAAGGTGCTGCCTAAGGAGCCTTGGTGAGTTTCTGCAATGCATCTTGTAGATGGTACACATTGCTGCTACTGTATGTCAGTGGTGGAGAGAGTGAATGTTTGTGGTGCCAATCAAGTGAGATGTTTTGTCCTGGATGATGTCAAGGTTCTTGAGTGTTGTTGGAGCTGCACTCATCCTGCAGATGGTGGACAGGCTTTGGGGAGTCAGGAGATGAGTTACTTGTTGCAGGATTCTGAGCTTCTGACCTGCTCTTGTAGTCACAGTATTTATATGGCTAGTCCAGTTTCTGGTTAATGATAACCTCCAGGATGTTGATATTGGGGGATTCAGTGATGGTAATGCCATTGAATATCAAAGGCGATGGTTAGATTCTCTCTTGTTAAAGATGGTCATTGCCTGACACTGGTGTGGCGCGAATGTTACTTGCCACTTGTCAGCCTAAGCCTGGATATTGTCCAGGTCTTGTTGCATTTGGACATGGACTGCTTCAGTATCTGAAGAGTCACAAATAGTGCTGAACATTGTGCAATCATCAATGAACATCCCCACTTCTGACCTTATGGTGGAAGGAAGGTCATTGATGAAGCAGCTGAAGTGGTTGGGCCTAGGACACTGCCCTGAGGAGCTACTGCAGTGATGTCCTCGAACTGAGGTGATTGACCTCCAACAACCACAAGCATCTTCCTTAATGCTAGGTATGACTCCAACCAGTGGAGCGTTTTCCCCCGATTCCCATTGACTGCAGTTTTGTTAGGGCTCCTTGATACCACACTCGGTCAAATACTGCTTTCATGTCAAGGACAGTTAACCTCAAGTCTGGAGTTCAGCTCTTATGTCCATGTTTGAACCAAGGCTGTAATGAGGTCAGAAGCTGAGTGGCCCTGGAGGAACCCAAACTGAGCATCGGTGAGCAGATTATTGCTAAGCAAGTGCCACTTGATAGCACTGTTGATGACACCTTCCATCACTTTACTGATGATGGAGAGTAGACTGATGGGGTTGTAATTGGCTGGGTTGGATTTGTCATGCTTTTTGTGTACAGGACATACCTGGGCAATTTTCCACATAGCCAGGTAGATGCCAATATTGTAGCTGCACTGGAACAGCTTGGCTAGGGGCGCGGCAATTCTGGAGTACAAGTCTTCAGTACTATTGCTGGAATATAGTCAGGGCCCATAACCTTTGCAGTATCCAGTGCCTTCAGCTATTTCTTGATATCATGTGGAGCAAAACAAATTGGCTGAAGACTGGCATCTGTGCTGCTGGAGACCTTTGGAGGAGGCTGAGGTGAATCATCTACTCGGCACTTCTGGCTGATGGTTGTTGCGAATGCTTCAGCCTTATCTTTTGCATTGCTGTGCTGGGCTTCTTCATCATTGAGGATGGGGATATTTGTGGAGCCTCCTCCTCCAGTGAGTTGTTTAATTGTCCACCGCCATTCATGACTGGATATGACAGGACTGCAGAGCTTAGCTCTGGTCCGTTGCTTGTGGAATCGCTTAGCTCTATCGCTTGCTGCTTATACTGTTTGGCATGCAAGTAGTCCTGTGTTGTAGCTTCACCAGGTTGACACCTCATTCTTAGATATGTTTGGTACTGCTCCTGGCATGCCCTCCTGCACTCTTCATTGAACCAAGGTGGTGGTAGAGTGGGGGATATGCTGGGCCATAATGTTACAGATTGTGTGCGAATGCAATTTTGCTGCTGCTGATGGCCCACAGCGCCTCATGGATGCCCAGTCTGGAGTTGTTAGATCTGTTCGAAATGCCACACAACTTGCTGGAGGGTATCCTCAATATGAAGACTGGATTTTGCCTCCACAAGGACTGTGCGGTGGTCACTCCTACCGATACTGTCATTGACAGATGCACCTGCAGCAGGCAGATTGGTGAGTATCAGGTCAAGTTTGTTTTTCCCTCTTGCTGGTTCCCTCACCACCTGCTACAGACCCAGTCTAGCAGCTATGTCATTTAGGACTCGGCCAGCTCAGTCAGTAGTGGTGCTACCGAGCTACTCTTGGTGATGGACATTGAAATCTCCCACCCAGACTACATTCTGTGCCCTTGCCACCCTCAGTGCTTTCTCCAAGTGATGTTCAATGTAGGGAAGTGCTGATTCATCAGCTGAAGGGAGGGCAGTACGTGATAATCAGCAGGAGGTTTCCTTGCCCATCTTCGACCTGATGCCATGAGACTTCATGGGGGACACAGTCAATGTTGAGGAGTCCCAGGGCAACTTCCTTCTGACTGTACAGCCACCTCTTCTGGCAATGGTGGTGTCTGGGATGTGATCTTGTGATCTGTAAGGTATGATTCAGTGATATGACTATGTCAGGCGTTGCTTGCCTGGTCTGCGTGACAATTTTGTCACAAGCCCCTAGATGTTAGTAAGGAGGACTTTGCAGGGTCAACAGGGCTGGGTTTGCCGTTATTATTTCGGGTGCCTAGTTTAACTGGGTTTGCCGTTGTCATTTCCAGTGCCGGGTGGTCAGTCCGGTTTCATTCCTTTTTATTACTAGTGGCTTGCATCTTGTCCACCTAAATCAGTTGGAATCTACATCTGAAAATCAAAAGAAATGGTTAACAAAGGGTGATGCATTTAATGGAAAGCCAAATAAGAAAATGAGAAACAAATAGAAGAGTACGATTATTAGGTGAGAGGAAGTAAATGAAGTGGGAGGAGCACATGTGGAGCATAAACAACAGCATAGAGCAGATGGACTAAATGGCCCATTTCTGTGCTGTCCATGTCTTCTTCTTGTCATGTTGCCACACTGTGGTAAAGTAGAGTGCTTTGTCCTTTCAGAAAATGTAGTTATTTGACCATGTGACTGTATTGACCAATCGCTACACAACGCAGGCTTCTTCAGTAACTGTAAGTCTAGAGGTGGAGGTGATTGAAGATGCACACATAGTGTTAGTGCTCTGTTCTTAGCTCCAGTAAACCACCAGTGTTTGTTCAGTTAATCAGTCTCTCTGCCAATATTGTTTCAAGAACCAACTAATGTGTTAATATCAAGGGCGTAGCTAGTGTTTGCCGGACAAAGTGAACCTGATAACCAAAAACATAAAACTGGCGACGAGGATAAACTGGATCAATTGATGGCAATTGAGGAAGCTGCGGTAAGCCAGTTACGTTACTTCGCCGCTACCTCCAAAGCTGTTTGAAAGCGCAGTCTCCTTCATCACCGAGTGTGCTGCAGTTTGGGCAGCTTGAACCATTCGACCCCATTTCTGATGACTGGTCACATTACATTGAATGCCAAGCATTCTTCTTTACCGCTAATGACAAAGCGGGGGAGGGCAAGAAGAGGACAATTCTTTTGTCCACGTGCGGGAGCAAAACGTACGGGCTGATCCGCAGCCTCATGTCACCTAACACCCCCGATACGAAGACTTTCAACGAGTTAGTAAAAGTTGTAAAAATCCACCTGACGCCAAAGCCCTCAGTCACTATGCAGCGTTTTAAATTCAATCCGAGGAATAGGCTTCGCTGGCTAAGTAGCTGTTTTAAAGGAATTAACGGAATATTAAGAGTTCGGAACTTCAATTAATGACATATTGAGAGATTGATTGATATGCGGAATCAGGGACGATGCTATTCAAAAGCGATTGCTATCTGAAACTAATCTAGACTTCAGTAAGGCATTAGAATTGGCAGCAGCCATGGAGAGCGCTGTTAGAGACTCGGAGGCAATAAAAGATACACAAAATGGCGCCGTCCATCTTGTAGGGCTGGAAGGGCTGGTAACAAAAGGTGCGAAAACGTCGGACTCTGCAGAAAGGCAGGGAAAGCCCACTATGTACAGACCATTGAAGAACAACAACACTACAGTGAAAACCCATGACATTAATGAGAGAAATGCCTCCAAGCAGCCTGCAGGCGATCAACAGTTCAGAAATATCGAATGCTTTTTCTGCCACTGCAATGGTCACATAATGCGGCACTATCAAGATAGGTTGAGACAGCATTTTAAAAACAAAGGTAGAAATCGCGAAATCTGCCTCGTTGAAGAACCAGAGGAAGCAGAAACTGACACCTATTCAGTGTACAGCTTGAAAGTGGTAGAACTGAGCCAATTCAGATAGTTATTAGAGTCAATGAACGACCCATCAAGACGGAGGTTGATACTGGGGCATCAATGTCTGTCATAGGAGTACTACGTTCAGACACTTGAATAAAAGAGTCCATCCTTTAAGTTTGGAACAATTGGACACTAAATTAAAAACATTTACGGGTGAAGAAATAAGAGTGAAAGGGATATGTCAAGTCCTGGTGCAGTACATGGATCAGTCTGAAAATTTACCCCTTGCAGTAGCTGGGGTGGGCCCCAGTTTAATTGGTCGCAATTGGCTCAAAAAGATTAAATTGCAATGGGCCGAGATTTTTCAAATCAGAACAAGAAACTTACAGGAATTGTTACAAAAGCACACTTCCATTTTCAGTGACGAGCTAGGAAGGATTTGTGGGCTACAAGCCAAAATCCACGTAGACCCTAACCCAACCCCAAGATTTATCAGAGCCAGACCGGTCCCTAATGCTCCACAGGACAAGGCTGAGACTGAGATAAACAGGCTGGAAAAGTTGGGTATCTTACAACTGGTGCAATTTTCCGAGTGGGCAGCACCCATAATACCCGTACTGAAGCCAGACCAAAGCGGTGACTATAAACAGGGTGGCCAAACTTGAAAGACACCTGATACCGAAGATTGATGAATTATATTCAAAATTATCTGGGGGCAACACATATTCAAAACTCGACATGAGCCACGGCTACCAGCAGATAGAGTTGGAAGAAGGCTCTAGGGAATTCATGACCATCAATAGACATCAAGGATTGTATCAATATACTTGACCACCCTTTGGGGTCTCATCGGCGTGTGCTATTTTCCAGCGTACCATGGGAAATCTGCTTCGGGGACTGCCCCATATTGTTGTTTATCTGGGTGATGTCTTAGTCACTGGATGAACTGACGAAGAATACTTAGGTAATTTGGTGGAGGTGCTGAAATACTTCTCACAAGTGAGGGTGCACTTGAAGTGAGAAAAGTGTCTTTTCCAAGCCAAAGAGGTAATTTACTTGGACCATAAGGTCTACGCGCAGGGCCTGCATCCCGTGGAAGCAACGGTCAAGGCTATTCACGAGGCACAGGCACCGAGAAACACTACAGAACTAAAGGCCTTCTTAGGCACAATAAACTACTGTGGGCGATTTCTCCCAAATCTATCAAACGCATTGGCTTGATTATACTTATTGCTTAAAAAAAACCATAAATAGATTTGGCAAGCTCTGCACCATGATGCCTTTCTGAAGGTAAAGCAATTATTAAGATCTTCAGCCCTAATGGTTCACTTTGACCCAAAGAAAGAATTGATTTTTAACTTGCGACACATCCCCTTGTGGAGTAGGGGCTGCACTTTCACATCGGATGGCTCCGAACAACCCATTGGTTATACATCTCGCACGCTCAGTGCTGCAGAGCGACAATATTCTCAAATTGAGAAGGAGGGCTTGTCTGTTGTGTTTGGTGTTTGGAAATTCCAACAAAACCTCCATGGCCGACATTTTCACACTATATCCGACCATTATTTGGAGAGGATAATGCAATACCCCCCATCGCATCTGCTCGCATCCAGAGTTGGGCACTGATATTGGCTGCTTATGAGTACACTTTTATTCACTGATCGGGAAGCCAGATTGCACATGCTGACATGCTGAGCCGCCTCCCCCTGCCAGATAACAACGTGAAAGTTCTAATTCTGCAGGAACCTGTCTTAGTAATAAATTTTTTGGATTCCTCCCCTGCCCTGGCCAAACAAATCCGTGACCAGATGAGCCGAGATCCACATTTATCTCAGGTCTGGGAGCAGGTTTTGAATGGATGGTCAGGCGAGCCAAAGTATGATGACATGAAGCCCTATTTCAATCACAGATATGAGCTCACCTGCCAGGGCAGCATATTGCTCTGGGGAGCAAGGGCTATCATGCATCTGCTGCCAACATAGACTATTTGCACAGAGTTTTGCAATGCATGAGTTACCAGAGGTGCTCGTGTGAGACAACGGGACTGCATTTACCAGTGGGGAGATCCACAGGTTTACAACCCTGAACGGAATAATTCATATCAAAACCTCATCTTACCACCCCGCCTCTTATGGGATTCCATCAGCACCAGATTATCGTGGTTCCTGTTCTCATACTGGCCGACGCCACACACGACCACCGGTATTGGCCCCACTGAATTACTAATGAAGAGACATCTCCGTACCTGTCTAACTCTCATCAGGCCGAATTTAGGGGGAAGGGTGAAGAGAAGCCAAGAGGCCCAGAAGGCTGGACATGATGGCCATAATCATGAAAGAAATTTCACGGTGGGAGACACAGTTCTCGTGAAGAACTTTGGAGATGGGCCCAATTGGCTATTAGGCGAAGTGAGTGCCGTGACAGGACCTCCCTCCTAAAGTATATCAATAAACGGCCGAATAATTAGACAATACATGGATCATCTCCGGAGAAGAGACACAGTCCCACAAGAAGGAATGCTGTCATCTTTTGCATTTGAGCCTGCACCGCACAATTTGGATGTACCGGTGGGGCCTGTTGGACCCGAGAGGATCGAAGACACAAACTTGCCCACTTCCACCGAAGAGCCTGGAAAAACCAGCCGAGGCTGTTGAGCTACAATGCTCGACACATCTGAGGAAGCCTCTTAGAGATTTGACTTGTATACAATTATTCATGTAAATAATTGGGATGTTGTGATGCTTGTCAATTGTACTTTCAAATAAAGGTGGAGGGATGTGGTAAAGTGGAGTGCTATGTACCTTTAAGAGAATGTAGTTAGTTTACCATGTGACTGTGTTGACCAATCGCTGCACAGCATGGGCTTCTTGGGTAACTGTAAGTCTAGAAATGGAGGTGATTGAAGAAGCACACATGGTGTTAGTGCTCTGTCCTTAGTTCCAGTAAACTAACAGCATTTGTTCAGTTAATTGGTCTCTGTGCCGATATTGTTGCAAACACCAACTAATGTGTTAATATCAAGGACACAGCTAGTTTTTGCCAGACAAAGTGAACCTGATAACCAAAAACATAAACTATATCTTCCCTTACCACTGTTCCATGCAGCTAGACGCTGGCCCGAGAGTTAAAGGCCTTCAGATTTTCAGGGCTACGTGGCTCTTGTGGTATAGGGATCTCTAGGAGGTGTTTCATTGTTTGGGATGCCTCTCTACATTCACAGTTGACAGAATTTGTTTGGCTGTATCCCACTTCTGCATAAGGGCCTTACGGTGGCCCATACCTCTCCTGAGATGATTGAGAGACAGCCAAGTAGGCCATGTTTTGTTGGCTGCTGGTGGGAGGGATTCCTCAGGATTATTAGACAAATTGTGTGCCTTTGCCTGTGGATGTCTTGACCAATCATTAAGCAGCAGCCATGGGCTTACAGTTTAGAGGTTGGACAGTATTACATTCTATGTAATCCTAGGCAATTCAATATAACAAACTGTAAGGTTAATTCCACTCACGATTCTTTTCCATTGCCACCATGCTTTTAAACATAAACCAGGCATTAGAGACATTAAAATCATCCCAATTGTATTCATAAATTACAATCCTAACTCCTGATCAATCAGAAGCATGTTCTAGCCAGCATGGAAGACTTTATTAAGCTGTAAATAGATGCTGGAAGTAAACATTTGCAAACTATTAACCATTTCTAAAAAGGTTGTACTCAGTATTCCAAGTTCATTAGGAGTTGCACAGTTTTGTTTCATTTGGTTTCAATAATCATTTTAGGGGAAGAATAGATCATAGAATGGTTACAGCATTGGGTTTAATGTGTTTGGGAGGTAAATACAAATATTTTGCATTCTGTAGTTCAGGATCAAACCTAAAATTCATCCTGTCAAAACAGAAACTCTGCTCTGGATTTTACATGCCCTGCCAGGAGTGTTTTCGGCGGTAGGGCATGTAAAATAGATTGGCTGGCTAGCCTACCACCTCCCTGCCCACCCTCATGCTGACCCTCATAAAATGCTAGGTGGGTGTGCCCCAAAGTCAGCATCCCGCTTTCATATGTAAATAAATAATTAGAGGTCAATTACGCTTGATAGCACACCTATTGACCAGGATAATACGCTGCCTCTGGCATAATATGGTTGTTGTTGGCAGGGTGGGGTGGAGTGGGCAGGTTGTTTTTTAAGGCCTAGGTGAAAAATGGTGGAAAGGAAGTTGGGGGGTAGGGGGGGCACCTAATCCTGTGGCTGCCCTGCACTCTTCGTGGGCAACCGCCCCCCCCCATGATGATATCTCCCTTCCTTCCATGCTGCCTATCCTCCAAAACCCAGCCCCGACATCCCTTTCCCCTCTCCCTGGGCTCTCAAGTCCCTCCCTGCCAAACAACCCCAGGACTTACCTTATTCGAGCAGCCATGACCTTCTTTTTCCCTTTGTCCTCCTTCCTGCAGTCCCGGCAGCTTCCACTGTTGAACCCTGGCTCTGCTTGGATGGCTGGAGCTGCTGGCCAATCAGATTGGCTAGCAGTTCCCAAGGATGGGTCTTCCTCCCACTGGGGGTGGGGGGGTGTGGGTGGAGGGGAAGTCCCATGCTCAACCAATTTAGCCTGCTCCCAGCGTATTATAGCTTTAGGGCGGGCTTGTGTCAGTCAGCTTCCAGTCGACACTCCTTCAGTTGTGGCAGGGGGTGAGACAAGCAGTCTGCCCCTGCCTCCCATAAAATGCAGCCCTCCAGGTCTGTTTGTAAAAATACTTGGGAACACAGATTTATTACATTTATTCAAAAACATTTTTGTCCTCCATTTCTCTAGTCTGACATAGTTTCTGAACTAAGCCTTGTGTCTTACTTAGAGCTTGAAAAAATCAGCCAACAGATGCTGATATACTTGTTGACTGAACTGGGGCTCAGCTCCATCTTGGCATGTGGCACTTGTTTAACTGGCCATGGGGCTATTGTGTCAGGAGAAATGAAATGGGCACCCAGAGGGATTTTTTTCTTTTAAAGGGTGATCAATATGATCAATGGGTGGTCAAATCAATAATCTTCCTGACCTCAAAACTGACCTTTGCCATCCCAAAGAGCAGGTTAAGATCCTTCTGCATACAAGCCTGTAGAGCTTTTATGATGATGGATAATGAAAAAGCAAACATGTAGAGACCCAGCATTAAAAATGATGTAGCAGACCCATTTCCCTGATGGCTTATTGGACAAGTGTGGTGTGATGCTGTAAAATCCTGGTTTCAATCCCTGGACCGATCCTTAGCATGTGTTGAGTTAATCAGTCCCATCCAAGATAAAATAATTAACCTCAATGACTTTGGGCCAGGTAGAGAGAAAAATCAGCCTGGACTCATGACTGCTATCTGATCACCTCTACTGGAGGTTCCACTGCTGCATATTTGGTGAGGCTAAAACTGGGCCCAGATATAGTGTCTCTATGGTCAAGGAGCCTTTTAGCAGGCTTGTGCTCAGGTCAAAGATGGAAAGTAAAATAATTCAGGCAAAATACTGAGGAACAGTAACCCAGAATAAGGCTGAGCTTTCAGCAGAGCAAGAAGACAGGAGGAGAGAAATTTGTAAAACAAATGGAGCTACTGAAAAAAAATCATATATATGTGAAGTTTGGCTCGTGGCCATATGCAAACAGTAAAAATGGACATTCGAATCTTTTCAAATACCAATCTTAACGATGCAGAGAGTGCACAAGCTCCCATAAACCATCACGGTGTACAGATGTGCCAGGATTGCTGACTTGATCACCTACAGTCACCACCATACTCAATACCTAAATTTGCAGAAAGTATGGATACATAACCACTATGAGATTCCTGTAATTGGATATGTGCTGTCAGATGATGAGGATTTGGGTTCATACTGATCACCCTTTGCATCTCCTCAATAAACAAGTACTGATGTGTACAAAATGCAAGATTAGCTCTTGGACCCATGCTTCTCCAGAATGAGCTACAATATGAATGGTGCCAGAGAACATGACTACGCAGCCATTGTCAGAGCAGTATGACAAGTTAATCTTTTCTTATTGAGGCTTCTAATTCCACCAACAGTAAGTTTGGTTTGTACACTGAATGAAACACGCCTTTTTTTTACGGCACTAGCTGCCATAAACCAGCTAAGTTTAAAGGTCCCATTGAAATGGACAGACCAGGGAGAAGGTAAGTCCCTAAGTTAAGTGGATAAGATTTGGGGAATATGGGGGATCGGAGGTCAGCTGGGATGGGGGGTGTCGGACATTGGGGGAGATGCGGTGTTTGGACACGGGGTGGTCGGACTTTGGGAGGGTTCAGACACTGGGGGGGTGGGGGATTGTCAGACATTGAGGGGGTTAAACATTGGGGGGTGGAGGACGGTCGTACATCGGGGTGGTGGGGGGTTAGACATCAGGGTGGTGGGGAGGGTCGGACATCGATGGGGGGGTGGTCGGGCATCAGGGAGGTGGTGGGGGTGGGACATTGGGGGGGGGTTGGAAAACGGAGGTGGGGTGGGTTGGATATGGGGGGATGGTTGGACATTGGGGGGAGTCGGACATTGAGGGAGGTCAGACATTGGAGATGGTGAGGGGGTGTCAGATGTCGAGGGTAGTCCAGTCGGGTTAGGAGCGGATAGAGCCTGCGGGGGTGAGGGTGTTGGGGGCTAAGAGTGGGTGTCTGGTTGGGTCAGATAGGGAGGGATGGGACACCTGGTGGAGGGGGTGTGGGTATTAGGTCGGGTCATGGGGCTCCAGGCGGGTCGTGCCGGGGGGAATCCCATGGGGAGTCACTGGGGTGGCGGGGGGTGGCGGCGAATACTATATGGAGGGAAGTTGAGGGGTGGGGGGAGTCTCCTGGGGGTTTGGAAGTGTTGGGGGAGTCCCGTGGGGGTGTCGGTCTGTGTCTTTACAATAGTTACCAAAAGTTAGAAGAGATTTTAATTCCACTCACTTTTTCTGAGTGACTATTTGTATAACACAACCGGAACCATCTGAGGTTTATGATATAAATCTCATTTTTGGATGGTTCAATTGTCCAGAGGAAGTTTGCACTTTTGGGCAATTGCCATGCAAACCCTTACCTGTGAAGCTGCGAGAGGGGTTTCCCAGCACATCTTTGGGGTAGCCCCCAAATCCGACGCTGGGGAGCTCAGAAGTTATGGCCCATTATTTAATGTTTTTGACAGGTAATTTCTATCCACATCATTTGGACAGTGTGCAATGTCATCAGGAGGGAGAACTGCCACAGAACTAAAATCCAAAATTTCCACATTCATAGGAAAACTCACTGTAAGTGGATTTATACCACTTCCTGCTCTCTCCTATCAAGATTCAGAGATAAAATAAATATACATGTCACAGCTTAGAAAATGGATAGCAAAATGTGAAGGAACAGACAAGCATCTTGAAAATGAACTATAGCTGGGAGAGGGAGGGGGAGAGATAAATGCTAACACCAGAGCAGCTACTTTCAATCCACACAAATCATAACTTCATAAAATACTGTATCCTGTAGAGGCAGTGCAATGCTGGATGAGGAACAATGGGATTCAGCATTCTGCCATGCTCTTATCAAAGATACTGTAACAATATAACTGGAGCTTATCCTTAGACATCTTTATTGGCTAAAACTCTAATCCAGATTTTCTTCACACTCAGAACCTACTGGTTTATAGCACTAAAAAGATACAAGATGTAATGATCGTTTTTTGGATTGGAGGAAGGTTTGTAGTGGGGTTGACCAGGGGTCAGTGTTAGGAATCCTGCTCTTCCTGATATTAATGATATAGATTTTGGCGTACAGGGCACAATTTAAAAATTTGTTGGCAACACAGAACTTGGAAGTATTGTAAACTGTGAGAATAAAAGTGTTAAACTTCAAAAGGACATAGATAGTTTGGTGAAATGGGCAAGCGGTAGATAAAATTTATGCAAAGCGTGAAGTGATTCATTTTTGTAGGGAAAATGCGGAGAGACAACATAAGATAAAGGGCATAAATCGAAAGAGGGTGCAGAGCAGAGGGACCTGGGTGCCTGCCAACAGCAGAGGGTTCGATCCCTGCTCTGGCTGGGATGGATTTAGGACCTGCTTCCTTGCCCTATTTGTGATACAGGTCAAGGCATTGTGCACTGGACCTGCCAATCAAGGCATTCTAAAAGGAATTGGATCATTATTGAAAAGGAAAAATGTGCAGGGCTACAGGGAGAAGGCACGGTGTGGCACTAGGTGAATTGCGTCTACAGAGGGCCAGCATGGACAAAATGGGCTAAATGGCCTCTTTCTATGTTGCAATCATTCTATGATTCCGAAATTATAATGCATCATGCTCACTTTGCATATTTTTGTTGCAATATTTATAGTGTTAAATCTCTAACAAAGGAAAAAACACGGGTTAAACCGCGAACAGGAAAAGAAGGCGTAAATTATAACTATGTTTTGTGTCTATTACAAAGACCAAAAACTAACAAATCCTGAGCAACAACTTCAAAACATTTGACACACACCCAAAAGACTGAGGAGTCAGGAACTGACCTGATGTGAAAACAAATGGTAGATGGACATTGGAGATTAAGGAATCTAAATATTCCTTCACTTAATGTTGGGGCAATAAAAAAACGTTAAGTACATGAACACTTGAAGGGAATATTTAAGTGTTGAAGGCACAACATTGATGGTGCATTTCTAAGCTTGGCTGTCTTGGAAAGATTTTGAAATTTTCATTTAAACATCACAATTTAAGGATTTTTTAAAAATGAGTAAAACTAAGCAACGTTTGGATTTTCCATAGTCCAGCCAGACTATTGCTTTCCCAAGCATTGCCTCGACAGTCACTCTCCCACATTAACCTTACTGCTTCAGTTCACAATCTATCCCCAACAAACTTGAGTTCTCTGTGACCCATTCAGACACCACAATATAAAACAAAACACATGAGCTTAGTTTGCTCTTATTTCGGTCCTAACATGTGGCACCAGTCCTCAAAGAATTGTGTTTCTTCAACAGCAACTTACTAAAAATGTTAATCAATTAGTAGAAACAGATTGATATTCTTGTTCATTGTTCCCTTGTAAGTTTTCCATGCATCGGTTTTAAAAAGGGCACTAGTTCCTTGAAAATAATTTGTCAGCTTTTTCATTTCCTAAGATAACATATCATTCATTGATCTAAATGCCATTAAAATACATCATCATGTTACCAGTGCATTATAACATAGTAGTGGAAATGATTCACAACTATTTCCAAACAAAATAAATTGTGAAGCACTTTTTGATTAAAATATTACTCCTTTAGCTTTTAAAAATCTGGAGAAAGCTGCAATATTTTTATATTTGTTTTTATTTGTATGTCTAATTTTAGACTTTCCATACTGTTACAGAAGCTACCAATTTGAACAGATTAAAAGACCACTGTTGTTGTGATTGCTCTGAAAGTTCATGGAAAACATCTGCTAAAAATGTGCAATTGAATCAAATTACAACAGAAAAGAACTCCAAAAGAGAGATAATATTAAAAAAAGACTATTCATGTGCCAAAGTGCCTGTAACAGATGTTATATTCCATTGGTTGCCTAATATTGTGTGAAACATGTATATGTATATACAAACACTCACCTCTTTAAGCAAAGTAGATTTTTTTACTATTTTTTTCTTACTGAATGTTAATTGCAAGAGATAGCAGTGAGGAATCGTGGTACGTCTGGATTACATCAAGGCCATGGTTTACACCCTGTCTGGAGCTTAACTCCTCAATTTAACATTTATTTGGCACAAATCTAGCTCAGATAAAAAGAGTGATTGCTAATGATGAATTTGAGCTGGACTGACAAAGAGCAAGAAATACCAACCTCGATCTTTAGGAAAACACAAGTATATCACAGACAAAATATTCACGATCAACTGCTCGAATTTAATTGCTTTCCCATCCAGATTATGGGCAGAGCACTCAAATGATTGCTCAATCAACAAAAAACTAGAACTGCAAAACAAACTGTTGATGACAGTTTAAGCACATTATGATGCACAGGCTGGAACATACAGGCCAGGATCTTACGTAGATTGGGTCACACGCCTGAACTGAACGCATGTGAAATTACACGAAATGACGTCGGGTGTGCGTCCCGCCGTCATTGTGCATGCGAGCAATACTGAGGTCGGCGGGGAGTCAGAGCCGAGCCTGCCGGCAATTAAAGGGCAAATTAAGGCCATTAAAAACCCTATTGTCCACAATTTTATGTTGCCTGTGCGATTTCGCACTCATTGCAAGGGCAAACAGGCAGACGAGCAAATGGTTTTAACAAAACTTCATCCAAGGGCGGAATGAAATGTCCAGGGTGAAAAATAATAAAAAATGATATCTGGAGGCTGATGTTTTTTGAGTTCTGCTGTCAGTTGCTTGAATGTGTTGCATAGACACAGTTTGCTGCATTTTCTCCTTCTCATTTAATTTGCGCAGGTCTGCAGCTCCCTGAGGCAGCTCCACAGCAGCTGTTTGCCTTCAAGGAATTCGCTAGAGGTGGCCACCTGCATCCTCACTTTTGTTAGCACCTGCCCTTTTCTCACCCCCCTCGGCAGTGCTGAGGCTTTGTCAGCGCGTGTTTCACACTAACTGGACAAGTAATGGCCAGCCAGCGTGAAATTGCATTCGGGGGCTGATCACAGGCAGAAGCGCATTTCTCTTCCACTTCTGGGCCCACCAACTTGGTGTACATGCCAAGTGTGAAATTCAGGCCACTGGGTTAGTAACTAGACTCCACACTACAGACAGAGTTTGGTAATCATATACACCATTTGTTTCTTTATTTGCAGATCATCTACTCCACATTTTAGATTTTATTCCCTTTCCCTTTTAGATATTCATATCAATCAGAGCTGCTGCCCTACATGCGTGGCTCCCTCCTGAAGCTTAGCTATAATCTCACTGACACATTTGCCATTGAAGTACATGGGAGTGAGTGAAGTTGTGTTACCCATGTGATCGACACCCACCTAATGCACCCAAAAAATGGCAACTTGTCCATTCCACTGTAACTAATTTTTTATCAAGATGATGAGTTTTGATCGCTACCAAACAATGGGGAGGATATTTAGGCCCTGCTGAGGGGGCAGGTATGGAGTTGCGTGCCACTGGGTGTGCCTGTTCCCCAGCTCCATCCTGTCCCTCCATTTTTCTGGAGGTGAATAGGGGCGCAGATCGGCAAGGTTACCCAGTTACAAGTGATGGGGAGCCAATTGAACTCATTAAGGGCCACTTAAAGCCTATTGAAGGAGGCCAACTGGAAAATCCCAGTCGTCCTCCAGGTCTCTACAGGTGGCAGCAGGCCTGGGAGAAGCGAGAGCTCCAGGCTGCCTTAGAGGCCGTCTCTGCAGCAGCAGCCACAGGCTGTCCATTGGAAGGGTCCCCCTCATAGTGGTAGCCCTGCTGCAAAGGTAATTTTTACTTTTAAATTTGAAAAATTTGGAGAGATGGCACTTCTATTTTGGAGTGCCCTCTCCATCATCTTGATATCTTGTTGCTGCTTACAAGCTGGAAAGCCTCATATTGGCTCTCCAGCTTTGAGAGCCAGCCATGGACAGTGAATCCAACCTCTGGCCACCAATTAGCCAACCTGGAGAAAATCACAGGTGAGTGACTGTTTCCCATACAGGGCTGAATAATAATCCACGTTTATATGCCCCGTAATCCATAAAGTGCTGCGGGCAGGTTAAATGAGGGCCAAGTGGGACTATCCCCTCCTTACAGTGGAAGAAGTCCAGCCCTCTGGAGCTGCTGGCAAATCCGATTGGCCAACAGCTCCATCAGCCCAGGCAGCGCCAAGAGCCATTAGTGGCTGCTGCTGGGACTGCAATGAGTAAGAAGAAGAAGGCCCATGGATTCCTGGAGCAGGTAAGTCCGGGATCTTGGAAAGGGAGGGTTTGGGCAGGTCAGTGAGCGTTAGGGGGGATGTGGGTTTAAGGCTGCAGGTGGGTAGGAAGGGAGGGTTCGATCTTAGGGGTGCCACCCTCTGATTGGCAAAGGGCAGCCCCCAACGATTGAAGCTGCCTTTCTTTCCCACCCTTTGATGACCTTTGCTAAAAAACTGCCTGCTCCTGCCTGACTGCCTATGCCAAACATTTTGTGGTGTGGGCAGCATATTATCAGAGTCAATTAGCTTGGTAACAAGCCTAATTGATCCTTGATTACTTATTTGAATATGGCAGGTGGGCTGCAATAAGAACCTGCCCTATTTTATGTGCCCCCTGCCCAAAATGTGCCCAGCGAGGGCACATAAATACAACCCATAGTTTGGGCTTCTGGTCTCCATTTCAGCCTTATGGCAGGGTTCAAAAGCCTGTAGGAAAATCCTGTGCTCAATTTTATAACGTGGAGCCTCATGCCTTGAGATTTTAATTATTGTTGGAGATTTAGAAAAATTTAAAATTTAAATTTAAAATTAAAATCTGCCTTCTTTTTCTTTCTCTTAATCCAATCTCTCTTTTCCCTTCACTTTCTCTACATCATTTGACATTGAATTAAAGATTCTAACTGTCTTGATTCAGACACTGTGTCCTGCAGTAACTATTCCTCAATCTGGTTAAGAAGATAGTTGCTTGTCCCTGTTCATACAGGTACTAAATCCCCTGTAGAGGGTGCAACACTGAAATGGGTTTCTAATCATCGCTAATTGCAGCACAATAGCCCACAAAAAGTCTGCGTGACAAGTGTAAGTGTAATAAATAGCTAGCTCTGTACATTCATCCAATGTCTGCAAAACTCAGGCCAATAGCTTTTCATCTCTATGAATTATCTTTATTTGAGACTGATGAAATGAAATTCTCTTTTGTCCGTTGGCTTTCGGGTCTTATGCAAATAGACTTGTGCAGCCCAGTAGACATGAACTCACAAAATTATCCTTCCTTTGATGTTGAACTGCCGCCATCAGACAAGTCATTGCATGAATAGAAAATGGTCTCAATGATGCAATAGGCAGTGTTACTTTAAAGTTAAGGTTGAGGCACATTGTTGATATAACAATTTTAAGATTTTGTACAATGAGGTTTGGAGGGGAGGGTAAGTGGGGTCGGGCATTGCTTCTCACCCTGCAGCTATGCATATCAAGATGTATTGTGTTCTTTCAAGTGTCAATTTTGAATGAGGAGTATCTGAATCAGTCGTTGATGGGTTCAAGCTCCACTCTAGGACCTGAATGCATAAGCTAGGCTGATTCTTCTGTACAGTTTTGAAGATGCACTATGATGCCAGAGGTTCTGCCTTTCTGAAGAGATGATATAAACAAGGTCCCATGGAATGATAGTAAATGAATAAATTGAAACACAACATATGGTAAGCGTGAATGTTTTGGAACTATGATTCTCAATGCTTTCCATCATTGGGGATTTTCATCACTGAGTCTGTTCTAAACTAATTGATAGAGATTGATTGCTGTGGTTAGTCAACAACCCCTCAATGATTGCTGTATCCTGCAACTATGAGAATGATAGAAGGTAAACAAAGTTGGGCATTGACCTTTTTCATCTGACAATTCCTATGTTCCTATGCATCTTGGGCAATGTTTATCCCTCAATTAACATCATTAAGAAATAGATTAACTGGTCATTCATCTCACTTGCTATCTAGTCAGATCTTGCTGTGTGTAAATTGGCTGCTGCAATTGCCAAAATAACAACAGTGACTACACTTCAGTAAGTAATTCATTGGCTAAAAAGGGGCATCTTCAGGTTCGAAAAGTGCAACATAAATGCATATACTTTCTTTCCCTTCTTTATTCTAATGAACAGATAATCATGGTCAGTGCACTCGGTGAGCAAGACTCCCTGCCATTAATGCACATCTGTAAAATTAGCTTTTTACTCTGCCTCTGGCTTAGCTCAGGCCTGGGTGGGGACACCCTATGTCTGAAATAGGAAAGGGATTCTTCTGCATGACTCATTTTGACCAGCCCAAAATTCATAAAAAAAGATATATTTACTTAAACCATGAGGATTTCAACAATCAGTTTATTAGAGCTATAATTCCACTACCCGGTTCTCCTAATGGGAGCTCTGCTGAGAGGGAGCACAGGTTATGATGGCATTACAATGCTCATTCCCCAATTCTCTAACCTATGCTCTGTGCACCTGGCTCTCTATTGGAAACTTGTACTCAGCACCTGGACTCAGAAGGTTAAAAGTCAACTATGTTTATCATAACAACAAGATCAATGCTTGTCTAGTATATACCATTTGAATTAAAATATCTGTTGCCATTATGGTAGTGAACCCATTTTTTTCTGCTATTTAGCATTTAGTAAGACATCTTAAAAATAATATAAGGCACTTTAATAAGAACTTACAACAGTTGCAAGAACAGAATGATTTTGTCGCAAAGGCAAAATAATACAATGATTTTAGTTCCGAGATCATAGTCTTACAGATATTTCCATAAAGTCAAATGCCATCCATTAGCCATGGACTATTACTTATGCTGAACCTGCTGTACATCTACAGATAATGAAAGGAACAAAATGAAACCACAGCTGTTTTATGTATATTATTATTATTTGAACAGAAGCCATGAAACGATTACCTATCACTTTGAAAATTCTGGTTTAATTCATGACCATGATTTGTTATTTTGCAATGCCATTGCAGTGAAGATTTTGTTGCTTATGTTTTGCACCTTTGAAGCTAAATGGCTATATATTTTTCACTCAGAATGCCCTATCTATGCTGAAGTTCATTATCCATCATCAAACTCTTTCTCATTCACTGGGGGATTTCTCAAGGCCATTCTAATCCCATTATATTATTTTGTCAATAACAAAGCTTTCTCCACTCATCAAAATTAATTAAATTTTTGTTGAAAATTCCATTATGCATTCATTTATCTTCCCCCAACTATATGTTCTCAGTACACATAATCCTCTAATCCTCTTACACTACAATCATGGTATTTTGATCTCTTTCATGCTCTTGACGAGACACACAAAGTTCTGCCTCTTTCAAATATGCATTTCCTCATGCCTCTCACCTGCCTAACTAACAGATCCCACCTGTTGATGGGTCTACCCTTGGTCCATCTTCATTTATCAACATGTTTGGTCTCAAAAACTCCAATGACCTCAAGGGCAACTCCTGCATTTCTTCCATTGCTAGACCTGTCTCCAATAATCCCTGTTTAGTCTTTCATGCCAAACACATCTTTCTTTCCAATGTCTTTATAAATTTCAAGTCCATTCAGGACTAAGGTAATGTTCTGATTTTTGTAAGGCTATTTTGACACATCTATTGCACTCTTCAACATTGTACAAAAAATGTTTGTCACATGAAAGACAATCTCTCTATCACACACATACTCTTCTGATCTCCAAATAAAGTCTTCAATTTCAGTGTTTGATAAACAATTGTTTAGGGATAGGATGGGGACAATTACAAAGCTAGTTAACAGGCAAATGTAGACAATCGATCATTAAAGAAGTTTTAGCTGGGCACTTAGAAGATCTCAAGGCAATCGGGAAGAGTCATGGTTTTGTGAAAGGAAAATCAGGTTTAACCAGTTTATTTGAGTTTTTTGAAGGAGTAACATGCGCAGTGGATAAAGGGGAGCCTGTAGATGTACTATACTTGGATTTCCAGAAGGCATTTGATAAGGCGCTACATCAAAGGTTATTATGGATAATAAAAGTGCATGGTGTAGGGGGTAATATATTATCATGGATAGAAGATTGGCTGGTTGGCAGAAAGCAAAGACTATGCTAAAATTGATCTTTTTCGGATTGGCAGGATGTGATGAGTGGAATCCCACAGGGGTCTGTGCTGGGACCTCAACTTTTTACAATTTACATCAATGACTTAGATGAGGGGAGTGAAGACATGGTAGCTAAATTTCCAGATGATACAAACTTAAGTAGGAAAGTATGTTGTGAAGAGGACATGAGGAGGTTGCAGATGGATATAGATAGGTTGAGTGAGTGGGCAAAGATCTGGCAAATGGCATTTAATGTGGGAAAATGTGAAGTTGTTCACTTTGGCAGGAAGAACAAAAAAGCAGAGTATTACTTAAAGAAGAACGGTTGCAGAATTCTGAGCTGCAGAGGGGTCTAGGTGTTCTGGTGCATACGTCACAAAAGGTTAGTATGCAGGTACAGCAAGTAATTAAGAAGGCTAATAGAATGCTATCCTTTATTACAAGAGTGATTGAATATAAGAATAAGGATGTTATGCTTCAGTTATACAGGGCATTGGTGAGACCGCACCTTGAATACTGTGTGCAGTTTTAGTCTCCTTAATTAAGGAAGGATGTAAATGCATTGGAGATGGTCCAGAAGAGGTTTACTAGATTGATACCTGGAATGAGTGGGTTGTCTTATGAGGAAAGGTTGGACAGACTGGGCTTGTTTCCACTGGAGTTTAGAAGAGTGAGGGGTGATTTGATTGATGTATACAAGATCCTGAATGCCCTCGACAACGTGGACATGAAAAGGATGTTTCCTCTTGCGGGTGAGCCCAGAACTAAGGGGCGCTGTTTTAAAATTAGTGATCGCCCTCTTAGGACAGAGATGAGGAGAATTTTTTTCTCTCAGAGTGGTGTGCAACTTTGGAACTCTCTGCCTCAGAAGGCAGTGGAGGCAGGGTCATTGAACATTTGTAAGGCAGAAGTAGATAGATTCTTGTTAGGCAAGGGAATCAAAGGTTATCGGGAGTAGGTGGGAATGTGGAAATCAAAACATAAGAATATCAGCCATGATCTTATTGAATGGGGAGCAGGCTCGAGGGACTGAATGGTCTACTCCTGTTCCTATTTCATATGTTCTTATGTTGTTAATATGATTGGTATTGCTATGATCCCAGCTGAGGTTACCCCTGGACAAGCCTAATCCCAGAGTGGAACCCAGCTTGATAGGCCCCAGCTTTTATTTGTTTGTTTAGATATATGGAGAGTAGCAACTGAACAGAGTCACAGGAGTCAGCTGATGAACTTTTAACAAAAGAATAAAACATTTATTAAACAAGAGAAGATTAACTATATTACAATAGTCCTTCACCTACAACTATACCTTTTGTAGATATACACTGATTTGTAAGAATAACACAAGTTGTAAAAACTATCTTATACTTTAATGTCCACAGTAAGTACACAGTCCATGTACCAATAGACACACTGCACTCTGAAACCAAGTGACAGATGCCACCTAAACCAATTGCTTTGGGCCTCTCCTCAACTCCCCCCAAACACTTCTCACACTATGAGCCAACCAATCTCACTGCCTCCATCTTTCACACAAGGGTTTCCACTCTCCATTCTCCAAGAAATCACACTTTCACTCAGACACTTTCCGTAAGGGTTCACCTCCAGGGTTTTGAACTCTCCTTCTGCTGTTCCTCTTCCCTGAGTCACCACATGCATTCATGCTGCCTTCCACGCACTCTCTCTCACCTACTTAGCCATCAACAGTACCACTGTGTCATATGCCCATTGCAAAGAGTTACAGACCTTCAGTTGACTCTTTGGACCTTCTAGCCGCTTGTAAGCAGTCCTCGCTTTAAATCTGCTTTCTGCACCTTTTGTCTCTTTAAATCTGAAGCTTGGAACCTTTCTCTCTGTCCCTCACTCTTAAGTTCACTTAACAGAACCCTTTTTAGGTTCCTGTCCTTCCTTTGACTAGAAGGTCTGCTTTGGGCTTCCCCCTCTTCTACTCCCTTGGATTTTGGGGTCTTTCTTTAACTTGGGACTTGCCATCTGTCCTTTCTAGGCTGCTCCTGCCTGGCAGCTATCTTCAAAACCTGCTGAACTCTAACAGCTTCCAAATCAAAACTGTTGTTTCTAGCTTTTCTCTGTGTGCCTAAGGGAGGGGTCTGCCTCTCTGGTCCCTCGTTGCTAGGCAACAGCCCAATTCTTCTGCCCCTATTTGTTTACCTTAGCTTACAGTCATAAAAAAACCTCATTAGAAATGCAGGCACCTTTCTAAAGTGAAACTAAAACTGAATTTGACCTTTCTTAACACAGGTACAGAAATAAAAATCAAGCCCAACCACCAAAGCTAAAACTCATTCCTAACACTCAAAAAATACACTCAAATATAACTTACTTAAACTATCTCTATTTCCTAACAATATTATAAGTAAATAAAAGAAAATAAGCATCCAGGATAAGCCAACAGTTGAGGAAATAGATTTTTGAAATGTGCAAATGGGAATGTGACACCTCCTTCTTCCCACTATGTTGTACCCTAGGGTAAGTCTTAACTGAAGTCACAAACATGAGATTTCTGATCCACATACTTGGGAAGAGTAGCTAATGGGGTTCCCATTGCCTTCATGGTTTATATCTGGAACGCCTTCTCCTAGGTGGGTTGTCCACAAGACTAAAGCACGCAACCCACCATTTATGATGAAGGGGAAATCCAAAACTTCCTTCACAAGGCCAAAATGGTGCAGGTAATTATAAATAATTATTCAAGTTTGCTGGAGCAAATAGGTAGAAAAGCCTAAACTTAGCATGGAGTTGAAAATTAGCCTATAAATTCTGAATTTATTTGTAGCGCACAGTCTTGAGATTTTTAAAAATGTATAAATATATTGTAGATTTATTTCAAATTTGTAGATTTATGACCAAATAATGCGGACATTGGGTAGAAAGATTTTGCAAACTGTCTTGGCTACAAAAAATGCAAATAATGAAAGAAAGAATACATTTGACTGCAAGTTTAATAGCAGTATCAGAAATCAAGGTCAAAATTCACCCCTGCTTCAAGCATGTACACAGATGTCCAAATGTAAACCTTCTCTCAGCATTGCTTTATAAAGCAAATAATTTCCTTGAATAAATCCTTGAAACACACAAAATGATTTACAATAAACATAAATAAAGAAAAGAGACCCCCAGATATAGCATTGATCAGAATTGCTGATGAATGAGATGGTACCATACTCAAAAATAATGGAAAGTATATTAATACAGCTCCAACTTAATGTGCAAGGATTCAAGAAGAAACCCTGATTCAGACTTACCACTGCCTTTTTTTACTTTCGATGTTTTCATCATGTACTTAGCTCACCTGCTAATTTCAAATTTCTAAAGGGACCTAGCACTGAACAAGTACTACAAATACCATGAACAATGTCCATGTTGTGGAAGGGCTTGTCAGGTTTGGGGTCTGAAAGGGGATGCATAGCAGTTTTACACATGAGTGCACCAATAATTTGTACATTATTAGTTTGTTTCCCATGGCAGTGTATCAACAGAGAGCTGAGACCAAGTATTGTCTTAAAGTGAAGTGGGGTTAGCAGGCAAGAGTTAATTGGATCAGGATGTCACAGATGTAATTCAGCCACCTTTTGAAGTCAGATATTCAGTCCCCATTTTTATATTTCCAACAGTAATCCCTATGCCAACATTTAAAATGCAAACAGCCTAGTAAATTTGTCACACCATGACAACATGCTCCTACCAGTATCTCTATTCATCAGGATCCAAGATCAGGAATTACTTGTCTGCTGGGTGCAATGAAACATACAGGACAGAATTTAATATGGTGGGGCCTATCCACCGGCTGGAAAATTGGTGGCAATCCTGCCAAGACCATTTCTAGGAGGCCCAATGAGATTAAGTCTCCCAGTGGGACTTAAATTCCCAATTGTTGGGCTTCCTAGTTCCTGTGAGGGGAATTCCCCCAGAAATCCTGGTGCGAGGTGGATGTCCCGTCTGCAAGAGCTGCTGGCAGGAGCAGTGGTCACTGCTGGTATTTCAGTGAGGCCTAAAACAGGGATTGGCACTGGAATCAAGGAGAAAGGTGAATGGGGTGGGTTTGCCGGGGCTCGGCAGCAAGGCGGGGTAGGGAGGTAAATTTGAAGAGGGGGAGAGGGTCAGCTCGCTTTGTTGCTATTGCTGTTGCCTTTGTCAGACACAGTGTGCCTGGAAAGAAGGGATCGCCCTCCGCCCAACCCCCCATCCCATCAGGCCTCAGGACGATCTGCCAGGGTGGTTTGCCTGCATGGCATGGCTCTCGCCCACTGTAGTTAGATACTAGCAACAGTGGATCAGTCCCTTGAACCTTACTGCCCCAACCAATAGACATGGGGGCATCAAATTCCACCCACAGATTTATTTGTGAAGAAAAGGAACATGGCAATGAAGATTCCTTACAAAACAATAGGGGTAGGAGGGACACGTTGACACTCACATAGCATTGCAAGCATTACTCCCCTCAATTTTCTTAAGTAAGGCCAGTGTAATACAGGATTTAAGCACAAGGAATGCATGGTGTTCCAAAGCAATGATCCTTTATTCCACCGGCATCAAAACTATACGTGCACACATGAAAAAACTCAACTTACAAAAGATGAACTATTTACAATGGATAATGATAAAGCCACAGCCACAGGTCTGGGACTGTTTCTGAGGTGGAAAACTGTCGCAGACTCCAAGAAAACAGTGGGCTGCATTTTATGTGCCCCTGCTGGGTGTGTTTTCAGCACAGGGACACGTAAAATAGGTAGGGTGCCCACCACACCACCTTCCTGCCCACCCCCTAGATCACACCCATAATAAGGAAGAGGTGGGTGAGGCTAAATTCAGCAGCCTGCCCACCTTGTTTAAATTGGCTTATTAACAAGTCAATTGACTCTGATAATACACTGCCTATGCCATAACATGTTTGGTGTAGGCAATCAGGAGGGACTGGGCTGGCTGCTTTTGTAAAAAAACTTTGTCAAAGGGTGGGAAGGAAGGGGAGTACTATCTTTGGGGAGCACCTGTGTACATCGGGGGCAGCCCCGCCAAGACCGTATCCCCTTTTCCTTTTCTTCCTACCCACCTGCTCTATTAAACACACCACCACCCCCCACCGCTGAGCCTCTCGCTAAAATGCACAAACCCTCCCTACTCAAAACCCCAGACTTATCTGGCACAGGGATCCATGGGCCTTCTTGTTCCTGGTTGCAGTCTCAGTACAGCCCTCTAATGTGCTCTTGGTACTCCGGGACTGCTGGAGCTGCTGGCCAATCTGATTGGATCCCGAGTGCAGAACTTCCTCCCCAGTGAGGGGCGTAAGTCCCGCACTGCCCCAATTTAGACCACCCACAGCGAGTTATGGTTGCGGATCGGGCTGGCGTGGAGCGGTTCAGTTCCAAGACGACTTTACTTCCGGGAACATGATCTGTCCATCCCCCCACCGTAATATTCTGTCCAGTCAGTCAATGCATCGATGTGAATGCCTCTTCCATGGAAGTACAGATGGCTGTGGGGGTCAGATTATATAGTACCTTGTAGAACAGAATTAAGATAGGATGCAGAACACTGTTTCTTGGTGCTTTCAGGATCTTTTGCTGCAATTAGATCAACAATCCAACTGATCAATGGATTTTGTTATGACCAGGTGAAGAGGAGTGAACTGGCTCCTCTCTATTTAACCTCCTTGGTTGATCAAAACAAAGGTTTTAAAATGTTTTTTCCCCATGAATGCCTTTTCCAAATCCTGTTGTATTTTTGACTATTTATGCAGTGAACAATAATGAGCCAGTCATAAGGTTTCCTTGAGTCAAAGAAAGAACACGTTTATTAGCTACTAAGCCTGAGGGAAAAAGTAATGAAAGATGCAATGTTACACACATATAGGTATAAGAACTAAGGAGAGTTAGAGTCCAAATAAAAAGTTCAAAGAATATACGGTTAAGTCCTTTGCTTGTCCTTGAGGCATAGATTATTGAATGTTGCGGCTGTTTTAAGTTAGTTGGTTCCTTTAAAATCCCGAAGCTGAACTGAAGTCCAGCTTGCTGGAGACAATTTCCTTTTTTATAAAATCTGTAGTCCATCTTCCAGAAATCAATAAATTTCTCCTGAGGTTCTTTCCAATGGACATTCACTATCTCTTGTGCTAGATTTTTACCTAACTTTAGAGAGAGAGAGAGAGAAGAGAGATTCCTTGCTGCTCCATTATCAGCTTCTCCAGACTCCTCTGCTTCTGCTTGGCAAACCCAGTTCTTAAAGTCCTGCTTGCTGCACATGCCAAAGGAATTCGATTACCATGCCTGCTGTATTCATTGTTGTAGAACAAGTAATCACATTTTGATGTTTCATCCCAGAAACTTTTGACACATTTCAAGATAGAAGCCAAAGGAGACGGGGTTCTTTTATCCCCCACTAGGGGTTTGAGGGTTTGTTTGTATTGGCTCGCAGTTCCTATTGCCTTCATAGGACTGCAGTTGATTAAAGTCCAGCACTTTGCATTTTTCATATCTTCCTTAGTGTTGGGTTTCGATATCTGTAAATTACACAAAATGTCTCTCTCTCTTCACAGTTCCTTGGGGTGGTGGGGTGTCTTGTTTGCTTTTCTCACCTTCACCTTGGAAGGTGGCCTTGCATTTTAAAGCAGATTGTGCTGTCTTATTTCAAATTACAGAATTTCAGTTGAAGGTTTTTTAAAAAAATCATCTTTCAAAAAATAAAAAGCTGTAACTTCATGACCACAAATAGACGTACTGCCCAGTTGAATGGTGACATTTTGAGCTGATCCTTGCATGACGCTGTTGTTTTCTTCGTCAGCGACACATTCCAAGCATCTAGCCTCTGCTCTCAGAGCATCACACACATAGTGTATAGGAGGTGGCAGCAGGCTGGCCAGGCAGGTGCTCAAGGGATGCTGCTGTAGCAGGGCTTCAGCCAAATGATGGCATAGGTTGGCATGGCACTTATGAGGGGTTATGAGAGTGGTGGAGGGGCATAGGTTGGCATAGAGGTCATAAAGGGTCATGGGGGTGGGTGGGGATGCATAGGTTGGTATGAGGGGTTATGAGGGATGGGTAGAGGTACATTGATTGGGATGGATGGGGAAATGGGAAGTATGTAGGGGGTGAGGGGTGAGGGCTGAAGGGATGTTTCATGTTTTAATCTTTATTTTTACACTTTGGACACAGTGCTGGAGCACCAAAGCAGGCTTTCCACCCAGCCTGCCTCCGCACCCAGCGTCCTCCGCAGTTCTTCACAGGTCACCCTCTCTGACTTTTAATCTAGTCCGCCCCCACTCCCACCCTGGACCGAAAATCTGATGTCCGGGCAGCCATTTTTAAAGGTTGGGTTCACGGAGCTGGAATTCTCCCAACTCTTTGCACCCGACCCTGGAGCGAACATTTGGGCCTCAGTCTCCCCATTACATCTGATGGCAATAGTTTAAATCTCGGAAACACTCATTTACTTGCTAAATTATCAAGTCATTCTTCGTACATTAAAACATATTTCTTGTAGAATCTTGATCAATTCTTTCCATCTCTTTTCGTATATAACACCTAGGGAAGGTGATGGTATGGTGGTATTGTTGCTGGATTAATAACCAGAGACCCAGAATAATGTTCTGGGGACCCGGGTTCGAATCCTGCCACAGCAGATGGTGGAATTTGAATTCAATAAAAATCTGGAATTAAAAGTCTAACGATGACCATGAAACCATTGTCGATTGTTGCAAAAACCCATCTGGTTCACTAATTCCCTTTAGGGAAGGAAATATTTCATCCTTACCTGGTCTGGCCTAAACATGACTCCAGATCCACAGCAATAGCAATGTGGTTGACTCTTGAAATGGCCTAGCATGCCACTCAGTTATAATAAACCGCTACAAAGTCACAAAAAAGGAATGAAACTGGACCACCTGGCATCTTCCTAGACATCGGAAACGGCAATGACACCGGCAATCTCAGCCCTGTCAACCCTGCAAAGTCCTCCTTACTAACATCTGGGTGCTAGCACCAAAAATTGGGAGAGCTGTCCCACAGACTAATCAAGCAACAGCCTAACAGAGTCATGATCACAGAATCATACCTTACAGAGATTCCATCATCACCATCCTGGGTATGTCCTGTCCCACTGGTAGAACAGACCCAGCAGAGGTGGCGGCACAGTGGTATGCAGTCAGGAGGGAGTACCCTGGGAGTCCTCAACATCAACTCCGGACCCCATGACATCTCATGGCATCAGGTCAAACATGGGCAAGGAAACCGCCTGCTGATTCCCATGTACCGCCCTCCCTCAGCTGATGAATCAGTGCTCCTCCATGTTGAACATCACTTGGAGGAAGCACTGAGCACTGAGGGTGGCAAGGGTGCAGAATGTACTCTGGGTGGGGGACTTCAATGTCCATCACCAAGAGTGGCTCAGTAGCACCAGTACTGACCGAGCTGGTCAAGTCCTAAATGACATAGCTGCTAGACTGGGTCTGTGGCAGGTGTTGAGGGAACCAACATACTCAACCTCATCCTCACCAACCTGCCTGCCACAGGTGCATCTATCCATGACAGTATTGGTAGGAGTGACCACCACACAGTCATTGTGGAGATGAAGTCCTGCCTTCACAATGAGGATGCCCTCCATCGTGTTGTGTGGCACTACCACCATGCTAAATGGGATAGATTTTGAAGAGATCTAGTAACTCAAGATTGGGCATCCATGGGGCACTGTGGGCCACCAGCAGCAGAATTGTACTCAAACACAATCTGTAACCTCATGGCTTGGCATATGCCCCACTCTACCATTACCATCAAGCCAGGGGATCAATCCTGGTTCAATGAAGAGTGCAGGAGGGCATGCCAGGAGCAGCACCAGGCATTCCTAAAACTGAGGTGTCAACCTGGTGAAGCTACAACACAAGACTACTTGCGTGCCAAACAGCATAAGCAGCAAGTGATAGACAGAGCTAAGCGATCCCACAACCAACGGATCAAATCTAAGCTCTGCCGTCCTGCCACATCCAGTTGTGAGTGGTGGTGGACAATTAAACAACCCACTGGAGGACGAGGGTCCACAAATATCCCCATCCTCAATGATGGAGGAGCCCAGCACATCTGTGCAAATGATAAGGCTGAAACATTTGCAACAATCTTCAGCCAGAAATGCCGAGTGGATGGTCCATCTCGGCCTCCTCCGGAGGTCCCCAGCATTATAGATGCCAGCCTTCAGTCAATTCAATTCAGTCCATGTGATATCAAGAAATGGCTGAAGGCACTGGATACTGCAAAGGCTAGGGGTCCTGACAATATTTTGGCAATAGTACTGAAGACATGTGCTCCAGAACTCATAGTGCACCTAGCCAAGCTTTTCCAGTACAGCTACAACACTGGCATCTACCCGGCTATGTGGAAAATTGCCCAGGTATGTCCTGTACACCAAAAGCAGGACAAATCCAAACCGGCCAATTATTGCCCCAACAGTCTACTCTCGATCATCAGTAAAGTAATGGAAGAGGTCATCAACAGTGCTATCAAGCGGCACTTGCTTAGCAATAACCTGCTCACTGACGCCCAGTTTGGGTTCCACCAGGGCCACTCAGCTCCTGACCTCATTACAGCCTTGGTTCAAACATGGACAAAAGAGCTGAACTCCTGAGATGAGGTGAGAGTGACTGCCCTTGACATCAAGGCCGCATTTGGCTGACTGTGGCATCAAGGAGCCCTAGCAAAACTGCAGTCAACGGGAATCAAGGGGAAAACTCTCCGCTGGTTGGAGTCATACATAGCACAAAGGAAGATGGTTGTGGTTGTTGGAGGTCAGTCATCTCAGCTGCAGAACATCACTGCAGGAGTTCCTCAGGGTAGTGTCCTCGGCCCAACCATCTTCAGCTGCTTCATCAATGACCTTCCTTCCATCATAAGGTCAGAAGTGGGAATGTTCGGGATGTTCGCTGATGATTGCACAATATTCAGCACCAGTCATGACTCCTCAGATACTGAAGCAGTCCATGTACAAATGCAGCAAGACCTGGACAATATCCAGACTTGGGCTGTCAAATGGCAAGTAATGTTCGTGCCACACAAGTGTCAGGCAATGGCCATCTCCAAAAAGAGGGAATCCAACCATCACCCCTTGATGTTCAATGGCATTACCATCACTGAATCCCCCACTATCAACATCCTGGGGGTTACCATTGACCAGGGACTGAACTGGACTAGCCATATAAATACTGTGGCTACAAGAGCAGGTCAGAGGCTAGGAGTCCTGCGATGAATAACTCATCCCCTGACTCCACAAAGCCTGTCCAACATCTACAAAGAGTGTGATGGAATACTCCCCACTTGCCTGGATGAGTGCAGCTCCTAAACACTGAAGAAGCTGGACATCGTCCAGGACAAAGCAGTCTGCTTGATTGGCACCACATCCACAAACATTCACTCCCACAACCATCGACGCACAGTAGCAGCAGTGTGTACCATCTATACACTGCAGGAATTTACCAAGGCTCATTAGATAGCACCTTCCAAACCCATGACCACCACCATCTAGAAGGACAAGGGCAGCAGACACATGGGAACACCACCACCTGGAATTTCCCCTCTAAGCCACTCACCATCCTGACTTGGAAATATATCACTATTCCTTCACTGTTGCTGGGTCAAAATCCTGGAACCCCCTTCCTAACAGCACTGTGGGTGTACCTACACCACATGGACTGCAGCAGCTCAAGAAGGCAGCTCACCACCACCTTCTCAAGGATAACTAGGGATGGGCAATAAATGCAGGCTCAGCTAGCGAAGCCCACATCCCGTGAATGAATAAAAAAGCATATTCAAGACTGAAAGCAAATTTGTGAATGCTGCCCCTCCACCAACCAAAGGAAAGGGTAGAAACAGTAAAATGGGTTCAACATCTTGCTTGGCAGTAAAGATAATGTGACAGTGGAGTGGCCCTACAATTAGGGCCTTGTTTTGTGTTATGAGACTATGGATAGAATTTTTTGTGCCTTTTGGCTTTGGGTGATATGGCAAGTGTGAGCGGACAATATGGCAGAAAGGCCAAATATCAGTTTCACGATATCATAAAACCAGTTTGCAATCATTCACTCCGCCATCAATGATGAGCGCCTTCCCCATTGCCGCACGTCATGAACTTCATTTTAATGTATCTGCATATTATTATAAGCCCAGGTTGCTGGAATCATCACCCCCATGCTGGATCATCCAGGCACCTTCACGCCAATATGTTTCACAACTGTACATAAGTGACGTGCACCTGGCGAGCTGCAGTCCACTTGGGACTTTGAGGTTTGTTTGTCTACCTTGCTTTGGGCAGCACTCGTGGTTGTCAGCGCCAGGCTTCGCAGGCAGCACCACATCACTTTTAGCGTGGCTCACGGGTAGGTCTCTACCTACGAGACCAGCTCTAAGGTCGGGGGTAGCTCTTCAAAGGCTGCAGGGCTAGGGCCTGCTTGGAGAACAGGGAGAAGGGGCCCCAGGCAAGGGAAGAGGCCGCAAGCTGTAGGTTAGCCTGACCACCACATACCAGGCACAAGTCAGGAGTACGATGGACTAGTCTCCAGTTGCCTGCATGAGGGCAGCTCCAGAAAAACTTAACAAGCTACAGAGCATCCAGGGCAAAGCAGCCTGCCTGATTGGCACCCCATCCACCACCTTCAACATTCAGTCCCTCCACCATCAATGCACAGTGGCAGCAGTGTGTACTATGTGCAAGATGCATTGCAGCACTCACCAAGGCTCCTTTGATATCGCCTTTCAAACCTGCGAGCTCTGTTAGTTAAATGGGCAAAGGCAGTAGGCACATGGGAACAGCAGCACCTGCAAGTTGCCCTCCACTCCACACCCCATGACCGTGCCTTCACTGTGGCTGGGTCAAAATCCTGCAGTTGCGTCCCTAACAGCACAGTGCATGGACTTCAGTGGTTCACAAAGGTAGCACCCCACCACCTTCTCAAGGCATTGAGGGATGGGCAACAAAAATGCTGGCCCAGACAATAACACCCACATCCCATGACAGAATCACAAAATGAATGTTGATATGAGTTTGGAGTGAGTAGAAAGTTCACTTACCCTGGTGGAGGGGATCAGATCATTAACCATTTTCTGTATTGCAGGGCAGTCCTCCTCTGGACCCCATGGGCACTGACCTCCCTGGCAGCCTCCTTCCAGGCTGTCATGGTCAGTTGGGTGGGGCTCCTACTGCCGTCCCTTGGGAACAGAACATCTCGCCTTTCCTTGAAAGCCTGGAGGAGATGTTCTAGGAGGACATCGCTAAACCGTGGGGCCGAAGGTTGCTGCTTTCTGCATCTCAAGGGCTGTTCGGGTGCCGTTTAAATATGGTGCCCAGAAATAACAGCGGGCCAGTTGAATTCCTGGCGACCCTGCCTCAAGACTCAACGTGAATCATGCGCATGCATAAATAATGAAGAGGGAGAGCGCATGATTGCGCATAACAGCCTGCCCTGTTCAACAGCAGAGCTCACTCTGACTTCCCGCTCCCATCACAGGACTTAGTCCCGGAGCAGAAAATTCCACCCATGGTGTGGTTGAAGAGAATTCCCATGGCACCTGATGCACTGTAGCATGCTGGTGGTGTCAGCTAAAAAAAAATAAATGTAATGCAGGAAAAGCATGCCGAATGCATGTTGCTTCCAGTACAGTGACTGTTTATTCCACTGACACCAAAGATTTTATGTAAAAAATGCTATTTCAAGGATACAAAAAAACCAAACATGTTGAAAGCTCACACCCTGACCTGAACAGTTCCAAGCTGGTACACCCTCTGCTTTCGCACCCCAAGCACTGGTTTTGTCCATAGCACTGGCCCTGCCCCTCATGCTCGACAATCCCAAAAGAACCCCAGAAAAGTTTATTTACCCCGTGCCCTCCACTGCTGCTGCGACCGTCCGGCGAGGCTGCATCTGACCTGGCTAATAGCCCCCATGGCAACTGCGGGGTCCAGCCTCATGCAGGGAATGCCCCACAAGGAATGCCCCACAGAGCCCAACTTCCCCAACCACTCACCCACTGCATAAATAATCATAGTTAATTATTTTATTTTCAATAAGTTATCTTCAAATAATTTAATTTATTTTCACATTTTTCACTTTGCAGTAGGCAACATGGCCTCTAACGTTTAACCCCCCCAACCTTCGTCCAACTTAGCAACACTGCATGTCAGGAAAGCAATGGTTTTCCTGCTGCCCAGCGTTACTAAGACATTCATGACAGTAAACCAGTTGGAAGATGTATCCCTCTCTGCCTCCTGTCAATTGAATACATCTGCACAGAAATGCTCAATGCTTAACACTATTGCTGGTGGAAAATTTTAGAAGCAATCAAAAAGGCTAAAGAGCCTGAAGATAGCTCCCTACATTTCTGGTTCATAGCTGTGCAGGGAACATACAGTATGTATCCCAATGGCTTCTCAGTTGAAAGGGCCAAGCTGCTTTTGTCTGTCTGTAACAAGTTGACTCACTATAATATCCAAAGCTGTTGGCTCTTCAGGATACCAAACCCTATAAACAGTGAAAGAATGTACATCCTCAGTGGCAAGACTCTTAACCAAACGGAGGAATGGAAAATGTCAAGATTAGAAATGCCATGAGAAAAGTGTGTATGGTCCTGTTCAGCAGTGTATCACCTGGATGACCAAGTTCGAGACAAATTCAAAGGCAAATAAAGAAAAAAAACTGAGCAGAGGTTTGCAACAGCCACTCAGAGAGAATATTGGTACTTGTTTTTGTGGCTCTCTTGATCAAACCATGAAGTCAGGTTTTAGAAAAGTGTCAGGAGTACTTTCAGCTGGCCCATAGGGACAGGCTATGCTGCATTTTCACATGCATAGATATTTGAAGATGCAGAGCAACTGGAAGAAGCCACAGAAGAGTCAACTGGTATCTGTAAAGTCAACTGGTATGGTAAAGTACCTTTAATGTAAAAGCAAGAAAGTGATGATGAATTTCTACAAGACATTGATAACGGCATTGGTGAAGTATTGTATGTAGTTATAGGTATCCTTTTACAGAAAGGATATTAGTGCCTGGGGAAGACTGAATGGAATGCTATAAGCAATGAGAAGCTATATTAAAGAAACAGAAAAGTGGATCTAATGAATGTTTTGAAAATTCTTGAGAGAGTAATTAGATTGGTGAATTATCCAGTGGGCATCAGAACCCCGAAGTCAGGACTTGATGTGGGTCCTCACCCTGATGGGTTTCCAAGTCCCACCCACCTGTGTGATCATCTCAGAGGTGGGCTGTGCAAACAGGAGAGTCAATTGGAGCGGTCAAGGCTGTGGGAAGCTCCACTGGGAGAGGTGGACACAGCCAATGTAGTTGGAGACTGTGAGACACCCTCTGAAGACTTCGAAACTTATTAAAGGTTTAAGTGTGGCTACAGCTGTCAGGCTATCATTGTGGAGGGGAAACCCCTTATCAGGATGGCCTGCTGCCATGGCAGTGGCCCAATGATCTCTGTGGCTCCAGGAAAGAGGACTTAAGTAAGGCATCGAATAACCCTGACCTGCCGCCTCTAGAGAGCTAGCAGTACATGGCGGGGATTGGGACTCACAGTGGGGAAATAGGAGTGCTATTGCAAAATGGCCCTTAAGTTGGGTCTAAATTGATTAATTGGCTGTCCATTTCCATGGAGTGGGCAGCTGACCCTGTTCCCAGTCCACCTATGGGAAAGTACCCTGGAGGCGGAAATGAATTGAGGAGCTGTCCTGATGCAGCTCCATCTATTTTCCTAGTATCCCCGCCTCAAGAAGTGAGAAAATTCAGCCCATTGTTTCTGCTTTTTTTTAATTCATTCATGGGATATGGGTGTTGCTGGTTGGGTCAGCATTAATTGCCCATCCCCAATTGCCCTTGAGAAGGCAGTGGTGAGCTGCTTCTTGATCCGCTGCAGTCCATGTGGTATAGGTACACCCACAGTGCTGTTAGGAAGGGAGTTCCAGGATTTTGACCCAGCAACAGTGAAGGAATGGCGATATATTTCCAAGCCAGGATGGTGAGTGACTTGGAGGGGAACTTCCAGGTGGTGGTGTTCCCATCTATCTGCTGCCCTTGTCCTTCTAGATGGTAGAGGTTGTGGGCCTAGGACACCACCCTGAGGAACTCCTACAGTGATTTCCCAGGACTGAGATGATTGACCTACAACAACCACAACCATCTTCCTTTGTGCTAGGTATGACTCCAAGCAGTGGAGAATTTTCCCCCGATTCCCATTGACTCCAGTTTTGCTAGGGCTCCTTGATGCCACACTCAGTCAAATACTGCCTTGATATCAAGGGCACTCGCTCTCACCTCACCTAGAGTCAGTAACCAGGGGTATAACTGAATATTAGCACATTACAATAATTTCTATGATTTTTACTTTCCAGTATGATTACTAGATAGCAGGCAATAATGGGAATCCAAGCTGTTTTTTTCACTCATCCTTGTCCAGGGCTGCTGGAACCACTGGTCGTCCAGTAATCAAACCTGGGAATTTTAATATTACCAGTTAGGGCCTTTATCCACTCGACCATCGAAGGAACCACAAAGAGTTAATTGAATACACGCTAGTAACATGGTAGTTACTGAAACCTGGTAGAATGGGGAATGTGGGCAGATTGTCATCCCACGTACTTGGATGTAAAATTATCTCTTGGGTGTACACCAGGCAGGGAATGTTATACTTCCATAACCTGCTCTGCCTGATTTTCAGTCCATTGATTTAAGTAGACAGAAAGTCAGACTGGCTCCATCGCAGACTTGCAGTCGTCTCCACCCAGTTTTCCCTTACGTGGATGTCCAGGCAATTATTTAATACCCAAACACAAAAGAGGAAAATCTGTTTGCTTGTATATCTATTGACATAAATTTGGGTTCAGTCACTTTTCCTGTCAATTTCCATGATAATGTCATCAGCATCACCATTCAAAAACAAAATTCCAAAAGTCAACAAAATATAAATAGACCAAAGGACGTTCAACTAAATTAAAATTCTATGTAACTACCTGAAAGGTGCTTTGATGGTGAGAATGTTTCTCCAAAACAAATTCAGACTCTGCATGATAACTACTCCCATTTCCTGAAGCTTTATTTAAACTGATTCCTGCTTCAACAACAACAGCAACAACTTGTATTTATATAGTGCCTCTAACATAATAAAACATCCCAAGACATTTCACAGGAGCGTTATCAAACCAAGTTTGACACTGAGCCAGGTAAGAAGATAAGGCAGGTTGCCAAAGGCTCAGTTGAAACAGTTGGTTTTGAGGAGCATCCTAAAGGAAAAGAAAGATGTAGAGAGGTGGAGACGGTTAGGGAGGGAATTTCAGAGATTGGGCAGCAGAAGCTATAGATGCCAATGTTGGAACCATGAAGCTTAAATGCCAATCTTTTAGATGGACTTCATTTTATTGTGTTGCCGTTTTAAACAGTTACAATCCAACTGTTGCACAGCTATAAAACATGCTACTCCAATTGTTAACCACTGCAACAATTGTTCGTTACAAGTGGTTTAAATGGCTGGAAATCTGAAAACCATTGCACATAAAAAAATGTGGAGCATTCGAAATCGAAAAAATTAGAGGTGACTAAGACTAGAGGTGGTTGTTTAAAATATAATTACAATGGAGGAGAGAACATGTAGGTTTTTTTTGCAATAAACTTACTTGTATTTAGGAAATCCAGAGATCAAAGATTTCCAGCAAACACACTGGGCGCAATATTCCCTGCCCGCTGACAGCAGGCATGATAGGTGGCGTGCATGGACAATATGGCACGATCGGTTTCACAATGGCAGGAAGGCAGGCCGTGATCGTCTGCTCAGCCCGCCGATGCCGGGACACATTTCCTGCCAATGGTCATCGGGGAACTGATTGTAATACATCAGCATATCAATAAAAGGCCATCCCACCAGGCTCTTGGACCCCGCAGAATCGTCCACCCACATCGGTGGGAAAGCATGTCAACATGTTTCACAACAGCACGCAGGCGATGTGCACTTGGCAGCCTTCACTTTGGGGGAATTGGAGGTGAGTGACCAGCATCGTTCTGCAGAGCTTGCTAGGGTTGCCTGTAGCTTTGCAGGCTTCAGGTGCGCTAGGGGGCTGGGATGAAGTGCCGCCCTGCCACAGAGGTGACTGTTGTTGGTGCGGCGGCGGGGGTGTCCGTGGGTAACTGCGTGCCCAGCCTTGGAGGCAACTGTTGTCAGGGGGTGCGGGGCAACTGCTGCCCTGGCATTGGATCCCGCGCACAAGAAATCGAGGGGAGGCAGGGTAGGTGAGGGAAGTGGCCATGCAGCAGGGACACCTGTATAAACTGACAATTCCTCTACAATGGAGACCGTTCAGGCGCAGACGCAGTGATATGATTAGGGTCGGGCTCCTAGCCTGCCCGCCCATGCATGCAAGACGGAGGCACCAAAGTGCCACCACGCGCTCCTGACCTTACCCCACCCACCCGAGCCCCACCCCCTGACCCCGGCACAGATTGCGAGTCCACGACCACTTTACTGGACAGCGCAGCAGTTGGGCTGCACACGTTGTACAATCTCCTCGACAACGCTGGCCATGTAGCAGTCACTGCTGAAGGCGCTCACAGCCCCTTCCAATCTTAGCATCCCAGTTAGGAGCTGTCTCCCCCATGTCGCAGGTTGACAGGGCAGCCATGCAGCGCACTCATCTCTGGCCATCCGAGGGGTGACCAGCACTCTTCGGGAAGAATTAAGGGCGGTCATACAGGGCCAGGAAAGGATGCTAAGTACAGCCATGATAACCACGTCTCTCTCTCTCTTTCAAGCTGCAGGAGGACCACATTAGGAACATAGAGCCTGGTGACCTAGCTGTATGCCTGAAGGCCTACAGAGACTTTAGAAGACAGAGGAGAGAGAAACTGAGGCACTTGGCTGTGCAAAGACAGGAGCAGCAACCTCAGGAAGAAGGAACAACAGGGGCCCCCGCACACGCTGCCCAAGAGCAACAGCAAGTCATGGCTGGTTGGCGCCTAGCAACACCCAGGGTCTATAGACACTGCCTGCCATTCCTGCAGGTGACCGAGAACCAGTGTCACCGATGACTGCGAATGTCTAGGGTCCTGGTGGCTCACATCTGCCACTTACTGCAGGGCTTGGTGCCAAGGGAACATGGGGGGCATCCACTGCCAGTGGCTGTGAAAGTGACCACGGCGCTCAATTTCTATGCCAGTGTCTCTTTTCAGGGCTCCGCAGGTGAGCTTTGTGGGATTTCACAATCCGCCACCCACAAATGCATCCGTGAGGTCACTGATGCCATCTTCTACATGGCACACAACTTTATGCATTTCGCCTGGGATCGGGACAGCCAGGATGCAAGGATCAGTGGATTCTCCTGGATCTCGAGATTCCCACAGGTGCAGGGTGCAATCGACTGCACTCATGTGGCGCTCAGGTCGCTGCACATGGTGGACTCCATCAACCGCAAGGGCTTCCATTCACTGAACATGCAGCTGGTACGTGACCACCAGAAATGCATCCTGAAGGTATATGCACGGTTTCCAGGGAGTGTGCACGACGCCTACATCCTGAGTCACTCGCAGATCCCTACAGTCTTCCAGGGTCCACAGAAGCCACAGGGATGGCTCCTCAGGGACAAGGGCTACCCGCAGAGGCCGTGGCTAATGACACCTGTGCGGCGGCCTCAGACTGCAGCAGAGCGACGCTATAATGAAGCTCATGCTGCAGCTCGCAACTTGGTGGAGCAGGATGCTGAAGATGCGGCTCCAGTGCCTGGACCGGTCTGGTGGAGCCCTGCAATACAGTCCGCAGAGGGTGTCATGCATCGTCATCGTCAGCTGCGCCCTTTACAACAAAGAACAAAGATACAAGGAAAAGTACAGCACAGGAACAGGCCCTCCAAGCCTGCGCCGATCATATTGCCAGTCAACTAAAACATTTTGCACTTCCGGGGCCCATATCCTTCCATTCCCATCCTATTCATGTATTTGTCAAGCTGCCTCTTAAACACCACTATTGTACCTGCTTCCACAACCTCCTCTGGCAGCGAATTCCAGACACTCACTACCCTCTGCGTAAAAAACTTGCCCCGCACATCTCCTCCAAAGTTTTCTCCTCTCACCTTAAATCTATGTCTCCTAGTAATTGACTCTTCCACCCTGGGAAAAAGCTTCTGACTATCTACTCTGTCCATGCCACTCATAATTTTGTAAACTTCTATCAAGTCGCCCCTCAATCTCCGTCGCTCTAGTGAGAACAATCCAAGTTTCTCCAACCTCTCCTCATAGCTAATAACCTCCAGACCAGGCAGCATCCTGGTAAACCTCCTCTGCACCCTCTCCAATGCCTCCATATCCTTCTGGTAATGTGGCGACCAGAATGCATGCAATATTCCAAGTGTGGCCTAACCAAGGTTCTATACAGCTGCAGCATGACTTCCCAGCTTTTATACTCAATACCCCTGCCAATGAAGGCAAGCATGCCATATGCCTTCCTGACTACCTTATCCACCTGCGTTGCCACTTTCAGTGACCTGTGGACCTGTACACCCAGATCTCTCTGCCCATCGATGCACTTAAGGGTTCTGCCATTTACTGTATGATTCCTGCCTGTATCAGACCTTCTAAAATGCATTACCTCTCATTTGTCTGGATTAAACTTCATCTGCCATTTCTCCGCCCAAGTCTCCAACCGATCTATATCCCGTTGTATCCTTTGACAATCCTCTTCACTATCTGCAACTCCTCCAACCTTAGTCTCGTCTGCAAACTTACTAATTAGCCCAGTTACATTTTCCTCCAAATCATTTATGTATACTACAAACAGCAAAGGTCCCAGCACTGATCCCTGCAGAACACCACTAGTCACAGCTCTTCATTCAGAAAAGCACCCTTCCACTGCTATCCTCTGTCTTTTATGACCAAGCTAATTCTGTATCCATCTTGCCAGCTCACCTCTGATTCTGTGCGACTTTACCTTCTGTACCAGTCTGCCATGAGGGACCTTGTCAAAGGCCTTACTGAAATCCATGTAGATAACATCCACTGCCCTTCCATCATTGATCATCTTTGTCACTTCCTCGAAAAACTCGATCAAGTTAGTGAGATACGACCTCCCCATCTCATAACCATGCTGCCTCTCACTAATACGCCCCTTTGCTTCCAAATTGTAGTGATTCCTGTCACGAAGAATCTTCTCCAATAATTTCCCTACGACGGACATAAGGCTCACCGGCCTGTAATTTCCTGGATTATCCTTGCTACCCTGCTTAAACAATGGAACAACATTGGCCATTCTCCAGTCCTCTGGGGCCTCACCCATAGCCAGTGAGGATACAAAGATTTCTGTCAATGCCCCAGCAATCTCCTCCCTTGCCTCCCTCAGTACTCTGGGGTAGATCCCATTTGGCCCTGGGGACTTACCCACCTTAATATTCTTCAAAATGGCCAGTAGGACTAAGAGGAAGAGCAGGCAGGGAGAAATTACTGAACACAGTGGGACTGGGGGTCTGAAATGCATTTGTTTCAATGCGAGAAGTATAATAACCTGGCACTCCAGCGGGGAGTTGAGCTGGCTGAGGAGGAGATGGAGGAGCTGGAGGTCTCCTCAGATGAGGAGGAGGCTGACGGGGATGAGGCTGAGGAGGTCCTCGGAGGCGACGATGATGGGGATGAGGCTCTCACACTGGCTAGACGAGGCAGGCATGCTCGGGAGCTGCTAGATTTGTGAAGGATGATGATGACATGCAGTGAGGTGACCCCATAGATTGCCACATCACATTTGTGAACATTTGACTCCAGTCTAGCTTATGGCAGCACAAATACCCTCTGAGAGAATGCTCCTGTCATGGAGAAGCCCTAATAGTCGCTCGATTACAGGAAGACGATGACGTCATGCATTGAGGACACTCCATAAATCTTCGCACAGCCTCTGAGAATGTCCGACTCCTATCTTGCCGAGGGCAGCTCGCTTGTGCTCTGTGATCATGGTCATATCATAGAGACGCAGCCATGAAACTTTAGAAGTTTTGATGCTTTGTCTGCCTTCGGCACTTGAGCCTTTCAGGAGCTGGAACACAGCGTCACTGGTCACAGATGCTGAAGAGATGGGGGCCAGCCCCTCCTTAAAGGTGCTGAGCCCACACAGAGAGAATGAGAGAACCCTGTGATGCCTGCCCACAACATTCTGGCAGCAATGACCGGCACTGCTGAGGTGCAGGCATTACTAATGTTTCCAGGCAGTGTGAGGCCAGACCATCATTTTGGTTTGAAGGTTGCACAAAGCACAGGGAATAGGCCCTGGACTGAGTCACCTGCCTTTATCTTGTGCAGAAAGGTTTCAAATCTTAGTGACACGAACACTGCTCATCAGAACAAGGCAAGGAGACATTCTTGGGAATTTATTTACAATAGTGAACAGAATGTACAAGTGATTAACACCCGTGCCCAGGATGTGTAACTAATTCTCCTTAACTTTCCTAATCCTGCGCTATGTCTTTTGCCCCATGCACATCCACAGTGGAGGTGGAGGCAGCCTGCTGACTGTGATGCCCTGTTTGTGATGGCCTTGGCTGGCGTCCTCTGGAGGGCCAAGACCCGGGTGGGGGGGGGGGGGGGGGGGGGTTGGCGCGTGGGAGGGGGTGGGTGGCACCCTCCTTGGCCTGTGGAGCTGGATCTGCTGAGGTCGCAGGAAGAGGGGATTCAGATGGGCCAGACACTCTCAGAGTCAGCTGGGTGGATGGCCCCGGAGTGTGCACCTGCTGATCCTCCTCCCTATGGGTGCCCATGGCCCCTGGCTGACTCTGTGAGTGGAAAGGATAGCTGCAGTGAGATTGAGCTGCCCCGCACCCCTCTCACATACACACTGTTGGAGGCCAACTATGGCATCAGCGATGGAGTTCAGCCTGCGCAGCAGTGCAGGAACGATGTCCTGGACCAAGGTCTCCATGGCAGCCATCCTACCAGTGTTGACCTTGGTGCATTGGCATGCCAGTGCTTTCACCACAGACTGAAGGCGAGAAGACTCCTCCGCCGTGCCTTGCAATCTGAGGAGTGCAGTGGACATCCCTTCCTGATGTTCCTGAGCTTGCCTTTGCGGCTCCAGCAACTGAGAGTCCAGAGGCTCGGACTCAGCAACATTCTGGCCACCAGCAGTCCTCAAAGTGCCGGAGAACAAGGAAGTCCCTGCCTCTACCTACTGTAGATCAGATAGTGCAATGTGTTCAGCAGATTGTGATCCCGAGGCTACTCTAAAGCTAGGTCCCACCAAGGTGTGTGTCTCTGCACTGGTGGAGGGTGTGGGTAAGTGATGTGACGGGACTTCAGATTCCTCTTCAGAGGTTTCTTCGGGGCTTGAGTTGAGGCCCTGGGTCATGGACTCCATCGGCTGTTTGGCAGATGTGCCTGCGGAAGCAAGAGGAGATAATTAGTGCATGGCAGTGGCCTGTGAAACAGGCACATCACTCACGGCATGGTTGTCTGATGGATGTTGTACTGCTGGACCCTCATTTGGTAGAGCAGCGCCGACCTCACCGTCAGCACAGAACTGGTCCAGGCCATCGCCAGCCAGCTGGATGGCTCTGTATTCAAAGTCTGTGAGGTTCTTAATTTCCAGCATTCTGCCACTGGTCTGCGACCCCTCTCTCTTGTTGTGAGCCAGCTTGTCCTGCATGGATAGAGATGGAGAAAGAGTAAGCAAGATGCCTACCAGGCCAGATGATAAGTATACCTGGCCTGTGTGGGTTTGAGTGGTCCCATGGATGGGATGAGGACAATGAAGTTATGTGTGAGAGAGTAAATGGTGATGTCCCTTGAACTGGCAGTGAGCGAGGGCCCTGTGGATGTGTGATGGTTTTTGAGTGTGCGAGCTAAGAGTGATGAGAAGAGTGACTTATCCTGGCGGAATGGAAGAGATCGTTCATCCTCTTGCGGCACCCGGTGACTGTCCTTTTCTGAAGGGCGTTGGTGCTGACCACTGTTGCCACCACCTCCCAAGCTGGATTGGTCACATTGCTGCCCATCCTGCGGCCAGGGCAAGGGTACAGGACATCCCAGGGGGCCTCCATGGCATCCAGCAGTCGCTTGAGGGACCCGTCATTGAAGCAGGGGGCTGCGGTCTTTTTTCCTTTGCTGGCCATGTCTTCTGTGCAGCAGTGGTGATCTGGAAGCAATGACCGCTGTGCTTGTGGCTGGATTTTAAACATGGCGACTGGTATGATGCGGCGGCAGGGTAATGACCGGCGGGCGAATGAGAGCCCACCCACCATGGAAACGGTGTGTTCCCCGGGAGTGCATAAATAATGAAGCGTGTTTGGGACGATATGGCGTGAAAGCCCGCCTTTGCAGCCGGCGGGTAAAATGTCGTTTTACCCGCCCGCTACCGCACTTAGTGCAAATCGGGGAAAATTCCGCCCATTAAGTACCTTATATTAACAGGACCTGACACCATAAGAATTTAAGTATGTAAGATAAATGGAACAAAGTAGTGTACAGGACTAGAAAAGACCGCTGGGGTTCATTTGGTAGATATTATACCCCACAATACTTGTCTTTACTTTCAACCAATTTTTCTCCAGGTACTTATCCAACTCCTTCTGAAATGTGTTTATCCCTCACTGCCTCCCACCAGTCATTTCATACATTCACCACCTCTGCCTGAAGTAAGTAAATCTAAACTACCTTTCTCCCTCCTTATTCTAAGTTTTCTCTCTTGTACAACCTATAATTATGTTAAACATAAGAGGGCAGATCTTTCTTGTCCCTTCACCCGGGGAATGCTCAAGTCCCAGGTGCAACAAAGAGGAAAAAGAATGGGGAACCCATGTCTTGGGAAATATCAAATAAAAAGCAAAACCAGTCACATATTTTGAAAATCAGCAAACACTGATATTGTGCATGCATTTAAAAATATAATTACAGGTTGCATGCGCTCTAACTTTAAATGTGTCTTAATTTGCTCATTTTATTATCTATGGATGTGTATAGAAAAATAACTCCAGGACTCAAGAATTTGTACACAAAAACATGTTGGTTTTTTTTACACATAGAATCGGAATTTGAATGCAAAGCAATAAACCCCAAATAGATCAATGATCACAAATTTCAAAGCCATTTCAAATATCATTAAGAATCCATTTAACTATTTTTACATCCATTATTGAGATGCATAAACACACACTTAAAAGTTAGTTTTAAAAAAAGCTAAACTGGAAACTGAATTAAATGAAGTCCATACCATGGCTGAAGACAGGATGCTTTGTGTAATGCTCCTGTATCCTGTCGAAGGAAGCTTGACCTTGTTTCCTTTAACGAGAACAGCCCAACACCAACATTGAACTGTATCTTGTTCACTTCAGGGATAGTTATTTTGATGCCCTATTGTCGACCATTGTTGTAATTTTAAATTTTTGTATGTTTATGTAGCCATTCCTGTTTTGCTTGGCGCCCCAGTTTCTCCTGTCCTATATTTTGCCCTGGTTCATCTCGTTGATGAGGTAAACTCTTCAGGTGATCAAAGGTCAGCTGCTGCAACAATCATAGATTTTCTTCTTATTAAAGGATATCTAAATAAGGACAATTCATAGGACAAGACTGGAGTTAATCCAAGGTTCACAGTGCAAAAAAACATCTGTATAATGAATTACTTGAAAATTATGAATGCTTAACCTCAGTGTTTTAAGGGTTGTTTAAAAATCACTATTTTTTAATTCATAAATTTCCTTGTAGTAGTGTTTGCATCAAAGTCAATGCAATTTTTTTTTTGTTTTTGTTCGTTCAGTTTTCCTTCCTCTGACTTGATAATTTATGCTGGACTTTGATGTCATTGCTATGTTTTCGTCAGTTTGCTGTATATCTTATTTATCTCAGAGCAATGCAGAGATGACTCTAGCTGTAAATCCACACAATTTATCTACAGAACTTTAAAACATCTCAGAGCTTACAGGATTTCAACAGACATACACATGTGCCTGAATTTTTAGTGTGGCACTGGAGCATGATCAGCGGGCCTAGAAACAGATGTGAAATCCGCTTCCGCCCATGATCGGCTCCTGACCTCGGTTTCACGCTGGCTGGCCACTTAAGTGCTGGTCAGTGTGAAATGTGCGTGGATACAGGCTCAGCATTGCTGGCGGGGGTGGGAAGAGAGTGGGTGTCGCAACCAATGAGGGTGCGGGTGGGGGGTTTAAAAGTTGCTAGGGAGCCCCCTGAAGGCTGACAATATGCATTCAGGAGCCTCAGGGAACTGTATTGACATTCTGTGGGTTTCACTGTATCAGGAAGGCATTCTGGTGTTACTGTCAGCATTATGGCATCTGGAACTATAGCCCATGACAGGTGGGATGGAAATGCCCATAGCTAGTCTGCTCCCCCCTCTCCAGATGATTGCCTGAGGGTTCTTCCGAAGACAGCAAGTGCCCGCCATGAGATTTTGCTGCCACGGGCACTCACCATGAGAGGAGGCCCCCTCACCTAACCAAGAAGGCCTGGGTGGAGGTGGCAGCCCAGGTGAGTGGGCATGATGTTGTTTGTTGGACAGGGATCCAGTGCAGAAAAAGGCTCAATGACCTTCTGCACTCTGCCAGGGTGAGTACTGACTCCATTTGGAAATGTGGATAGATGTATTTGTGAGTGGCAGGACTTGTTGATGCTCACAGGTATGAAATGCAGAGCTTAAAATGGCACATATCCCTGTGCCTTGAAAGACTAAATAATTAGATTGGATAGCAGGCATGTGTGTAAGGGTGAGTGGGGCAATGTGATGGGCACCTAAAGCTGTGTCTCTAGCGGGGAGGCTGGTATGTTCTGGCATGTAGAGGAGGAGCTCATTAAAGCACTTACGACCTTACAGGAGAACAGGAGTCATAACGCGCAGGAGTGAGGGTGAAGATGCGGGGGTGTGCCAAACCTCTTTATTTTAGCTCCGGTGGAGGAGGAAGCTCTGGAGATGGCATGTGAGCATGGAGCCAGGTCCACTAGTCACGGAGAGGCAGGGGTCTCGGAGGAAGGTAAGAGTCCAGATGATAGCAGAGAGGCTAGGGGATGGTACAAGAGATGTAAGGCACTGGCTGTTAGACTGAGATGTGTAAACCAATTGTCCCCATTGCTTGTCCATTCATAATGCCTTTCTGAGGCATATGTCCATTGTGAGAAGCAACCCGAGTGCATGCACTGTGACTTCTTAATGATGTTTGCAACTGACATTCTCTCTTCCTCCCTCGGATGGCCCATCCTCAATCTGCCACAGAGACCCCAAGGACCCTGCTTTGACCCCCAAGGAGCAGCAGATGCCAGGTGCACCCGCGTCACATCCTCCCCTCTGCACCAAGCACCAGTGCAGATACAGGCACGTCAGTCAGTGTTAGTGTGTCAGATCAGATGGTAGTGCACAGTGGTGAAGGCACATCACACTTGCCTGAGGAGCTGGTGGAGGCAGAAGGTGCCCAGGGTGCCGGCAGCTGGAGGATCCTGGAGACCAGGACGATGCTGAGCCTGAGGCATATGATGAACCCCTGGAGTTGTCCATCAGGCGACAGATGCTGGATGTCCAGCAGGATGCATGGGAAGATCTGGCAGAGATTACTGTCTGAAACAAATTTAGATTTTCAGAAGGCATTGGAACTCGCTCTGGCAATGGAAGGCACAGTGCGAGACTTGAAAGCAATATAGGGAGTGCAAAATGGCACCATCCTCCATGTTGGGCAGGGAGCCTCAGCCAAAAAGAGCACGAAAGTGCAGAGCTTTACTCAGAAGTGGGAAGCAGCCACCACTCGCAGACAAATTAAAAGAGATAACTTAATCAAAAACATGGCATAATAGTAACAGAGGTGGAAGCAGACAGCCTTGTAATGAATCAGTTTAAAAAGATCAAATGTTTTTTTTCTGTCATTGAAATGGACACCTCAGGAAGCATTGTAAAGATAGAATCAGGCAGACTTTCAGGCAAAAGCAAAAACTCAATGGCCAGGGTTCTCCCATTGGCGAGCGGGGGGCGGGGTCCGCTTGCCGATGTGTAAAATAACGTGCGGTGCCGTTGGGCAGAACTTCCAACGTCACCACGCCCCATTTAAATTTTCCGGTAGGTGGGAGCACAGCAAAATCAGCTATGCGTCCACCGACCTGTCAATGGCCAACAGGCCATTGACAGAGTCAATTAACTAATTAATGGACCTGCTTGTCCGACCTTAAGGTTGGTCGGCAGGCCAGGAGCCTCAGTGGGAATTAGAAAAAGCATGAAATCTCATCCACGGGTGGGATGAGGTTTCATATATGTTTTTAAAAATTATGGACATGCCCCAACTCATGTGACAGTGTCACATGAGGGGACATGTCAGGGAATTTTTTTTCTCTATTTTTAATACTTTTTAATGTACAGCCGATCTCCCTGAGGCATCACTTAGCTTCAGGGGTATGAATGTGCTCTTTCGTGTGCATGCGAGAAACAGCGCACTCTCAGGTGAGGGATCCCCCCACCCCCACCCACACAGGGAGCGCATGGTGCTTCTGTGCAGACATCACGCTGGGTGGGCCTTAATTGTCCCACCCACGTAAAATGGCGGCGCGCTCCCAATCGGGGGCGCCAATCAGAGGCGTGCAGTTCCCCCTGATGGGGGGAAAATTCTGCCCAATGAGATTAAAAGCATTGAAAAGCCTGAAGAAATAGATTCTGATATTTATTCGTTATATAATTTAAAGGTAGGAAGAACAGAGCCTATCTATGGGCAGAATTTTGCCGTCGACGAGCAGGGGGCGGGGCCCGCTCACCGATGCGTAAAATGACACGGGATGATGTCAGGAGGAACCCCCGATGTCATCCCAGTCCATTTAAATATTCAGGAAGGCGGGCCTGCAGTAAAATCAGCTGTCCGCCCGCCGACCTGTCAATGGCCAATTGAGGCCATTGACAGATCAATTAAAGTACTTAATGGACCTGCCCATCCAAACTTAAGGTTGATGGGCAGGCCAGGAGCTCTGGCGGGCAATAGAAAAGCATGAAACCTCATCCACCAACGGGATGAGGTTTCATGCAGTGTTTTAAAAAGTTTAATAAAGTTTTACTGTAATTTATGGACATTGTCAGATGAGGGGGACAAGTTAGGGATTTCTTTTTTTTACTATTTTTAATCTTTTTAAAAGTGTAAGCGATCTCCCTAAGGCAGCACTTAGCCTCAGGGAGATGTGCGCTCTTTCGTGCGCATGCGTGAAAGAGAGCACTCTCGCTTTTGGGGAATCCCCCCCTCCCGCACAGGAAGCGCATAGTGCTTCCCGCCGGACGTCACACTGGACAGGCCTTAATTGGCCTGTCCACGTAAAATGGCGGCAGGGCCCACTTCTCCGGCGGGGATCGGCTCCCTGCCTGCCAGAGATTGGGTTGGGCCCGCCTGCCCGACTGGCAGAAAATGTCTGCCCTATGTAACCATGAGAGCAAATGAGGGGCCTATCAGAATGGAGGAGGATACTGGAGTAGCCGCTACAGTGGTAGGTAAGCATACTTTTAAATACCTGAATCATGTGGAACGTAAACTAAATTTGGAAAAAACTGATGCCAAATTGAAAACTTACACGGGAGAACACATACAAATCATGGCCGTATGTAAAATCACAGTACATCATGGAGCTCAAACAGTGACATTACCCTTGGTGGTGGTAGCAGGCGAGGGACCTCATCTCCTTGGACAAAACTGGCTGAAAGAAATTAAATTGGAATGGACTGAAATCTTCCAACTGAGAACTAATGAGCTATCAGAGCTACTACAAAAATATGCCTCAGTTTTCAAGGACAAACTTGGAAAGATTGAGGGGCTACAGCCAAAGTTCATGTAGATCCAGAGGCAACACCAAGATTCATGAAGGCAGGACCAGTACCTTATGCAATGCTGGGATAAGGTAGACACCGAACTGGACTGATTAGAAAAACTGGGAGTGATACAACCAGTACAGTTTTCAGAGTGGGCAGTACCAATTGTACCTGTTTTCAAACCTGACCGAAGCATTCGGATATTTGGGCACTACAAATTAACAGTCAATGAAGTGGCTAAGTTGGACAGACAACCCATGCCAAAAATTGAAGACTTGTATGCTAAACTGGTAGGTGGAACTGCCTACACAAAGCTTGATATAAGTCATGCTTATCAACAATTGGAATTAGAGAAGGCCCCCCAGAGGTTTGTCACCATTAACAAATACAAGGGATTGTATCAATACACCCATTTACCCTTTGGCGTATCTTCAGCATGCGCCATATTCCGAAGTTTACTACAAGAACTGCTCCACGTTGTAGTTTACTTGGATGATGTTCTCATGACAGGATTCACTGAAAAGGAACATTTGATGAATTTGGAAGAAGTTTTGAATCGTTTTTCACAGGTTGGAGTGCGGTTGAAAAAAGAATGCACATTCCAAGCGAAAGAGGTAACTTACCTCGGTCACAAGGTAGATTCACAAGGCTGACATCCAGTATAGAAAAAGTGGAAGCCATTAGAGAAGCTCTCTTGCCAAAGAATACATCCAAACTGAAACCACGCTTGGGGATGATCAATTACTATGGACGCTTCTTGCCTAATTTGTCAACCGAATTGGCACCGCTATATTACTTGCTCAAGAAAAACCAGCGATGGTCTTGGCAAACACTACAGGAAGGAGCTTTCACAAAAGTGAAACAGTTGTTGCAATCATCTACACTTCTAATATATTTTGACCCAAAAAAAGAGTTGACATTAATGTATGAAGCATCTCCCTATGGAGCTGGAGCAGTGCTTTCCCACCAAATGTATGATAGATCAGAATGATCTATAGGATATGTATTGAGAAAACTCAATGCAGCAGAAAAAGGGGTACTCTCAAAAAATAAGGCCAGTCAATCATTTTTGGTATTAAGAAGTTTCACCAATATGTACACGGTTGTCATTTTACTATCAAATCGGGCCACAAGCCATTATTGGAATTGTTCAGCAAAGACAAGGCTATACCACCCATTGCCTCAACAAAAGTACAAAGATAGGCGTTGATCTTGCCAGCATATAAGTGTACTTTCATTCATAGACCCGGAAGTCAAATTGCAAATGCAAATGCACTCAGTCGTTTGCCCATGCAAGTAAAAGATGAGGATGTTCCAGTTCCTCAAGAATTTGTTTTATTATTGAATTCCCTGGACTCATCACTGACGTGTGCTAGACAGATTGGACAAATTGAGACCCAGTCTTATCCAAAGTGTGAGAACAAATTCTTCATGGTTAGCCACAAGAACAAGAATCTTATGAATTGAAACTGTATTTCCAGAGAAGATACAAAATAACCAGCCAGGGAGGTATCTTATTGTGGGGAGCTTGAGTGATTGTTCCTCCAAAAGGACAAAAGCCATTATTATCTGAACTTCACAGTGCACATCCCTGAGTTTCCAGAATGAAGGCAATAGCACACAGCTATCTATGGTGGCCTGGGATGGATGGGGAAATAGAAAACTCAGTGAGAAGTTGTATGCAGTGTCAGCAAATACAAATATTACCTTCAAGAGCTCCGTTACACACCTGGGAGTGGCCAGGAAGGCCATGGGTGCGAGCGCACATCGACTATGTGGGACCTTTTATGGGAGCAATGTTTCTAATTATCGTTGACGCTCATTCAAAATGGATGGACATATATGAGATGAAGTCGCCAACATCTTCTGCTACAATAGACAACCTACAACAAAGTTTCACAATCGACGGACTACCTGAAGTGGTCGTATCAGACAATGGAACAGTATTTACGAACGCTGAATTTCACCAATTTATTAGCCTCAACCGTATTACTCAGTTGAAAATTTCACCATACCACCCTTCTTCAAATGGACTGGCCAAGAGAGCAGTTCAGATGTTCAAATCTGGTATGAAGAAATTGCCTGGAGATTCTATAGCCACTAAATTAGCTCGTTTTCTTTTCCATTATAAAACCACCCCTCATACGACAACAGGTGTCACACCTACGGAATTGTTGATGAAGCACCGACTCCGAATGAGATTGAGCCTAATTATGCCAGACTTTGGGGGGGGAGGTGGAAAGGAGTCAGTGAAATCAGAAAATTGGACATGACTGGCACAGTCGTGACAAGGTGTTTAATGTAGGAGAGAAAGTGTATGTGAAGAATTTTAGAGAAGGACTAACACGGTCGTTTGGTGAAATAAATGCAGTAACGGGACCTCTTTCCAACCACATGAAAGTGGAAGATTGAGTCATACAAAGACATGTGGATCATATAAGAAGAGGAGAAACAAAACACCCAGAAATGATTCCACCTGTATTCGTGGCTGAATAAACGTCTCCTGTTGAAAGAACTCAACCAAGTACAGATGTGTCTGAAGGGCCGACTGCACCTGAAACAGTTGGAGAAACAGATTTACAGTTACCTACTGAAGAACCAGATGCTCAGACAACTACAGTGAAGGAGGTTCCGGATAAAACATCGGAAGCTGTCGAGCTGAAACGTTCTACGTGCATAAGGAAACCTCCCAGAAAGACTGACTTTGTAAATTATTTACCTGTGTGAATAATTTGATATTTTGGAAAAAAATTGTAAAATGTATTTCTGAGTAAAGGGGGAGGGATGTAGTAATCTTATGTGTAATATACCTTTAAGACAAATGTTGTAATGTAAGATCACATGATCTTGGTACCCAATAGCAGAGTAGCGCGGGCTACCTCTGTAGTCAGTAGTCTTGAATTAGAGTCTGAAGATTAAAGACAGAGTTTTGAGTTGTATGCATACAAATGTACCTGCTGAGTTTCTTTTGTAAATAAACAGAATGTGTTTCTTCTAAGAAAGGTCTACTGATCTTCTCTGTCTTGGTACCAACTCAGTCACCCTGAAACATGCGTGCAACCTTTAGCCCCAACAAACCAGGGCACTGGGTCCAACAAGTAGGTTAACTGTATGTATTTATTAACTACAAGAACTATGTACATATATACAGTAAAGGGCCCAAGCTGGGTGCAGTCTCCATGTTTGCTTGTGCACACGGCTCTGTCCAACCCTAGAATGACCCCTATGTGTAAATCATGTGTTCTTTTACTTCCCTGTGTGGGTGATATTGTTTGTGCCAGGTCCTTATACTACACATTCCCCCAAGTCTTTATCCAATGTATTTCAAGTTATTCTAGTTTACCCAATGTAACATCATTATTAATATCCCATCTCCCACTTCAAGGCTCTGAGTTCATAGGTTCAAGCAATCTGGAGGCCTTATAACCCTTCCATATTTTATTTGCACTACTGTTGGAGGAGTGGTAAGCTCTGCCGCTACAGGTAAACTCTATTGATTTTGAGGTTCTTCTGGCACCTTGGTATCTTTCATCCTTTTTTTCCATTCCTTGGCATCAGTTTCTCTATGGAGTATGTGTCAGTTCCTTGATCATTTAAAAATGTCTTCTTACTCCTTCAGGCCATATTAACCATTTCATGTCACGCTGTTTGCCAGGTAGCTGAGCAAGTCTGAGACCTGTTCTTTAGTGCAGCTTCATCATGAACTCTTGAATATCAGTTGCTTCACAATTTCCCTATCTATTAGATGTGGTCTTCAGTGATATTTGTTTTCCAAATTTTCCATCAGGGCAGTGTTCCTTCCATCATATGTCACTTCATCATATTTGGTGGTAATCTCCCTGACCTCTCCCACAAATCCTTCTTTTGCATTTGTGGAAGGTTTATCAGGTCCATAGGGATTTTATGCTATTTGTTTTTGCTAATGAACTTCATCATCTGGGATTTCACTGCCTTTAAGAGGATGTACCATTTGACCATTCTCCCTTTCAGATAATCTTCTCATAAGATCAAAGGGGATCTCTGTCTGAAGATCTTTGCTTATCTCCCTCTTGTTATGACCGATGCAGTTGGCAAAGCTGAGTTATTTAAAAATCCCAGGAGGAAACTTTAAACAACTGTTTTAACCTATATGTGTTATGTTTGAGATGCAACTCTAAATTCAGGAATCAGACCACCAGTTCTCGAGGTTTTACATTAAACTAAATGAAACATTTTATTAATTTACACAGGTTAAAATATATACACATGGCTACAAATTACTACTATCATAACTTATAACAAATTCCCAAACTAACATCTACTAAGGCAACAGCAACCCATAGACTTAACCAGACACCAGACAAAGCATTTTCGCCTTACAAATTCAAAATGAGGTTCCGTTCACTTTGGTTCCATGCAGACACAGTGATAGGCTTACTGACTTTGATCTCACATTGCCTCTGCTCTACACACACAACACTGCTGAAGTTATACCTACCACCACCCATTGAATATAAATTCTCATTGTATCACCAGACTCTTCTAACAATAAAACCCCTTTCATAGTACCAATTTTATTAGTAATATAAACATATTGCTTGGTAGTTGCTAGATGGGTGTCCGTTTTCACCCCCTTCTTGAATGCTCTATTCAAAAAAATGCAACTGCATGCTATCTCTCTTACATATCAAAACTAGCACACATCAAAGCACCCAGACTAGCTGGCTTTAATCCAATTAAGACAAATCCACAGACTAAACCTCTATTTTAAAAGAAAAATATTTTATACATTAATAACTTCATCACACTCTGTACTGTTCCAATGTCTCAGGTGGTAGCCATATTAACAAATTCAGTTCTCTTAACAAGTTCATAGGCAAAGACACAAATATCTCCAAGAGAAAGCTGTCACCTTATTTATCTCATCTACACTTTTCTTTCACTACAACATACATCAATACCAAATTTATATATTCCATTGAACTGCACCCTAGGTGAGTTATTCCAATTTCCATTTGGTGTTGTGTCATTTTTCTCGAACTCCATCTCCTACCCTCAATCGTTTCCTCATGCTGTTTTACACATGCAATAGTTACCATCTTATCTTGTTCATGAGCCTTGGAGAAACTTTACAGTGCAATAAAATGTTTTCATAGTATCTTTAAAACAGAAATTAAACATTTCCACTTGATTTCAGGCATTGTTTTTTTTTAAATTGCTTGTTTGTTCTTTCCCTCAAACATTTTATTTTCTCAAAAGGAACCCACTAGATTGTGCCTGTCATTTTTGTCTGGCATTTCAAAATTATCCCAAGTTCAAACAGCAGTGTTGTTGGGCTGTGACAGGTTTTGTTAATGTTCAATTTATTTCTTCCAAAAACAAACTTATTTTTGATACTGAGAAACCATTTTGACTGTTTTTCCATTAGCTTTTTTTGGAAAATTATCATTTGTTAAATGTCAGGTAAATTTTTCTTTCACTGCTTGACATAGCAACTCCTGTCATGTCATTTATCAATTTCAATTTCAGAACCAATTATGCCAAAGCTTGGCAGTTTTAAATGGTGGTTTTGCATCAGAGACAAAAGCGTTTGCAGTTAGTTTAGATATGATTTCCATATCTCCCACGCTCATACACTTGACTCGAAAGATCACAAATGGTAACAAATGGCTCAGGCCAAGTCATGGAAAGGCAAAGCCTTTGTTATGTGCTTTAATTTTCAAAAATACTGGGTTCATTTGGGGCTGGGAACCATCATCACCTGTTTTAAAAAAAAACACAAAGGCCAGAATTTTACCTTTGGCCTGCAGACGCGCACCCGACATGGCAGGACAAAAAATGCTGTGTGATGACTTCGGGCTTGCGTCCCGATGTCACCGCGCACCATTGTGATATTTCAGAGGCGTGCCCGCCATTAATTAACTGGCCAGTTAAGGCACTTCCGGCACCAATTGTCTGTGATTTTACGCAGCCCGTGCAATTTTCAGGGCGTCGCATGGGTGCTAAGGGCAGGTGGGTAGGCCAGATTTTCAAAAACCTCATCCACAGGCTGGGTAAGAGGGGTGAGTGGGCTCACTAATGCGAGTTGTTTGTACTTTAGCTTATAAATTGCTGCTGCTTGCTTGTGTGAACAGGACATCTTCATTTCACTTCAGAGCTGCTTTGCCAGAAATAAGAGGCTTCAGTTCAGGACTCTGGAGATGTCATACCACTTGGGGCCTTCCAGGTATCTGACAGCCTTCCCTCGCCCTGGGAATGGGATTGTGATCTCCACTGGGGGCACCTCCTCTGAGGAGGAAGAGAGGACCAGAAGTGTCCCTCTTCACCCTCCAGGCGAGCGACCTGTGGGAGGACAGGTGCAGGAACAAGGGGCGCAGGGCCAACGGGAAATCCAAGACGGAAGGGGCCATAGAAGACGCCACTGTCCTGCTGCCAGGGTTTACAGGCGGCGAAGCAGCCACCTCAATATGTCTGAGATGCAATGCCGAAGGAGGCTCCTCCTCTCAAGGGAGACAGTGACCTCCATCTGCCAGATGATTGGCCCTGAGATCCGCTCCAACTGTGTGGGTGGGCAACCCATGCCAGTGGTGCTGAAGGTCACAGTGGCCCTCAACTTCTATGCCTCCGGCTCTTTCCAGGGGTCGGTGGGTGATCTTTGTGGAGTCTCCCAATCAGCTGTCCACACTTGTGTCAAGCTGGTGATGGACGCTCTGCTCAGGTGTGCATTGACTTTCATTCACTACCACTCGGATGAGGCCAGCCAGACAGAGCGAGCCAGAGGCTTTGCAGCAATTGCTGGCTTTCCCCGTGTCCAGGGTGCCGTCGACTGCACACATGTGGCCATCAAGGCGCCAGCAGGTGAGCCCGGTGCCTTTGTCAACAGGAAGGGCTTCCACTCCATGAACGTGCAGATAGTGTGTGACCACAGGATGCAGATTTTGCAAGTCCGTGCAAGGTACCCAGGCAGCTCCCATGACGCCGACATCCTGAGACACTCCTTGGTGCCAAGGCGCTTCAGTGCTCCAGCCCGGCTGGATGGATGGCTGCTGGGTGACAAGGACTATCACCTCAAAAGGTGGCTCACGACGCCTCTCCGCCATCCAAGAACAGAGGCCAAGCAGCATTACAACAGGAGCCACACCTCCACAAGGGCTGTGATAGAGGGAAACATTGGTCTTCTCAAGATGCGCTTCCGATGCCTGGACCATTCAGGGGGCGCACTGTAATACCCCCCAGATTGTGTGTCATTGATAGCAGTTGTATGCTGCGCTCTCCACAATCTGGCGCTGGAAAGGGGGGACGCAGTGGAGGAAGAAGATGTTGACGCAGCTGCTCTGGCAACAGATGAGTCCAGTAGTGAGTCCGAGGATGAGCACGATCAGGGGAACGCGGAGAAGACCTGGGCAACCTCCAGGGAGCCAGGGACACCCGGGAGGCTTTGATCCAATGCTCCTTCAGCTAGCCCACCAAATAAGAACCACCACCACATGCCAGGGCTGCAGGCTCCATACTCGATACCTGAGAGGAACATTTGCTTGGTGAACAACATGCGCTATGTGCCATTTCAATAAAGTTCAATGACAAACAAGTCATCATAACATCATGGGTTACCCTTCACCTGCAGAACTAATGAAGCACCCAGAGGCTTGTTGAACACAAACACATTTAATGCTGTGGTGCCTGGCATACATCAAACAAATTAAATTGATAGGTGTTGTCTATCACACCAAATAACATTTAACATAAAAGTGGGGGGAAAAAATATCACCAGTGATAAGCCCGTATTTTGCTTAAGGTGCTTTAAGTTTTTGGGTGCTACGTCTAGGTGCTCTGGCATTGGAGACAACCTGCTCACCCTGATGTCCTATTTGCCTTGATGACCTTGGCGGGCGTCCTCTGGCTCGAGGAGCCTGTGCTGGCCCCGCCTGGGAGGGACGGCCAGTGGCACGGCTGGCATCTACCCAGTCGCTGCAGCCTCATCAAATGCCACGGTCACTGGCAGAGGGTGGAGGAGCTGTTGGCATCATCTAGAGCACTCTGAGAGGAGCCCACATGATGACAAGCAGCTTGTGCGCCAACGTGATGTCACTTCGGACCTCCCTGCTCACCATTGATGGATGGGCATCTAGCTGGGACACTGGGTGCCCAATCCATCTCCCACACTGACCCTGACCAGCTGAGGTCATTGCCGCTGTGAGGGCTACAGGTCCAAGCGCATCCCCAGGAACCCCTGTTTCAGCTCCCAGAGGAGCCTCTTCATGAGAGTCGCCGCTCTCTCCATGGAGGAGGCAGTGCGCTCGGTCATGAGGGTCATTGCATTGCTCATGCTCCACATGGACTCCTCCATCACGGAGACCATGGCACGCATTCCCTCATGTATTTCCGCCAGATCCTCCCACACACCCTGCTGGACTTCCAGCATCTGCTGCCTCAGCAGCGACTCCAGAGGCTCATCATCAGCCACTGACTGAGCATGTTCCTGGTCCACAGCATTCCTCTGACTGCTGGTGTCCTGGACATTCTCTGCCTCCACCTGCACCTCAAGCGAGTGTGAAGTGCCCTCACCGATGTGCACGGAGATACTATCTGCTGATCTACTGCCCACCGCTGGTATCTGCGCGGGTGCCTGCTTGGCTGAGAGGGTGTGACGCAGGTGCGTTGTGATGGTTGCTGTTCTCTGGGGTCAGTGGTGGGCATTCAGGCTCCTCACCCCGATGGGCTGCTGGTGAGCCTGAAAGGAAGAACAAGGACATGTCATTAGTTGAAGTCATTACACTCTCACTGTGCATGCCTGGCACTTGGATCAGGGAGCCCTCGTCTTTCCGTTATCAATGGAGATTCCATATTCGAGGCTCACATTAATATAGAGATAACAGTGGAATGGCTGCTATTACAGACATTCTGACCCCAGTGCACTGCACTGTTACCTCCCTGTGGCACCCCAACCTCACCACGGCCGGTTGACCTAGGTGCATGGCACCTCTCTAGCTCCAGGGCCTCCTGCTCATATCAAGTGAGGACGAGTAAATGGGGAGGTCCCCCACCAGTCTGAAACCTCTCTGCATTGTTATGGGATGTCTTCTCCTGAAAGGAGAGAGGAGCATTGATTAGTCCACCCTGTGCCTGCAGCGCCATTGCAGCCTGGCCAACCCCAAGTGAGGAACATCTCGCAGGGCTCAGCCTATTCATGAACCTGGAGCCGCAAGACACTCATTCCAAGCAGCCAGGGCTCACCCCCTCGCCCAGATGCTGCCTCATTGACATTTGCCACTCGTACTCGAAGACCTTTGAGGTCCAAGGGGTGGGGGAGGGGGCAGCTCCTAACTGCTGTGTTAAGTGACCCATGCCAACAAGGTACTCACCCTTCCCGATCGCAGGAAATCATTGAACCGCTTACGGCACTGCACCCATGTGCGCCTCACCACATCATGGGGGCTCACCCTGGATGCCACCTCCTCCCGGGCATGTTTGGTGAGGTGGGAGGGGGCAGGCCTCCTCCTGTCCCTGGGGACAAGGATCTCTCTTTGTGCTGCCACCTCCCCCAGGAGGGCAGCGAGACACTCATCAGAAAAACACGGGGCCGACTGTCCCGCTGACCTGCCCTCCCACCTGCCGTGTTCACCAGTAACCAGCTCCAAGACGAGGTGCTTGTGCTTCACTGGCAGCCTTTGCATGGCTTCCGCGCCCGCTTTTCAATCGGGTCGTCATTGGACCCAGCGGGCAGTGAGCTCCCGCCCCTGCCCCCACCCCCACCCCCACCCCCACCCCCACCCCCACCCCCGCCCGTCCTTTCTCCCTGCTGCCACTGTCGCGTCTTATGCTGGGCAGGCCTTAATTGGCCCGCCCGCGTAAAATGGCAGTGCGGAGCCGATGGTGGGCAGCGGTCAAGTCCCCGACCACCCCCACCCGCTCCTGCTGAGCCCACCCGCCGACTGTAAAGTTCTGGCCAAACAATCCATTGTCGTTTTGGCCAAGATCCCAATGGTTTAATATGTCCAATCATATCTGTAAATCTATATCTAAAATCTAATAATGACCAATATGCATTTAGTAATCCGAAGGTTGTGTGATGAATTTAAAAAAGCAGTTGTCAACTGAAGGAGTTAACTCTGCTGCTGGCTGGGAAGGGGAGTGATGAGGGGACGGAGAATACTAGGCATTCAACTATGTCACTTTGTGTAATCTTTTTAAAAACTTTTCCAGTCAAAAACCAAATTCCGTTTTAGACTTGCTTTATTAAATTTTTTTGTTAGCTTTTTTTCAACTTCCCCCAAATCTTAGATTAAATTCCAATTCTTTCTAAACCTTTTAGTGTTGTGTAAGATGCTTCTCCCCCATTTTTAAAATATATACTAGGACTTTAAGACCAAAAGAGTTAAAGAGAGACACCAACTTCTTACAGAATACAACATCCTTACAGACTAACTTTAGAAAAGGAACAGAATATTTCGCATAATTTTTCTTTATCCTCTCTTTCCTTTAAAACAATTTAAGTTCCGATATTTATTACTTAACCAAATTTGAAAAAAGTAGGCAGCAAAACATATCATTAATTTGAATGTTAGCAGTTCTTCTTTAGCTTGCTCTGATACTAATGTTTTTGAGAAGTTCAAACTAGATTTTTAAAAAATTCATTCACGGGGTGTGGGCTTCGCTAGCTGGGTCAGTATTTATTGCCCATCCCTACTTGCCCTTGAGAAGGTGGTGCTGAGCTGCCTTCTTGAACCGCAGCAGTCCATTTGGTGTGGGTACATCCACAATGGTGTTAGGAAGGGAGTTCCAGGATTTTGACCCAGCGATAGCGAAGGAACGACGATGTATTTCCAAATCAGGATGGTGAATGGCTTAGAGGGGAACTTCTAGGTGGTGGCGTTCCCATCTATCTGTTGCCCTTGCCCTTTTGGATGGTAGTTGTCGTGGGTTTGGAAGATGCTGTCGAAGGAGCCTTGGTGAATTCCTGCAGTGCGTCGTGTAGATGGTACACACTGCTGCTACTGTGTATCAGTGCAAGAGGGAGTGAATGTTTGTGGATGCGGTGCCAATCAAGTGGGCTGCTTTGTTCTGGATTGTGACAAGCTTCTTGCGTGTTGTGAGAGCTGTACTCATCCAGGCAAATGGGGAGTATTCCATCACACTCTGACTTGTGCCTTGTAGATCGGTGTAGGGGGTGATGGTTGGATTCTCTCTTGTTGGAAATGGTCATTGCCTGACACTTGTATGATGCAAATGTTATTTGCCACTTGGATAGTGTCCCGGTCTTACTGCATTTGGACATGGGCTGCTTCAGTATCTGAAGAGTCATGAATGGTGCTGAACATTGTGCAATCACCAGCGAGCATCCCCACTTCTGACCTTATGATGGAAGGAAGGTCATTGCTGAAGCAGCTGAAGATGTTTGGGCCAGGGACACTACCATGAGGAACTCTTGCAGTGATGTCCTGGAGCTAAGATGACTGACCTCCAACAACCACAACCATCTTCCTTTGTCTGATAGCTAGGTCTGACTCCAACCAGCGGAGAGTTTTCCTCCTGATTCCCATTGACTCCAGTTTTGCTAGGGCTCCTTGATGCCACAGTCGGTCAAATGCTGTCTTCATGCCAAACTTCTTCCACTGTCAAACCTCTCCAAAACTTCAGACTTATCTTTACATTTTGTGAACAAATTGTTTGCGTTATTAAATTTTTTTTGTAACACAGAAGCTCACAGCATTTTAAATTAATGCAAATTGTTTATAAACTTTTTAGTTTCCTCTTCAAACTGAATTTTTTGAATTGTTGATGTTTGCAAACAACACCCTGCTTTAACAATGACAGCTCGAAAGTAAGGTATACTTTCAACTGGGTAAATGGTACTTCCTCATAACGTCAGGATAAGGATCGTGGGTGATAACTGTGGAGACGTCAGAGTCAATTAATAATAATACAGCTGCAGGGCATCCTGAAGGGGTAGGGTGATAAGGCAAAGGTCATGGTACATGCTGGTACCAATGACATAGGTAGAAAGAGGGATGGGGTCTTGCATCAAGAATTCAGGGAGTTAGGCAGTAGACTAAAAAGCAAGACCTCTCGGGTTGTAATCTCTGGATTACTCCCAATGCCATGTGCTAGCGAGCTCAGGAATAGGAGAATAGCACAGATGAGTATGTGGCTTAGGAGTTGGTGCAGGAGGGAGGGTTTTAGATTTCTGGATCACTGGGTCTGTTTCTGGGGAAGGTGGGACCTGCACAAGCGGGACAGTCTACATCTGAACCAGAGCGGGACTATCATCCTTGCGGGCGAGTTTGCTAGTGCTGTTTGGAGGAGCTTAAACAATTAATCGGCATGAGGAGGGGACACAGAATGTTAGCAGAATAGGGACACATCATAATACAGTAAAACAATCAAGTCAGAGGGAGTACAGCTGCATTAAGTTTCAAGGACGTAAGGCAAGGCTGGATGGCCTCTACTTTAACGCCAGGAGTATTACAGGTAAAACGGATGAGTTAAGGGTGAGGATTGACACGTGGAATTGTGATATAGTAGCCATCACAGAGATGTGGTTGAGGGAGGGGCAGGATTGGCAGCTCAACATTCCAGGATATAGAATCTTCAGGCGAGACAGGGGAGGGGGTAAAAGAGGAGGATGCATTGCATTAGTGTTAAGGAGTCAGTTACTGCAGTAAGGAGAGATGATATCTTGGAGGGGGCATCGAATGAAGCTTTGTAGGCAGAATTTAGGAATAAAAAACGGGCAGCCACACTGTTAGATGCTTATTATAGACCCCCAGATAGTTAGCGGGAAATTGAGGAGCAAACATGTGCACAATTTGTGGAGGTGTGTAAAAACAATAACAATAGGGTAATTATATTAAGTGATTTCAACTTTCCCAACATTAATTGGGATAGACATAGTGTTAAGGGCTTGGATGGAATGGATTTCTTGAAATGTGTACAGGAGAACTTTTTATGTCAATATGTAAAGGGTCCAACAAGGGACGGCGCAGTGCTGGACCTAATTCTGGGGAATGAAGCCGGACAGGTGGCTGAGGTGGTGGTGGGGGATCATTTCAGTGACAGCGACCACAGCATGGTACAGTTTAAGTTTTCTCTGGACAAAGAAATAGACAAGTTACAAAAAAATGTTTTGGATTGGGGAAGAGTGGATTTTAGTAAAATAAGGCAGGATCTGGCCAAGGTAGATTGGGAACAGTAACTTGTGGGGAAATCTACAGAGGAGCAGTGGGGGGCGTTCAAAAAGGAAATGGGGAGGGTACAGGCTCAACATGTTCCCTCTAGGGTGATAGGAAGGAGTAACAAGCCCAGAGAACCATGGATGACCAGAGATTTTCAGGTTAAGATGAGAAGGAAAAGAGAGGCTTTTAGCAGATACAAGGGAAGCAAGTCAGCGGAGGCATTAGTGGAGTATAGACAGTGCAGGGTGGAGCTTAAGAAAGCAATTAGGAGAGCAAAGAGGGGATATGAGAAAGCTCTGGCTGGTACAATTAGGGAACATCCCAAGATATTCTATAAGTATATCAATGGGAAGAGGATAACCAGGGAAAGAGTAGGGCCCACAAGGGAGCAATCCATGGGTGGAGCCAGAGGACATCGCTAGAGTGTTGAATGAATACTTCACATCTATCTTCACCCAAGAGAATGAGGATGAAGGAATCAAACTCAGGGATAGAGACTGCGAGGTTCTTAAGCAAATTGATATAGGGAGTGACAAGGTATTGGAGGTGTTGACAGGCTTAGAAGTGGACAAACCTCCAGGTACAGATGATCTGTGTCCCAGACTGCTGAGGGAGGCAAGGGAGGAGATTGCAAGGGCTCTGACCCAAATTTTTAATTCCTCTCTAGACATGGGGGAGGTGCCAGAGGACTGGAGAACTGCTAATGTGGTTCCACTATTTAAGAAGGGTTGTAGAGATAAGCCAGGGAACTACAGGCCAGTGAATCTCACGTCAGTGCTAGGGAAACTATTGGAGAATATTCCGATGGAGAGAATCTGTCTCCACTTGGAGAGGCAAGGTTTGATCAGGGATAGTCAGCATGGTTTTGTCAGAGGGAGGTCATGCCTAACAAATTTGATTGAATTTTTGAGGAGGTGACCAGGTGTGTAGATGAGGGTAGTGCAGTTGATGTAGTTTATATGGGTTTCAGCAAAGCCTTTGACAAGGTCCCACATGGGAGACTTATAAAGAAGGCGAATGCACATGGGGTACAGGGTAATTTGATAAAGTGGATTCAAAATTGGATTAGTTGTAGGAGACAGAGAGTGATGACAGAAGGATGCTTTAGTGACTGGAAGCCAGTGTCCAGTGGCGTACCACACGGTCCTCTATTATTCGTCATTTATATAAATGACATAGATGGCTATGTGGGGGGTAGGATTAGTAAGTTTGCAGATGACACAAAGATTGGCCGGGTGGTTAACAGTGAGGTTGAGTGTCTTGGGCTACAGGAAGATATAGACGGGATGGTCAAATGGGCAGATAAGTGGCAGATGGAATTTAACCCTGAAAAGTGTGAGGTGATACACTTTGGAAGGAGTAATTTGACAAGGAAGTATTCAATGAACGACATGACACTAGGAAGTTCTGAGGAACAAAGGGACCTTGGCGTGTGTGTCCATAGATCTCTGAAGGCGGAGGGGCATGTTAGTGGGGTGTTGAAAAAGGCATATGGGACACTTGCCTTTATCAATCGAGGCATAGATTACAAAAGTAGGGAGATCATGTTGGAGCTGTATAGAACCTTGGTGAGGCAACAGCTGGAGTAGTGTGTGCAGTTTTGGTTGCCACATTATAGGAAGGATGTGATTGCACTGGAGGGGGTGCAGAGGAGATTCATCAGGATGTTTCCTGGGATGAAACATTTAAGTTATGAAGAGAGGTTGGATAGACTTGGGTTGTTTTTGTTGGAACAGAGAAGACTGAGGGGCGACCTGATCGAGGTGTACAAGATTATGAGGGGCATGGGCAGGGTGGATAGAGAGCAGCTGTTCCCCTTAGTTGAAGAGTCAGTCACAAGGGGACATAAGTTCAAGGTGAGGGGAAGGAAGTTTAGGGGGGATGTGAGGAAAAACTTTTTTACCCAGAGGGTGGTGACGGTCCAGAATGCGCTGCCTGGGAAGGTGGTGGAGGCGGGTTGCCTCACATCTTTTAAAAAGTACCTGGATGAGCACTTGGCACGTCATAACATTCAAGGCTATTGGCCAAATGCTGCTAAATGGGATTAGGTAGGTAGGTCAGGTGTTTCTCACATGTCGGTGCAGACCCGATGGGCCGAAGGGCCTCTTCTGCACTGTGTGATTCTGTGACTCTGCGAATACACTCAGGGGGGGTTGCTATTTGATGCTAACTAGGACCTTGAGTGTCCTGGTCCATCTCGCTTTAATTCTAGGGAGCCTGCAGATAGGAGGGTCTGTTTAAAGTCATTGCTTTCTAACTCTACTGTGGGACCTTCCTGGTCCTTGTTTAGTACTGAAAAGAAAGATTTACATGGTTTCTCTGGAGTTGCTTCAACCCTTATGGGTTCCAGTATTTAGTTTAATTTTTGACCTTGTATAACGCATTCTATCATGTGCCTCCTGTTCCAGGCATAACTGACCGAACATATCGTAACTTCTGTAATTTATTAACCTGTTCCTTTAACGCCTTGTACTTTTTATTCAACTGTAAGGCAAACACATGTGCACCGTGGACCAACTTATTCTGGACTTTTTCCAACTTAACCTTCCTTTCTGAACCTTTTTAGAAAGTTTATCAAAGATACACTTGTAATCTCCATCACACTCTTACACCTCCCAGTACCTCCCTCACTCCAGGCTCACTTGTTTTCTCAGTCAGACTCTCAGTTCCCGGCATACTACTGTGACTCCTGGTTTCACTTAATAACTACTCCACAAGTTGAACTGCAATCTAAGACTGTGGCTTCTCAAATTGCAAGCCAATGAGACCTTGAATGTTGCGGAACCCACTTCTGACACTAATCTGTCAGATTTTTGGATTTGGGGTCACAGCTACAAATAATTGACTGCCTATCTTAGGGAAGTAATTTTAAGATAGCTTATTAAGAAGCAACACTTTAGATATGATGCATTACTTAGATAGAAAAAGTATACAACCTGTGACAGTGGAGTGTGGTTTGCTGATACTAGAGGACCAAAGGATGGTTGGCACAGAGTGTGTTGATCTTAATAACTTGTGATAGCAGCATTCTGCTCGCTAGTCGAAGTGTAAGGGAACTCTTCCTGTGGTCTTCCTCGTCCTCCTCCTCTAACTGAAGAAGGCAGCTGCCTGATGAGCACTGCCACCTCACCAGCCCTGCCCCCTGTCCCTGAGCACTTGTTAATATACCCTTTTTCTGGTGGTTGGTAGCTTACCTAGTGTCAATCATCTCTTCAAATCCTTCTGGCCAATGGTTACAGGACGGGTACCCAAAATGTCAGGGTGGTCACCTCCTCTGCTGTTTGTCACCCTGCTCGAGGTCAGACTTTTAGTTTACATCATGCTGAGGTCATTTCCTGGCCCTTTCTAAACACTTGCATGGATTATAGGCACACAAGATGCCATCCTACAAACTTAGGATGTACTGTCAAACATGTCAGCCTGAACCAAGTGACCTTGCTGTTTCCAGGTACTGTTTAGAAGTTGGAGTATATAGAAATGGCCTTTCCTGAGAGAGGATCAATGCTGTTTAACTAATCTCATAAAGGTTCTATATGAGGAAAATGCCAGTTAATTAAAGACCCCAATTTCTTACTGTAGTGTGCGGCAATGGTCAGCTGCTACTGTGGCTGGGAGTTGCAGCATTTGCTCTGTGGTCGCAGTGTTGACTTCATCAGTAGTTGGAGCTGGAGGTTGAGGCAATTCTGGTTATGTTGCTCTCTTGCCTGTCCTCCACTGGAGGCATCATGGTAACCATCTGAGTGGTTGGCTGGTCTGATCAGGGAGGGCTTTCCAGCACCTGTAATGAAAATGGATAAACCTGCTCTGCAAAGAGAAGTTAGTTCAGAGCCGAAGTCCCAGTCAGGATACTCTGTTTGAGCTCTCAGGAACTTGCAGTTCTGTATAATTGATGACAGTGGTTATCTTGACATCTTCTGCCATTTTGAGGATATTCAGGGCTACACAGGCATCTCTGCTCAAGAGAGAGAAAGACTGCTTATGGATGACATACAACTCCAAGATTTGTACCATACCTTAATTGTTCCAAAATCATATCTGTATGACTGGAATTTGGATTCCTCTTGGCCCATAGAGTGGTGTGCCTGCTGTTCAAAGCCAAAGGTTTCTCAGCACGGTTCTTTGTCTGTTAGGACCATAACACAGATTCCCATTGTCCAATTGAAATGCTTGAGAGATGGCCATTAACCAAAATGTCCACATTCCAATATGGAAATCCAGGATCTTTGACCTCACCTAAGAGGCATGGCTGTGTCTCCTATTGGTGTGCAGCCTCGACCTCATGAATCATCTTTGGGTCTTCTGTGTGTTTAGATGTTTTGGCCTTGTACAGTTTGTCAAAGTGTCCAATTCTGTTACACTGAAAGCATTGGGCTAAAATTGCTGGACATTGGTTTTGCCTGTGGGGGCGCTTTGCCGATTCAGGAATCTGAAGTAGGCAGGTAGTGCAGGAGTCCCCTGGGGTCTCACTCACAAATTGGTTTTCCGTTTTGGAAGCTGGTGAGGGCACTGGTTCCTCAGAGGAGTGCAGTCAGAGCCAGGCTTGTGGCACCACGATCGGCTCGGATGTACAGGAGGCGAGGAAGTAAAAAAGAAAGAGCAATAGTGCTAGGGGATTCATTAGTTAGGGGAACAGACTGGCATTTCTGTGGCCGTAGACATGACTCTGGAATGGTATGTTGCCTCCCTGGTGCCAGGTCAAGTATGTCAGAGTGGCTGAAGAACATTCTTCTGGGGGAGGGCGAACAACCAGAGGTCGTGGTCCACATTGGTACCAATGACTTGGGTAGAAAGGGGGATATTGTCCTGCAATTAGAATTTAGGGAGCTAGGTAGAAAATTGGCAAGCAGGACCTCAAATGTAGTAATCTCCGGATTACTCTCGGTGCCACGTGCCAGTGAGTACAGAAACAGGAGGATAAGGCATATGAATGCGTGGCTGGAAAGATGGTGTAGGTGGGAGGGCTTTAGATTCCTGGGACAGGCTCTGGGGGAGATGGCACCTGTACAAGGGTTGCACCTGAACTGAGCTGGGACCGAGTTCCTTGTGGGACGTTTTGCTAATGCTGTTGGTAGGGCTTTAAACTAACTCTACAGGGGTGTGGGAACCAAGGGAAAATATTAGAGAGGAATACCAGCTTGCACAAAATACTGAGAGGGACAGATAGCACAAGATAGAGAATAGTAAGTTAATAAGTGAAGTCAGGGTGAGGGAGAAAGTAACTAAATCTAAATCAGTGTTACTGTGCATGTATGTGAATGCATGGAGTATAGTAAATAAGATTGGGGAGTTACAGGCGCAGATTGCCATGTGGAAATATGATGTTGTGGCGATAACAGAGACCTGGCTCAAGGAAGGGCAGAACTGGGTGTTAAATACTCCCTAATACAAGGTATTCAGAAGAGATAGGAAAAGAAAGAAAGGAGGAGGGGTGGTGGTGTTGGTTAAGGAGAGCATTGCAGTGCTGGAGAAAGAGGATGTCCCAGAGGGTTCAAGGACAGAATCAATTTAGCTAGAGCTAAGGAACAAAAAGTGCAATTACATCGCTTGGTGTAGTCTATAGACCACCAATTAGCGAGAAGGATGTAGAAGAAATTGTAGAGAGATGTAAGCATTATAGAGTAGTTATAATGGGTGACTTTAATTACCTGAATGTAGACCGGGACAGTGGGTAGTGTAAAGGGCGGAGAGGGGCAAAATTTCCTAGATTGTATTCAGGAAAGTTTTCTACAGCAGTATGTGTCCAATCCAACAAGAAAATACGCATTGTTGGACCTGGTTCTTGGAAATAAGTGGGCAAAGTAGATCAAATGTCAGTGGGGGAACATTTAGGAGACAGTGATCATTGTATTGTACATTTTAGGATCATGATAGAAAAGGACGATAGGCAATCCAGAGTAAGAATAATTAACTGGACGAGAGCCGACTTAGCTGGGGCAAGAACTGAGCTGGACCAGATCGACTGGAATGAAAGATTGGCGGGAAAAACTGTAGCTGAACAATGGGCTACCTTCAAAAAATAATTGGCTTGGGCACAGTCAAGATATATTCCTGCGAAAGGGAAAGGTAGGACAAACAAATCCTGAGCTCCCTGGATGAAAAAGGAGATAGAAATTAAGATAAAGAAGAAAAAGTACGCTTATGACTGGTGTCAGGTAGAAAATATAATGCAGAACCAAGAGGAACACAGAAGGTTCGGAGGGGAGGTGATAAAGTATATTAGAGAAGTGAAGAAAGATTATGAGAAAAGACTGTTAACCAACATAAAGGGGAATCCCAAAGTTTTCTATAGGCATATAAATAGTAAAAGGGTGGTAAAAGGAGGAGTAGGGCTGATTAGGGACCTAAGAGGGAATTTACACATGGACGAAGGGGCCATGGCTGGGGTACTAAATGAATACTTTGCATCCGTCTTTACCAAGGAGGTAGATGTTACCCAGGCCATGGTGACAAATGAGGAAACTCTGTCACTAAAAGGGTTCAAAATTGATAAGGAGGAAGTGTTGAATAGACTGTTGGTACTTAAAGTTGATAAGGCACCAGTACCGGATGAGATGCATCTAAGGATATTGAATGAAGTGAGAATAGAAATTTCAGGGCATTGGCCATATTTATTCAATCTTCCCGAGGCTTGGGGGAGGTGCCAGAGGACTGGAGAATTGCAAACATTATGCCCTTGTTCAGAAAAGGTTGTAAGGATAAGCCTAGCAATTACAGACCAGTCAGTTAAACTTCAGTGGTGGGGAAGATTCTAGAAACAATTATTCGGGGTAGAATTAGTAGTCACGTGGAAAAATATGGGTTGATAAGTGAGAGCCAGCATGGATTTCTAAAGGGGAACTCATGGGCAGAATTTTGATGTCGGTGCAGGGGTGCGCCCGATACAACAACGTGTAAAATGATGCACGATGATATCGGGCGTGCTTCCTGACGTCACCGCACGCCATCGCGATATTTCGGAGGGCAGGCGCGCTATGAGTTCCGAGGCGCGCCTTAACAGGCCACTTAAGGCCCTTGAGGCAGTAATACACAGCAATTTTTCTCAGCCCGTGCGATTTTCAGAGTGTCACATGGACATAACAGGCAGGCGGGTAGGCTGCATGTTTAAAGACCTCATCCATAGGCAGGATAAGAGGGGTGAGTGGGCTCGCAAATGCGAATTGTTAGTTGTTTATTTTAGAAACGTACTGCTACTTGCTTGTGTGAGCAGAACTTCAAATCTCTTCAGAGCTGCTTGTACAGGGATAACAGGCTTCAGGTCAGGACTCCGGAGGAACCATCATTCTTGGGGCCTTTCAGGTTTCAGGAAGCCTTCCCTTAGCCTGGGAATGGGGATTGTGCTCTCCACTGGAAGCACCTCCGCTAAGGAGGAAGAGAGGGCCAGGAGAGGGAGGAGGCCAGGAGTCCATATTCAGCCTCCAGGGGAGCCACCTTTGGGAGAAGAGGCACAAGCACAAGGGGTGCAGGGCCAACAGGAAGTGCAAGGCAGAAGAGGCTGTAGAAGATGCCACTATCCTGCTGCCAGGGTTTACAGGCGGTGAAGCAGCTACCTCAATATGTCTGAGGTGCAATGCTGAAGGAGGCTCCGTCTCTCAAGGGAGACAGTGACCTCCATCTGTCAGATGATCGGCCCTGAGATCGGCTCCAACTGTGTGGGTGGACACCCCATGCCAGTGGCGTGAAGGACGAGGCTGTCCTCAACTTTTATGCCTCTGGCACTTTCCGGGGTCATTGGGAGATCTTTGCGGAGTCTCCCAATCAGCTGTCCACAGTTGTGTCAAACTGTTCAGGCATACATTGACTTTCATTCACTACCGCTCGAACGAGACCAGCCAGGCAGAGTGAGCCTGAGGCTTCGCAGCCATTGCTGGCTTCCCCCGTGTCCAGGGCGCAATAGACTGCACACATGTGGCCATCAAGGCGCCAGCAGGTGAGCCCGGTGCCTTCGTCAACAGGAAGGGCTTCCATGAACGTGCAGATAGTGTGTGACCACAGGATGCAGATTCTACAAGTCTGTGCAAGGTACCCAGGCAGCTCCCACGATGCCTACATCCTCAGACACTCCCAGGTGCCGGGGCTCTTCAGTGCTCCAGCCCAGCTGGATCGATGGCTGCTGGATGACAAAGGCTATCGCCTCTAAAAGTGGCTCATGGCGCCTCTCTGCCGTGCAAGGATAGAGGCTGAGCAGCAGTACAATAGGAGCCACGTCTTTACAAAGGCCACGGTAGAGAGAACCATCGGTCTTCTCAAGATGCGCTTCCGATGCCTGAACCATTCAGGGGGCGTTCTCCAGTACCCCCCAGATCGTGTGTCACTAATAGTGGTTGCATGCTGCGCTGTCCACAATCTGGCGCTGGAAAGTGGGGACACAGTGGAGGGAGAAGACGTAGACGCAGATGCTCTGGCTGCAGATGTTGAGTCCAGTAGTGAGTCTGAGGACGAGCACGGTCAGAAGAATGCTGAGGGGATAGATGCTGACCCGGGCAACCTCCAGGTAGGCAGGGACACCCGGGAGGATTTGATCCAACGAACCTTCAGCTAGCCCACCACAGATGGACCTTCAACACATGCCAGGGCTGCAGGCTCCATACTCGATACCTGAGAGCAACATTTGCCTGGTTAGGAACATTAACTATGTGCCTTGTCAATAAAGCTCAATGACAAACAAATCACTCATGACATCATGGGTTCCTGTACACCTACAGAAGTCATGAAGCACCCTGAGGCTTGTTCAGAACTAAAACATTTAATGATTGCATACTGCAAAACAGAAATGAAAGTGCATTAAAAGGTGTTGAGTTGCTCACCGAATGAAAAACAACTGAAACGGGGGCAAAAGAAAACCACTCATGATAAGCCCTTGATGTGCCTAAGGTGATTTATGTTTACATTTGCGGGTGCTACGTCTCAGTACTCCCGCCTCACTGGCGTTGGAGACAGCCTGCTCACTCTGCTGTCCTGTTGGCCTCGATGACCTTGGCGGGTGTCATCTGGCCAGTGGAACCTGTGCTGGCCCCGGCTGGGAGGGAGCGGCCAGTGGCATGGCTGGCATCTCCCCAGTCACTGCAGCCTCATCAGATGCCACAGTCACTGGCAGAGGGGCCGAGGAACTGCTGCCCTCATCTGGAGCGCCCTGAGAAGAGCCCACAGAGACAACAAGCAGCTTGTGCACCAACGTCAGGTCGCTTTGGACCTCCCTGCTCACCATTGATAGATGGGCACCGAGCTGGGATACTGGGTGCCCAATCCATCTCCCCCACTGACACTGACCAGCTGAGGTCAGTGTCGCTTGAGGGCTACAGGTCCGAGCGCATCCCCAGGAAGCCCTGATTGATCTCCTGGAGGAGCCTCTCCATGAGAGTTGTCACTCTTTCCATGGAGGAGACAGTATGCTTGGCCATGAGGGTCATTGCATTGCTCATGACCCACATGAATTCCTCCATCACAGAGACCTTGGCACGCATTCCCTCATGTATCTCTGCCAGATCCCCCTGCACACCCTGCTGCACTTCCAGCATCTGCTGCCTCAGGGACGACTCCAGAGGCACATCATCAGCCACCGACTGAGCATGTTCCTGGACCCCTGCAGTCCTCCAACTGCTGGCGCCATGGGCACTCTTTGTCTCCGCCTGCACCTGTGACTGTGAAGTGCCCTCATCGCTGTGCACCAAGATATAAGTCAACGACCTTATCCCCACCGAGGTGCTGGTATCTGCGCTGGTGCCTGCCTGGCTGAGAGAGTGTGACACTGGTGCATGTATATCTTCTGGGCCCTCAGGGGTCAGTGGCTGTCCCTCTGCCTCCTGAGTGTGGGCGTACTCCTGAGAGGCTGAAAGGAAGAACAAGGATATATGATTAGTTGAAGTCGTAACACTGTTAATGTGCATGTCTGGCACCCAAGTCAGGATGCGCTCCGCCTTCCATAATCAATGTTGGAAGCTGAAATCAATATACAGTCAACAGTGGAATGTTTGCCCTGGCAGATATTGTAACCTCAGTGCACGGCACTCTTACCTCCCACTGGCACCTCAGTCTCACCGCTGTCAGTAGGCCTGGGCGCATGTCACCTCTCCAGCTTGAGAGTCTCCTGCTCGTATCCAGTGAGTATGAGTAGGTGGGGCTGCCCTCCGCCAGTCCACATCCGTTCAGCATTATTGTGTGTGGTTTTCTCCTGAAAGGAGAGAGGAGCATTGATTAGCCCACCCTGTACCTGCATTGCCATTGCAGCCCTGCCACCCCCACCTGAGTGAAACATTGCAGAGCTCATCCGATTCGTAACCCTGGAGCCGCCATACACACACTCCAAGCAGCCAGGGCTCACCCACTTGCCCAGATGCTGCCTCCACCACATTTGCCACTCACACTGCATGACCTTCCAAACCCATGAGCACTACCACCTAGAAGGACAAGGGCTGCAGATGGGTGGCTGCCCTGCCACCTGCAAGTTTCCCTCCCAGTCACTCAGCATCCTGACTTTGAAATGTTTCGGCGTTCCAGCACTGTGCCTAGTACAGATCCTAGAGCTCGCCCCCAAAACAGTACTGTGGGTGTACCTGCACCATATGCAGCGGATACAGACGGCAGCTCAGCACCACCCTCTCAGGGACAACTAGGGATGGACAATAAATGCTGGCCCACCCAGCGAAGGCCACATGCCGTGAATGATTGAACGCAATAACAAAATTCTGAGTTTGGGGGTGTGCCAACCTAACTGCTGTGCTAAGTGACCCATGCCAACCCGGTACTCACCCTTCCCGATCGCAGGAGGTCATTGAACCGCTTGCAGCACTGAACCCAGGTGCGTCTCACCACATCGTGGGAGCTGACTCCTTCTGCCACCTCCTCCCAGGCACGTTTCATCATGTGGGGGGGCCTCCTCCTCCCGTCCCTTGGCACTATGATGTCGCACCGTGCTGCTCCCTTCTCGAGGAGGGCAGCAAGGCACTCATCTAAAAATCTCGGGGCATACTGCCCTGCCGACCTTCCCTCCTGCCTGGCTGCTCTCTAAGAGCGCTCTCGGATGTCCTTCTGTGCGCCATCGTTGCCAGCCTTTGGAAGGCTTCCTGCACCAATTTTAAACAGGCTGCCGGGTCACCATTGGACACGGCAGTAATTGGACTCCCGCCACTTCCCACTGTTCTTGGGAGCCACGATTCACGCTGAGTGGGCCTTAATTGGCCCACCCACATAAAATGGCGGCGCAAAGCCGATTGCGGGCGGAGATCAGCTCCACGCCCGCCCGCTCCTGAACAGCCATAGAAAAAATTCTACCCCATGTTTAACTAACTTGCTAGAGTTTTTTTGAAGAAAAACAGAAAAGGTCGATGAGGGTAATGCTGTTGATGTGGTGTACATGGACTTTCAAAAGGCATTTGACACAGTGCCACAGACTTGTGAGAAAAGTTATTGCTCATGGAATAAAAAGGACAATAGCAACATGGATACAAAGTTGGCTGAAAAATAGGAAGCAGAGAGTAATGGTCAATGGATATTTTTCAGGCTGTTGGAAAGTTTGTAGTGGAGTTCCCCAGGGGTCAGTATAGCGACCCTTGTTTATCCTGATATATATTAATGATCTAGATCTTGGTGTGCAGGGTCAATTTCAACTTTTGCAGATGATATGAAGCCTGGGAATGTTGTAAACTGTAAGGAGGACAGTGTAGAACTTTAAAAGGACAGAGACAATTTGGTGGAGTGGGCGGATAGGTGGCAGATGAAGTTCAATGTAGAGAAGTGTGAAGTGATGCATTTTGGTAGGTAGAACATGGACAGACAATATAAAATAAGGGGTGACATTTTGAAGGGGGTACAGGAGCAGAAAGACCTGGGTGTATTTGTACATATATTATTGAAGGTGGCAGGACAGGTAGAGAGCAGTTAATGAAACATATAGTATTCTGGGCTTTATTAATAGGGGCATAGAGTACAAGAGCAAGGAGGTTATGCTGAATTTAAATGAGCAACTTGTTTGACCTCAGCTGGAGTATTGTGAACAGTTCTGGGTGCAACATTATAGGGAGGATGTGAACACATTGGAGAGAGTGCAGAAGAGGTTTACAAAAATGTTCCCATGGATGAGAAACTCCAGCTATGAGTATAGATTGGAGAGGTTGCGACTGTTCTCCTTGGAGAGAAGACTAAGAGGAGATTTGATAGACATGTCCAAAATCATGAGGAGGCTTGGCAGAGTAGATAAGGAGAAGCTGTTCCTGCTTGTAAAAGGATCAAGAGCGAGAAAGCACAGATTTATAGCGATTTGCAAAAGAAGCAAATATGACTTGCGAAAAAACTTTTTCACACAATGAGTAGTTCGGGTCTGGAATGGACTGCCTGGAAGCATGGTGGAGGCAGGTTCAGTCGAGGCTTTCAAGAGGGCATTGGATGATTATTTGAATAGAAACAATGTGCAGGGGCACAATGAAAAGGTTGGGCAATGGTTCTAGGTCACAATGCTCATTTGGAGAGCCAGTGCAGACACGATGGACCGAATGGCCTCCTTCTGTGCCGTTAAAATTCTGTGATTCTGTGAGGGATGTGAGAGAGTGAATGGTGATATCTTTTGAGCTGGCAATTAGCGAGATGCCAGTGTGTGAGTTTAGAGTGATGGGATGGTAGCCTTGCTCTGGCAGCTCAGATGAAATCATTCATCCTCTTTCTGCACTGGATGGCGAACCTCTTCTGTGCAGCATTGGCTCTGACCACCACTGCCACCCCCTCCCAAGCTGGAGTGGTGACACTGATGCGTCCCCTGTGGCCAGAGCAGGAGTAGAGGACATCACGGTTGTCTCCAACAGTTCCAGAAGGCGTCCCAGGGATGTGTCACTGAACTGGGGGGTGCTGCAGTCTTCTTGCCTTTTGGGGCCATGTCTTCTGTGCAGCATCTCTGGGCTGAAAGCACTGAGAGGTGTGCGCTTGGCTGCACTTTAATTATAGTGCCCGGCGTGGGGAAGAACTGAGGAGACGGCCTGGTGAGCGAATTGGAGGCTGCTCACCTGCGAAACAGCATGTTTCCCAGGAATGCATGATAGTGAGGCGGGATTGGGATGAAACAGTGACAAGCCGCCACTGCAGCCAGTGGGTAAAACGTTCTTTTCCCCGCCCGCTACCACACTTAGTGGAAATCTGGGACAATTCCACCCATCGAAACTAACTCAATGGGCAACACCACATGACCTAAGCTGCTTTGGCCCTTGGAATGTTTTAATGTTACATTCTTGGTCTCCCAGGGCAGCCTAGTGATAATGTCCAGCCTGTCAATGCCAAAGCAGGATTCCAAACTGACAGCAAAGCCTGCCTCAAGTCCAAACCTCCTTAAATCCTGGTTCTCTGGAAGATTTCTGCCATCGACTGAAGAGCAGACCGAGTCTATGTGTACCAACCCCATCTTGCTGTGTCATTACCAACTTTGAAGGAATTCGGCAACTCCTGTTTTCAGCTAGCTGAACCCGCATGAACCTTAACTCTTACATGAAGGAACCCTCACTGGACCTCGACATTCACATGAAGTAATATCACTATATATTTTTTTTTGTTTTAAGTTATTCCTAATCGTAAGACTCTTACATAAGAACTTATGAATTAGGAGCAGGAGTAGGCCACTCGGCCCCTTGAGCTTGCTTCTCCATTCAATAAGATCATGGCTGATCTGAATGTAACCTCAAAGCCACATTCCTGCCTACACCCAATAACTTTTCATCTCCTTCTTTATCAAGAATCTATCCAGCCCTACCTTAAAAATATTCAAAGACTCTGCTCTCTGCTTCCACCGTCATTTGAGGAAGAGAGTTTCAAAGATCCACAAACCTCAGAAAAAAATTCTCCTTATCTGTCTTAAATGAGGGACCCTTTATTTTTAAACAGTGACCCCTAGTTCTAGATTCTCCCACAAGAGGAAACATCCTCTCCACATCCACCCTGTCAAGACCCCTCAGGATCTTAAAGGTTTCAATTAAGTTGCCTCTTACTCTTCTAAATTCCAGTGGATACAAGCCTAACCTGTCCAGCCTTCCCTCATAGGACAACCCGCCCATTCCTGGTATTAGTCTAGTAAACCTTCTCTAAACTGCTTCTAATGCATTTACATCTTCCTTTAAATAAAGAGACCAGTACTGTACACAATACTCCAGATGTGGTCTCACCAATGCCCTGTACAGCTGAAGCATAGCCTCCCTACTTTTGTAAGCAATTCTCCTCACAATAAATTATAACATTCCATTAGCTTTCCTAATTACCTGCATACTACCCTTTTGTGATTCATGCACTAGGACACCCAGATCCCTCTGAATCTCAGAGCTCCTCAATCTCTCACCATTTAGATAATAAGCTTATTTTTCATTCTATCTGCTAAAATGGACAATTTCACATTTGGCCACACTATACTTCATTTGCCAGATATTTGCCCACTCACTTAACCTATCTATGTCACTTTGTAGCCTCCTTACTTCCTACCTATCTTTGTGTCATGAGCAAATTTAGCCACCATTCCTTCGGTCTCTTCATCCAAGTCATTTATATCAATTGTAAAGAGTTGAGGCCCCAACACTAATCCCTGTGGAACACCGCTCATTACATTTGTTAACCAGAAAAAGACCCATTTATGCCAACTCTCCACTTTCTGTTAGCTAGTCAATCTTCTATCCATGCCAAGATGTTACCCCTACACCATGAGCTTTTATTTTCTGCAATAACCTTTGATGTGGCACCTTATCAAATGCCTCTTGGAAATCTAAGTTCAGTTCAGTTCCCCTTTATCCACAGCATAAGCGACTCCTTCAAAGAGCTCTAATAAATTAGTTAAACACGATTTCCCTTTTACAAAATCATGTTTACTCTGCCTGATTGCCTTGAATTTTTCTAAGTGCACTGCTACAACATCTTTATTAATAGTTTCTAACATTTTCCCGACGACATACATTAGGCAAGCTGGGCTATCGTTTCCTGTCTTCTGTTTCCCTCCCTTTTTGAATAAAAGAGTTATATTTTCTATTTTCCAATCTAATGGAAACTTCCCCAAACCTAGAGAATTTTGGAAAATTAAAACCAGTGGATCAACTATCTCACCAGCCACTTCTTTCAAGACCTTAGGGTGAAGTCCATCTGGACCTGGGGATTTGTCAGCCCACAGCCCCAACAATTTTCTCAATACCATTTCCCTGGTGATTGTAATTTTTCCAATTTCCTCCCTCCCTTCCATTTCCTGATTTGCAGCTATTTCCAAAACATTACTTGTGTCCTCTAAAGTAAAGATCGAAACAAAGTATTTGTTTAATTCATCTGCCACCTTCCGACTTTCCATTATCAATTCACCAGGTGCACCCTCTATAGGACCAATGCTCACTTTAACTCTTTCTTATTTAAATATAAATAGAATCTCTTACTATCCATATTTATATTACTAACTAGCTTTCTCTAATACTCTAATTTTTCCCTCCTTATTCATCTTTTTGTCATTCTTTGCTGTTCTTTATATTCTTTCCAATCTTCTGACCTGCCACCTGTCTTTGCATAATTATATGCTTTTTCTTTAAGTTTGATACTGTCCTTAACTTTTTTAGTTAACCACGGATGGTGGGCCCTCCCCTTGGAATTTCTTTCTCATTGGAATGTATATATTCTGTGTATTTTGAAATATCCATTTAAATGCCTGCCACTGAACTTCTATTGACTTATCCCTTAACCTCATTTGCCAGTTCACTTTAGCTAGCTCTGCATTCATGCCCTCATAATTGCTCTTATTTAAGTTTAAAATACTAGCCTTAGATACACTCATTTCTCCCTTAAAATGAATGTAAAATTAAATCACATTATAATCGCTGCTACCCAGCCTTCACTCGGAGTTTATCAATTAATCCTGTCTCATTGCTCAATACCAGATCTAATTTAGCCTGCTCTCTGGTTGGCTCCAGAACATGCTGTTCTAAGAAACTATCCCGAAAACATTTCTATGAACTCAACTTCGCTAACTTTGCCCATCTGTAGATTAAAATCCCCCAGATGTAATAAACCACTACAAAGACACAAAAAGAGAAATGAAACCGGACGGACCACCTGGCATCGACCTGGGCACCGGAAATGACAATGGCAATCACAGCCCTATGGACCTTGCAAAGTCCTCCATGCTAACATTTGGGGCTAGTGCCAAAATTGGGAGAGCTGTCTCATAGACTAGTCAAGCAACAGCCTGACATAGTCATCCTCACTGAAGCATATCTTACAGATAATGTCCCAGATATCACAATCACCATCCCTGGGTATGTCCTGTCTCACTGGCAGGACAGGCCCAGCAGAGGTGGCGGCACAGTGGTATACAACTGGGAGGGAGTTGCCCTGGGAGTCCTCAACATCAGCTCTGGACCCCATGAAGTCTCATGGCATCAGGTCAAACATGGGCAAGGGAACCTCCTTCTGATGATCACATATTGCCCTCCATCAGCTGATGAATCAGTGCTTCTCCATGTTGAACATCACTTGGAGGAAGCACTGAGGGTGGCAAGGGTGCAGAATGTACTCTGGGTGGGGGGCTTCAATGTCCATCACCGAGTGTGGCTCAGTAGCACCACTACTGACCGAGCTGGCCGAGTCCTAAATGACATAGCTGCTAGACTGGGTCTGCGGCAGGTGGTGAGGGAACCAATGAGTGGGAAAAACATAATTGACCTCATCCTCACCAACCTGCCTGCGCAGATGCATCTGTCCATGACAGTATCGGTAGGAGTGACCACCGTACAGTCATTGTGGAGACGAAGTTCCACCTTCACATTGAGGATACCCTCCACCGTGTTATGTGGCACTACCACCGTGCTAAATAGGACAGATTTCGAACAGATCTAGCAACTCAAGACTGGGCATCCATGAGGCGCTGTGGGCCATCAGCAGCAGCATTGTACTCAAACACAATCTGTAACCTCATGGCCCAGCATATCCCCCAATCTAGCATTACCATCAAGCCAAGGGATCAACCCTGGTTCAATGAAGAGCACAGGGAAACATGCCAAGAGCAGCACCAGGCAAACCTAAAAATGAGGTGTCAACCTGTTGAAACTATAACACAGGGCTACTTGCATGCCAAACAGCATAAGCAGCAAGTGATAGATAGAGCTAAGTGATCCCATAACCAACGGATCAGATCTAAGCTCTGCAGTCCTGCCACATCCAGTCGTGAATGGTGGTGGACAATTAAACAACTCACTGGAGGAGGTGGCTCCACAAATATCCCCATCCTCAATGATGGAGGAGTCCAGCACAGCAGTGCAATAGGTAAGGCTGAAACATTTGCAACAATTTTCAGCCAGAAGTGCCGAGTGGTTGATCCATTTTGGCCTCCTCCAGAGGTCCCCAGCATCACAGATGCCAGTCTTCAGCCAATTCGATTCACTTCACGTGATATCAAGAAATGGCTGAAGGCACTGGATACTGCAAAGGCTATGGGCCCTGACAAAATTCTGGCAATAGTACTAAAGACTTGTTCTTCAGAACTTGCCACACCCCTAGCCAAGCTTTACCAGTACAGCTACAACACTGGCGTCTACCCAGCTGTGTGGAAAATTGCCCAGGTATGTCCTGAACATAAACAGCAGGACAAATCCAACCCGGCCAATTACCGTCCCATCAGTCTGCTCTCGATCATCAGTAAAGTAATGGAAGGGGTCATCAACAGTGCTATCAAGTGGCACTTGCTTAGCAATAACCTTCTCGATGATGCCCAATTTGGGCTCCACCAGGGCCACTCAGCTCCTGACCTCTTGGTTCAAACATGGACAAAAGACCTGAATTCTCGTGGTGAGGTGAGAGTGACTGCCCTTGATGCTCATGTCAGCATTTGACCGAATTTGGCATCAAGAAGCCCTAGCAAAACTGGAGTTAATGGGAATCAGGGGGAAAACTCGACTGGTTAGAGTCATACCTTGTACAAAGAAAGATGATTGTGGTTGTTGGAGGTTGTAGGTTGCTCCAGGACATCACTGCAGGAGTTCCTCAGGGTAGTGTCCTAGGCCCAACCATCTTCAGTTGTTTCATCAATGACCTTCCTTTCATCATAAGGTCAGAAGTGGGGATGTTCGCTGATGATTGCACAATGTTCAGCACCATTTGCGACTCCTCAGATACTGAAGCAGTCCATGTCCAAATGCAGCAAGACCTGGACAATATCCAGGCTTGGGCTGATAAGTGGCAAGTAACATATGCACCACATAAGTGTCAGGCAATGACCATCTCCAACAAGAGAGAATCTAACCATAGCCCCTTGATATTCAATGGCATACCATCACTGAATCCCCCACTATCAACATCCTGGGGGTTACCGTTGACCTGAAACTAGACTGGACTAGCCATATAAATACTGTGGCTACAAGAGCAGGTCAGAGGCTAGGAATTGTGCGATGGTAACTCACCTCCTGACTCCCCAAAGCCTGTCCACCATCTACAAGGCACAAGTCAGGAATGCGATGGAATAGTCCCCACTTGCCTGGACGAATACAGCTCCTACAACGCTGAAGAAGTTGGACACCATCCAGGACAAAGCAGCCCGCTTGATCGGCACCACATCCACAAACATTCACTCCCTTTACCACTGACGCACAGTAGTAGCAGTGTGTACCATCAACAAGATGCACTGCAGGAATTCACCAAGGCTCCTTAGACAGCACTTTCCAAACCCACGACCACTACCATCTAGAAGGACATCCTGACTTGGAAATATATCGCCGTTTCTTCACTGCTGCTGGATCAAAATCCTGGAACTCCCTTCCTAACAGCACTGTGGGTGTACCTACACCACATAGACTGCAGCAGTTCAAGAAGGCAGCTGACCACCACCTTCTCAATGGCAACTAAGGATGGGCAATAAGTGCTGGCCCAGCCAGAGAAGCCCACATCCCATGAATGTATAAATGAAAAAAAAATTATTGCTGTACCTTTCTGGCAAGCTCCCATTATCTCTTCTTTTATACTCTGTCCTATTGTGTATTTACAATTAGGAGGCCTGTACACCACTCCCACAAGTGACTTCTTGACTTTATCATTCCTCATCTCAACCCAAACTGTTTCTACATCCTGGTTTCCTGAATTTAGGTCACCCCTCTCTAATGTGTTAATACCATCATTAATTAACAGAGCCACCCCTCCACCTTTTCCTAACTTCCTGTCCTTCCTAAAGGTCATATACCCTTCAATATTCAGGTCCGAATCTATGTCATCCCGTAGCTATGTCTGTGTAATGTCTATCAGATTGTACTTATTTACTACTATTTGCATTATCAGTTCATCTGTTTTGTTTCGAATGCTGTGTGCATTTAAATACAGAGCCTTTAGTTTTGTCCTTTTATTATTTTTGTAGCATCTAGCCTTATTTACTTTAGCTGATTTACTCTTAGAATTGTACTCTGTCCCTTCCTGGCACAGTCTGGTATCATTTCCCATATTAATACCCATCTCTCTTGCCTTGTCTCTATTTTTGGTTTACCACATGTTCCCAAATTTGATCCCACTATTCAGTTTCAAACCCTCTCTTCCCTGGTTAGGTGGCTCATAAGGACACCAGCCCCAGCATGGTTCAGGTGTAGACCATCCCAATGGTACAAATCCCAATTTCCCCAATACTGGTGCTAGTACCCCACAAACTGGAACCCACTTCTCCCACATCAGTCTTTAAGCCATGCATCTGTAATCTTCTTTGTTTTATGCCAATTTGCATATGGCTCAGGAAATAATCCAGAAATTATTACCTTTGCAGTTCTGCTTCTTAATTTGGTGCCTAGCTTGTCATACTGACTATGCAGCACTTCCTTCCTCATCCTGCCTATGGCATTGGTACCTACATGGTCCATGACCACTGGATCCTCCCCCTCCCACTGCAAGTTCCTCTCCAGATGTCCTGAACCCTGGCACCAGGTAGGCAGCAAAACCATCTGGACTATCACTCTTTGCTACAGAGAACAAGTGTCAATCCCCCTTACTAAATTGTCCCCTACTACCACTACATCCCTTTTTGCTCCCCTGACTTGGATGACTTCCTGTACCACGGTGCCATGGCCAGTTTGCTCACCCACCCTACAGCCCCTGTTCTCCTCCAAACAAACTGTGAGAACTTCAAACCTGTTGGACAATTGCAGAAGCTCAAACTCCTGCACTCCTGCCCTCTGGGTCCCCTTACCTGCCTCACTTGCAATCACACCCTCCTGCCCCTGGCCATTGACCAAAGCAGAAGACCCTATCCTAAGTGGTCTGACTGCCTCCTGATATAAAGCACCCAGGTAACCTTCCCCCTCCCTGATGTGTCACAAAGTCTGCAGCTCAGCCTCCAGTTGAATGATGCTGAGCCGAAGTTCCTCAGGCCACTTACTGAAGACGTGTTTGCCCTGGATCACAATGTCATCCAGGAGCTCCCACATGCTGCAGCTTTGACACATCATCTGTCCTGCCATCCTTAATGTGTTTTAAGTAATTACTTTATATTAATTACTTATTTATGTTGCTTTCTTGTATATTTGATTAACTTTACCACCAAATTGTGTACAATTTTAAACCTTAGGGATAGAATAGAATGTACCCACTTACCAGATACTCACCATACAGCTAGCTCCTTTCCCTGTAGTAGAGCAAGAACCAATTCCTATGGGGTGAGAAAGATAGAAAAAGGAAACAAACAACTCCCCTCTCACCAATCTCTAAGAGTCTTCACTCAGTTAGTTCAGCTGTACTCCATTCACCAAGGCTGCACTAAAGAACCCTGAATTTATAGTAAACTGAACTGGGGCTACAGTAACCAGATTCAGCCAGTTAGCTAATTGGTTACTCAGCCCCTACACCTGAGAGTGAGTTTGTCCTGTCTAAACTGCAAGAGAGAAAGAAAGAACTTAGCCTGCTTGCACAATACTTTCAAGTTACAGCTAATTACAGGCTAGATTAGGTTCTAAAAGCAAAATTTAAGGACAAAATTAACACTTAAAACTCCCTCTCACCAAACTCCAAATCTTCACTCAGTTTGTCAGCTGCACTCCATTTCCCCTTGGTTCACAATATCTCTGAGCTTTCAGGAACCACATTGCCTACCAAAATGGGCTCTGCTCCATGAAAACAGTGATGGGTCTAAAATTCCAACCCCTGCAATGGAGCCGGCCAGGGCAAGAGGACTGTGTGCAGGCTTGTGACTCACCCCTTTCCTGCTCTGATTGAACTAGCTAGCAACGAAAGTGGGGGCAGAACCTCGTCATGAGGGGCACACACGCTTCCATTTTTACCCTCCCAGTATGAGTTTTTCCTGCATCAGGATGGGAAAATCCAGCCTTAGGTGCTGAATTTCTGTTTGATACCACTCCTGTGAAGTATTTTGAGATATTTTACATAAATTTGCCATTTAGAGCAAATTGTTGTTGTTGTTGTATGGTGGTACAAGGGGCTATATCATCCAATAAATGGTTACACTGTAATGGAGTATTCTCATGTTATGCATTAAAGCTCATTATTTGTGTAAACAGATATTTTCAATGTATTAATATACCAGTGGACAACCAATACTCCAAATCTTCTGCTATATTCAATCTGATGACAATATACAAACACTGCTGTCTGGGAATATTTTTGACTCTGTTGAACATTGCATTGTATAGGAGTTTGATTCTAGGTGCTGCAGTTTAGAGTTGCTGTGTCAGCATATAATAAATTCTAGTGCAGTCTTTTGGGACAAGCTTCTTAACATTGAGAACTTTTTTTTGCCACACTTTGGCAGAAGATCAACTTTAGTCAATAAAACAGTTCAATTTGAAATTAGATTAGGAGCAGATATGAAACAATTGCTTCATTATTTTTAACTACATTGTAGTAATAAAATTTGGTTGGAGAAAAATATGAATATACTTGGCAGGTCAGCTGCACTCTTCAGTAAACCATATAAACTGCCAACAAAAACAAGTTGGCCTGTGACGTAGTCTATTTAACCACTCAGCTCTATCAAACTGCTACAAAGAACAACAAGAATAAAAGAAAATTCCCTACCTGACAGCACTGTGGGAGCATCTTTATCACACGGATTGCAGTGGTTTATGAAAAAGGTCCACCACCGTCTCTTCAGGGGAACTAAGGATGGGCAATAAATTTTGATCTTGCAAGCAATGCCTGTATCCCTAGAATAAATGTTTTAAATGTTAACATACACAAATTCAAAAAGACCTTGACAAGCTTGATCAGTCAGTGGAGAAATGACATGCAATATAAAATGGGAAGATATAAGGTTATTAGATCTGGCAGAGGGAAGGTTGACGTGGTTTATATTTTGAACGGGAATACCTCGAAGTAGCAGAGCAGGAGAGAAATCTTGGGGGTTTAGTGCACAGGACACTAAAGCTATCAGCGCAATGTTTCCAGGCTGTTAAAAATGCAAACACAATGTTGAGATGCACAGCAAGGGGTTGAACACACAAATCCACAGAGGTCATTTTAAAATTTGACTCTCTACATGTATAGAGTGTACATGTAGGTTTGGTCTCACTATTTCAGAAAGAATATTCAGCTAATGAAGGAGGAAGATTTTTACTCAAAGGGTTTATGTGTATTTGGGACAGATCATCAGCAAAAGTGAAACAATAAATACTCAGCCTGACTTTAACTTGGGGCCAACTTTAGGGAGTGCATAATGGTGTGAAGAGAAACTCACTCACGGCTCCAAAAATGATGCTTGTGGTATTTTAATTGCTGGATTTCAGTTAAAACCTGTTGGCTCACTTCCCATTCATTCCAGATGAGAGGGTTGTTGGGAATAGGGAGAAAACGGAATGGCTTGGAGGTCACCCCATAGCTAGAGAGTTGGTAAATGGTGGTGCTGGTTGCCAGGACTGTCCCATAGGGATCTCACAATCATGGAGGGAATGTGTTTGTGCCAATGGAGGCCCTAAACATTCTTACGTGCAACCGGAGGCCAGAAAGTGAAAAATATTGTTAAAAGGCTTTTTGGTTCCAAACATCTTCCTCTCCTGGTTGGCCTGCTGGGAAACTCACTGTTGTTTCCCTTTCTGGCCACTGTGAGTTAAAATGCAAGTACCGATGACATCATCAGGACCCGGCATGTATTTGTAAAACAGCTTCTCATTAGCTTCGGGGTGTCCTTGGGGACTGCCAACTGCAGTCAAACTCTTTCAAGTTATCAACAGTCACAGATTGCAACTCTTTTGAGTACAATCACAGTTCTTGGTTTTTTTTTTCTGGAAGTAGGACATGAACCCACAACCCTCTGATTCAAAGGCGAGGATGCTATGAACTGAGCCACAGCTGACACCTCCCAACTGCAGTCAAGCTGCCCACCATAATCACCATCCTTAATAGTTTTCAAGAATGAGCTAGGCAGGTTCTTGTCAACACGTGGGATTCAGGTTTATTAAAAATACACCAAGACTGTGGTTAGGGAGGACACTGCACAGGTAACCAAGAACTCATGAAAGACTGCTGCTCACAACTTAAAGGGGAAAGGCATGGAATAAGTGAAAGAAAGTTGTTGTGACTTGGCAGAAAGGAGGCATGCTTTAAACAAAATCTGATATCAGAGCATCAGTGTTTCATGCAGCCATTTCAGACTGTACCAAGCATCCAGCTGCATCTATGGAGACGTCTGCATGTTTACAGTGATGTATGCCTACTGCTTCTAATTGTAGACCACCATAGTGATCGCATGTTCTTTAACCAACTCCAGCACACCACTACTAAATGTGGTTCTAAGCCCGTGCTAGTTTTCTCCAATGATTGCTCGAACTAAACATAAGAACATAAGAAATAGGAGCAAAGCAGGCCAGAGGGTCCCTTGAGCCTGCTGCACCATTCAATAAGATCATGGCTGATCTCAACTGCACTTTCCTGCCACTTCTCCATAAATCTTGAAACCCCCCCAAATATTTCCAATCTGTCTATATGAACATTGATAATGATAGAGACATTCAGCTCCAATATACAGCAGTTTCTCTTTTCTGAATTCAACATGCTGATTGAGGCAGTAATTGCACCATTCACCTTGCTGCTGCCCAGTGGTTGCTTTCACACAGATCACTGAGTACACTAATGGAATGCCCAACAGCAAGGGCCAGGCAGAATGAACACACATAATGAAGTTGTCACTTAGTAAGATGTCACAAGTTTCTCACCCAGCCTCCCGGATCAGGTTTATGGAGAATCTGGCTCCAGAGAAGTTCCTCTGTCAGACATAGGACTCAAGGGCAAGAGGTCAATGATTATATTTAAGGATTTTAAAGGAAAATAAGAAGTTCAGAGATTTTCAGGATAGGGTGATAGAAATGTGGAGGTAATGGGATAAAAAATTATGACAATTCTGAAAACAGTATTGGATGAATTCCTGTTAGGAAAGGTTGGAGGGGGAAGGGAGATATGCCAGGTAGAAATGAAGTGAAGGGAAATGAAATGGGGAAATAGGAAAGAAAATTTATGGGCAAATGTAGACATAGCGCATGAACAGAAACACTCACCCCATCACCACCTCTGTTGAAGTGGATGTGCTGATACATGAAACAACTTTGAGGGGCCCTGTTTAGTGTTCCAGGGAGCATCACCACAAGCAGTCTAGCAACTAAATTATGAATCACATATATGTTGCTACTGCAACTGATTTGGGATCCTTAGGCTGTTCTGCTAGTAGTCACAATGTAATGGATGCAACATGATGGAGCTAAAAATCTGCAGCAGAAATGGTTGTTAAGCAGACGGGAGCCTGCTGAAGCAGGTCCCAGGCTTCATATGGAGTTCCAGCTTTTGCCTGCCGGAAACGGAGCACCTGTCCATCCTAATTGCATGGCCATCATCAGAAAGGTAGGGGAGAGATACAGAGAGTGGGCAGGGGAATGCAACCATTAGCATACCCACATCCCAGGCCACCAATGGAGCTTGACTTAGTCACCAGAATGGGGGCCCATCATTGCTTATCTGGAGGCCGGAATGGCACTTCTCCCTTGGCATGCTGGCCTCTTGAATTATGCTTATGAGGCTGAGGGAGTGGAAAATTCCAGCATTGGGTATCCACTTCCATAGTCCATTCCCTTCATCTCAATAGTTTTGTTTAGGGTAGGGTCCTCCTCCAACGACCACAGGAACTTCAAATGTTGGTCTGTATCGTGATTTTGCCAGAGTTGTTGGAGTTACGCAAGACTCTGTTGGAAGAGCAGAGGGATTTAATGTCAAACTTCTGTGAAAATTGTTGCCAGTTTTTAACCTACAAAACACTGAGGAGTTACATTCTACACCTGTCAATCGTCCAAGCAGAACACGAGCCATGACAGCTGGAAACAGACTTGGACAACTGTGCAAAACAGGCAATAGCAAATCAGCAGTTCCTCTCGCCTGAATTCTTTTTCATTGAAGTCAATGGGCAGGTGCTATCACTCAGTTTGCACTATTTGCAAAGAGCATTTTCACCCTATTGTGTTTTATATTATGCATTATATTGATCTATCCTTATAACCTTTTCAATATTATGTTAATATAGACACTTATGCAGCTGTTTAAAGGAATTAATCAATGTAGCATTATCTGCTTTTTCCTGACTGTTCCACTCATGCACTAATCTACGGAAAAAGCTCTAATCTCTAGTTTTGTTTGTAGGTTGCTTATCTGGCACTCATGCTCCCAAGGCCTATAATCACAGCCTAAAGTTAAATAGCCTACATATATCTTTAATGTACAAGCCTTCCATCATTTTAAAGAGCTTAATCATGTCACAGTTATAGTCTCAATTCTGTGAATCTCTTCAAAACATTAAGCATTAGAACCCGCTCAGTGTGTCTCTACAAACTTTCCCCAGGCCAGAATACTGCCGTTGGCGTGCGGGGGTGGGCCCGACACGCCGACGCGCAAAATGATGCGAGATAACATCGGTCGTGCGACCTGATGTCATCGCACGTCATTTGGATATTTCGTTCGGCGGGGACGCACCGGAGGTGCATGCATGCCGCTGAATTGTCAGTGGCCTATTAAGGCCATTCAAAAATCAATTAAAGTTGCTTGCAAAGCTGCCCGTCCAACCTTAAGGTTGGCGGACAGGCAAAGAGCTCAATCGGTCTTCGCGTTTTTCAGGAACCCTCATCCACGGGCAGGATGAGATTTCCTGAAGGCTTTATAAAATAATTAATTCAATTTTGCAAAATTCACAAACATGTCCCAGCTCATGTGACACTGTCACATGATGGGACATGTTTAAGTAATTTTTTTCCTCCTTTATTAAAAAGTTTTACTATCAACCTAATCTCCCTGAGGCAGCTCTGCACCTCAGGGAGATTAATGCGCTCTTGGAGCGCAGGCCCCGACACTCCCTCTTCCCCCAGCCCACACAGGTAGTGCTGAGAGCTACCAGCCATGCGTTATGCTGGGTGAGTCTTAATTGGCCCACCCACGTAAAATGGCGGTGCGCAGCTGATCGCAGGTGGCGATCGGCTCCAAGCCCGTCCCCGCCTGCTCCCACCCGATATAGGTAAGATTCAGCCCCCAGTGTATCAATGTCCCTTTGAAAATCTGAAATTGCACCTGATGCTCTGAAAGCTGTTATGATATGGCAGGTGGTGCTTGCCAAACTGACCAAATCTAAAAGGGACGCTTGGCCACACTTATCGCAATGATTTTGCAATTTGTATTTGTTACAAGAAGGCTTGTGCACTGAAGTCAGGAGTAATGAGTTCACTACTACCTTCAAAGATTTTAAAGATTAAATTAAAAATATTATTAACAAACAATGAAAAGTAAACTTAAACACGCACAAGATTGCAGCGACACAGTTATAACAGTTCCAATATTTCTGCTCAACCAGACTCCCAACTACACAAAGATAAAAACAAAAAGCTAAAAGCTACTGCGGATGCTGGAAATCCAAAACAAAAACAGAATTACCTGGAAAAATTCAGCAAGTCTGGCAGCATTGGCGGAGAAGAAATCAGTAAACGTTTCGAGCCCTCATGGCCCTTCGGCAGAACTGCGAAGTTCTGCCGAAGGGCCATGAGGGCTCGAAACGTTTACTGATTTCTTCTCCGCCGATGCTGCCAGACTTGCTGAGTTTTTCCAGGTAATTCTGTTTTTGTTTCCCAACTACACACCTCCTTTAAGGCAACAGTCTAAATAAATCCCAAATTTATAAAGTCATCTAGCAATATTAACACAAGCACCCTCTGGACAATTGACTTCCAAAGGCTTTTAACTCAACTTTGGTCACTGGACCAGCAAACTTCTGTAGGGTGGCTAGAGGCTTTATCCCCAAATCTGTTTCACACAGCCACCTTTCAAGATCTCACACAGTCACACACCACACAACTTTCCATCTTTCTTGAATATATTTCTCCCTTTTTGGTCTGGCAATGTGGGGGAAATGGTGGCATAGTTATATTTCATTCGACTGATATTCCAAAGACACAGGGTTATGCAACTGGAGACCAGGGTTCAAATCCCACCATGGCAGATTTGAATTCAATAAAAATCTGGAATTAAAAGTTTGATGATGACGAGGAAACCATTGTTAATTGTTGTAAAAACCCATCTGGTTCACTAATGTCCTTTAGGGAAGGAAATCTATCATCTTTACCTGGTCTGGCCTATGTGTGAGTCCAGACCCACAACAATGTGGTTGACTCTTGAATGCCACCTGAACAAGGGCAATTAGGGATTGGCAATAAATGCTGGCCTATCCAGCAATGCCCACATCCCATGAATGAATAAAAAATCCCATTGTTACCACTTGTCTTTTGAAGTTACTTTTCCCAGAATATAAAAGTATTTCATGTTATCATTATGGCCAGCTCTTTTGGGAAAAATCAATGTAATAATCTTGCCTTATTTATCTTGACAGTTGTAAAGATCTTATCATGCCCCTTTGAAAATCAAACACTTCTCCACTTATCTAAAAATGCAAATTTCATTCACACCGTTTCTGTTGACCTAGCTCTACTCATCTCCATTTCAAACATTTGTTTTACACCTCACTTATTTGATAATTTAAACCTTGCAGCCTAATCGTCTCTAGTTTAATTAAATTAGCCACACAGACAGAACCATACATACACACATAAGCCTGCGTTAAAATATCCCATAATAATATTAGGAAAAGTATGATAGTTTCATGACAATGTATATTTCTGCACCAACTCGCTAACTAAATTATGTGCATCTATGGACTTGTGCCTAAGAACTAGATTGAGGTTGCCCAACATATTTCATGTGAAGACAGAGAAAGAATTGAAAACATGAAAGGACAAGGTTCTAACTCACTCCACTATTAAGCATTGAGTTTGCAACAAGATTTAAATAATGCAGTAATGTCATTCCTTACATTTTCAGTGGAGATTGTTTATCTTGCCTCCCATGAGGCAAATAGTTAAAATCATGATTTTATTTTTCTCTTCTGTTTATTTTTATCTCCAGAGATTTTGGCTAAGCAATTAACTGTAAGGCAGCTGAATTATCATTGGAAGTTTTTTTTCACACAGGTGGTAACATTCCCTGTGTTAATGTATGTACTTGCATGAGATTTAGCTAACCCATCCAGCCAGTACTTCCAATTACTTCAGTGACACTAAAATAGAAAGAAGAAAGATCTTGCATTTATATAGCAACTTTCATAACTTCACTACATCCCAAAGAACTTCACAAGCAATGAGACATTTGTTGAAGTGAAATTAGAAAACACACAGCCAATTTGCAAATAGCAAAATCCCATGCGCAACAATTGAGATGTGGTTGAGGGTTAAATATTGACCAGGACACCAGGGAGAGAATCACTGCTCTTCTTTAAATGACCATATGATCTTTTCCAGCAGACAGGACCATAGTCCAACACCTCAAATAGCGCAGAACTCCATCAGTGCAATACTGCAGCATCAACCTAAATATTGTGTTCAAGAGTCTGGAGCAGGACTTGGGCCCACAACCTTCTGACTCAAAAGTCAAGAGCGCTACTATTGAGACAAGGCTGAGACCATAATTTAGTTTTAGTTTTTACTGTTATTATTTCTAAATGAAGGATGTTTTGACAATCTGAAAGTTACCATGAACAAATTATGAACATACGAACATGGAGCAGGAGTAGGCCACTCGGGCCCTCGATGCTGCTCTGCCATTTACTAAGGTCATGGCTGATCTGATTGTAACCTCAGATCTGCATCCCGTCAATCCCCGATAACCTCTCACCCCCTTACTTATCAAGAATCTATCCATCTCTGCCTTAAAAATACTCAAAGCCTCTGCAACCACTGCCTTTTCAGGAGATGAGCTCCAAAGACTCACGAACCTCTGAGAGAAAAAATTTTGCCTCATCTCCATTTTAAATGGGCAACCCCTTGTTTTTAAACAGTGACCCCTAGTTCTAGATTCTCCCACAAGAGGAAACATCCTCTCCACATCCACCTTGTCAAGACCCCTCAGGATCTTATATGTTTCGATTAAATCACCACTTACTCTTCTAAACTCTAGCAGATACAAGCCTAGCCTGTCCAACCTTTCCTCATAAGGCAACTCTCCCATTCCAGGTATTAATCTGGTAAACCTTCTCTGAACTGCTTCCAACACATTTACCTCCTTCCTTAAATAAGGTGACCAATGCTGTACACAGTATTACTGTACACAGTATTAAAGTGCTGCTGGTGTTGTCTTGCCACATCTTATATTCCAATTGTACCTTTCAGCTGAAGTGACAAATGCATGTTTCTGTTGTCTATTACCAACCTGTGAAGTGAAACCTGAATATTTGTGGAAGACAATGCACAGTCAGAGTCTGCTAAGCCGACCAAATGAGAATCAGCACCTTTGGCAGCCTCAAAGGAATGCTGTGTCACTGAAGATACGCATCTTGCTAGATTTTGCTATGTTAAATGTAAATTATTGTAAGTTATTGTTTTAGTTGAGATTGATTCAATACTTATTTGATTTGAAGAAATGATATATTTTAATTGAGAAATTTGAATTAAAACTTTAAGCAATTCTCAAGTTAGTAATACCAACTAAGACTTAATTTTCTAAAGGTATATTTAAAAAGAGATAGAGGAAAAAGTGCAATAGTGCATCAACTATTAAATATGTGTTTAAAATATGTATGTTATGTATTAGGAGATTATCTAGTTCTCACATTTGGAAATAATTTAGTTTTTCTTCACAGTTCAACAGCTTGGTTTGCTTAATTGTAGTGGCAATTTTTATAAAGTACCCATCATGTACCATGAAAAATTCCTGTAGAGGGAGTACAAGATAAACAACTGAATTCAGACACTGCATAATTGTAATGCATTAGACAGACAATATTGTACATCAGCACATTCACCATGCCTGTGGCTAGATTTGAGAAATATATTTGGAGGAAGCAGTTAATCAGGTAAATTGCAGGGGCCAAGGAAATCTGATAGCTATAATGTTTCTTGTCTGCCTCCTGGCTAAATGACACAAGTAATTTAATAACCAGCAGTCACCATTGGGAAAATGTATCATCAGTTTATCACTGTGTCTCTTATTCAAGGTTGCTTGATCTATGAATGCAAAATCCTTACAAAGTAACAATGCACAATTGGTCTGTAATCAGGATTAAACTTTATAAAGAGAACTGAAAACCATTTATTAAAATAGAATTGCTGGTGTGTGCAAGAGGTTTTATTGAGGGCAAAATATTTAGAAAGATCTGATTAAAGTTTACTTTTATGGCTCTGAATCCAGAAAAGCTGTGAAAGTATAGTGTTGCAATAAACCGATTTTAATTTCACCACACTCTTGAGAATTGATTTTTCGATAAGGCAGCATAAAATTGTCTGACAACTATTTATTCCCTGTCATGTGAGAAGGAATTGAATTTTTAGTTGGGGAGATACAGTAATGTTTTGTAAAATTTAATACATTTAATAAATTTGTCATTTAATAAATGACAAACTAAAATACTTTAGAAAATGCATACACTATGGTGAAACACTGAATACAAGAAATGTGCTTACATTATACAGTGACATCCATACACTCTAGGGAGATATACCCAATACATCATTAAAGATGCATTTAAACTGAAAGTGCATATCATGGCAACCATTTGGCTGAAACGGAGAATAGGGATGATCAGGTATTGATACTGGAGTTAAACTACCTTATCATTTGGCTCAATAATGTTTCTTTAAGAAAGGACAGTTGTTCAGCTGCTGGAATTAAAGGCAAGAACGTGACTAATCCAACACAATATGATTCATATATATCCATAGTCTTAAATTGGTCATTTGGCTGATAAGAAAGAAGATATCAGAGATCAACGTGAATGCTGTTTTTGAATTAGACTGGAGAGTATATTTTAAGGGGCCATATTTTAATAGCCTTGGACAATTCAACTATCTATTATGTGGCTGCCGCACTAAATGAAAATTTCAGTTGAAGCTAGGTTTGTTCCATGGGCACACCTCATTCAAGTAAGTGAACAATGGTGTAAATCCACATTTGTAGGCATGATCAACTTGATCACCTCCTGTGTGGATCATTGTTGTTCCTCTTCTACGGTCACTTCCACTTAAATTCGGTTCACCCAACTGCTCCTACTTCCTGCTCCATGGCTTCAGTGACCTTTGCACTGACATCCAGGCACTAATTGATGGATCATCCCACCATGGATGCATCCCATTCCTTGCAGAGGTTAGCCCTCTAACAGTTTAGCCTTCTGTAAACAATAACAGGAAAGAAAAACAGCAAAAATCACAGATAAGTCACCATAAAATCAGACTTGACTTTAATCTGAACTTTGCAATGCGGAGATCCTGCTGACTGTATGTGTGTTCATTTGTGAATGGTTGTGTGGCGACTGCCATGATCTTGCTACCATTCACTCTGGTTTTTTTTTCCAAATGAAGGGGACTGTTTATTTTGGCAGAGGGAAGTGTATATCTCTACATGAGGATCATAATAATGAATGAATCAATTGAATAAAGGACAACTTAGTTGGTGCTTTTAACACTTAATCTTTGAAATTGGGATTATATTTCATTGTGTTATGTTTGTTATTTTATAATCTGCTGTGAACTTGTCATATGACAACATCCTTAAAGTGGTTTGAAAATGTAAAAGAGTTCAGCCAATAAAAATGCTGAATTCTCTGAATGTCTGATTGAAAAACTTTGACAAAAGCAATACTTTTTTTACAAATACTTGTCTTTGTAATTAAAGCATTCACTTACTCTGAAGTGCAGTAACTGTCATGTAAGCAAACATAGTAGCCATTTGTAAATAGCTGGATCCTGGATGAGCACTTGGCACGTAATAATATTCAAGGCTATGGGCCAAGTGCTGGTAAATAGGATTAGGTAGGTAAGTCAGGCGTTTCTCACGTGTCGGTGCAGACTGAAGGGCCTCTTCTGCACTGTGTGATTTTGTAATTCTGTGATTCTGAATTGACAATTGAGAACCAAGAGGAATACAGGAGGTTCAGAGGGGAGGTGAAAAAGCATATTAGAGAAGCAAAGAGGGATTATGAGAAAAGACTGGCAGCCAACATAAAGGGGAATCCCAAAGTTTCCTATAGGCATATAAATAGTAAAAGGGTGGTAAAAGGAGGAGTAGGGCTGATTAGGGACCTAAAAGGGAATTTACACATGGATGAAGGGGCCATGGCTGAGGTATTAAATGAATACTTTGCATCTGTCTTTACCAAGGAGGTAGATGCTACCCAGGCCATGGTGGCAGATGAGACTAGAAGGATTCAAAATTGCTAAGGAGGAAGTTTTGAATAAACTGTCGGTACTTAAAGTTGACAAGACACCGAGACCGGATGAGATGCATCCAAAGATATTGAAGGAAGTGAGAGTAGAAATTGCAGGGGCACTGGCCATAATTTTTCAGCCTTCCCTAGACTCTGTTGTCAGCGAATGTCGCCCATGTGTGAAAATCAATGATTCGGGGCTTCATGTCACACTTGCAAGTATCCTTGAAGCAGAGCTTTGGGCATTCTAATGGTCATCTGGCTCCAGCTACCTCGCCACACTGAAAATCCTTAGAAATTCAACTGTCTTCCATCCTGTGAAAGTACCCGAGCCAGTAAAGTTGCCTCTGATTGATTAGTGCTAGCATACTAGGGAGATTTGCCTTTGAGAGAGCTGTCACATTTGTGATTTTCTCCTTCCAAGAGATGCCAAGAATGCGCTGCAGACATTGAAGATGAAAATTGTTAAGCCTCCTTTCTTGATAGCTGTATGTTATCCATGTTTTACAACCATACAGCAATGTGCTGAGAACACAGGCCGCAGAAACCAGCATCTTGATCCTAAAGATCAACTTGTTTTTTCACACATGTTTTGTGAGTTAGGGAAAAGTGGTAGCTGCTTTCCCCAATGCGTGGATCAAGTTCTGCACCAAGAGTCAGATTTTCTGCCACTGTGGGCCCAACGTAGGGGAATTTCCTAACCACTTCCAGCGTGGTGTTGTTCATTGAGATCCAGGGTGCAGATGTGGCTCCTTGTCCCATAACAATGGTTTTCTTGATGCTTATAGTAAATGAGAACAGGCTATAGTCATGGGAAGGGCAATCCATGAGTCTTTGCAGCTGAGTTCTCGAGCAACTAACACGGCATCATTAGGACAGAGGAGCTCTCTGGTCATGAAGTGTTGTATTTTTGTCTTTGCTTTTAATTTGGACAAACTGTGGAGCTTGCTGTCTGACCTGGTGTGCAAGGAAACTCCTTCCATATCTGCAGGAAGGCAAAGGTCAGGAGCAGGGAAAAGAAAATACCAAACAAAGCGGGGGCTGGGACGTGGCCCCTTTTCACTCCATTCTTCATCCTGAAACTGTCGGAAGTGGAGGCTTCAAACTGTACAGTACTGTGCATGTTGTGACAAAAGCAACAAATGAAACTGAAGAGCTCGAAGGGATCACCAACCGCCTAATGAGACTTCACTCCAGATTTCTTGTTAGGTTAACTCCCTTAGTCTTTAACTTTCCCAATGTTGTTGTTAAGAGTGGATCTAGCAGGGACACATTCCCCACAGGTTCAGGTGCCTCTTGAGGCAGCTTCAGTAGTGAATCTCATCACCCAAGTGGGCCAGGCCACGGCTCCTGCTGTTGCTGTCACTCACTCTCCCTGTGACAACCCTGTAACACTTTGCAACTGTTAGATATGTAGCATCTTCTTTTTAAAGATTCTTTAACGGGACTTGGGTGTCGCTGGCTAGGACAACACTTTTATTGCCCATCCCTAATTGCCCTTGAGAAGGTGGTGGTGAGCCGCCTTCTTGAACTGCTGCAGCCCATGTGGTGTAGGTACATCCACAGCGCTGTCAGGGAGGGAGTTCCAAGATTTTACCCAGTGGCACTGAATGAACAGTGATACAGTTGTACCAAATCCGATAGTAATAGTTTACCTTGTTAATTATACCTCAATTTAGTGATATTTAAAACAAAATGAATCAAATAGCATAGCAACTGAGACTTAGGGTTACCAACCCTTTTTGGGCATATTACTGGACATTTCGTTACATGCTCTCATACCTCTAACCTCCTTGCCCAGTAAAAAAACACCATTTCCTCATCTCCAATGTCTTTATAATTAATAATGAAAATGTTCAAACAAATTGAAAACACTACAATTTTTTACTGCACCTATGATTTTTCTCCTCTGTCGCCCATGTGTGAAAATCAATGGTTCGGGGCTTCATGTTACACTTGCAAGTATCCTTGAGCAGAGCTTTGGGCATCCTAATGATCGCCTGGCTCCAGCAAGCAGCAACAGTAACCAGGAGATTCATCTTCAATTCCTGGAGACAGCAGAGAAATTGTGGAGCACTGGAAACCCTAACGGGACTGTGTCAAAATGGTCTTTGTTCACAGAATTCACCATCAATTGAAAGATGTTACTCAGGAAAAGAAAGAAAGATTTGCATTTGTATACCATCTTTCACAACCTCAGGGTGCCTCAAAATGCTTTATAACCAATTAAGCATCTTTGAAGTGTAGTCATCATTGTAATGTAGGAAACACAGTAACAGATAACCTGTCTTAGGTGTTGATTGAGGGATAAATTTTGGCCAGCACACTGGGGAGAACTCCCCTGATCCTATTTGAGTAATGCAATGGTATCTATAATGTCCAACTGAGAGGGAAGATGGATCCACAGCTTCACCTTTCATCCAAAATGTGGTCACTCCAATGGGCGTCTCTGGCTGTTCTAAGCAAAGTCTATGCTCCTTGAGAATTTCTATGCCTTTGGCCTCAAAGAGACCCAGCCTAGGTTTGGCGGCCAGTTTGCTGAATGAGTTGAGGTGTACTGTCTAACTGAAGGATGGAAGTGAGCCCCCTCTAGGGTGGTGAGGGGGTGGTCCAGACCAGTCTAATGTCCTGGATCTTCTTCAAAAACTTCAAGAAAGGACTATCTTATCAGGTTAATGAAACCCCCTCACAAAGGTCGGCTTAATGTACCTTCATTTCTAAGGGTGGGGTAAATGCCTTCTTGGGTCTGACAGCAGCTGCTGGATTTCCTGGCAGCTTGGGGCAGGTGGGCATCTGACATGGATCTTAATGACATAGGTGCCCACTAGCCCTTCGCAAATGAGGTTATTTCCCTTTCTTTACACCTCAAATAATCCTGTATATACTGGAAGAATCAGTAGCAGTGGTAACTAATGAACACTGTATCGGTGTAACTGCTGGTAATGTGTCCCAGAGCAATTTTGGTCATAATTTGTGATTTTTAATATAACAAAAAATGACCGTAAAAATCGGGTCAGTAGCTACAAAAGAAAACAAACTGTTAGATTAAAGCCCAATTCCTTACAACTGTTGTCTGAAACCAGAGGTGAAATTACAACCTCCAAACCATTCCGACTATCCTTTTTTTTATGATACATGCTTCAGGGATTTGATTCCGTGTTTTTGTTGAGAGCAGTGGTTGTTTTGGATGAAAACCACAGTTGGTTTGAGTATGGAGAACTGGTGATGACAGACAGACTGAAAGATTGACTGCTGTGCCATTACTGTCAATTTATCAGGTGATACTTAAAATGTAAGAGTTCACTTTAAGCCATTCAGGTGAAGGAACGGACTATAGGATGACACTGGTGCAAAACGCTGAGATAAGGTGGTTCAGGGGCCAACACCTGGTATTTGCAATATCAACTCAGCTGTCCCCTGTTATTGTATCCTGCTGTGTGAATTACACAGCAAGTTTTCTGGAATAAATACTCAAGAATATTTTATTTGTGACATGGGGTTTGACAAGAATAATTTATTTTGACATGTTTTACAGAGTCGCATGTTTCTCTATGTGCCTTTGTGAATGCTCTCAACTGTCAACTAATTAAATCAAGAATCCTATCTGAGCTTTGCTTTCACTCGGTCTGATGTGATTAATGTTGATGCTATATGATCTTTGGCAGCCTTGGCTCAGTGATAGCACTCTTGAGTGAGAAAGTCCCTGGTTTAAGTTCCACTCCAGAGACTTGTGCACATAATCCAGACTGACACTTAGTGCCAAGTAGGTGCTGCATTGTCAGACATGCTGTCTTCAGATGAGATCAGATATTCAACTAAGACCCTGTCTGCTCTCTTAGGTAGACCTAAAAGATTCTATGGCACTGTTTGAAGAAGTCTGGAGGAGTTCACCCCTGTGTCCTGCCCAATGTTTATCCCTCAACGAACATCACTAAAACAAATTAGCTTATATATCACATTGCTGTTCATGGAATCTCGCAAAGTACAAAATTGGCTATGCAATATATATTACTCGTGACAAGTGATTACTGTGGGCTGCAGGGCCTTGATGTTAGGACCAAATGGGGGTCCTGAGCCTGCACTTGCCAGCAGTGAGGCCAGCAGCTCAATCATCGGTGGGGTTAGAGGGGGCTGGGGTTGAGGAAGAGAAGGTAATCTTCTAATTGGCCAACTCAACACTTGTCATCCTAATAAGGAAGGTGATGGAATGCCGATGCTGCAGATTCAATCAGAGGGCTAGCAGGAGAGGTGACGCTGCTGAGGTTGGTTAGCGACAGTGAGGGTACCTCAACATGTGCTGGGACGCACAGGATTGAATTTAATGGCAGTGGCAGTGGCACCGATGGCAGGCCAGAAAGCCGAGACAACTTCTGCACTTCTAGGAGCTCCAAACCAATTCTTTGCCCATTTAGCCATTTACTGCCTGGCACCAGGGCTCCCATGCCTTTAAGGGTGGAGATCCTGCCTCTATGATCTGCTGGCTAATCAGAGGATTGGTAGCTCTTCAGTCCCAGAAAAGCCACCAGGAACAGTGGCCACTGCTGGTACTGTAGCCTACCTGGAGCAGCCACGATGGAGGAGGCCCTGGCAAACTCATAAGTGAGTCAGGCTCGTCCAGGCCAGGCAAGCAAATCCTGGCGAGGGGGGAGATCATTGCTGAGGGGCAGGGGTGGATCTTTCTGAAGGGGTGTTTGTTGTGGGGTGGCCGAGTTTTACTATTAATGATAGAGTTTATCAGCAGGTACTTCTTGGGTGGAAACTTTAAGTTTATTTACAATATACTCAGCAGCAACTACATGTATGCATTCAACTCCAACTCTATCTCTACACTGTCTCTGACGTAGGCCATGCTACTCTCCTATTGGTTACTACAGATCACGTGATCTTCTTTAACAAGTATTATTCTTAAAGGTACATTGTACACTAAATAAAACCATAATTTTTACATTCCTCCCCCTTTAACTTGGCTATACATAATATAGTTACAAGTACAAGTTCAGTCTTTCAGTTGATTTCCTGGTATATGTGGAAAACCGTAGCTCTATAACTGCAGATTCTTTGTCAGGAACCTCCTTTTCCGGAGTTGCCTGAACATCATGTGCTTCGGTGAGCACTTGAAGTTCTGCATCCTCAACTCTTACAGGAACATCAGACATGTTAGTCCTGTGTTGAGCATCCTGAACAGGAAACACAGACCCGGTCATGATCACTGGTGGAACCAAATCTTGATGACTTGTCTCTCTTCCTTAAATGGTCCACATGTTTACGGATGATCCGGCCTTCCACCTCCATGTGGTAAGATAGAGATCCAGTCACCGCACTTATTTCACCCGGTAACCACTTTGGTCCTTCCCTGAAGTTTTCTCATGTATACCAGCTCTCCCACGATAAATTTCCTCTCACGGCTATGCCAGTTGTGTCTAGTTTTCTGGCTTCCCTGACTCCTTTTCACCTTTCCCTCTAAACTCGACATTATCAAGCTCAATCTCAACCTGAGATGGTATTTCAACAATAACTCCGCAGGTGTGACACCTGTTGTTTAGTGAGGGGTAGTCCTGTAATGAAAAAGAAAACGTGCTGGCTCGGTTGCCAAGGAATCGCCAGTTAGCTTTTTCATGCCTGTCTTGAACATTTGAACCGCCCTTTCAGCCAGTCCATTTGAGGAAGGGTGGTACAGTCTTCACGAGTGATACCGTTGAGGCTGATAGACCATTGAAACTCAGCACTCGTAAATTCCTTGCCGTTATTGGAACCGACTACTTCTGGTAATCCATGAATGGCAAAACTCTGGCATAGTTTTTTAATTGTAGCGGCTGTCGTCGGTGACTTCACCTCATATATGTCCAATCATTTTGAATGGGCATCGACAATGAGCAGAAACATTGTTCCCAGGAAAGGTCCAATGTAGGCAATGTGTAACTGTACCCAGGGTCAACCTGACCACTCCCATGGGTGTAACGGAGCTGCCACTGGCAACCTTTGCAGTTGCTGACATTGCACACAGTGCTTTACTAAACTCTCTATTTCACCATTCATTCCAGGCCACCACAGGTCTTCATTCAGGAAATTCCTGGATAGGATCTGGGTCGTTCAATTAAAAGTGGCTCCCTTCCCTTTGGAGGAACTATCACTCATGCTTCCCACAGCAAGATGCCATCCTGGCTGGTTATTTCATGTCTTCTTTTGAAGTATGGTTTCATTTCGTCAGATACAGGCTCCTGTGACCAACCATGTAGCACTTGTTCTCGTACCTGACATAGGGCTGGGTCCCGACTTGTCGAGCCCCTGATCTGTCGAGCACATAGCTGCAAGGAATCTAAGAAATTTAACAGTGAAACAAGTTCCTGTGGATATGCTAATCATTTTCTTGTAAAGGCAGATGACTAAGGGCATCAGCATTTGCGCTTTGATTGCCAGGCCTATGTATGAAAGTGCATTCGTATGCTGCCAGAAATAAGGCCCATCATTGTATTCTTGCTGAGGCTATGGGTGGTATAGCCTTGTCCTCACTAAACAATCCTAGAAATGGTTTCTGGTCTGAAATGATTGTAAAATGGCGGCCGTGTATGGCGTGGTGAAATTTCTTGTAACCAAAGATGATAGACAGGTCTTCTTTTTCTATCTGCAAGTATCCCATTTCTGCTGTGGTGAGTGTCCTTGATACATAATCTATTGGTCATCCCTCGCCATTGTCCATTCGATGAGAGAGCACTGTTCCCGCTCTGTAGGTAGGTGCATCACATGTCAGCACCAATTCTTTCATCTGGTCATAATGCACTAATAGATTTGATCAGTGCAACAATTTATGAAAGTTTCTTTTTGGGGCGCCTCCCAAGACCAACATTGATTCTTACTGAGTAGAGAATGCAGTGGGGCCAGCACTGTAGATTTCCTTAGCAAGTATTATTCTTAAAGGTACATTACACATTACATAAAACCATAATTGCTACAGTGGTCCTTCTACCGGTGAGCCCTCCATAGGCCAATCAGTAGGGCCACCCCCAACACCAAGCCTGCAATTTGGCTGCCAGCTTTTACTGGGCGGCTCCCCATGTGGTGGAAAGCTCCCCCTTGCCACTGGTAGCATACCAGCAGCAGTGGATGAGGCCCTTATGTGGCCCTTATTAGGACACTTAAGGACCTTAATTGCCCTCTGGGTGGGAAGGCCTTCCTCAACGTTCCCTACTTCTGACTAAATCACAGTGAGCTGGGAAGGCGGTGGACACTCCGCCCCCTACCACCCCCTCAATTCTACAGCCTCACTCCCTCCAGCCAGCACCCAAGGCCTATGTTAAATTCCAATCAAGGGCTGCACTGAAGTCTCCTGAAACTGGTAGAGACATCAGGATGGAGGAGGCACCCCTATGCAGGCCTATTCATGGACAGAATTGCATCCTTTCAGCCCCATGGCCCCGTCATTGGAGCCACTGGGGGTGGGCACTCCAACATCAGGAAAATACTGGCACCAGCTCAAAATGGACACTAAGTGGGGCTTCATTTTGACTAATTGCCTCCTGCTTCCATGGAACGTGCAGACAACCCAGTTCCCATACCACCCTCTGAACACTGCCCCAGAAGCGGGAACGCATCACGGAGCCATCCTGCTGCGGCTTCCTGGTATTTTCCCACCCCCACCCTCTCCACCCCACCTTGAACCCCATCTGCATCGGGCTGGAAAAATCCAGCCCTACACTTTATAAGCACTTCATTGTCTGTAAAATGTTTTGGGACGTCCTGAGGTCATGAAAGGAAATGTAAGTCATTTTTTTTATTTCCCCTCTTTCTCTCTCTCACCCCCTCTCTGTCACTCCCTTTATCTTTCCCTATTTCTTTCTTGCCTGAATGCATATTGAGGTTTTGAAATAATTTTAAGAGATCGCTTCACGATTCAGAGGCAACAGTAGTGGAGGACAAGCTCCCTTAGATCATTCTGACTAGGCAGCTCCATTAGTCACATCCATTATTAAAAGCTGCCAGCCGTGGCAAGGTTAGGTCAACACAAATGTACACAGCAGACAGTGGGAAGAAGATTTATCACGCCAGAAAAAACTGAAAAACCTAATTTGAAGTTAAGCAGCTTGTACTTATTGAGAAGCTGCAGTAGTGCATACTTGTCAACCTAAAAAACCCAGGAAAGCTGGTGAACAACTTCTAAAGAGCTGAAAACTCAAAAAATTGCATACAGCTGATAAACAGCTCTGATTAGAGGCCAGTGACCAACACTATTGTGTCTAGGTGACTGAATAACTTAAGTCCCCTGTTATTCCATTGGGTATTAAGATTTTCATTAATATTTTGGGATCACATGCTGCAATTATGTTTACTTTCCTCTGAAAATTGAAAACCAATGGCCTCATATTATAACAACAACTTGAAATTGAATAGTGGCTTTAATGAAGAAAAACTTCATAGAAGCAGAATCAGAGAATGGACTAAGGAGATTATGGAGGCAATAGCCACATACTTGGTCAAGTTGATGGGTTTTAAAGGGGAGCTCATTTGTTTATCTCACTCCCCCTTAAATGCATCTATCTTAGTCACCTCAGTTATTCTTTCTGGTTGTGAGTTCCACATTCTAACTACTCTCTGGGTAAAGAAGTTTCTCCTGAGCCCATATTTTCTGACAGGTAGAGAGGCTGAGAGGCTTAGAAAGAGAATTCCAGAATGTGAAGCTTAGCTTAGTGAAGGTACGACTGGCAATGGTGGAGCCAAGTGACGGGGGGGGGGGGAGCTCAAGAGACCATTGTCAGCGGAATGGAGAGTTTAGTAGGGCTAATAGTAGTGGTTAAGGTTAGAAAAGCAGGGAGGGGCAAGACCATGAAGGGTATGAGAATTTCTATTTTGAGGAGAAACTGCAAGCCAATGTAGCTCATCGATGAGTGAGTAGAACTTGATGTGGGATAAAGTATGGCCAGCAGGATTTTGAATGAGTTGAACTTTGTGGGAATGGGCAGCCAACCAGGTTTGTTATGGATTATGTAATTATATAGCATTACATAGTATTTAGAGCATAGGAACAGGCCATGTGGCGCAACTGATGCATGCTGGTGTTTATGTGCCACATGAACCTCTTCCTACCCTTTCCATCTAATACCATCAACATAAATTTTCTCTCCCAGATGTTTGTCTCACTTCCCCTTAAATGCAACTATCTCAGTCACCTCAACTGCTCTTTGTAGTACTGAGCTCCATATTCTAACCACTCCCTAGATGAAGGAGTTTCTCCTGAATTCTCTATTATATTTATTGGTGATTAACTTTGAGTGGAATTTTCCACTCCCGCCAGCATTGGGAATCCTTGTGGGCAGGGCAGCAAGATTTGGCGTGAGGCAAAAAATCAGTTTCCGGGCTGCGGGAAATTGGGTTGGAATCTTGTTCTCCGGACTTTCATGGCAGCTTAAAGGTGGGTCGGGTGTCCCACTGACCTATGTCGGGAACCCCATTTGCACCTCATGAAGGCTCATTAAAAGGCTAATCACACCGGAATCTTGTTCCACCTCCAAATTTAGCGGTAATTTAGAACATTCTGCTTCACAGTTGGTTGCACCTGGCGAGGGAGACTTCTTCCTGGACTTACTGGACAGTCAATGCTGCCTTCCCCATTCTTGCAGATCGCTCTCAGGTGCCGGGAGCCAAAGCTGCACCAAGGCTGGAAATGATACGCAGGGGAAGGTGGGTGGAAGGTTAGATGAACTCTGGAAGGCTGGGAGGGGGTGAAAGGCTGAAGTGGGGGCGGGGTGGTGGAAGGATGGAAGGCTGGAAGGGGGATGGAGGACTGGAATGGGGGTGGAAGGTTGGAAGGGGGGTGGAGGGCTGGAAGGGGAGTGGAAGGTTGGAAGGGGGATGGAAGGTTGGAGGTGGAGAGGTGGGGTGCGGCTAGAGTGTCCGGGAAAGGGGTCAGAATATTTGAGAGGGCAGCATCAGTGGTGTCATCCGTGGGGTCCTGGGAGGAGAACTCAGGGTACTGATGGTAAGAGGGAACAGTGACAGTCAGAAGGTGGAGTGGGGTGCGGTAGGGTGGGAGGTTCAGGGTGTGTATCTGGCAGGTGTAGGTGTCATTTAGTGGATCATGGAGGAGGACAAGAAAGGTGGCATGGATAATGGGCGTGGGCAGGGTCAGGGCAGGCATGGGCATGGTAATGGGTGTAGGTTCCGAGGGGAGGAAGGGCATATCATGGTGGATGGTGACAGGGTCCAGGGTGACAGAGGGGAGAATAAATGTCATGTTGCGTGGGTCAACAGTGATTAAGGAAGTTGGTGGGTGACAGGGGGTGGGTAAAAGATGGTGGAGCTGGCTTCGAGGGAGATGCACACCGTCTCTGCAGCAGCAAGGCAACGCCCCCGAAGCAAAACTGCGAAACATCGAGGTGGGAGGAGGGTCTTTTCAGCTGGGTGGAGCTCAAAGTCAGTACAATTGGCCAACAAAAGGGGCACCCTAATAATTATGGGGAAACTGCATGAGAACTATGGTCAGTTGTGATCCTCAGTCTATGGTGAAGCCCACACGGCAGCAGGTTTGTTTCCAAATCATGAGTCTCATAACATCAAGATCCCAGCAAGGTGTGGAGATGTCGTTCATTCTGAGCCATTTGCCACCGGCTGTGGTCAGAGGCCTAACCATGTCATGTTTGACAAATCTTGTTTGACAAATTTGCTGGAGTTCTTTTGAGGATATAACAAGCAGAGTTGATAAAGGGGAACCGGTAGATGTAGTGTATTTAGATTTTCAGAAGGCATACAGTAAGGTGCCACATAAAAGGTTATTGTACAAAATAGGAGCTAACGGTATTGGGGGTAATATATTAGCATGGATTGAGGATTGGTTAACACACAGAAGACAGAGAGTCTGGAAAGACATAACTAGTGGAGTGCCACAAGGATCAGTCCTAGGGGCTCAATTAGTTACTACCTATATTAATGACTTGGAGGGGGCAGAGTGTAATGTATCCAAATTTGCTGACGATACAAAAATAGATGGGAGGGCATGTTGTGATGAGGACATAAAGAATCTGCAAGGGGATATGGATAGGTTGAGTGAGTGTGCAAAAACTTGGCAGATGGAGTTTAATGGAGGAAATTGTGAGGTCATCCACTTTGGTAGGAAGAATCAAAAGGCAGACTATTATTTAAATGGAGAGAGACTCCAAAAAAGTGCATCACAGAGGGATCTGGGTGTTTTTGTACATGAAACATTAAAAGTTAGCATGCAGGTGCAGCAAGTAATTAAGAAGGCAAGAGGAACTTTGGCCTGTATTGCTAGGGGGTTGGAGTTTAAAAATAGGGAAGCCTTGTTACAACTGTACAGGGTGTTGGTGAGGCCACACCTGGAGTACTGTGTACAGTTTTGGTCCCCGTATTTAAGAAAGGATATACTAGCATTGGAGGCAGTTCAAAAGAGATTCACTAGGCTGATTCCTGGGATGAAGGGGTTGACTTATAAAGAACAGATAAACAGGTTAGACCATTATTCATTCGAGTTTCGAAGAATAAGGGGTGAACTTATTGAAACGTAGAAGATTCTGAGGGGGCTTGACAGGGTAGATGTTGAGAAGATGTTTCTGCTAGTGGGGGATCTTGAACTAGGGGACATAGTTACAGAATAAAGGGACACTCATTTAAAACTGAGATGCAAATGAATTTCTTCTCTCAGAGGGTAGTGAATGTCTGGAATTCTCCACCCTAGAGAGTTGTGGTGGCTAGATTACTGAAAATATTTAAAGAGGAGGTAGGTAGATTTTTGAAATATTGGGGAATTGACGGCTATGAGGAGCTGGCATGAAAGAGGAGTTGAGGCCTGGGACACATCAGCCATGATCTTATTGAATGGCGGGGCAGTCTTGAGGGGCCGAATGGCCTACTCCTGCTCCTATTTCTTATGTTCTTAAAGGGAAGGAGGGAGGTGGATGCCTACAAGGGGCACAGCTGGTGGAGGGCAGCCGACTCACAATTCCAAGCCTCCATCCTCCCGGGTGAATGGTCATGGCTGACAAGGGGTCATGCTGTTGGCATTCTACACTGCCAATGCAATGGTCTCTCTACAGAGTTTCGAGGGTAGTGGAGATAAACGGAAAAGTGTCTGTGTGAGGCTTCTTGCACGTGGCTCTCCTCACCCTGGTCAATGAGTAACGCCTCCATGCACATTCATGTGTAAATGGACCATCTCTGGTTTCAAGGATGTCCTTTACCTGGAAAGGGCAACAGCAGCAGGATAATTAACAAGCCTGATGAAAGATTCTCCCATGCCCTCATGTTGTCTGCCTGAGATTGAAGGATTACAGGTATCTTGGCCAGCAATCATGGCCACATATTATGTGGCGTTGCTGATGGCACAGATGTGGAAACAAAGCCTACTCACTGTGGAGAGATCACATGGGAATCAAAGCATCTGAACTTTCAGATGGGACTTCTTTGTGGGGTGGCAAGTTTCACCCCTGAATGCACATGGAACGTTTTATCACTGGAATATCCACTGAATCCATGAGACTTGGAGGAGAAGGAATAGAGCAGAATATATTTACAAACATGCAAACTACATACATGAGTGAACAACCGTGCCACAAGTTCATTCAAAGCTTTATTTTCTTTACTCTACTGCTCCATCCAGGTGCAGCCCAACATCCGCAGCAGAGGTGGTGGTAGCCTGCTGACTGCTATGCCCTGTTGTCTGAGATGGCTTTGGTGACTTCCTTTAAAGGCCCGAGGCCTGGAGGGCCCCAGCCTGCTAGGGGTCTCCTGTTCTGGGCCAGGTGATATGTTGGAGTCGGTGGGGCCACTGGCAAAGGGGAGGTGGAGCGGTAGGGCACCCTTTGAAGTGTCCTACGTGGATAACCCCAGGGTGCCTGGCTGGTGCTCCTCTTCCCTCTGCATGTCCGAGAACCCAGCCCTGACTTATTGAGGTGAAGGGGCACCTGGAGAAAGATCGAGGTGCACCATCCCTCTCTTGCCTGGCCACAGCTGGATCCCACTCATGTTCATGGCGATGGAGCACAGGTCCAAGAGAAAATCCGGCAGAAACTGTTGGTTTCCAAGGTGTCTGCCACCCTTCCTATGGAGTCTTCGATGAGCTCGCATGCCGGAGCCTCAACATCAGGCAGAACATGGACGGACTCCTCCATCCTTTGTCTCAGCCTATTGAAGGCCTCTGACAGCTCTGCCTGATGTTCTCCTGCCTCTCTTTGCATCTCCAACATTTGTCCTAGGGCTGATTGCAGAGGCTTGTCATCAGACTCAAACACTGCATGGGCCTGGGCTCCAGTATTCCTCCGAGTGTCAAAGATCTCAGCTGTCACTGCCTCCACCTGAACCCGAAGCCTACTCTAGATCTAGGACCCACTGAGGTGTGTGTCTCTGTGCTGGTGGAGGGTGCAGGTGAACACAGTGACAGCTCGACAGGTATGGAACCCCCTCTTCATTCTCCGAGGTGGCCTAGGCACTAGGTCTTTCTATTGTGGAGGACGATATCCTTCCCTTCTTCCTGCTGTTACCTAGATTGGAGAAAAGAGAGAATGAGTGATTGCGTAGGCTGGCTCAAACATTACTCATAACTCACAGTCATTGTCCAAATGTTGTCTCAGTATAATGGATGCTTTGTCATTGGGTTGTTGGGGAGGCTGATCTCACCTTCGGCACAGACACGGTCTGCGTCCTCCCCTGCCAGCTCTGCAGCCTGCTCCTCGAGTTGGGTGAGGGTCCTGAGTTCCGGTGTCCCACCTCCCATCTTTTCTCTCTACCTCCTGTTGTGGGCTATTTTGAATTGATTGTAAAGACTATGGATGATAGAGCAGCACAGAAGGTTCCATCAAAAACAAAAAGTGATGGAAAAACTCAGCAGGTCTGAGAGCATCTGTGGAGAGAAAGACAGAGTTAACGTTTCGAGTCTAGATGACTCTTCTTCAGAACTAAACAGAAGTAGAAATGTGGAATATATACTGTTTAAGGGAGGGTGGGACAGGTGAAGCTGGATTGAGGGCCAGTGATAGGTGGAGGCAAAGGAGAGATTGCAAAAGATGTCATAGACAAAAGGTCGAAGGGGTGTTGATGGTGGTGATACTGGCTAAAGGAGGTGATAATGGTGAAATGAAGAATGAAAAGCAGTATGAGCAAGTGACAGATGGCCCTAGTGGGGGTGGGTGGGGGGAGGGGATGGTGTGGGAAAAAAGGTCGAAATAGGCTAAAAGGTGGGGATACAACAATGAATGGAAATAAATTTTTAAAATAATAATAATAAAAAATAGGTTGCATGCCTGCAGCCTGTGCTGAGCTCTCTGCAGAGAGGGACTAAGACACCTTTTGTGCAGTATCTTTGATGAGATGGTGATGTTAAAGTGGCTGTTGGATTTGTCCACAAAAACCAGGACAAATCCAACCCGGCCAATAAGCGCCCAATTAGTATAGTTTTGATCATGAGCAAGGTGATGGCGACCAGGTGGGGGGAGGCGGTGACATAGTGGTATTGCTATTGGACTGGTAATCCAGGGACCCAGGGTAAGCCTCTGGGGGTCTAGGTTCGAATCACGCAACTGGAATTAAAAGTTCTTTGTCGATTGTCATAAAAACCCATCTGGTTCATTAATGTCCTTTAGGGAAGGAAATGTGCCGTCCTCACCTGGCCTGGCCTACATGTGACTCCAGGTCCACAGTAATATAGTTGACTCTTAGCAAGCCATCAAACCACTACAAAGTCAACAAAAAGGAATGAGACTGGATGTACCACCAGGCATTGACTTAGGCACCGGAAATGACAACGGCAATCGCAGCCCTGTCGCCCCTGCAAAGTCCTCCTTATTAACATCTGTTGGGCCTGTGCCAAAATTGGGACAGCTGTCTCACAGACTAATCAAGCAACAGCCTGACATAGCCACAATCATGGAATCATATGTTACTGATCATGTCCCAGACATCACCATCACCATCCCTGAGTATGTCCTGTCCCACCGGCAGGACAGACCCAGCAGAGGTGGTGGCACAGTGGTATACAGTCGGGAGGGAGTTTTCCTGGGAGTCCTCAACATCAACTCCGGACCCCATTAAGTCTCATGACACCAGGTCAAACATGGGCAAGGAAACCTCCGGCTGATTACCATACACCACAGCCCCCTCAGCTGATGAATTAGCACTCCTCCATATTGAACACCACTTGGAGGAAGCACTGAGGGTGGTAAGGGCACACAAGTGGCAAGTAATATTTGTGCCATATATGTGCCAGGCAATGACCATCTCCAACAAGAAAGAATCAAACCAGTGCCCCTTGATGTTCAATGGCATTACCATCACTGAATCCCCCACTATCAACATCCTGGGGGTTACCATTGACCAGAAACTGAGCTGGACTAGCCATATAAATACTGTGGCTTCAAGGGCAGGTCAGAGGCTAGGAATCCTGCAACAAGTAACTCACCTCCTGACTCTCCAAAGCCTGTCCACCATCTACAAGGCACAAGTCAGGAGTGTGATGTAATACTCCCCACTTGCCTGAATGAGTTCAGCTCCCACAACACTCAAGAAGGTCAACACTATCCAGGACAAAGCATCCTGCTTGCTTGGCACCACATTCACAAACGTTTACTCCCTCCACCACCGATGCACAGTAGCAGCAGTATGTACCATTTACAAGATGCACTGCAGGAATTCACCAAGGCTCCTTAGACAGCACCTTCCAAACCCACGACTGCTATCATCTAGAAGGACAAGGGCAGCAGATAGATAGGAACACCACCACCTGGAAGTTCCCCTCCAAGTCACTCACCATCCTGACTTGGAAATATATCACCGTTCCTTCACTGTAGCTGGATCCAAATCCTGGAACTCCCTTCCTAACAGCACTGTGGGTGTACCTACACCTAGGGACTACAGCGGTTCAAGAAGGCAGCTGACTACCACCTTCTCAAGGGCAACTAGGGATGGGCAATAAATGCTGACCCAGCAAACGAAGCTCACATCCCATGAATAAATAAATAAAAAAGAATGTACTCTGGATGGGGGACTTCAATGTCCATCACCAAGAGTGGCTTAGTAGTAGCACCACACACTGAGCTGGCCGAGTCCTAAAGGACATAGCTGCTAGACTGGGTCTGCGGCAGGTGGTAATGGAACCAACAAAAGGGAAAAATATACTTGACCTCAGCCTCACTGTGGTAAAGTGAGGCACCCTGTCCCTTTAAGAAAATGCAAGTGCACTGATCATGTGACAGTACTGATGAATCACTGTACAGTACGGGCAACTGGAAACTGTAATTCTATTTCTGGAGGTTTCTGAGTGAGTATGTGTAATCTGGGTGCTCTGCCCTATGTCCCAATAAACCATCACTGTTTATTCTTATATCAGTCTCTCCCCATTATTGATTGCAAGCAGCAATTGAGGAGAACATCGGAAGGCGTACAGTTAGAGTTCGGTTGGCCAACGAACTCATTTACCCAAGACATAAAAGTGGCGATGAGGATAAAGAACAAAAGAAAATAAATTTCAAAACGGGTGAGCAAAGCATTGGAAAGAGCATCTGTACTTAACTTCTAAAATAGGTGACAGCCGGCAATCGGAGCAGAAAGCAGTGCTGCAGTTTAAAATTAAAAATAATCCTGTAGAACCACGATCGTGGGGATCCTGCCAAACGTCAAAAAGAGTGTGAAAACCAGCAGAGAAAAGCCGGCAGCTGCAGAGACAGAGTAAAAAAAAACAGTGGCTGCTCATAAAGCGGCTATGCATTTAAAAGGGTAAATACATGAAAATAGCTATGGACAGAAAATTATGAGAGACCCCAGAGATAGCGCAATTCCACAGTAGGCCAAACACCTAAATTTGTCATTACCTGGAAAGCCTATCGGAAGTGCAGTCCCCTTGCAGTTGTTCACGAAGCCACAATTTGGGCGTGTCGATCCATTCAACCCCATTTCAGATGACTAGTCTCAGTATGTTGAATGCCTAGTGTTCTTTTTTACCACTAATGACATCGCAGTGGAGGAGGAGAAGAGGGTGATTCTTTTTTTCCTCATGCGGGAGCAAAATGTATGCACTGAACTGCAGCCTCACGTCAACTATCACCCCAGACTTGAAGATTTTCGACGAGTTAATAAAAATTGTACAGAGCCGCCTAAGACCAAAGCCCTCAGTTACTATGCAGTGCTTCAAGTTCAATTCAAGGAACAGGCTTCTGGAGGAGACAATAGCTGACTATGTGGCAATTTTAAAGGCATTAACTGAGCATTGCGAGTTCGGAACATCCATTTGAGATACGTTGAGAGACTGGCTGATAGGCGGTATTGGGGATGATACTATCCAAAGGCGTTTGCTAGCCAAACCTAGTCTAGGCTTTAAAACGGCATTAGAATTAGCTACCGTGATGGAGAGTGCTGTTCAAAATTCTAAAGTTATAAAAGATACACAAAATGGTGCCATCCATCTATCGAGTGGGACAATCTGGCAACAAAAGGCGCGAAAACTTTATACTCCAGAGTGGCGGGAAACACTCTCTAGTTCCAGACCATTGAAAGACAACGGTACAGCAGTAATAACCCACAAAATAAATGAGAGAAATACATCCAGGCCTCCAGTGAGCGAGTGACAACTCAAACAAGTTGAGTGCTTTTTCTGCCACCGCTATGGCCACATAATGTGGCGCTGCAGAGAAAGGCTAAAACAACATTACAAAGGCAGAAGGAAAAATCATGAATTATGCCTCATGAAAGAGCCAGGAGAAATAGAATCAGACATCCATTTGTTATATAACTTCAAAGTAGGTAGAACCAAGCCAATCCAAGTAGCCATAATGATCAACGGACAACCCATTAAGATGGAAGTTGATACAGGAGTGTTGATGCCCATCATTTCAGAGCATACATCGAGATATCTGAGTAAAGGAACCCATCCTTTGAAGTTAGAAGTTTCAGACACAAAGCTGAGGATGTACACGGGTGAAGAAATAAGACTGAAAGGGTTATATCAAGTCTCGGTATATGGAGATCAATCTGATACGTTGCCCTTGTGAGCGGGGCCCAGATTAATGGGCTGCAACTGGCTCGAAAAGATTAAATTGAAATGGGCCAAAATTTTTCAAATTACAACAAAATGCCTCCATTTTCAAGGATGAGTTAGGAAGGATTTGAGGGCTACAGGTCAGAATCCACGTAGACGCAAACACAAGCCCCAGATTTATAAGAACCAGACCAGCCCCTTATGCTCTACAGGACAAAGTTGAAACCAAACTTGGCAGACTGGAAAACCAGTGCAATTTTCTGAGTGGGCGGCACCCATTATACCTGTACTGAAGCCAGACCAAAGCGTGCGTTTATGCGGTGACTATAAGCTAACTGTCAATAAGGTGGCCAAACTTGATAGACACCTGATACCCAAGATTGAGGAATTGTATTCGAAGTTGGCAGGGGCACCACATATTCAAAATTATACATAAGTCACGCCTACCAGAAGGTAAAGTTGGATACGGACTCTAGGGAATTTGTCACCAATAATATGCACTGAGGATTGTATCAATACACACATCTACCCTTTGGGGTCTCCTCAGCGTGTGATATTTTCCAAAGAACGATGGAAAACTTGCTCCAAGGATCGCCCTGTGATATCGCTTACTTGGATGATGTAATGGTCACGGGAATGACTGACGATGAACACTTAGCAAATCTAGAAGAGGAGCTCAAACGCTTCGCACAAACGGGGATACATTTAAAACAAGAGAAGTGCCTGTTCCAAGCTAAAGAGGTAGTTTACTTGGGCCACGAGTTTGACGTGCAGGGCCTGCATCCTGTGGAATAAAAGGTCCAGGCCATTCACAAGGCACCTGCCCCGAGAAATACCACAAAGCTTAAGGCCTTCTTAGGCATGGTAAACTATTATGGCTGATTCCTCCCAAACTCTCAACCTGTCAACTGTGCTGGCCCCATTGTGCGGCCTGCTTAAGAAGAGCCAGAAACGGAGTTGGCAAGCCCCGCACCAGGATGCCTTTCTAAAAGTGGAGCGTGATGTGTCCCCTTATGGAATAGGGGCTGTCCTTTTACATCGGATGGCGGAAGGCTCCGAACGACCCATTGGTTATGCATCTTGCACACTCGCAGAGTGACGTTATTCCCAGGTTGAAAAGGAGGGCTTATGTATTGTGTTTGGAGTCCAGAAGTTTCATCAATATCTCCAAGGTCGCCATTTCCATATTATAACCAACCACAAGCCCCTACTGGGATTATTTGGAGAAGATAAAGCGATACCCTCTATCGCATCAGCTCGCATCCAGAGACAGGCACTAATATTAGCCGCCTACGAATACACTTTTGTTCACCGTTCGGGAACTCAAATCGCACATGCTGACGCACTAAGCCGCCTTCCCCTGCCAGCTAATACCGGGGATGCTCCGATCCCCCAGGAACTGGTCTTAGTGCTAAATTTTCTGGATTCCTCCCCTGTTCATACCAGACAAATCCATGAGTGGACAAGCCGGGACCAACTATTATCTAACATCTGGGAGCAGGTCTTGAATGGTTTGTCAGGTGGATCTAAATCTGAGGAGATAAAGCCCAATTCTGATCACAAATATGAACTGTCCTGCCAGGACAGCATATTACTCTGGGGAGCAAGTTATCATGCCCCCGAGGGGGTGAAGGCAGTTATTATCTGAGCTACATAGCGCTCACCTAGGCATTAGCAGAATGAAGATGCTGGCACACAGCTATTTGTGGTGGCCAGGCATGAACTTGGATATAGAAACCCTGGTCAAAAGCTGCCCTCAATGCCAGCAGGTGCAAAAGCTCCCAACCTTAGCTTCATTGCACCCTTGGGAATGGCCGAGGTGGCCATGGGTGCACCTCCATGTCGATAACGTGGGACCCTTCTTAGACACAATGTTCTTTTTACTGATTGACTCCCACTCCAAACGGATGGGCATCTATGATGTCCGATCGCCCACGTCGACTGCCACCGTAGACTGTTTGTGGCAGAGTTTTGCAGTGCATGAGTTGCTGGAGGTCATCATGCCTGACAACGGGACTGCTTTTACCAGCGGGGAGTTCTACGGATTCACTGCCCTTAACACCATTACCCATATCAAAACCTCACCCTATCACCCAGCATCAAATGGCATGGCTGAATGGCAGTCCAAACCTTTAAACCTGGGATGAAAAAGATGGAAGGGGATTCTATTGGCAGTTCTTGTTCGCATACCGGACTACACCACATACGACGACTGGAGTTGCCCCTGCATAACTACCAATAAAGAGATGTCTCTGCACCCAGCTGACTCTTATCCAGCCGAATTTAGAAGGGAGGGTGGAGAAAAGCCAAGTGGTACAGAAAACCAGGCACGATGGTCATGGCCGCAAAAGAACTTTCATGGTGGTAGATGCGGTTCTTGCGAAGAACTTTGGAGATGGGCCCAATTGGCTGTTAGGCGAGTTGAGTGCAGTAACTGGACCCGTCTCCTATAATGTATCAGTAAATGGCCAAATAATTAGATGACATGTGGATCATCTCCAAAAAGAACACCAGTCCCACAAGAAGAAATGCATTCTTTATCTACGCTTGAGTTTGTGCCGCATGTAGAGGGAAGCACTGGTGGGGCCTGTGGGACCTGAAGGGGTTGGGGAAACAAACCTGCCAATTTCCACTGAGGAAGCTAGTGGACAACTGTCCCCTGAAAAGGAGGTTTCGGAAAATTCCGGCAATAGTACTGAAGACTTGTGCTCCAGAACTTGCCAAGCCCCTAGCCAAGCTGTTCCAGTACAGCTACAACACTGGCATCTACCCGGCTATGTGGAAAATTGCCCAGGTATGTCATGTACACAAAAAGCAGGACAAATCCAACCCGGCCAATTACCACCCCATCAGTCTGCTCTCTATCATCAGTAAAGTAATGGGAGGAAAACAAAAATAGAATTACCTGGAAAAACTCAGCAGGTCTGGCAGCATCAGTGGAGAAGAAAAGAGTCGACGTTTCGAGTCCTCATGACCCTTCAGCAGAACTGAGTATAGTTAGGAGAGGGGTGAAATATAAGCTGGTTCAAGGTGGGGAGGGGGGGGGGGGGGAGAGAAAAGTTGGGGGGAGTGTGGTTGTAGGGACAAGCAAGCAGTGATAGGAGCAGATAATCAAAAGATGTCACAGACAAAAGGAACAAAGGGGTGTTGAAGGTGGTGATATTATCTAAGAAAATGTGCTAATCAAGAATGGATGGCAGGGACACTCAAGGTACAGCTCTAGTGGGGGTGGGGTGGAAAGGCTGACAAGGTATTACAGTTGTAGATTTAAAAATAATGTAAATAGGTGGGAAAAGAAAAATCTATATAAATTATTGAAAAAAACAAAAGGGAGGGGGAAGAAACGGGGTGGGGATGGGGGGGGGGGGGGGGGGGGGGGGCGGAGTTTAAGATCTAAAGTTGTTGAATTCAATATTCAGCCCGGAAGGCTGTAAAGTGCCTAGTCGGAAGATAAGGAGGGGTCATCAACACTGCCATCAAGCGGCACTTGCTGAGCAATACCCTGCTCACTGATGCTCAGTTTGGGTTTCGCAAGGGCAACTCAACTTCTGACCTCATTACAGCCTTCATTCAAACATGGAAAAAAGAGCTGAACTCCAGAGGTGAGGTGAGAGTGACTGCCCTTGACATCAAGGCAGCATTTGACCGAGTGTGACATCAAGAAGCCCTAGCAAAACTGGAGACAATGGGGATCAGAGGGAATACTCTCCATTGGTTGGAGTCATACCTAACACAAAGGAAGATAGTTGTGGCTGTTGGAGGTCAATCACCTCAGTTCCAGGACATCACTGCAGGAGTTCCTAGGCCCAACCATCTGCTGCTCCTTCCTTCCATCATAAGGTCTGAAGTGGGGATGTTCGCTGATGATTGCACAATGTTTAGCATCATTCACAACTCCTCAGATACTGAAGCCGTCCATGTCAAAATGCAGCAAGACCTGGACAATATCCAGGCTTGGGCTGACAAGTGGCAAGTAACATTTGTACCACACAAGTGCCAGGCAATGATAATCCCCAACAAGAGAGAATCCAACTATCTCCCCTTGACACTCAATGGCATTACCATCACTGAGTCCCCCACTATCAACATCACCAGGGTTGCCATTGGCCAGAAACTGAACTGGACTAGCTACCAGAGCAGGTCAGAAGTGGAACCTCTGTGGAGCGTAACTCATCTCCTGACTCTCCAAAGCCTGTCCACCATCTACAAAGCACAAGTCAGGAGTGTGATGGAATACTCTACACTTGTCTGGATAAGTGTCGCTCCAACAACATTCAAGAATCTCAACACCATCCAGGACAAAGCAGCCCGCTTGATTGACACTCCATTCGCCACCTTCAACATCCACTCCCTCCACTGTTGATGAACAGTAGCAGCAGTGTGTACCATCTACAAGATGCACTGCAGGAATTCACCAAGACTCCTTTGACAGCACCTTCTAAACACGGAGCCTCTGCCACGTAGAAGAACAAGGGCAGCAGGAGCATGGGAACACCACCGCCTGCAAGTTCCTCTCCAAGACAGATAACATTCTGACTTGGAAATGCATTGCTGTTTCTTGAGTGTGTCTGGGTCAAAACCCTGGAACTCCCTTCCGAACAGCACTGTGAATGTACCTACACCACATGGACTGCAGCGGTTCAAGAAGGCAGCTCACCACCATCTTCTCAAGGGCAATTAGGGATGGGCAACAAAATGCTGGCCCACCCAGCAATGCCCGCATCCAGTGAAACAATAACAATAATGGTGCTGATGTCCCATCTGCTGACAACGTGTGACATCCCTGTGGACTCCAACCCTTAGACTGCCTGATGCAGTGAGTTTGCAGTGAATAGAAGGTTCACTTAGCCTAGCAGAGCGGATGAGACCATTCATCTGTTCTCTGCACTGCAGGGTAGTCCTCTTTGGACTCCATGGGCGCTGACCAGGCGATCTCCTCCTAAGCCAGCATGGTCAGATGGGAGAGACTCCTGTGCCCATCCCTCAGAAAGAGGACTTCCTGCCATTCCTCAACCACCTGGGAGAGAATCTCCAGGGAGGCATTGTTGAACTATGGGGCCAGAGGATGCTGCCTTCTCCTTGACATTTTCTTCCATGGAATCTGTAGGCCCTGGCCTGCAGAGCGATTGGCTGTCCGCATGTCGCTTAAAATTGACACCCAGATGTTGGAACCTGTGACTTGACTGTGGGCCGGGTGACTTACTGGCAGCCATGCCACAAGATTCAATGTGTTCCTAGCTGCTGCATAATTAATGATTTGAACAGTGCAAGATTGCACATGTTGTGCCACCTGCTCTCCAGCAGAAATGACTCTGACTTCCGCTCCTGCCATCAGACTTTGGGTGGAATCGTCTGGTCCCGCTGGCATCGGGCATTGTGGCAGGCAGTGGGGGGAGTTGGGGGAGCAACATGGCAAGAAGGCCAAAATCGGTTTTATGCTATTGTGAGACCAGTTTGCAACCATCCGCTCCATCCGTCAATGGCGGGTCGTGTTTCCCACCACTGCATGTCGGGAACTTAATTTCAATACTTTAGCATCTCATTATAAGTCCTGTTCACTGGAATCATCCCCTTTGTCAAATTTACCGCCCATGTTGGCGTGACTTCAGAACAGCGTGCTTCACGACTGCCGTTAACAGGCGTGCACCTGAGCTCTGAGGGGAATTTGGGAGGTGAGTGCACACAACCGTGCGCAGCACTCATGAGTATCGCCCGTAGGACAGCAAGGAAGAGGCACCGCGCATTCACGGGGGTCACAGGCAAGTCGATTTTTCCCGGCTGGCTTTCAGTACGGTGCCGGGGCAATGCCCCCAACATGAGTCAGGCTGGGGGTGTTGGGGGGCAAGGCAACGCAGACTGAAGGAAGCATACAAGCATATGCCCTGGGGGGCTCGGGGGATTGGGGTGAGGGAAGCAGCCATGCGCTTGGAGTCGGACCTCTGAAGCTTTTCTGCCTACTCAAGCAATGCAAAAGCATGGAAGTGCCATCAAAGGCTTCAGAACTTTTCACCCCTCGAGCGCAGACTGCAAATTAATGTATGTTTTGAGGGCAGCAGAACAATTGGCTGACTGGGCAAGTTGTAGAATCCCCTTGTGAAAGGTGGCCATGGCGCAATCACTGGTGGAGGCGCTCACAGCCCCTTGCAATGTCTTTATTAAAGGTTTGAACCAGTATCCATTATGGTTAAAGCTAACAGTGCAGCCTTGCAGTGCAGGTTAGGAGAATGCCTGTGCCTGAGCTGAGACCACAGCATGCAGTCCAGTGGCCAAAGCTACTGCCAATTGGTTAAGTGGATTGGGATGGAGGTGGGCGGGCTTTCAGACAGCCATGAAGTGTGCTACACACTGGCCAACCAAGTGGTGGCCAGCAATCTCCTGTATGCATGAAGGGGCCTTCAGACTCAACCAAGAGAGGTTCTTAGGACACCTACACTAACCCATATGTCCCTCTCTTTGATCCTGCAGGAGGAGAACATCAGGGGCATGGAGCCTGATGATTTAGCGGAATGCCCCATGGTTTACAGGGAGCAGAGAAGATGAAGAGAGTGGCGGAGGCACCTGGCTCAGTAAAGGGAGGAGTACCTCCCTCAAGATGAAGGGGTGGCAGGGCCTGCTGTGCACGCAGCTGATGATCCATAGAGAGCCGTAGCTCATAGGCGTCTCGCTAGGCCCAGGGTCTAGAGACGGCGCTTGCCATTCCTGCAGATGACTGAGAACCAGTGTCGCCAAGGACTGTGCATGTCTAGGTTGGTCACATATACCAGCTGCTGCAGGATTTAGCACCACGGGGACATGGAGGGCATCCACTGCCAGTGGCCGTGAAAGAAACCACAGTGCTCATTTTTTATGCCAGTGACTCCTTCCAGGGCTCCACAGTTAACCTGTGTAGGATCTCGCAAGCCTCCATGCACAAGTGTGTCCAGGAGGTCACAGACACCATCTTCACAAAGGCACAGAAATTTGTGCATTTTGCCCAGGATCAGGAAAACCAGGAAGCAAGAGCACTGGGGTTTATGCAGATGTCAGGTTTCCCACAGGTGCAGGGTGTCATCGACTGCACTCACGTGGCACTTAGATCGCCATGGCAACAAGCGGTCAACTACGCCAGCGGCAAGGCCTTCCACTCACTGAATGTTCAGCTGGTATGCGACCACCACAAACAAATCCTACAGGTCTGTGCAAGATTCCCTGGGAGTGCCCATGACTCCTACATCCTCAGCAGGTCTCAGATCCCAGACATCTTCCAGGGTCCAGAGAGGCTGCAGGGTTGGCTCCTCAGGGACAAGGGCTACCCAGAGAGGATGTGGCTGACGACGCCCATGCGGTAACCTTAGACTGCAGCAGAGAGGTGGTATAACGAGGCTCATACCTTAACCTGGGCTTTGGTGGAGCAAACAATGGGCATTTTGAAAATGAGCTTCCAGTGCCTCAACAGATCCAGTGGAGCACTGCAACACAGTCCCCAGAGGGCGTTGCGCGTCATCATCGCTTGCTGCACGCTCCACAACCTGGCGCTGCAATGGGGAGAGGGCCTGGCTGAGGAGGAGCTGCATGTCTCCTCCAATGCGGATGAAGTTGAAGGGGATGATGGTGATGAGGTCCTTGAAGGTGAGGATGCCAGCGATGAGTCCATTGCACTGGCCAGATGAAATAGGCACACTCGGGAGGCTCTCATTGCCAGAAGATTCATGGAGGATGAGGACGAGATGCAATGAGGACAGTCCTGACATCCTTACCTCGCCTCTGTGAAAGTTTGACTCCTGTGTAGCTGACGGAAGCGCATATACACTCAGTGCTCAGGCTCATGTCATGGAGATGCAACAGAGACCCTAATAGTCACTAGATTCCAGGAGGATAATGATGACATGTAATGAGGACAGGCCATAGATCTTTACATTGCCCCGGTGAATGTCTGACCCCTGTCTGGCTGAGGGAAACTCACTTCGCTCTGTGATCAAGGTCATATCATAGAGACGCAGCCATGAAACTTTAAATGCAACTGATCCTTTGTCAGCCTTCAGCACCTGCCCTCTTCAGGAGCACAGCATCACCAGTCACAGATGCTAAAGAGATGGGGGCCCAGCAATGTCTTTATTAAAGGTTTGGACCAGTCCCCCCATGGTCAAAGTTAACAGTGCAGCCTTGCAGTGCGGGTTAGGAGAATGCCTGTGCCTGAGCTGAGAGCACAGCATGCAGTCCAGTGGGAAAAGCTGCTGCCAATCGGTCAAGGGGAGTGGGATCTACAGGGAGCCGTAGGCGCCTCGCTAGACCCAGAGTCTATAGACGGCGCTTGTCATTCCTGCAGATGACTGAGAACCAGTGTCGCCGAAGACTGTGCATGTCCAGGGAACTGGTCAGTCACATCTGCCACTTGCTGCAGGACTTGGCACCACGGGGACATGGAGGGCATCCACTGCCAATGGTCGTGAAAGAAATCACAGTGCTCATTTTTATGCCAGTGGCTCCTTCCAGGGCTCCACAGGTGACTTGTGCAGATCTTGCAAGTCTCCACGCACAAATGTATCTTCAGAGATAGCGCTAACACAGAGAGAATGACAGAATTCTGAGAGGCCTGCCCACGACATTCTGGCAGCAATGACAAGCATTATCGAGGTGCAGGCATCACTAATGTGTCCAGTGAGTGTGAGACCGGACCATCACTTTGGTCTGAAGGTTACACAAAGTACAAGGAAGAGGCCCTGGACTGAGACGCCTGCCTTTATCTTGTGCAGAAAGGTTTCACATCTGAGTGACACGAACACTGTTCATCTGAACAAGGAGCCATAGGCAGGGAAACATTCTTGGGTGTTTATTTACAATAGTGAACATTATGTACAAGCGATTAACTACATCTTCTTAACCTTCCTAACCCTGCCGCTGTGTCGTGGTGCCCCCGGACGTCCCTAGTGGAGGTGGAGGTAGCCTGCTGACTGCTAAGCCCTGTCTGTGATGACCTTGTTGGGTGTCCTCTGAAGGGCCAAGACCTGGAGGGCTCCGGCCTGCTTTGCATGTCCTGCTGTGTGGCAGTGGCACCCTCCTTAGCCTGTGGAGCTGCAGCTGTAGGGATCACAGGAAGACGGGATTTGGATCGGTTGGACATTCCCGGAGTCACCTGGGTGGATGGCCCCAGGGTGTGCACCTGCTGATCCTCCTCCCCATTGGTGCCCGAGGGCCCCTGGCTGACTCCTTGAGGAGAAGAGGAAGCTGGAGTGAGATCGAGCTGCCCCACACCCCTCTCACATTGACACAGTTGGAGGCCAACTATGACATCAGTGATGGACTTCAGCCCATACAGCAGTGCAAGACCGAAGTCCTGAACCAAGGTCTTCATGGCGGCTGCCATCCCACCAGTGTTGCATACCAGCTCTATCACCTCAGACCGAAGGCGGACAGACTCCTATATTGTACCTTGCAATCTGAGGAGTGCAGTGGACATCCCTTCCTAATGTTCCTGAGCTTGCCTTTGCAGCTCCAGCAACTGAGGTATGACCGAGTCCAGAAGTTCCTCATCTGACTCGGACTCAGCAGATTTCTGGCTTCCAGCAGTCCTCCGAGTGCCAGAAACCTGGGAAGCCCTTGCCGCATCCTGCTGTAGATCAGACAGTGTGAGGTGCTCACCAGATTGTGACCCCGAGGCTACTCTTGAACTAGGTCCCACTGAGGTGTGTGTCTCTGCACTGGTGGAGGGTGTGGGTGAGCGCTGTGATGGGTCTTCAATTAGGGTGTCATCAGATTCTTCTTCCGAGGTGTCTTCGGGGCTTGAGTCAAGGACCTGGCTCGTGGACCCCTTTGGCTCTTCCCAGATGTGCCTGCGAAAACAAGGAGAGATAATTAGTGCATGGCAGTGGACTGCAGAACAGGGGAACTCACTCACAGCATGGTTGTCTGATGGATGTTGCACTGCTGGATATTCACTTGGTTGAGCACAGCCAACCTCACTGTCAGCACAGGAACATTCCAGATCCTCGCCAGCCAGCTGGATGACTCTGTTTTCAAAGGCCATGAGGACCTTGATGTTGGGCATTCCTCCACCAGTCTGCCACTTCTCCCTATTGTTGTGTGCAAGCTTGTCCTGCATGAATACAAATGGAGAGAGTGTAAGCAGGATGCCTGCCAGGCCAGATGAGAAGGATGCCTGACATGTGTGGGTGGTGAGCGGTCCCATGGATGGGATGAGGGCAGATGAAGGTGTGTGTGAGAGAGTGAATGGTGATGTCCCTTGAACTGGCAGTGAGTGAGATCCCAGTGGATGTGTGATGGGTTTGTGAGTGTGAGATTGAGAGTGATGAGAAGAATGACTTACCCTGGTGGAACGGGGGAGATCATTCATCCTCTTTTGGCACTGGGTGGCTGTCCTCTTTTGCAAGGCATTGGCATTGACCACTGTTGCCACTGCCTCCCATTCCAGATTGGTGACCTTGCTTGCTGGCCTTTACCCAGAGTGGGGGTAGATGACTTCACGTCGGGCCTCCACAGCATCGAGAAGACACCTGAGGCAGGTGTCGCTAAATTTCTGGGCAGCATGTTTCCTCCCTTTGGCAGCCATGACTTTCCAGCAGATTCCGATCCCTTAGAGAATGCTAGTTCTGTGCAGGGGTGCCCTTTAAACATGGTGCCCGGATTTTTGAAGGCTTGAGGTGACGGCAGGGTAGGGGAATCAGAGACTGCCCCGCCAGCGATCAGGGTATGGTATCTCGGGAATGCATTATTAATGAGGCGGGACACATTGGGAACAGGACGGTGTGGTCTAAAACAAGCCATTGCGACAGGCAGCTAAAATGACTTTTCTCACGCCCGCTACCTCACTTCGTGCAAATCTGGGATGATTCCGCCCTTTGTATCCGGAATGGAGAATTCTACCATTTATATTTATGATCCTAGTTCTTGTTTTGCCTGCAAGTGAAAATACCTACCCTGGTTTTAGTGTATCAAATCCTTTCATAATTTTAAAGGCCACTATCAGGCCACACCTGCAGTCTTCTCTTTTCTAGAAATGAGCCTCAAGCTTCTCCGTCTTTGCCGATGGGTATAATCACTCAGTTGTGGTATCATACCGGTAACTCATTTTTTGCACCTCCTCCAGTGCCTCTATGTCTTTTTTATAATATGAAGCCCAGAAGTTTTCATCTACTCCAAGCGTAGTCTGACTGATAAACTATACAAGTTTAACATAACGTAAATTTGCAGGGAACAAAGGCATGAAATTAGAGTTTCTGGGACTGATGAGCTGAGTGTATGGAAAAAAGTTCATTTTCCCAAACAATTCTGGTTCCCTTTCAAATTGTTTTACAGGATCCCATTAGTGCCCTGGAGACATGGGGGTTGAATTTCTGAGTGTAACTTAAGCATTGATCCACAGAGACCCCAATAAAAAGCCATAAACACCACTTCTCCAGGTCTTTGGCAAACCTCCTTCAGCAAATGATCGGGAAAATCCCAGCAAAAATTCTTCCCCTCATTAATTCTCTAGAATATGCATTGGATTTGGCCCAACGAATTCTATGAATCCTATAGAACTTTCGAGAATTTTAAACAATGCATTCTATTAGGGCAAGGGCAGACCTTTATTCTGGCAAACATCACTTAATTTGAATGATCATGTTCAATACTTGAAAAAATTGTTAATTTTCGAAAGCAAAATCCTATTCAGCCAGTACTTTCTCAGCCTAAGGAGAGATAATTAATTTAAATAACCCTGCTATCCACAGGTCTTCCTTTCCATTCTGTTAAAATTTAAAAAAACAAGCTAGATTACCTTAAATTTCCACTTTGGGGCTCAGCAGAGCAGGAGGGCAATTCTTTGACTGGAAATGCTTTTATTTTCCACAAGAGAATCAAAAATTGTTCAGTGATGAAGCAATAAATCCTGTGACATGAGTCAAACTGACCAGTCCCTTTAGCACACTCAGTGCTTCAGTGTTCATATTGGCACATTTACAGGATGAACTGCTGGATTTACATGACAGGCAGGCTTTCCTCATTTCTCAGTTTGTGTTTGTAGATCCTCGGGTAGTTGGCCAAATCGGTAACTGTTAAATCATCCTCACCATCACCCCTGCTGCCCCCATACGCCCAGTATGGAAAATGCATACGTGATGAAACAGGGTGGATGGGAGCAGGCTGTTTCCGATAGTGAAGACGTCAAGAAGACATAGCCACAGTTACAAGATTTATTACAAGAAGTTTAGTTCAGGGAGCAGGAAAGTTATCTTTACACACAGCATTGTGAGGCACTCCATTTTACTTCTCAGATTAGCACTTGAGGTAGAAACTATGGCCCTGAGTTTCCTTGCAGCTGCTCTGGCTCTGCTGCTGCAACTTTGGCAGAAATGTGGCATGAAACCCCTTTTCATTTATACCACCTCCTACTCACTGGTGCTCTGTGCCATCCTGTGCAGCTGAATTTTGTGGCTAGGCCCTAGGCCCCGCTGTCGGGACCGGAAGCAGGAGCCACTGCCACTTAGTCAGGAATCAACTGGCCACGAGCAATTTTCTGGTGGCCGGCCAGTTAAGAGTCGGCAGGCGTGGGGACCAACCACTGAGGGAGCTGAGGTGGGCTGTGGAGCAGTGGTAGCAGTATGAGGCCATGCCATGGCAGGTGCTGGTGCTATATTTCAAGGACTGCCAGCACTTGACATCATGCTGACTGCCAGGATATCTGCAGAAGAAAAGGAAATCAGCAGAGAGAATGGCAGAAGGAAGACCCCAGGTGACCCCATGGTTCAGCGATGCCTACCTACAGGTTTTCCTCCAGGCTGCAAGGCCCCAGAAACTGGAGGAGGAGGCTGGCCTGACTGACCAAGCAAACGTGGATGGAGATTGCAGAGGAGGTCAGCAGCCGTGGGTCATGCAGAGATCTTGGATTCAGTGCCACAGGCGCATCAGTAACCCCCTTCGGTCTGTCATGGTGAGTACTCCAGAGCTATTTTCCCTTTGGGACTTGCAAATGGCAACAAAAAGACATGAATTTGGTTGGGGGGGATTAACCACCCAGCCGGTGGCAATGGGGTCAGGCAGCAGCTGATCCTCCCAGAGGCATAGCTGTGCCTTGGTGAGAGGTATCCCTCTGGTGTTGCTGATCACCACAAGGTCTGATGAGAATGGCCACTTGCAGGAGGCATAGGTGTACCCCCACCATGGACCACTGGGCTGCCATCAGCATAGGCATTGTGCTTGGCTTTGTGGGATGAACAACAGTGTTCATCTATGTATTTGCAGGAGAAGACAGTCCATTGACATAAAGGAATAGGCTAAGGCTGGCCATGCTGACCACCTTAGAGGAGGTGGTGTTGGAACTGTCAGGGCAGCATGCAGCCAATCCATTGCTGATAGCGAGATAGGAGCCAGGCACAGGACAGTGAGTGCTGACTGCATAGGTACTAGAGAGCAAGAGTGCCATTGTGCCATGTGGCCATCACTGGACACATGGAGCTCCACACTTGGAGTAGTTGGCAGGTCTTAATGGGAAGTGCTTAAGCCTTTAATCTACTTTTTCTGTCATGCAAGTCAGGCAGAAGAAAAGAGAGCTGCAGTGGCCAGGGAACATCCATCCACATCTGAGGAGGAGGAGGGGACTTCAGTAGGTGCACCATCCCATCACTTACCTGCACACACCACCAGCACCAGTGGGTGTCCATTCACACATAGATTCAGGGTCACAGCCGGGTGTGCACAGCAAAGCCTCGCCCGAGCAGCTGACGGGGACTATGACAGCCGAGGCCACAGACAGTCGGAGGACTGTCAGAGGCCAGGGCGATGTTGAGCCCCAGACTGATGATGTGCCTCTGGAGTCGTCAGTTAGAAAACAGGTGCTGGAGATATATCTTGAGGTAAGGGAACATCTGGCAGAGCTTCCAGAAGGTACGTGAATCCTGGCATGGACATTGGAGGCTTTGCGTGCTTCCAAACCTCTGAAAGGTGCACACTTGGCTTTCTCCATCGAGTGGTTGGTGACAAATGCTGTCCGTCCATCCATTCAACACATGTCATTACTCTCACTCATAGATTCCTTCTTTCCCTCATTGCAGGAGTAAAAAGCACCGAGCACGAGGAGGAGGCAAAGAAACAGAGTTGGCCCTCCAACCATTTCACAGCTAACAAGTCCAGAGCAGCAAGTGTTGGAAACCAGTGGAGTCTTGCTGTGCCTGGCTGTCAAAGATGGTGGGGGAATGAGGGCTCCCAGCTACTTTGTAGAAGCTGCCTGGGAATCTTTTACATACCTGGATGAAGATCTTTTTTTATTATCAGGTGTACCCCTCCTTCTTTTCTATTTTGCCTAGCCCTTCTGAAAGTTAAGCATCCTGGCTATTCGGTCAAACTTATTAATCTCTGTCTGTGTTAGTCATCTAATTTTTTGCAAATGCTTCACATATTCAGTCTTTAGCTTTGACATTTTTCTAATTTTCCCTGATGTCACCTTAGTCACTAATGCTCTATTACCTTTGTTACTCTCACACTCTCTTCCTGACCTATTCTGCTTATTTTTAGCCAAAACGCTGCTCTGCTCTAGAGCCTTGACATTTCCCTTGTAGCATGTGGATTTACTCTTTCCTGAATTCTCCCAACACCACCTCCCTTTTATTAGTCTCCTGCCCTAGTTATTTGATTCACTAGGACACTGGTCCCAACACAATTTAATTGGAACGCCCTTCCAAAGGAACAGTTCCCTCTTTCCCGATACTGGAGCCATTGGCTCATGCAGTGAAAGCCCTGCCTCCCATACCATTCTTTCAGCCACACATTTTATCTTCTAATCTGTTTATCCCTATGCCATTTGGCACATGACTCAGGTAACAGTCCAGAGATTATTACCTTTGAGGTTCTGCTTTTTAATCTGACCCTAACTCCTCAAATTCCCTCAAAAGAACATCATTCCTAATTCTACGTGTGCCGTTGGTTCCTAAGTGGATGACAATAAGTGGATTTTCCCCTTCCCACACCAAGTTCCTCTCCAGCTGCAATGAGATATCTTTAACCCTGGCACTAGTCAGGCAGCATAACCTTTGGAACACTAGTTACAGCTGCAGAGAACAGTATCTATTCCCCGGATTGCACTGTAATCTATCACCCCACCCCCACCCCCCCACTTGAATGATGTCCTGCACCATAATGCCACAGTCAGTTTGCTCATCCAGCCTGCAGTCCTTGTTCTCATCCACATAAATTGCAACTACCTCATATCTGTTGATTAAAATCAAGAGCCAAGGCTCGTCCATCAGCACACCTTGGAACCACATATCCACCTAACTTGTAGCCACAACCTCCTGCGCCTGGCCACTGACCAATTCCAAAGTTCTACTTAACTTAAGGGGTATGGCTACTTTCTGGAACATAATGTCCAAGAGGCAGTCACATCTTCCCTGATGCCCCACAAAGTCTGCAGCTTGGGCACGAGTTTAACAATCTGAGCCAAAGTTCCTCAAGCTGCAGGCACTTGCTGCATATATGGTGGCCAAGGATTGCCATTCTCTCTTCAAACTCCCACATGCTGCAGTTATGACATACCACCTGCCCTGTGATGTCTATCTAATCTTATTTATTCACTTGATTTACTAATTAGTTATTTTTTAAAATTAAGTTGCTTATTTCAGTTTTGCTAATTAATTGATTTATCTACTTTAAGTTACTAATTTAGTAAAGTAATTGTAAGTTACAAATTCCTAGATAACAGAAAAAAATTGTCAAATTACTGTCATCAACCAATTTTTTATCTATCTTTGCTGAAGTTCATTTGCTAATTACATGCCCAGTTTGTAAGCTTATTAATGTCTTCTTGTGTTTTGCCACAACCTTAATTATACCCTCCAGTTTGGAGTTGCATGCAATTTACAAACTGCAACACAAAATATGTTTGGAAATACTGTTTATATCAAAAAGGCTCTACAGATTTAGCTGTAAATATAACTCACAGGCATGGAAGCCACTGTGGCAATTTAGGGGCTCTGATGACCCCTGACTGCTGCAGTGAGGCCTCCTCCATGGAGCTGGTGGCCTTCCCATGCAGCAGCTGCATACTACCCTGCTGTTGGCAAAATGTGCGCAGCCCTATAAAAGGACCCTTAATCGTGTTTCTAATTATGCAAATCAGCTTCCAACCTCCTCGGAGTCTCATAGCCCACCACTGGGAAACCTCCCTGGTGGCGAGACTGCACAAGGTGGCTGCCTGCTATTCTACCACACCACCTTTACCACCCCCCCACCCCCCAGACCCCACCGCCTCTGTTCCCATCTCCAAAAGGCCTTTAAATATCTGTCCAAAAGGACAGGAGCCTGTAGGGTGCAGTCTTAGGCTAATGCCGAGTTTGCTTATCTCTGTCAGGTCAACAGTATTCCTGAGATAGATCTGTGAAGTGGAGCATAAACAAAATGGGATCAGTGACCAGCCACTGTTCCTGCTCTGGCTATTATCCAATGGTGCCTGCTGGAAAGTTTGTGGGGAACTTGTCAGACTTCCCCATGAAGCCCCTATGGTTAAATAGTTAAATGGTCTTCTTTTCTAGGATGACACTAGGATAACTGCCATTCTGACGAGGTACTGGGAGGCTGCTGATGGTTAGGGAAATGTTTCCCAATGTGAGTCCTGCTTTCCTGAGGAGAGAAAATTAGAAAATAAAACTCATCCAACTGAAGTAGATAAACACAAGCTATTGCCAACCCTGAACCTATGTCCTGTTTAAGTACTGTAAAGTTTGCAGTACTAGATTTGCAACAATTTCTAATGAAGGGTGTGTGTGGTGGTGGCTTGGTGGTTTTCATACAGATGTTGTTATTCAGGATGCTGCAATTTCCTCGTTCTAATTACGGATGTGAATAGCCTTGATCAAATCTGAGACAGAACCATAGTAAATCCACAATCTGGGTGAGATCCAAGTTACGACTGTATTTATTACCTTCTACTGTTCAGTAGCCAATTGAAAGATTTCTTATGCCAAGAGTTTATTAAATCACTGGAGAGCCCTGATGACCCTTCACTTCGCAAACTACCTTTGATTCTCTCTCCTGCTTCACTCACTCAGAGATCCTAGGCTGATTTCTACATCCAGGCTTCTGATCCTGGTGTTGGGCTGAACTCCGGGTTGGAACCTGGAGGAGATTTTCAAGGAGGCGGCCAATTAAGAGACCGTCTCCAGGAGGCCTTTCCAATTAAGTATGGCTTATGGGCTCCAAAATGGTAAGGGCCAATGGGAGTGCCTGATGCTGTGGGCGGCTAGCAGCCTCACTGGAACAAGTGGGCACTGTAGCTGTGAGTTGGGAAATATGAGGACACCTCAAGATGTAGGCGCACTCTGAAGTCTTGTAAACAGTACAAAACATACCACAGCCATAGCGGTTGCGCCACCTTTGCAGAGGTGGAGTTTTCCTCAGGAAAAGGGCTGTGGCTGCGACTGTGGCCCTCACAGCTTGACGTATCCACGCTGGGCTGTCTTGCTGGCTGCACAAGATCCATTAGCTCCTTTAGGTTTTGGCATTGGGACCATCCCTGAGTGCCAGCTTGTTGGTTCTGTCACAGGTAAAATAACCCCATGCTTCAATACAGAGCCAATTTCCCTCTTTACCTTTGGCGAGAGTGGATGAGGAGCTTTCCTGGGTGTAAACAGGCACACTGTCTTCATTTCAGGATATGGAGTGATGTTGTATGCTGTTGTTAAATTTCCTAGTCCTTGCGAGCAGCTGTGGAAATTCAGTTCTGAAGTTTTTAGGCTGATCTTCTCAGCTTTCCAGTTCCTCTACTCTGCAATCAGGTGTAAATCGGTGCAGGCTTTCCTGCTTAAGAGCGAACAACTCTGGTTCAGGATCTCATATAAGGCTTCAGTGATTTTCCTCTCTCTATGTTGAAGGGTTGCTTTCAGCTGCCCTATGTGACCTTGAGTTCTGTATCTCCTTGTCAGTGTAGTTTTAGCATTATGGCTGAAGAGAACTTTTCTCCAACCACTGTTCAGCAAATTAAAGAACCGAAATTGCTGTACCTGTGTCTAACTTAAAGCATGTCTTGTTTCCCTGTACTAAGATATCAGCACTCCAGCAGCTTCAGCTTGGGTCCTAGATCCCTCCAAGATAAGGCATCTCAATATCATTGATATCTTCTACTTCATGGATCTTGCCACCTTTTGAAGGCTTTTCTTGTTACTAATTCTGTAAAGACTTCTTGTTGTGGCACACAGCCTGGAAGTGACCCTTCTTTCTAAAAAAATGGCATTTGGCCTCTTTGGCAGGATAATTTTCACGCCTGTGTTTTTTTCCCGCCGCACTGGTTATAGTTAGCTGGGACAGTTGCTTGATGCTCTTCCTGCCTCCCCTGCTTTTTTACAGCCACCTCTCTGCTTCTAAATTTAGAATATTCAAGTGAGTCTGTTGTTTTTGGGATATAGTTTTCCCTGCCACCTTGAATCACCGATCGATTTTGCTTCCTGAACTCAGTTTGTCTGGTCAGTTGAATTGCCTTTGTTGAGGTTAAATCATCTCTCGACACAACGTGGTCAGACAATGCTTAATCCAAGAATCCAACAACAATTCTGTCCCTGATTAGTTCATTTTTTAAGCTGCCATATTCACAGTTCTCTGCAAGTCAATACAGATTATTGATAAACGCATCAATACTTTCCCCTTGTCACTGGATACACTTGTTAAATTTAGCCCGCTCAACAATGGTATTCTTTTGCAGATAGAAGCAGGCATCAAATGCTTTTATTACTTCATCATATGTAACTTTTTCTTCATTGATCCCTTGCCTGACTAGGAAATCATCTGCCCAGTCACCCATTGCATATAATAGCATACTGACCTGCTCACTGCTCTCCTTTGCAACAAGGCCAGATTTGGTACAATATCTGCCAAATCTGCATCGTCAGTTCAGCCATGCTTCTGTTTGGTTGAGACCTGTGATCTGCTTGAAGCTTTCTGGCAATGACACAGACTTTTCCATACTTGTTCTCTCACTCGCTGACACCATATAATATTCTTGGTCTCATTGTGCTATCACAGAATATTTACAGAGTCTGCTGAAGTAAGGAAAACATTAACTTTATTGCATGGAAGATCTCTTACTGTGTCAACAGCTTACCATGAAGTTCCATACAAGAAAGCAAGATCATGTGCTATTGCAACACTTCCTGTGATGATGTATATTTTCTCATTAGCATGTCACACAGGCAGAATTAACCCCTTATACTACAATCTGCTATGGGCTCCAGGCACATCAGAGGGGGTTGGGGGGAATGTAGACTGTGCAGTCCACTGTCTGGAAAATCCAGATGATGATGATGTAAAGTACCCTCTGTTAACACTTCAATTAGCCTAAATGGCCACCCTGCTGACAGGCAGGTAGATGTCACCACCCCCTCCCCATAAGCCACCTCCTTGAAAATAGTCCAGTGGCAACAAGATGCTGGCAGACCAGCACGCCAGCCGGTATGAAAAATTGCTGACACACACATCTCCAAACCCACCACTGTCTTGGGATAAAAATTATGCCCCTATCTTCCTAAAAGACATTCCACCACTTAAGAGCACATTAAAAATCACAGTTCCACCTGATGCAGTATAATGTTGCAAAGGAAACTTAGGACTCATGCAGATAAAGCAATTAGCCAATCTATTGTAGCAAAGTTGAATGATAAGTTATCCACTGGGACTCACTGTCAACATTCTGTTGGTGATGAATGAATTTATTAACCTTCACAAATTTAATCATTTATTAGGTTGGAAAAACACAATGCAATTGTTCCAAAAAATATTGCTGTTCAACCAAATGAGCTCCCTTTCCTTTGAGTCATTTAGTTAGGACCTGCATTCTGTTCAGAAGAAGCTTCCTGATTCTAAAATTAGTATCTTTTAAGAGTCAATTGGGTAAAGCTTATACAAAGTTTTACGGCTCTTGTATTGCTTGATTACCTTTTTTTGCATTAAAGGTGTTACACTGAACACAAATTGTTATTGCTGATATTTTTGGCTGTAAACATTTGGGATATGAGTTCTGGATGCATCTTCAGCATGGTGCTTGATAAGAACACAAGAAAGCATTCGATCCATATCACTGATAACGTTCAGAAACAATACAAACCATTTTCACCTTCTCCAACATCTAAGCATAATTTAATCAGAAATCTATAATTTCATTTTGAATACTTTAACCCAGTTAGCAGTGGCTTTTGTAAATGACAATCTATTTTATGATTTAGTCCTTGGTTTGACAGAATTAATTCTCAAGTGGCATGGCAGACCTCCTGCTCCTCTTTCCTTCCAGCTACCTGCTTCTATATGCTGTCTCTTGCAACCTGCTACTATTCTACCTCATCAGCTTTTCTGGTGTCATGGTTTTATGCTACATTTCCCACCAATTACTACTCTTCATAGCCTTGTGTGGCCTTTAGGCGATCTTCAATACCTCATTCTTTCTAAACTTTACCTTCTATTCACCTTTAACACATCCCTGGGAATGCAGCTCACTAACTAACTGACATACAGATGAACAGATATGGCATTTACTCTCAGCTATCCTCAAGAAACCTCTGGCTAACCAGAAATTTCAGACATTGCTACTCACACAAAAGAAGAGCAACAAATCTTTGCTCCTTCGACAGCACCTTCCAAACTTGTGACCTCTACTACCCAGAAGGACAAGCGTAGCAGATGCATGGGAATACCGCCACTTGCAAGTTCCCCTCCAAGCCACACACCATCCTGACTTGGAAATATATTGCTGTTCCTTCACTGTCACTGGGTCAACATCCTGGAGCTCCCTTCCTAACAGAAGTGTGGGTGTACCTACACCACATGGACCTTGTCTTGTTTTTTGTTTCAATGCTACACATAGGCCATCGACATTGTTGCTGAGCTAACTTAATTGATAACACATTTTCCTAATTTAAACACATATCTCTGCAATAACTGAATTCTATCTAGACAGGTTCCAGCATGTGCTATCTGATCTTCAATCCCCAGGTTGGGTGACTCCCTTCCTAGTAAAGAGTACTGTATAGCATCTAATACTGGAGTCCACAACCACAATTAACTACTATCATGACATTTCCCCCTTTTTTAAAAACACAATCTTTTTTTACAACTTAAGTACACAAAGTCTCTTATCTATTCTTTCTCTATTCTATTCTGTTTTGATCAGTCTGCTTTGTCTTTTACTCACCTTTGTATCTCTGTGATTTTTTTTCATAATTCTTCCACTCGATGTTCTGAATGGTAACAGGTGATTTTGAAGGACAAGCTTTGTGTCACTATCACCCCTTGGATAGTCTTCAGGACTCTCAGGCTTTGTCTGGTTATCTGTTGTTTCACTGGTGCATTCTGGTTTTAGATCTTCAGCTACACTTTCTAGTTCAGAGCAGGGTTGCGTTTCATTTGTTTTCTGTAAGAATTTCCAGTTTCCCCTGTACTATTGTCCGTTTGGAGTCTGCAATATGTAAGACCTTGGTCCTTCTTTGATTCCTGTGACAACAGCAGGGTTCCAGATCCCTTCATGCTGAGTCCTCACTGTCTCTCCCATGCTCAGGTCAGGCAGAGGTTGGGTGCCTCGATCAAATTACTGTTTCTGCTCCTGCTGTCTCAGTTTGAGCAGGTCCTGTATTGTGTAGCTCACTGGCTGTGGAAATAACAGTTGGAGCGCAGCTGGAAGCTTAATTCTTAGTCTTCTCCCCATCAGGAGCTGTGCTGGAGATGATCCAATGCCCTCTAATGGGGTATTCCTGAAATCCAGCAGAGCCAGGTAGGGGTCTGTTGCGTCCGCCTTTGCCTTCTTCAACAGGTGTTTTAAGGTCTACACAGTACGTTCCACCATTCCATTGGATTGTGGATATTTGGGACTTGACGTAATGTGGCAAAACTCCCAGGCCTGTGCAAATTTGCGAAACTCAGTGCCTAAGAATTGTGGACCGTTATCTGAGATGGGCACTTCAGGTACGCTATGGTGAGCAAAAATTGATTTTAAATGATTTATTACAGTCATGCTCTTACTATCATTTCTCAGCAGCAAAGACTCAAAAAACTTTGAGTAATAATCTACTGCTAGTAGGTACTCACTGTTGTTAAATGTGAACAAGTCCACTTAAATTTTCTGCCAGGGCCTCTCTGGAACACTGTGGTTGAAGTGGTTCTTTTTGTTGCGATTTACTGTACTTTTGGCACACTGCACACGCATTCACCATTTCCCCGATTTGTGCTCTGATTCCAAGCCAATACATTACATCCTGAGTTCTTCTCCTGCATGTTTCTATGCTGAGGTGACTTTCATGTATGCGCTGCAGTATTTCTTTCCTCAGTGTTACAGGAATTATGATCTTTCCTCCCTTGAAAAGTATTCCTTCTGCCAAATGAAGTTCCTCACAAAAGCTCCAGTACTCGTGTACAACAGAAGGGGCTCCGCTCTGATGTGCGGGCCAGCCAGTTTGCACAATTTGCTGCAGTTTTCTCAGGGTGGCGTCGTTCTTGGTCGCTTACTTGATCTCATCCAGTTTGGTTACAGCCACAGATAAGTTCTTTGTCAGCATGTGAACCTGTGCTTCTGTTTCTTTATCCATGATGTGTAGGTATGCACATGACAGGCTATCTGCAATGTGTATTTCTTTGCCCGGTTTGCACTTAACTCTGACCTGGTACTTCTGCAGATGCATTAGTAATCTTTGGGTTCTTGGTGGTGCACAATTCAGTGTTTTTTAAGTTTAGCTTCCAAAAGCTTATGATCAGACTCCACCTCCACGTCTTTGCCATAGACAAGCTGGTGGAAGCATTCTAGGCCAAACACAATTGCTAGCATTTCTTTCTCTACTTAAGCATACTCCTGCCAGGTTTCAGTCATCACCTTTGAAGCGTATGTCACTGGTGCCTCATTTTGCAAGGGGACACCTCCCAGGTCAGTCTTTGAAGCATCCACTGAGATCTTGACCGGCTGACTGACGTCGTAATACTTTATCAGTGGTGCCTGGGTCAATGTTCTCTTCAGACTGGTCAAAGCTTCCTGGTGACTTTGTTCCCAGTGCCATTCCACATCATTTTGTAGAAATTCTCTGAGAGCCAGGCCTGTCAGGTCTGACATGTTCGGAATGAAGTTCCCAAGATAGATCACCATTCCGAAAAACCTCTCCAAGTCTTTCTTACATTCTGGGGGTGGCATGTTCACGACTGCTTCAATTTTACTTGGGTCTGAGTTCAGTCCCTCACTTGTTAGCACATGTCCCAAGTACTTGATTTCATGAAGACCTATTTTGCACTTTTCCCTCTTCAACTTGAGGTTCCTTTCTCTAGCTCTGGCCCGCACCTGCCTCAGTCTGTGTTCTTCTTGTGAGGCTCCCCAGACCAGCACATCATTGATAGAGGCTTCCACACCCTCTAACCATTCAAACAGCTGCTTCACTGTTCTGCAGAACACCCCTGGAACTGAATTAATACCAAAAGGTAAGCGTAAAAACCTGTATTGTCCATATGGTGTGTTGAAGCTACAGAGATAGGAGTTGAGTTCATCCAGCTTGACCTGCCAGAAGCCTGAACTCACATCCAAGACTGAATAGTATTTAGCATCAGCCAGCTTACAGTGATCTCTTCTACCATGGGCAGCTCTCTTGATGCTCTCTTTGTACCTTTAGGTCTCTGGGATCCAGACAGACTCACAGAATCCCATCTGATTTTTCTACAGTTACAATGGGATTAAACCATTTTGTCAGTTCTTCAATTTTCTTGATGAGGGTGAAGTTTCTCCATTCTGTCCAACTCTGCTTTCAGTCAGTCTCTCAGCATTACTGGTATTTTCCTGGGTGGGTGTATTTTGGGTGTCACTTGATGGTGTGTTCTCCTTTTAGGCAACTATTCCCCTGGAACACATCTTTATACTCGCTCAGGATGACATCATTGGTGACAATCATTATTCTCTTGATTAGCTTCAGATTTTCACAAGCTTTAATTCCAAGAATAGGTTTTGCATCAATTTTCACCACTATGAATGGAAGTGCATGAAGCTGTTTTTTATAGTTCACTTTAAGTGTGTACTTGCCTTCTACAGGAATGTTTTTCACCTCTTTAAGTAGACAGCTTCACTTTTGTTTTAGTTAGCTGTTTTTCTTTGCTTATCTTATGATACGGGCTTATGGGAATGACATTTGCTTCTGCATCTGTGTCAAACTTGAAATTCACCATCATGTTGGCAGTTTTTAAATCAATCTTCCATTCATCTTCTTTGGAATTTGGTGTCACTGCACCAGTGAAAAGTTCAGTTTCAGTGTCTGTCAATTGTATGTACTTTCTTTGATTTACCCATCTTAGCAAAGTGATTTAGTTTATCACAGTTCTTACACTGCTTTCCGTAGGCTGGACAACTACGTGGTAAGTGCTCTGTTCGGCATCAGCTGCATTTAAATGTTTTAATTGTAGTTTTGTTCTTTTTACATTCAGACTGTCTATTCGTTCTTTCCTAGGGCTGTTTTTGTTTATCTATATCTTTCAAACATGATGTTTTTCTGAGGACTGCAGTAGGCTTTGAAATTTTCCATTATTTGTTTCAAGTCATTTTGTTTCTCAGCATGTTCAATCATGAATCTGTTATAGAATTCTAGGGGTTCTTCCCTGGTACATGAAGAAAGATGGAAGACTGTACTTGAGTGTCTTTTTTATCACTGCCCGTCGCTGTGAGGTACAGCTCGAATCGCTGCTGGAACCTCCTCCAATTTTCGGCAAGATTTCCCTCCAAACTGAGCTCTGTCGGCATTGCTGTGCTTAGTTTACTTCTAACACCATGTCTTGTTTTTTATTTCAACGAAGCACACAGGCCATCGACATTGTAGCTGAGCTAACTTTATTGATAATGCATTTTCCTAACATAAACACATATCTGCAGTAACTGAATTCTATCAAGACAGGCTCCAACATGTGCTATCTGGCCTTCAGCTCCCAGGTCAGGTGACCCCCTATCAGGTAGAGTACCGTATAGTATCTAAGACTGGAGTCCACTACCACAATCAACTATCATGACAGGCTGTAGCAGTTCAAGAAGGTAGTTCAGCACATTCTCAAGGGAAACTAGGGATGGGCAATAAATACTGATCTAGCCAGCTATGCCCACATCCCATAAATGAATAAATAAAATACAATAGAAGAAAACAAACATTAAAATAAAATCTATTATAAATAATGAATTACAATCCAACATTAGGCATCTACATTACAATAAATGGTATATAAGCATGTAAAATGATGTATAATTTGTAAAGCATATATTATTATATAATAAATTAAATATTAGTACATTTTCCATGGCGTTGTACATGGAACTTGTGAAGTATGGCCTGGGAGTACTTTAAAAATGAAAGGGAGAAAGCTGAAGGACACAGATGTAGACATGATATTAGAAATTAATTGTTAAAGTTCAAGAACAGGTCCAAGGATTTAAGACCTTATGGAAACTTCAAAAAGATAAGTAGCAGCAGGACAGAATAGATTCACAGGTGGCTGTACTGAAACCTGAGCTGCTGGGAGATAGAAAGTAGAGCTGCCACATGCCACCTACTGGCCTGAGTCATGATAGTCTTTTTGCTGACGGAGATAAACAGGAAATTTGCTTTTTGAATGTTGCCTAGAAATGCTTACATAAAAGCACGACTCAAAACTTGTGATAAAGGAGCTAGCTGCCCATAAAGGGTGGTGGAAGCAGAGACGATCAATCATTTCAAAAAGAAATTGGATCAGCACTTGCAGGAAATAAACTGCTACCAGTATAGGCTGGGAGAATGCGACTGACTGCCTTCTTCTACAGAGCGCTGGCATGGACTTTATTGGCCAAATGGCTTCCTTTTGTGTCGGAATTTTCTGGCTTCATTGGCACCGGGCATCATGGCGGGCGGGGGAGGGGTGTGGTGACAATATGGCGAGGAGGCCAAAAATTGCTTTTACGCCGTTGTGAAACCAGTTTGTGATCGTCTGCTCCGTCCATCAATGGCAGGCCACGTTTCCCTCCGCTGCACGTTGGAAGCCTAATTTCACATTTCATTTTTGGCCCTGCTCGCTAGAATCCTCCCCCGAGGTGATATTTACTGTCCACGCCGGGGTGACTTCAGAACGGCGTGCTTCACGGTTGCCTTTAATAGGTGTGCACCTGAACTTCAAGGGGAACTTGGAGGTGAGTGCACACAGCCTTGTGCAGCCCTCGCAGGCATCGCCTGTAAGGCATCAAGGAAGGGGTGCCACGGATTCACGGGGTGCACAGGCAAGTTGCTGTTTCCCGGCTAGCTTTCAGTGTGGTGGTGGGGCAAGGGCTCCATTGCGGGTCCGGCTGGGGTGGGGGAGTGGAGGGGGGTGGGCAAGACAGCACAGATTGAAGCAAGTACACAAGCACATGACAGGGAGGTTGGGGGAAGCGGCCACACACCTGGAAAAGCTTGTCAAAAGTGAGCATTCTTCCACAGTTGAGACCATTCAGCTGCAGCTGCATTGACATGGTTGGAGTCGGGCCACTGAATTTTTTCTGCCCACTCAAGCAACACAAGAGTGTGAAAGTTCCACCAAATGTTCCAGAATTTTTCACCCCTCAGGCACAGACTACAAATTACTGTGCCTTTCAGGGAACAGCAAAGCAATTGGCCGACTGGGCAAGTTGTACAATCCCCTTGCGAAAGGTGGCCATGGCGCAGTAACTGGTGGAGGCGCTCACAGCCCCTTGCAATGTCTTTATTCAGGTTTGGACCAGTATCCCTCATGGTTCAAGCTAACAGTGCAGCCTTGCAGTGCGGGTTAGGAGAATGCCTGCATCTGAGCTGAGAACACAGCATGCAGTCCAGTGGCCGAAGCTGCTGCCAATTGGTCAAGTGGAGTGGGGTGGAGGTGGGTGGGGTTTCGGACAGCAAATGAACGCACTACACACTGGCCGTCCAAGTGGTGACCAGCATTCTCCTGCATGTGTGAAGGGGCCTTCAGACTTAACCAAGAGAGATTCTTAGGAGACATATGCTACGCATGTGTCTCTCTCTTTGATCCTGCAGGAGGAGAACATCAGGATCATGGAGCCTGGTGATTAAGCGGAATGCCTCATGGTTTACAGGGAGCAGGAAAGAAGAAGAGAGCAGCGGAGGTACCTGGCTCGGCAAAGAGAAGAGCACGTCCCTCAAGATGAAGGGGCGGCAGGGCCTGCTGCACACGCAGCTGAAGATCCACAGGGAGCCGTCGCTCATAGGCGCCTCGCTGGACCCAGGGTCTATAGGCAGCACTTGTCATTCCTGCAGTTGACCGAGAACCAGTGTTGCCAAAGGCTGCGCATGTCCAGGGGACTGGTCAGTCACAAATGCTACCAGCTGCAGGATTTGATGCCACGGGGACATGGATGGCATCCACTGCCAGTGGCTGTGAAAGTGACCGGCGCACTCAAATTTTCTACCATGACTCCTTCCAGAGTTCCACAGGTGACCCCTGTGGGATCTCGCAAGCCTCCATATACAAGTGTATCCAGGAGGTCATGGACGCCATCTTCGCAAAGGCACAGAACGTTGTGCATTTCGCCAGGGATCAGGAAAGCCAGGAAGCAAGAGCGCTGGGATTTGCCCAGATCTCTGGTTTTCCACAGGTGCGGAGTTCTATCGACTGCGCTCATGCGGGGCTTAGGTCTCCATGGCAACAAGCAATCGCTGAACGTTCAAGCTAGTGTGCGACCACTACAAACACATCCTACAGGTCTGTGCACAGTTCCCAAGGGGTGTCCATGGTTCTTACATCTTTAGCAGGTCTCAGGTCACTGACATATTCCAGGGTCCAGAGACGCTGCATGGGTGGCTCCTTGTGGACAAGGTCTATCCACAGAGGACATGGCTGATGACCCAAGTGCTGGTAAATGGGATTAGGGAGGTAGGTCAGATGCTTCTCACGTGGCGGTGCAGACTTGATGGGTCGAAGGGCCTTTTCTGTACTGTGATTCTGTGATTCTGTGATGACGCCCGTGTGGTGGCTTCAGATTGCAGCAGGGTAACGGTATAACGATGCTCATGCCATGGCACGGACTTTGGTGGAGCAAACGATGGGCATTATGAAAATGATGTTCCGGTGCCTTGACAAATCTGGTGGAGAATTGCAATGGTGTCGCGCACCATCATCGCTTGCTACATGGTCCACAACCTGGCACAGCAACTTGGGGAGGACCTGGCCAAGGAGGAGATGTAAAAGCTGCATGTCTCCTCCAATGAGGAGGACGTCAAAGGGGATGATGGTGAAGATGTCCTTGAAGGTAAGGATGCTGGCGATGTGGCCAGGCGTGCTCGGGAGGTCCTCATAGCCACAAGGTTGGGGGACGACGATGAGGAGATGCAGTGAGGACACTCCTGACATCCTCAGCTTGCATCTGTGAATGTTTGACTCCTGTGTGGCTGATGGAAGTGCACATACCCTCAGTACTCAGGCTTATGTCATGGCGATGCATCAGAGGCCCAAACAGCCCCTAGATTCCTGAAGGACGATTACGACACATAGGGAGGACACTCTATAGATCTTCACACAGCCTCTGTGAATGTCTGACTCCTGTCTGGCTGAGGGTAGCTGGCTCTGTGATCAGTGTCATATCATGGGGACACAGTCATGAAACTTTAAAAGCATCTGGTCCTTTGTCAGCCTTCAGCACCTGTCCCCTTCAGGAGCACAGCATCACTGGTCACAGATGCTGCAGGGATGGGGGCCAGCCCCACTTCAAGGTTCTGAGAGCACACAGAGAGAATGATGGAACTCTGTGATGCCTGCCCATCACATTCTGGCAGCAATGACCAGCGCCATTGAGGTGCAGACATCAGTAATGTGTCCAGGGAGTGTGAAGCTGGACTATCACTTTGATCTGAAGATTACACAAAGCACAGGGAAGGGGCCCTGGGCTGTGACACCTGCCTTTATCTTGTGCAGGAACCAATGTTTCACATCAGAGTAACATGAACACAACTCATCACAACAAGGAGCCATAGGCAGGGAGACATTCTTTGGAGTTTATTTACAATTGTGAACATTAAGTACAAGTGATTAACATCTATGCTCAGGCTGTGTAACTACATCTTCTTAACCTTCCTAACCCTGCCGCTATGTCTTGGTGCTCTCCCAGCATCCACAGCAGAGGTGGAGGCAGCCTGCTGACTGCTACACCCTGTCTGTGATGACCTTGATGGGCATCCTCTGGAGGGCCGAGACCCTAAGGGCCCCGGCCTGCTTTTGGGGTCCTGCTCTGTGACACTGGCACCCTCTTCAGCCTGTGAATTTAGAGCTGCTGGGGTTACAGGAAGAGGGCATTCTGATGGGCTGCACACTCCCAGTGTCACCAAGATGGATGGCCCCGGGGTGTGCACCTGCTGACCCTCCTCGCTATGAATGCCCAGGTCCCCTGGCTGACTCCTTGAGGAGAAGAAGAAGCTGGAGTGAGATTGAGCTGTCACGCACCCTTCTCATGTTGACTGTGTTGGAGACCAACTATGGCATCAGCAATCGATTTCAGCCCATACAGCAGTGCAGGATCGATGTCCTGAACCAAGGTCTCCATGGTGGCCGCCATCCTACCAGTGCTGACCCTGGTGCATTGGCATGCCAGTGCTATCACCTCAGGTTAAAGGCAGACGGACACCTCCATCCTGCCTTGCAATCTGCGGAGGGCAGCGGACATCCCTTCTGGATGTTCCCGAGCTTGCCTTTGCAGCTCCAGCAACTAAGACATGACCGAGTCCAGAGCTCCTCTTCTGACTTGGACTCAGCAGATTTCTGGCCTCTAGCAATCCTCCGAGCCCAGGAAACCTGGGAAGTCCTTGCCACTGCCTGCTTTGGATCAGCCAGTGTGAGGTGCTCACCAGATTGTGACCCTGAGTTCTTCAGGGCCTGTGTCGAGGGCCTGGTTCATGGACTCCCTCAGCTGCTTCCCTGATGTGCCTGAGAAAGCAAGGAGAGATAATTAGTGCATGGCAGTGGACTGCGGGACAGGGGAACTGACTCATGGTTGTCTGATGGATGTTACGCTGCTGGATCCTCACTTGGTTGAGCACAGCCGACCTCACCGCCAGCACAGGAATGGTCCAAATTGTCGCTGGCCAGCTGGGTGTCTATTTTCAAAGCCTGTCGTGCACTCCTCCTCTGGTCTGTGACCTCTCCCTTTTGTTGTGTGCCAGTTTGCCTTGCATGGATACAGATGGAGAGAGTGTAAGCAAGACGTGGCCAGGCCAGATGATGGCATGCGTGGGTGGTGAGTGGTGCCTTGGACGGGAAGAGGACACGATCTGCAGGACAGATGTAGGTGTGTGTGCAAAGTGAATGGTGATGTCCCTTGAACTAGCAGTGAGTGAGGTGCCTTTGGATGTGTGATGGTTTTCTGAGTGTGTGAATGGATAGTGATGAGAAGAGTGACTTACCCTGGTGGAACAGAGGGGATCATTCATCCTCTTTTGGCACTGGGTGGCTGTCCTCTTTTGCAGTGCATTGGCGCTGACCACTGCTGCCACCGCCTCCCATGCTGGATTGATGACATTGTTTGCTGGTCTTTGGCCAGAGCGGACATAGAGGACTTCACGGCAGGACTCCACTGCATCCAGTAGGTGCCCAAAGAAGACGTTGCTAAATTTGGGGGCAGCATGTTTCCTCCCTTTGGTAGCCATGACTTACCAACAGCTTTCAATCCCTTAGAGAGATCTGGATCTGGGCAGGGTCACTTTTTAAATGTGGTGCCTGGATTACTGAAGGCCTGAGGTGACAGCAGGGCATGTGAATCAGAGGCCGCCCCACCAGCGATCCGGTGTGTTTCCCATGAATGCATTATTAATGAGGCGGGACACGCCGAGAATGGGTCGAAAAGGTGTGAAAACCTATCATTGCGGCTGGCGGGTAAAATGGTTTTATTCCCTCCAGCTAACATACTTAGTCCACATCTGGGATAATTCCACCCTATGGCTCTAATGGAAAGTTACGGTTTTAGGGCAGAAGCGAGAGCATATAGAATTGGGCAGCCACTCTAGTTGGAGTGTATCAGCAGGGCTGCAAATTAGGCTGGAAAACAGATATGTTGAGTTTCCATGCAAAGACCAGTGGCATGTGAAGGGGCAGGGCTCCAGGTGGCGGTAATACTAGAGAGGGATACCAAGGTGCAAAATCTAGGGCTCTAATCCTGGGAGTTCCCATGTACCCGGACTCTCAGTGGCCTGGAAGGTCATAGACTGCAACCAGGAATAGAAGACTGGTGAGTAGCTGATGAGTCTTTATTTATATCAATAATAAGTTTTATTTTCCAACAGATAGAGGAATAGCAGGGTAGCTGCGACCCCCTGGAATGCACATCATGTTTCATGTGGGAACTCCAGGCTATTTCTCAAGTCCTGGATAACCATATGTGCAGCAGCTCGGCTATTAGTTTCAGAGCTTGAGCAGCAGATGCCATCACTGTGGTGCATCCATGAAGTTAAGCGCTTCATGGATAACACATTATAGATGTGGTCATGCCGCAGCTTAAGAGTATGCTGGGAGAAAGAAAATGGGTGATGTCAAGAAGATATAATAATTCTCATAATGTTATTGGAATCTATTGTAAAATAGAGTAATAGTGGGATGTGTCTGTGTGTCTATATGTGTCTGTGTGTGTGAGATTTAAATTAATTAGAGGCAGCTAGTCTGGGTGCTTTGATATAAGAAGAGCAGTTAGGTTTGAAATGTTAATTAGATAAACATGGGGAAGTTTAGAAACATAGGTGTCAAGGGAACATTTGCATTTTGAAATAAACCAGACTAGATTGTTTTCAAAGGAGGGGTGAAATGTGTCGCCTAGCCAGGTGAGGTTTAGAAACTACGGGCTGGATTTTCTGCACCTGCCTGTTGCCAGGATCTCCCAGTCCCGCTGCAAGTCAATGGACTTGTGTTTGGGGCGCCGCCTCGCCCACGGTGGTCCCGTTTGCGAAGGGGCTGGAAAAATCCTGGCCAGTGTGTTTATTTTTTCCAAAGATTACTGGTAAAACTTAGTGCTATGAGGGGGTTTTATTATCAGGGAGATAAAGACCAAAGGCATAGTGAAACAATGGGGATTTACATTCAAAGAGAAAGATATATATAAAGAAGAAGCAAGGTAAGAGAAGGCACTTTTAAAATTTTACAAGTGTATGAAAAATCCTTCAGCATCTATGCCTCAAGCTGCTGCCTTCAAAGGACTGAAGTTAAGAAAATTCTCTTGGAAGTCGACTTGTTCAGGGTATCATGTTTCTTTGTCCAAGTCTTTTAAAATCTATGTGCCTTACTGTTGCCTTAACGAAAGTACAACTGGGAGTTAGATTGATTAGGGGATTTAGAAATTATCATAGTAGTAATTTGTAGATCTATGTATATAGTTAAATTCATTTCTTCTATTAATAAATGTTTAATCTAGTTTTGTAAAAACCTATAAGACTTGGTGGTCTTATTACTACTGAATTCATGGCATGCATCTCAAAATTTATACAAATTGCAAAACAAGTTGTGGCAGTTATTCCAAGTTTCCCTTTGGGATTTGAACAACTCAGCATTTACCATCAGCTGTGCCATAACAGTGACCACCAGGCTCAAGAAGAAATAGGCAGGTAGTGCGGGAGGCCCCTCTCCAATCAGTATTCAGTTCTGAATACTAATGAGAGCAATGATTCACCTGGGAAGTGCAGCCAGAGCCAAATCCATAGGGCCATGATTTGTTCAGCTGTACAGAGAGGCATGAGGAAGACTGGAAGTGCAATAGTGAAAAGAGCTTTGGTAGTTAGGGAAAGTGTTTCTGTGGATGCATAGGTGAATCCAGGATGCTGTGTAGCCTCCCTGGTGTAAGTGTCAAGAATGTCACTGAATGCCTGCAAAGCAATCATGATGTACATCGGTACAAATGCATGATGTACATCAGTACCAACGACATATGTAGAATGAGAGATGTGGTCCTACGGTCAGAATTTAGGGAGCTAGGTAGGAAATTAACAAGCAGAACCTCAAAAGTAATAATCTCCAGATTACCTGCAAGTGAGAATAGAAATAGAAGGATAGAGCAGCAAGGCTAGAGAGATGGTGCAGGAGGGAGGGTGTTAGATTCTTGGGATATCACGATTAGTTCTGGGGAAGATGGGACCTTTACAGGTCAGATGGGTTGCATCTAAAGAGAGCCGGGGCCAATTTCTTTGTGAGGTGATTTGCTTGTGCTATTGTAGAGGGTATAAACGAGCTTGGTAGGGGTATGGAAACCAGGCCACCATACTACAGAGGGGCACCAAGGTGCAAAGAATATTGCTAGAGATAGATTGTACAAGAGTAGAAAATAGTAAGATATTAGGTGGATAAGAGGAAAAGTCAAAATGTCTAAAGTAAGGTTACAGTGCATGTATGTGAATGTGCACAGTGTGTTAACTATGATTGGTTAGTTGCAGTAGCCCGTTTGTGGATGAAGTTTCCTAAAAAATGCAAAGGCCGCTTGGGCTCACGCCCGACGTCACCCCACATCATTTTACACGTCGGTGAGCGGGCCCTGCCCCTACTCACTGACCTGAAGATGCTGGCCATGGATATGCTGAGTGACAAGAAACAAAGAGTTGTGGTAAACAGTTGTTTTTCAGAGTGGGGGAAGGTTTATAGTGGAGTTCCTCAGGACACATGTTGGGACCCTTGCTCATCCTGATATTAATGACTTAGACCTTGCTGTACAGGGCACAATTTCAAAATTTGTGGATGATATGAAACTTAGCAGTATTGTGAACCATAGGAAAATGGAGAACTTCAAAAGATCAGGCTGGTGGAATGGGCAGACAAGTGGCAGATGAAATTTAATGTAGAGAAGTGTGAAGTGATTCATTTTAGTATGAAGGATGCAGAGAGACAATATAAAATAAAGGGTACAATTCTAAAAGGGGTGCAGGAGCAGAGGGACCTGGGTGCATATGTGCATAAATCATTAAAAATGGTAAGACAGGCTGAGAGTGTGGTTAATAAAACATACAGTATCCTGGGCTTTATTAATAGAGGTGCAAAGTACAAAAGCCAGGAAGTTGTGGTAAACCTATATAAAAAACTGATTTGGCCTCAACTGGACTATTGTATCCAGTTCTGGGCACCACACTTTAGGAAGGATGTAAAGGTATTGGAGAGGGACAGTGAAGATTCATGAGAATGCCTCCAGGGATGAGTCACTTCAGTTACACAGAAAGATTAGCGAGTTTGGGATTGTTCTCCATGGAGAAGAGAAGATTGAGAGGAGGTTTAATACAGGTATTCAATATCATAAGGGGCTTGGAGAGAGTAGATAGTAGATGTTCTTATTGGTGGAAGGATTGAGAATCAGAGGGCACAGATTTACGGTAACTGGCAAAAGTAGCAATTGCAACATGAGGAAAAACCTTTTCACACAGTGAGTGATTATAATCTGGAATACGCTGCCTGAGATTGTGGTGGAAGCAAGGTCAATTGAGGCTTTCTCTGATGTCTTTATATTGATCTCTCTCTTTGCCTTCCCTCTTCTGCTTCTATTTCTCATTCTCTTCTTTTCTGCTTTTCTATCGCCTTTACATTTTTGTTTTGCTCCCTCTGTGGTCTTCTGCTTGTATGTTTATCTCTTTGGATGATTACCTGAAAAGGAAAAATTTGTAGGGCTATGAGGAAAAGGCAGAGAGTGGCATGAGGTGAATTGCTCCTTCAGGGGGCCAGAACAGTCATGATATATCAAATGGCCTCTAACTATTCTATGATTCTATAATTCAATCTTCCAAACAGCAGTCAGCAGTAGAGGTCAGCAGGAAGAATTTAGGATATGGTGTCCCCCCTCCCCCGCCCACCCCAACCCCTGCTTCCTATCTCCCCAACTATCCTCCCGCTGATCTTCGAGGCTGGGATTTTTAACAGAATACTAGCCCATCTCTCATTGTGAAGCTCATAAATCAAGTCAGGGAATAAGATCACTCTCCGAACTGTCTCTGATGTCTTTATATTGATCTCTCTCTTTGTCTCCCCTCTTCTGCTTCTATTGTTCATTCTCATCTTTTCTGCTTTTCTATTTCCTTTATATTTTTGTTTCACTCCCTCTGTGGTCTTCTGCTTGTATGCTTATCTCTTTTTTTTCTCTACTTTCAAATTAGGGGTGGCAAGTAGGTGGTATGATGTGGTGGGGAAAGTAGCCACCATTGACTGCAAGCTACATCAGCTAGGAAAAGGTGGAGGGATGGCTCTGTTAATTAATGATGGTGTTGTTACAATGGAGATGGATGACCTAAGTTCAAGAAACCAGGATGTAGAAGTAGTTTAGGTAGAGATGAGAAATGATAAAGGCAAGAAGTCACTTGTGGAAGTGGTATACAGGCTCCCTAACAGATTGTAGGGTGGAGTATAATGGAAGAAATAATGGGAGCTTGTCAGAAAGGTATGGTGATAATCAAGGAGGATTTTAATCTATGTGTAGGCGTAAAAAATCAGATGGGCAAAGGTAGCCTAGATGAAGAGTTCATAGAATGTTTTCAGGATAATTTCTTAGAGCAGCACATTTTGGAGCCAACCAGAGGGCAGGCTATACTAGACCTGATATTATGCAACAAGACAGGATTAATTAATGATCTCATAGTGAGGGTGATCATAATATGATTACATTTTACATTCAATTTGGGGAAGGGAAGAGTGGGTCAAGGCTAATGTTTTAAATTTAAATAAGGGCAATTATGAGGGCATGAAAGTAGAGCTAGCTAAAGTGAACTGGCAAATTAGTTTAAGGGATGGGTCGATACAAATGCAATGGCAGGCATCCAAAGGGATATTTTAGAATAGGTGCATTCCAACACGAATGAAAAATTCTAAGGCGAGCACCCACCATTCATGATTAAATAAAAGTTAAAGATAGAATCAAACTTAAAGAAAAAGCATATAATTGCGCATAGTTGGGTGGCAGGTCAGAAGATTGGATAGAATATAAAAAATGTTAATGAATGACAAGAAAATTCATAAGGAGGGAAGAATTAGAGTACGAGAGAAAGCTAGTTAGAAATATAAAAGCAATAAGAGTTCCTATAGATAATTTAAAAAGAAAATAATTAACAAAGTGAACGTTGGTCTGATGAAAAGTGAGACTGGGGGATTAATACTGGAAAATAGGGAGATGGCAGATAAATTGAACAGGTATTTTGCATCGGACTTCACTATAAAGGTTACAAGTGACATCCCACAAATAGCTGTAAATCGGGAAATGGAAGGGAAGGAGTAACTCAGGAAAATTACAATCACCAGTAAGTGGTACTGAGTAAATTGTTGGAGCTGCGAGCTGACAATTTCCCAGGGTCCTGATGGACTTCATCCTAGGGTCTTAAAAGAAGTGGCTAGTGAGATAGTTGAAGCATTGGTTTTAATTTCCCAAATTCCCTAGATTCGGGGAAGGTTTTATACTTCAAGCCTGCCCTGTGATCTATTGGGTACAATTTAAATGGCTAGTTTAAAAATTGAACAGAATATATAGCTGAACTAGGGCTCCCACAGATAAACAATGTCCCAGACACCACCATCACCATCCCTGGGTATATCCTGTCCCGCCGGCAGGGCCCTGGGAGTCCTCAACATCAACTCTGGACCCCATGAAGTCTCATGGCATCAGGTCAAACATGGGCAAGGAAACCTCCTGCTGATTACCATGTACCGTCCTCCCTCAGCTAATGAATCAGTGTTCCTCCATGATAGACAGAGCTAAGCGATTCTACAACCAATGGATCAGATCTAAGCTCTGCATGCCTGCTACATCCGGTCGTAAACAGTGGTGGACAATTAAACAACTCACTGGAGGAGATGGCTCCACAAATATCCCCATCCTCAATGATGGAGCACAGCACATCAGCGCAAAAGACAAGGCTAAAGCATTTGCTACAATCTTCAGCCAGAAGTGCTGAGTGGATGATCCATCTTGGCCTCCTCTGGAGATTCCCAGCATCACAGATGCCAGTCTTCAGCCAATCCGATTCACTCCACGTGATATCAATAAATGGCTGAAGGCATTGGATACTGCAAAGGCTATGGGCCCTGACAATATTCCGGCAATAGTACAGAAGGCTTGTGCTCCAGAACTTGCCGCGCCCCTAGCCAAACTGTTCCATCAAGGCATGGACAATATCCAGGCTTGGGCTGACAAGTGGCAAATAACATTTGCACCACACAAGCGTCAGGCAATGACCATCTCCAATACGAGAGAATCCAACCATCGCCCCTTAATGTTCAATGGCATTACCATCACTGAATCCCCCACTATCAATGTCCTGGGAGTTACCATTGACCAGAAACTGAACTGGATTAGCCATATAAATACTGTGACCACAAGGGCAGGTCAGAGGCTAGGAATCATGCGACGAGTAACCCACCTCCTGACTCTCCCAAGCCTGTCCATCATCTACAAAGCACAAGTCAGGCGTGTGATGGAATACTCTCCACTTATCTGGATGGCTGCAGCTCCCACAACACTGAAGAAGCTTGACACCATCCAGTAAAAAGCAACCCACTTGATTGGCACCACATCCACAAACATTCACTCCCTCCACCACCAACACACAGTAACAGCAGTGTGCACCATCTGCACTGTAGGAATTCGACAGCATCTTCCAAACCCATGACCACTACCATCTCGAAAGAAAAGAGCAGCAGATAGATGGGAACACCACCACCTGGAAGTTCCCCTCCAAGTCACTCACCATCCTGACTTGGAAATGTATCGCTGTTCCTGCACTGTTGCTAGGTCAAAATCTTGGAACTCCCTCCCTAACAGCATTGTGGGTGTATCTACACCACGTGGACTGCAGCGGTTCAAGAAGGCAGCTCACTACCACCTTCTCAAGGGCAATCAGGGATGGGCAATAAATACTGGCCCAGCCAGCGAAGCCCACATCCCGTGAATGAATTTAAAAAATGATGAAAGGTTATCGGGGGAACACTGGAATGTGGGGTTCAGGTTACAATCAGGTCAGCCATGATCTTATTAAATGACAGAGCAAGCTCGGAGGGCCGCACAGCCTACTCCTGCTCATTTCATATGTTCATTTATGTCTTCATGTCATTTACAATTGCTTTCCTTAGAAAACATAACATACCCTGTCTTACTGTGTATAAGGCCATAGGAGTGTTTTCTATATATTTCTTTACCTATTTTTGAGTACTGATGTTTATTACATTAAATTTATTTTTATTGACTGTAACATCAGCCTTATTACTTATCCTCCTCTTGCTTTCTCTTCATATTATGGTGCAACAGGGAGAATAATGGATGTGCCACCTATTCTCGGGGCTTTGCCAACATTTCTTCAAATTGGGCTGCGAGAATGAACGGTAGACCCTCCAGCTGATTACCACTCAGACTTTATTTTTCTGTCTTCAGAGAAATAGAGACGTGGATATTATCAACTCACAACCGTTTGCTCCCTTTCTGAAATTGGGCAGACAGCAGTTGAAAATCCAGGGTATGAGGGGTGGGGTGGGGGGGATACAGTGCAGCTTGATGACCTCATTAATAACCAATGTCCACTTGATGCAATTTTCAGGAAGGTCCACTAATGGGCGAGGAACCATCCACCTGAAACAGGCATGAGGCTGCTTTCATAAGCGGATTGGGATCCTAAACTGGTGGCAGCACTTCGATTCCAAACTTCAAGCACAAATGTGTACCCTCTAACTAGTGATGGCAGGTGTTGAGCAGCCTAACCTGCAGTTCCTATCCACACAATGGATAGTGGAAATCAAGAACACGATCCCCTCAAAAGAGTGTAGATTGTGGGTCAATTAAAACTTGCATGACTGAGACCAATAGATTTCTGCCAGACGTGCGTATCAATAGATATGGCAAATAGAGTTGAGGTTGAGATCAACCATGATCTAAAGACACAGGCTCAAGGGGTGAATACCCCTTTGTTCTTATGCTCCTTAAAGGGGAAAAATGCTCCAGGGAACTTGAAAAAAAAATTCTGGGCCCAGGAAAAGACAGAGTTTTCTTCCTAAGCCCTCAAAACAAATCTGGTCCATGTTAACCAGGGACATGGTAACAGCAAATAAGAACTGAGGGAATAAACCCAATATCTATTTGATATCTGATATTTCACCTTTTTCCAGCATGTTTCCATTAGAAGAAAATGGGCTGTATTTTACATGCCCTATGGGCAGAGAGGCAGGAGGGGTAGAAATCTGTTGGGGGAAGCCATTGGTAGGGCAGCCCCACATCTTACTACTGCCATCACGTACTACCAGCGGCAGCAACCTCAGCATAGCTGCCCACTGGGTGACCAATTGAGTTTAAATGTGCAATTAAGGGTCACTTCCAGCGCCTGCCAGCATTTTACCCATTTCAGGGGGACTTGTTGTCGCATTGGGAGACTGCCAGGTAAACCCTAGAGGTTTCCCAGCAGGACCCCAGGGTGGGTCCCTCCTTTATGGCCATTCCGGGCCCATGGAGGGGCCCTGGTGGCAATGGCCCCCTGCATAGCCACTTGGAGATGAGCCCCCACCACCACCCCCTGATCTCTGGGGCCTGCCTGCCAGTTTGACACCAGCTTTTTAAATTAAACTTACACCAGCTTTGTGGGTGCCCCATCCTGGGGGCTCTATCTTCTTCATCTGGCAGCATCAGCAGTGGCCACCTGTAATGGCAGAGCTGCCAAACTGTCAGCCCTCTGATTGGGCCAGCAGCTCTGGCTCGTGGAGAGCATTAAAAGCTGTAGACCTATTTACATAAGTTAAGCTATTGTTTGGATTTATTTACAAATAAATTGATTCACAAAGGCAGAAACAGTGTGGAAAATAATATACATGATGATTATTTTCTGTCGTACCAACTGTTGAGATGATAGCATATGCATAGGCTTGTGGTGCGACAGTAGCACATCTGATTCTAGATCAGAAGGTTGCATGTTCAAATCATGTCAGGCCCAAGGAGTTTTATTCTGCCACCATAGCACAGTGTATGCCATATACAAGATGCACTGCAGAAGCTTAGTCATGAAAGTATAATAATTCTCATGATTTATTGTAAAAATAGGTTAATAGTGGGGTTTCATTCTCAAAAGGATCTAAGCCTGTTTACAAACAGCCAGACAAGCAAGGTAAAGATTGTGTTTTTTTTCTCAAGGGCTACTGAAAGTATATAGTGGCAGCATGAAAGGTTTATATTATGAGAAAGGTAAAGTTCCAAAGACACATGGACAATGGAATTTACACATTAAAGGGAAAACATGTATAAAGGAGGAAGGCATTGTACGATCGAACAGAGGTGTGAGAAGTTTCCTGTATTTGTGCATTAAGGCTGATGTCTACAGAAACCAAAGCTGGAGAAAGCCACTTTGAATTCCAGAATATTGTGTTTAACTTGCTGAGCTAGTATAAAATCTATTCTTTTACTGTTGCCTTAAAGGGGGTGTGACTGGAAGCCAGATTAATTAGGGGCTTTAGACGTTATTAAGGTAGATCTATGTATGTGCTTGAAATCTTTTCTTTTGTTAATAAATGTTTAATTTGGTTTTTTTTAATCTTTGAAGACTTGATGAACTGATTACTTATGAATTCAGGGCACGCATCGCAAAATAAATACAAATTGCAAAACCGTTGTGATAATGTGATCAAGTTTCACTTGGGGATTTGATCCACCTGGCACACATCATCTGCCACGTCATAACACTCATCAAGGCTCCTTAGGCAGCACCTTCTAAACCCACGACCATCTAGAAGGAGAAAGGCAGCAGATACATGGGAACACCACCACTTGGAAGTTCTCCAAGCCACTCACCATCCTGACTTGGAAATATATCGCCGTTCCTTCACTGTCGCTGTGTCAAAATCCTGGAACTCCCTCCCTAACAGCACTGTGGGTGTACCTACGCCACAAGAATTGCAATGGTTCAAGAAGGCAGCTCACCACCACCTTTTCAAGAGCAACTAGGGAAAGGCAATAAATGCTGGCCCAGCCAGCGGCACCTGCATCTGATAAGTGAATTGAAAAAAGAGAATTAAATGTTCTTCCAGCTTATCTTGGCATGTTCTTGAAATAGCAAATTCTGGTGGTGAATTTGTGAATGTTTCTGTGGACTTGCGTCACTCTTGACCATTATAGTGGCAAATTAATCAGAATTGATGAGCACTAGATAATTCTTAGGTTATAAAGATTCCAGAAATATCTTCCAAGTTGTCAGGTAAGCAAAATCGTAACAACTTACACAACTTTGTGAACAATAGGCATGTAACAGTTCCATTTACCTTCCTTTCGAATCACTCTGCAATTGTTTTTTTGAAGAGAGTTTGACTTAGCAGTAAAAGTTGCTGATGTCATCTCAATTTCTTTTTGACAGGAAGCAAATGCAATTCATTTCCCATGGCTGTTTTCCTGTTGATTCCCCTGGCCTCCTCCTTATCGCAACCTTCTAACTAATATGCTTTTAATCTTAAAACATTGCACATAAGCAAAAAAAAGCATATACAGAAATCCTTAGGTTTGCTTTATTTTAGTATGTGCCATAGGTCTTAGTCACATATGGTGACATATAAACAGTGCAAGTACTAAAACACGAGGATTTCACTGGATGGGACTCATAAACTTGATTAAGATTAGGATAGGTAGGTAGGTAATAGTCCATGGTAGGCAGCTCGCTCCATTAGAGAGAGACAATTGGTTATATAGTTTGAGGGCCACCTCTCCACATCAAGCAGGGGTCAAGGCAATGGAAATTGATCTCCATGAGCTATCAAAGCTAGTATAGGGATTCAACCCACAGTGTTGGTGTAATTCTGAACTACATGCTAGCCATCTCAGCATTAGGTAACCGACAACCACCCCTCCCCCCCCATCCCACCCCTCCCCAACACGCCTCTCCCCAAGACTGGGATAATGTTTTATTATAAAATAAAGCTGGAAAAATACTTTTTTTTCCCCTATACACTTCACAGATTAGAGAAAGTTAGGTGCTAATTCTAATTTCATAGAGTTATAGGATCAGACAACACCCGAAGAAGACCACTCAGCCCACTTTGCCTCTGTCGGTTCTTTAAAGAGTTATTCAATTAGTACCACTCTATTGCTCTTTCCCCACAGGCCTGCATTTTTTCTTTTTCAAGTATATATCCAATTTTCTTTGGAAAGTTACTGTTTAATCTAATTCCACTATCCTTACAGATAATGCATTCTTGAACATAACAGCTCACTACATAAAATATATCTCCTCATCCTGGATGGTGTCAAACTTCTTAAGTATTGTTGAGCTGCATCCATTAAGGCAAGTAGAGAGAATTCCAAATCACTCCTGACTTGTGTTTTTTAGATGGTGGAAAAGACTTTGGGGGATTAGGAGGTGAGTCTCTTGTCTTCGGGTACCCAGCCTTATATTTATAAAATTTAGTGGTTGATCTGTAGCCCCCAGCATGTTGATGATAAGGGATTCAGCAATGATAAAGCCTTTGAATATCAAGGGGAGGTGATTAGATTCTCTTTTCGGAGATAGCCATTGCCTGGCACTTGTGTGGTGCAGGTGTTACTTTCCATTTATCAGTCTAAGCCTGAATGCTGTCTAGGTCTTGTTGCATGTGACATGGACTACAAGGAGTTGTGAATGGCACTGAACACTGTGCAGTCATCAGTAACAGTCCCATTTTTGACCTTATGATAAAGAAACAGTCATTGATGAAACGGCTGAAGATGATTGATCCTAGGACACTTACCTGAGGAACCAATGCCCTGGGGCTGAGATGATTGGCCTCCAACAACCACAATCAGCTTCCTTTGTGCTAGGTATGACTCCAACCAATGGAGAGTTTTCACCCTTATTTTCATTGACTTCAATTTTACTAGGGCTCCTTGAAGCTACACTTGATCAAATGCTGCCTTGAAGTCAAGGGCAGTCACTTTCACCTCCCCTCTGGAATTCAGCTCCTTTGTCCATGTTTGGATTAAGGCTGTGTTGAGGTTCAGATGAAGTGGCCTTGATGCAAACCCAAACAGAGCATTGGTGACATTTATTGGGAATACGTTGCTGATAATTGAGTGTAGAGTGGTAGGCCAATGATTGGCCAGATTGGATTTGTCTGCTTTTTGTGGGTAATTTTCAACTTTGTCAGGTAGATGCCAGTGTTGTAGTGTTGGCTAGAGATACAGCTAGTTCTGGAACTCAAGTCTTTAGCATTACAGACAGGATGTTGTCAGAGCCCATAGCTTTTGCTGTATCCAGAACACTTAGATATTTTTAGAAAGCACATGGAGCGAATTCAAATATAGGCTGACATCTGGAATAATGGAGCCCTCAGGAGGAGGCCAAGCTGTATCATCCACCTGGCTCTGCTGGATGAAGGTAGTTACAAACGTTCAGCCTTGTCTCTTTTTGTGGATGGGCATTTTCGTGATTCCTTCTCCTCTCAGTAGTTGTTTAATTGTCCACCACCGCTCACAACTAGATGAGACAGGACAGCCGAGCTTTGATTTGATCCAGTGGTTGTGGGACCGTTTCACTCTTCATCTGCTTAACATGCATGTAAGTCCTTTGGTTTAGCTTCACCAGGGTGGCACCTCTATTTTAGGTATGCCTGGTGCTGCTCCTGGCTTGCTCTTCTGCACATCTCATTGAACCAAAGTTGGTCCCCTGGCTTGTTGGTAATGATGGAATGAGGGATATGCCAGGCCATAAGTTTGCAGATAATGGCATAATACAAAATTTGTGCCGCTGATGGCCCACAATATCTCATTGTTGCCCAGCTTTGAAATGTTGGATCTGCTCTGAATCCATCTCATTTAGCATAGTGCCACGCAACATAATGGACGCTGTCCTCATTGTGAAGATGATCCACAAGCTCCTTGCTGTACATTCCTACCAAAACCATCATTGATAGATGCATCTGTGACAGATAGCCTGGTGCGGGAATGGTCAAGTAGATTTTTCTCTCGTGTTAGTTCTCTCACTGCTTCCCACAGGCCCAATCTGACAGCTCAGAACATGGCCAGTTCAGTCAGTAATGGTGCTGTGAAGTTACTCTTGGTGACAGACACTGAAATACCCTGCTCAGAGTGTGCCCTTGCTGCTTTCAGTGCTTCTTCCAACTCACATTCAACATTGAGGAGTACTGATTCATCAGCTGAGGGAGCGTGATCAGCAGAAGGTTTCCATGTCCATACAATGTCCATAAATTGTATTGTTTAATACAATGCCATGATTCTTCATGGAATCTGTAGTCAATTTTGAGGACTCCCATGGCCACTGCCTCCCACAGTGCCACCACATTTGGTGGGTGTGTCCTGTCATGGAGCAGGTCATACCAAGGGATGAGATGGAGGTATCTGGAACATTGGTTGGAAGATATGATCCTTTTCTTTGAGCATGAGTATGACTATGTCAAGCTTTTGCTCGAATAGTCTGTGGGACAGCTCTCCCAATTTTGACACAAGGCTCCAGATGTTAGTCTGCACTGGGGTGCTGCTTTGGGCTTCATTAGAGTGCTTCAGTTGGAATTTGGTGAAAGAGGGACTTTAAAGGGTTAACTTCGATCTAAAGCCTAATCTTTCTCTAATTCAGCAACTAACTAAAAGTTGCTCTTTGGGCTGGGAGAAGGTGAGTTTTAGTCCAGATTTAAAACAGGGGTTATATAGGCTCTGCTTGCAGTTGCAGCTAGTAAATTAGTTAACTGGTTTTAACAGGTTTTCAGAAGCTAGAATCAGATAGCATAAAAGCAAGCCATCTACTGCTTTTGTCTGCATTGGAGTGCTGCTTTGGGTAGCAGTAGAGTGCTTCAGTTGAACTTTGGTGAGAGACGCTAATTAGGCCTCACCTGGAGTACTGTGTCTAGTCCCGGGCACCATACTTGAGGAAGGATGTGAAGGCATTGGAGAGAATACAGAGGAGATTCACGAGAATGATTCCAGGGGTAAAGAACTGTAGCTATGAGGATAGATTGGTGAGGTTGGGACTGTTTTACCTGGAGAAAAGAAGGCTGAAGAGAGACTTGATGGAGATATTCAAGATCCTGAGGTGTATGGCAGGGTAAATAGTGAGAAACTGTTCGCACTCAAGAGTACATCAAGAACTAAAGGGCACAGATTCAAAATAATTGGCAAAAGGAATAAATGTGACGTGAGGAATTATTTTTTCACCCAGAGGGTGGTTGGAGTCTAGAACAAACTTCCTGAACGGGTGGTGGAGGCAGATTTGATCCAGGTATTCAAAGTGAATTGGATTTCTACCTGAAAATAGAGAATGTGCAAGGTTACGGGGATAAGGCAGGGGAGTGGGTCTAGGTGGAATTCTCTTTCAGAGAGCCAGTGCAGACTCAATGGGCCAAATGGCCTCCTTCTGCACTGTAAAGATACTGTGAAACTATGATAGAGTAAGTTTGGTGAATAGGGAAGAAGGGGAAAGCATTTTCTACTGTTCCTCAGTAAGAAGAGCAGCAGCCTTGATAAGTACGACCTGGTAAGCATTTCTTCTGTTCTTAATATTCTCCAAACTAGAGGAAGTGAAAGTAAAGGGAGTAATCTAAGAGTAAGTCCTGGCAGTGCAGCTCGGCCAAGTGGAATGCTCCTCCTGTATGATGTGGGAAGTCAGGGATACTTCCAGTCTCCACAACGACCATGTGTGCAGGAAGTGTCTCCAGCTGCAGCTACTCAAAATCCATGTTTCAGAGCTGGAAGTGCACCTGGAGTCACTGTGGAGCATCTGCAAGGATGAGATCTCCATGGATTGCATGTACAGTGAGATGGTCACAATGTAGGTAAAGAGTGCACAGGCAGAAAGGGAATAGGTGACCACCAGACAGAGTAAAAGCACTAGGCAGATAGTGCAGGAGTTCCCTGGGTCCATCTCCCTCTCCAACAGATTTTCAGCTTTGGATACTGCTGGGGGAGATGATTTCTCAGGGGAAAGCAGCAAGAGCCAAGTCTGTGGTACCTCGAGTGGCTCAGCAGCACAGAGTGGGGGAAAAGAGTGGGAGAGCAATAATGATAGGGGATTCTATTGTAAGGGGCACAGACATGACACTAGGGTATTATGTTGCCTCCCTGGTGCCAGAGTCAAGGGTGTCAATGAGCGACTGCAGGACATTCTGAAGGGGGAGGGTGAACAGCCAGAGGTTGTGTTCCATATTGGTAGCAACAACATAGGTAAAAGAGGGGTGAGGTCCTGAAAGCAGAATATAGGAAGTGAGGAAATAAATTAAAAAGCAGGACCTCAAAAGTGGTCATCTCAGGATTACTCCCCTTGCCATGTGCTAGCGAGATCAGGAATAGAAGAATAGACCAATGTAATAACTTGACGTACCAGACAGGTTTCTACTTGTAACAGATAGCTTTATTACAGAGAGCTTTTCAGAAGCTACATGCTTGAACCAGGTCCTTGACTAGAAAGCCACATCCCACAGATTACCGTGCTTAAGGCTCATTGGTCAGAGTCTCTAAGAACAATCACATGACCCCTGAGAGGCAGGAGGAAAGGCTATACCTTCAGTTACTACATTTCCTCACCGTTTAGTTTTTTTTACAGATTCTATTTACAGAGAACATTTGAATAACCCACAACATGTACATATATACAAGTCAGGTGATTAAAGGTGGTTTCCTTTATCGGTTAGAGTGGCATAGCTCTTTTACTTGAGATTCTTCCACTGGATCAACATGATCAGGAACTGCAGCATCTGATACATCATTAGAAAGTGGCAGTTCAGCATTAGACAACTCTAGAGACATCGGGTATGTCTATTCTAGGTCAATCTGTCACCTCAGGAATTGATGGTTCAGCCATTACAGTTAATCACAGGCGGAACAGCTGGTTGTTGAAATGTCTCTCCATTACGAATATGATCCACATGTTTTCAAACAATTCGGTCTTCCACTTCCACCTGGAAGGACAAGGGATCAGTTTCTGAGACAATTGCAGCAGGAACCCAACAAGACCCACTTCCAGAATTCTTCATGAAGACTAAATCTCCTACAGTGAATCTTCGAGCTTTGCTACGAATATCATGATTCAATTTTTGACTACTTTGATTCTTCTCCACCATCCCCTCTAAGTTTGGAAACATTAGACTTAAACTTGTATGGAGGCAGCGTTTCATCAAAATTCAGAGGGTGTTGAACCTGTAGTTGAATGAGGTTTCATACGATAATTGAGAAGAAAACGTGAAAGTTGAATTTCTAGGGCCGGGATTTTCCGTTCCCGCTGGCGTTGGGTGAGTTCAGTGGCGTGAGGAGACAATGTGGCGTTATTGGTTTCATGATAGCTTGAAACCAATTCGCGATTGTCTGCTCAGCCTGATGGCGGGCCGTGTTTCCCAACATTGGACGTCGGGAACCTCATTGCAATACACCTGCATGTTATTACTAGGCCAGCACGCCGGAATCATCCCCCACCCACCCCCCGCCACCACCGCCTAAACTTCTAAGTTTCTAAACTTTCCCCTGTTTATCTGATTACCATTTCAAACCAACTTCTTTCTATACATCAAAGCACCCAGCCTAGCTGGCTTTGATTCAATTAAGACACACAGACACACATACACATACATAGACAGACACCACTAAACTCTATTTAAAAAAATTAATTTCCAATAACCTTATGGACATTAGTCTCTTCATATCAGCAGATGGACTCCTCCTTCCTGCCTTGCAATCTGAGGAGTGCAGCAGACATCCCTTCCTGATGTTCCTGAGCTTGCCTTTGCAGCTCCAGCAACTGTGACATGACCAAGTCCAGAGGCTCATCACCTGACTCGGACTCAGCAATGTTCTGGCCTCCAGCAGTCCTCTGAGTGCCAGGGACCTGGGAAGTCCCTGCCACCACCTGCTGTGGATCAGACAGTGTAATGTGCTCACCAGATTGTGATCCCAAAGCTATTCTAAAGCTAGATCCCACCGAGGTGTGTGACTCTCCTCTTGTGGAGAGTGTGGGTGAGCGCTGTGACAGAACTTCAAGGAGGGTGCCTCCAGATTCCTCTTCAGAGGTTTCTTCTGGTCTTGATTGGTGATCCTGGATCATGGATTCCATTGACTGTTTTCAAGATATGCTTGCGGAAGCAAGGAGAGTTAATTAGTGCATGGCAGTGGCCTGTGAAACAGGATACATCACTCACAGCATGGTTCTATGATGGATGTTGCACTGCTGGACCTTCACTTGATAGAACACCGCCAACCTCACTGTCTGCAAAGGAACAATCCAGATCCTCGCCGGCCAGCTGGATGGCTCTGTTTTCAAAGTCCATGAAGACCTTGATTTCAGGAATTCCTCCATCATTCTGCAGCCTCTCCCTGTTGTTAGATGCCAGTTTGTCCTGCATGAATAGAAATGGAGACAGTGTAAGCAGGTTGCCTGCCAGGCCAGGTGATAAATAGGCCTGGCATGTGTGGGTGGTGAGTGGTACCATGGATGGAATGAGGACAATGTCTGTGAGTGTAAGAGAGTGAACAGTCATGTCCCTTGCACTGGCAGTGAGTGAGATCTCCGTGTATGTCTGATGGATTTTTGAGTGTGTGTGAGTTGGGAGTGATGAAAAGAGTGACTTACCCTGGCAGAAAGGAGGAGATCATTCATCCCATGGAGGCACTGGGTGGTTGTCCTCTTTTGAAGGGCATTGGCGCTGACCACTGGTACCACGTCCTCCCAATCCTGGTTTGTCACACCGCTGCCCATCCTGTGGCCAGAGCAAAGGTAGAAGGCTTCCCAACGGACTCCACAGCACCCAAAAGGAGTTCTAGTGACCCATCTCTAAATCTGGGGGCTGCAGTCTTTTTGCCTTTCGTAGACATCTTCCATGCAGCAGTCGTGGGCTAGAAGCACTGAGATGTGTGCGCTTGGCTTGACTTTAAATATGGCAGCCAGTGTAATGAGGTGATGGCAGGTTGGTGGGCGAATGAGAGCCCGCCTGTCATGGAAACCGCACTTAGTGCAAATCAGGGATGATTCTGCCCTAGAGTACCTTCGGATAACCTCCATTCCAGATTTGAAAGTTTGCACAGTTCTTTCAGCTAAACCATTTGATGAGGAATGGCATGTTTTAATACATCTAATTCCATTTAAACTCATGAATCTCTGAAACTCTGTACTGGTAAAGACTGTACCATTATCAGAAACGATGATTTCTAGTAGGCCATGTATACTAAAACTATGACACTAGTTTTCAATAGTTGTGCTCGATGTCAGTGATCTGACTTCATACACATCCACTTCGAATGTGCATCTACGATCAACAAAAACATGGTACTTAAGAATGGTCCTACCTAATCAATATGGAGTATAACCCAGGGTCAACCAAGACATTCCCACGGATGTAGTGCAACTGAAACAGGCATCTTCTATCATTGCTGACAATAGAGACAGTGCTTGACCATGCTTTCAATGTCACTGTCTATGCCTGGCCACCAGACATAGCTTAACACAAGAATTTTCATCTTCGATATGCCTGGATGCGCACTGTGAAGCTCTGTCAAGAGCGGTTCTCTTCCTTGCGAAGGGATGACGACTCTTGATCCCCACAACAAGATTCCATCTTGACAACTTAACTCTATTTCTAGGGCACGGAATGGTCTCACCTCTTCAGGCATTGTTGAATCTGACCACTCTTGTAAAACAAGATCTCAGACTTTCGACAAAACTGGATGCCTGTTTATCCAATTTCTGATTTGCTTCACACACACAGGCGAAAAGTCCAAGAAATTCAGTACAAGCACAACTTCTTGTGGCACTGGAGCATGTACAATGCTATCTGGTAACAGGAGATGACTGAGTGCGTCCGCATTTGCAATATGCAAGCCAGGACAGTGCATAAAGGTATTCTCAAACGCAGATAATATCAAAGCCCAACATTGAATTCTTGCTGAGGCCATTGGCAGAATGGCTTTATCCCCAATGAATAAACCCATTAATGGTTTATGGTCCAACACAATGGGCTGAATTTTCCCACCGTCGGGGGGGTTGTGCGGGGGCAGGCAGGAGCGACCACAAACCTGATCTGCGTCCCCAATTGGGTCCGTGCCGCCATTTTACATAAGCGGGCCAATTAAGGCCCGCCAAAAGTGACGCTCACCCAGAAACGCTGAGTGCTCCCAGTGCGGGTGCTAGGGGGGAGGGAATTCCCTGAGTCTGAGCCTGAGGTCTTTCGCGCATGCTAGACTACTGAAGTTACAAAAATTAAAGAGAAATTAAAGAGAAAGACTTACTAGTTAAAAGGTTGGTAAGGTAGCTGACTCAGCGGACAGTGTGACAGTTAACTGTCAATCACCTGAAGCCTGATTAGGGCCTGAATAGGGGTTAATTACTATTCCAAGCTTAAGTGGTGAGTCAAGTCAGCTCTCTTTAAGAAAGGTCTGGAATCACGCTACAGTGCGCTTACACATGAACAGGAGAGAGAGAGCACATGCAGAGTGGGGCACAGCCAGAGTGGGTATTCGGAATTTGGTGCAAAGCAGGAATTCGGTGCATAGGGACGAGGTGCTCTCTGCATTTTTTCCTTGCTATCCAACTTCTTAAATCTTCAGAGCGGGCTGCAACAGTAGAGGCTACAAGGGAAAGGAATCACTGATGAGTAGTGGGTAAGGTATTTACTATTTTAATCGCTTATAGTTTAAGGTCTTTTTGTAGTTTACAATTTTTATACTCTGCAGTAACGAGGATCAGGAAAGAAGGGCCCTTGAGTAATTGACTTAAAAGGTTTAATTTAAAGGGATAAGTCATGGCAGGAGAGCTCAAAGCCGTGGTGTGCTCCTCATGCTCCATGTGGGAAGCCGGGGACATTCTAAGTGCCTGGACCAGCATGTGTGCAGGAAGTGTGCCCAGCTGCAGCTCCTGGAAGCTCAGGTTTCAGAGCTGGAACGGCGGCTGGGGACACTGTGGAGCGTCCGCGAGTCTGAGAGCATCGTGGATAGCACGTTTAGAGAGATGGTCACACCGCAGATGAAGGGACTTGAGGAAGGAAGGGAATGGGTGACCTCCAGGCAGCCCAAAAGAAACAGGCAGGTAGTTCAGGAGCCCCCTGGGGTCCTGCTCGGAAATCGGTATTCCGTTTTGGAGGCTAATGAGGGCGTTGGTTCCTCCAGGGAGTGCAGACAGAGCCAAGCTTCTGGCACCATAAGCAGCCTGTCTGTATAAGAGGGGAGGAAAAGCAATAGTAATAGAGGATTCTATAATCAGGGGAACAGATAGGCGTTACTGTGACTCCAGGATGGTATGTTGCCTCCCTGGTGCCAGGGTGCGGGATGTCACTGAACAGCTGCAGGGTGTCCTGAAAGGGGAGGGTGATAAGGCAGCGGTCATGGTACATGTTGGTACCAATGACATAGGTAGAAAGAGGGATGAGGTCTTGCATCAAGAATTCAGGGAGTTAGGCAGTAGACTAAAAAGCAAGACCTCTCGGGTTGTAATCTCTGGATTACTCCCAGTGCCACGTGCTAGTGAGCTCAGATATAGGAGAATAGCACAGATGAATACGTGGCTTAAGAGTTGGTGCAGGAGGGAGGGTTTTAGATTCCTGAATCACTGGGACCGTTTCTGGGGAAGGTGGGACCTGTACAATCGGGACGGTCTACATCTGAACCAGGGCGGGACTAACATCCTTGCAGCCATGTTTTCTAGTGCTGTTGGGAGGAGTTTAAACTAATTCGGTAGGGGGAGGGAACACAGAATGTTAGCGGAATAGGGACACATCATAATACAGTAAAACAATCAAGTCAGAGGGAGTACAGCTGCAATAAGCTTCAAGGGAGTAAGGCAAGGCTGGATGGCCTCTACTTGAATGCCAAGAATATTACAGGTAAAACGGATGAGTTAAGGGTGAGGATTGACATGTGGAATTGTGATATAGTGGCCATCACTGAGACGTGGTTGAGGGAAGGGCAGGATTGGCAGCTCAACATTCTGAGATATAGAATCTTCAGGCAAAACAGGGGAGGGGGTAAAAGAGGAGGAGGTGTTGCATTATTAGTTAAGGAGTCCATTACTGCAGTAAGGAGAGATGATATCTTGGAGGGGGCATTGAATGAAGCTTTGTGGGTAGAGCTTAGGAATAAAAAAGGGGCAACCACGTTATTAGGTGTTTATTATAGACCCCCAGATAGTCAGTGGGAAATTGAGGAGCAAATATGTGCACAATTTGTGGAGGTGTGTAAAAGTAATAACAACAGGGTAATTATATTAGGTGATTTGAACTTTCCCAACATTAATTGGGGTAGACATAGTGTTAAGGGCTTGGATGGAATGGATTTCTTGAAATGTGTACAGGAGAAACTTTTAGGTCAATATGTAGAGGGTACAACAAGGGATGGTACATTGATGGGCCTAATTCTGGGGAATGAAGCCGGACAGGTGGCTGAGGTGGTGGTGGGCGAGCATTTTAGTGATAGTGACCACAACATGGTACAGTTTAAGTTTGTTATGGACAAAGACATCAACAAGTTGCAAAAAATGTTTTGGATTGGGGAGAGTGGATTTTAGTAAAATAAGGCAGGATTTGGCCAAGGTAGACTGGGAACAGTTACTTGTGGGGAAATCTACAGAGGAGCAGTGGGGGGTGTTCAAAAAGGAAATGAGGAGGGTACAGGCTCAACATGTTCCCTCTCGGATGATGGGAAGGAGTAACAAGCCCAGAGAACCATGGATGACCAGAGATATTCAGGTTACGATGAGAAGGAAAAGAGAGGCTTTTAGCAGGTACAAGGGAAGCAAATCAGAGGAGGCCTTAGTGGAGTACAGACAGTGCAGGGTGGAGCTTAAGAAAGCAATTAGGAAAGCAAAGAGGGGATATGAGAAAGCTCTGGCTGGTAAAAGTAGGGAACATCCAAAGATATTCTATAATTATATCAATGGGAAGAGGATAACCAGGGAAAGAGTAGGGCCCATAAGGGACCAAGGGAGCAATCTATGGGTGGAGCCAGACGACATCGCTAGAGTGTTGAATGAATACTTCACATCCGTCTTCACCCAAGAGAATGAGGATGAAGGTATCAAACTCGGGGAGAGAGACTGCGAGGTTCTTAAGCAAATTGATATAGGGAGTGACAAGGTATTAGAGGTGTTGGCAGGCTTAAAAGTGGACAAATCTCTAGGTCTGGATGATTTGTGTCCCAGACTGCTGAGGGAGGCAAGGGAGGAGATTGCAGGGGCTCTGACCCAAATTTTTAATTCCTCTCTGGCCACAGAGGAGGTGCCAGAGGACTGGAGAACAGCTAATGTGGTTCTGCTATTTAAGAAGGGTTGTAGGGATAAGCCAGGGAACTACAGGCCAGTGAGTCTCACATTAGTGGTAGGGAAACTATTGGAGAAATTTCTGAAGGAGAGTATCTATCTCCACTTGGAGAGGCAAGGTTTGATCAGGGATAGTCAGCATGGCTTTGTCAGAGGGAGGTCATGCCTAACAAATTTGATTGAATTTTTTGAGGAGGTGACCAGGTGTGTAGATGAGGATAGTGCAGTTGATGTAGTTTATATGGATTTCAGCAAAGCCTTTGACAAGGTCCCACATGGGAGACTTATAAAGAAGGCAAAGGCACATGGGATATGGGGTAATTTGATAAGGTGGATTCAAAATTGGCTTAGTTGTAGGAGGCAGAGGGTAATGACAGAAGGATGCTTTAGTGACTGGAAGCCAGTGTCCAGTGGCGTACCACAGAGATCTGTGCTCGGTCCCCTATTATTTGTCATTTATATAAACGACATAGATGACTATGTGGGGGGTAGGATTAGTAAGTTTACGGATGACACAAAGATTAGTTGGGTGGTTAACAGTGAGGTTGAGTGTCTTGGGCCACAGGAAGATATAGACGGGATGGTCAAATGGGCAGATAAGTGGCAGATGGAATTTAACCCTGAACAGTGAGAGGTGATACACTTTGGAAGGAATAATTTGACAAAGAAGTATTCAATGAATGGCATGGCACTAGGAAGTTCTGAGGAACAAAGGGACCTTGGCGTGTGTGTCCATAGATCTCTGAAGGCAGAGCGGCATGTTAGTGGGGTGTTGAAAAAGGCATATGGGACACTTGCCTTTATCAATCGAGGCATAGATTACAAAAGTAGGGAGGTCATGTTGGAGTTGTATAGAACCTTGGTTAGGCCACAGCTGGGGTACTGTGAGAGATCTGGTCGCCACATTATAGGAAGGATGTGATTGCACTGGAGGGGGTGCAGAGGAGATTCACCAGGATGTTGCCTGGGATGAAACATTTAAGTTATGAAGAGAGGTTGGATAGACTTGGGTTGTTTTTGTTGGAGCAGAGAAGACTGAGGGGTGACCTGATCAAGGTATACAAGGTTATGAGGGGCATGGACAAGGTGGATAGGGAGCAGCTGTTCCTCTTAGTTGAAGAGTCAGTCACAAGGGGGCATAAGTTCAAGGTGAGGGGCAGGAGGTTTAGGGGGAATGTGATCAAAAGCCTTTTTACCCAGGGGGTGTTGACAGTCTGGAATGCGCTGCCTGGGAGGGTGGTGAAGGTGGGTTGCCTCACATCCTTTAAAAAGTACCTGGATGAGCACTTGGCACCTCATAACATTCAAGGCTATGAGCCAAATGCTGGTAAATGGGATTAGGTAGGTAGGTCAGGTGTTTCTCACGTGTCGGTGCAGACTCGATGGGCCGAAGGGCCTCTTCTGCACTGTGATTCTGTGATTCTGTGATACGTGCGATAGAGTTCAGAAATTTCCCTGAGGCACAGAGGTGACTCAGGGAGATCAGTTTGATATTTGAAAATTTAAATAAAGGAAAAAAAACATTTGCAACATGTCCCCTCATGTGACAGTGTCACATGGGTGGGGACATATCAATGAATTTTAAAATAATTTTTATTGAATTTTAAAACACCCATGAAACTTCTTCCCGCCCGTGGTTGAGGTTTCATGAAAAATGCGAAGGCCGCCTGGGCTCTTCGTCTGCCCACCAACCTTAAGGTTGGACAGGCAGCTCATTTACCTTTTTTAATTAGTTTTTAATAGGCCTTTGACAGTTTGCCGAACCGAAAATCTAAATGACACGTGGTGACGTCAGGACACCCGCCTGATGTCACGGTGCAACATTTTACCCGTCGGCGAATGGGTCCTGTCCCCGCTCGCCGACCAGAAAATTCTTCCCAATGGTGAAATGTCATCCATGCCGATATTGATAGAATTTCTTCAGTCCATATATTACTGATAAACCTTCCTTTTCAAGTTGTTAGTAACCCATTCTGGCTTAAGAGAAGGTTCTGGAGGCTTAGCCGATTGGCCTTTCTGATCTGATTTCTATCTTTTCTTCTCCTGTTTGCTGCGGTTTTGTCTTGTCCTTCGTTTTGATTTCACTGTCGGCCAAATTTCTCTCTGGTGAAATCTTAACTTCATTCAGTTCAGTAGTTAAGCTACACATGGCTTCATTATCCATTTGCATCTTGGAAAGTTCCACGACTTTTCCTTCTAATGCCTCTTTTGATTCATTCAGCTGATTCTTCAACTCTTCAGTCTCCTTCTTGTATCTCTTGGTTTCCTCCTCGAATATTGAACATTGTTGAGTCTTCTCTGCCAACCGTTTCTTCAGTTTGTTCAGAGTGGCACTAACTTCATGATTTTCCACAGGAACCAACTCTGACCTGAGGGATCCTTGCAGCATGTGAAGGTCCTTCAATTCTCCTAACTCATCCTGAAATACACTGTCAATGTCACTTAGCAGCTGAGGAACTCCTCCTGTTGTCAAGTGAAATATTTCAGACCAGTTGAACTTAATTCTTTGTAACCAGTCTCGGCCCAGAAGACTAGGCCCTTCACCTGTCACTATGATCACTGGAAGTTGGGCTGAGTGTTGCCTATAGGGCACAGGTACTGTGGTAATGCCCTTTACCTGTATAGATTCTCCAGTGTTTGACTTCAACTGAGCCATTGTTTGCTCCAGATTCAGTGGTTGGGTACCTTAATTTAGGTATTTAAATGTGTGCTCTCCCACCACTGTGGTTGAGGCTCCCATATCTACCTCCATTACTGGTGGCTTCCCGTTCATTTAGATTGTGATGGTAATAGGTTCAGTTTTTACTCCTGTGACATTGTACAGGGAATAGATGTCGGTATTGGCAGCTTCAGGTTCTGTTACATTATTCACTTCAATCATATTGGTCTGCTGTTTTATGAGCTGTTTTGATTTCACCCTGCATTGCTTTATTACATGACCTTTCTTATGGCAGTAATGGCATTCTGTCTCCTTGAATCTGTAGGTGTCTGATACATGGCTACCCCCACATCTATAAAAGATTAACCTCGGAGTCACTGCTGAAATGCTTCCGCTAGGCCTTTTCATTTTTCTAGCAGCAGAGATTGCCTCTCATTTCACTGCTGTCTCTTTGGCTTTAGCGCAACGCCTGGCGGTAGGTTCCCACCCACCCCAAATGAAGAACAGCACCATGTTATACATTTTGTAAAGTCTGCGAGTCTCTCGCAGAACTTTCCATGACTAGTGCTATTTCCATGCCACGCTTCAAATCAATGTTGACTTCTGCGAGTAAACAGCGCTGAATAGCATTGTCTTGAACTCCACAAACTATTTAGTCCCACAATATATCATTGAGCATGTCTCCGACTCTCCCGGGGCCCTTACTCTTGAGTTAAACTTAAATCCCTGTGTTATTATGGATGGCTTCGGCTGGTAACATGTCTTTACAAGGTCTATTAATTCATTAAATGATTTAGAATTGGGCATGTTCAGTGCCGTCAGGCTGTGGATGAGATTGTATGTCTTGCTACCACATAAACTCAAAAGGATTGCTTTCTGCTTTTCCTCCGCAGTAATTTTGTTCGCTACGAAATAAAAACCAAGGCGCTCTACATACTGGCTCCAGTCTTCCATAATCATGCCATAAGGATCAATTCTGCCAAAGAGTGGCATGACTGATGAGTAAACTTTTCTTTTTCCATAAGATCTGATGTATTCATATTCACAAAGTGAGGTGCAGTGTGGGAGCTATTTTACCCTCATTGACAAATGTAATAACTTGACGTACGGACAGGCTGCTACCTGAAACGGACAACTTTATTATAGAGAGCTTTTCAGAAGATACATGCTTGAACCAGGTCCTCAACTAGAAAGCCACGTCCCCTGGATTACCCACACTTAGGGCTGATTGGTCGGAGACTCCAAGAACAATCATGTGCCCCCTGATAGGCAGTAGGAAAGGCTATACCTTCAATTACTACAATCAGGTGAATTTGTGGCTGGAGAGATGGTGTAGGAGGGAGGGATTTAGATTCCTGAGGCATTGGGACTGATACTAGGAAAGGTGGGACCTGTACAAACTGGACGGGTTGCACCCCAGCAGGACTGGGACCAATATCTTTGCAGGGGTGTTCATGAGTACTGTGGATGAGGGTTTAAACTAGATTGGCAGCAGGATGGGAACCTGAGCGTGGAGACACGAGAGGGAAACAAAGATAGGAGTGAAAGACAGAAAAGTAGAAAGCAAAGTGGCAGGCAGAGGAAACAAGGACAATCAGCAAATAGGGCCATAATACAAAAAAAATGTGTAAAAATGTTAAAAAGACAAGTCTAAAGGCACTCTATCTGAATGCATGGAGCATTCGTGATAAGGTAGATGAGTTAAGAGCACAAATAGATGTAAACGATATGATTGCAATTATGGAGACATGGCTGCAGGGTGACTAAGGCTGGGAACTGAATATCCAAGGGTACTCAATATTTAGGACAGACAGGCAAAGAGGATAAGGAGGTGGTGTGGCATTGTTAGTTAAGGATGAAATCAGTGTGATAGTGAGAGAGGATATTGGCTCAGAAAATCTAGATGTAAAATCAGTCTGGATGGAGCTAGGAAGCAACAAGGGGTGGAATACATTAGTGGGAGTTGTCTATAGGCCTCCAAACAGTAGTGATAAAGTAGGGGACGGCATTAAACAGGAAATTAGAGATGCACGTCACAAGGGTGCTACAGTAATCATGGGTGACTTCAATCTACAAATAGACTGGGCAAATCAAATTAGCAATAATACTATGGCAGATGAGTTCCCGGAGTGTGTACAAAATGGTTTTTTAAACCAGTATGTTGACGAACCGACTAGGGAACAGGCTATCCTAGATTTGGTATTGTGCAATGAGAAGGGTTTACTAATAATCTTGTTGTGCGGGGCCCTTTGGGGAACAGTGACCATAACATGATAGAATTCTTCATTAAGATGGAAAGCGAAGTAGTCTGATCTAAAACTAGGGTCCGAAATCTAAACAAAGGAAACTACGAAGGTATGAGGCATAAGCTGGCTAAAATGGATTGGGGAACTTCATTAACAGGCATGACAGTGGATTGACAATGGTTAATAATTAAGGAATGATTGCATGAATTGCAACAGTTATACATTCCTTTCTGGCCCAAAAACACAACAGGAAAGCAGCCCAACCATGGCTAACAAAAGAAATTAAGGATAACATTAGATCCAAAGAGGAGCCCTATAAAGTTGCTAGAAAAAGTAACAGGCCTGAGGATTGAGATTAGAATTCAGCAAAGGAGGATCAAGAGATTGATTAAGAGGGGAAAAATAGAGTCTAAGAGTAAACTTGCAAGGAACATGAAAGCTTCTATAAGTATGTAAAAAGAAAAAGATTAGTGAGGGCAAATGTAGGTCATTTACAGTCTGAAACGGGAGAATTTATAATAGAGAACAAGGAAATGGTAGAGCAATTAAACAACTACATGAGATCTGTCTTCATGGAGGAAGACACAAATAACTTCCCAGAAATGCAAGGGAACCCAGGGTCTAGTGAGAAGGAGGAATTGAAGGAAATGAGTATTACTAAAACAATAGTGCTGGAGAAATTAATGGGACTGAAAGCTGATAAATCCCCAGGGCCTGATAATCTACATCCCAGGCTACTAAAGGGGGTGGCCATGGAAATAGTAGATGTGTTGGTTGTCATCTTCCAAATTTCTGTAGATTCTGGAACCATGCTGGCAGATTGGAGGGTGGCAAATGTAACCCCACTATTTAAAAAAGGAGGGAGGGAGAAAACAGCGAATTACAGACTGCTTGTCTAGCATCATTGGTAGGGAAAATGCTAGAGTCTATTATAAAGGATGTGACAACAGGACACTTAGAAAATATCAACGGGATTAGACAAAGTCAACATGGATTTATGAAAGAGAAATCATATTTGACAAACCTACTGGAGTGTTTTGAGGACATAATTAGCAGATTAAACAAGGGAGAACCAGTGGATGTGATGTGTTTGGATTTTCAGAAAACTTTTGATAAAGTCCTGCAAAAGAGGTTAGTGTGTAAAAATGGGATTGGGGGTAATATATTGGCATGGATTGAGAATTGTTTGGCAGATAGGAAACAGAGAGTAGGAATAAATGGGTCTTTTTTGGAGTGGTAGCAATGAATAGTGGAGTACCTCAGGGATCAGTGTTTGGGCCCAGGCTATTCACAATGTATATCAATGATTTGGATGAGGGAACCAAATGTAATATTTCCAAGTTTTCTGATGAAACAAAACTAGGTGGAAATGTAAGCGAAGAGGAGGGTGTTAAGAGGCTTCAAGGCAATTTAGACAGATTGAGTGAGCAAGCAAATACATGACAGATGCAGTATAATGTGAATAAGTGAGAAGTTATTGACTTTGGTAGGAAAAACAGCATGGTAGAGTATTATTTAAATGGTGATAGATTGGGAATTGTTGATGTACAAAGTGACCTGGGTGCCCTTGTACACCAAGCACTGAAAGCAAGCATCCAGGTGCAGCAAACAATTATAAGGCAAATGGTATGTTGGCCTTCATTGTGAGAGGACTTGAGGACCGGAACAAGGATGTCTTACTGCAGCTGTACAGGGCCTTGGTGAGTCCACACCTGGAGTATTGTGTGCGGTTTTGGTCTCCTTACCTAAGAAAGGATACACTTGCCATTGAGAGAGTACATAGAGACTGATTCCTGGAATGGCAGGATTGTTGTATGAGGAGAGATTGGGCCAACCAGGCCTGTATTCACTGGAGTTGAGAAGAAAGAGAGGGGATCTCATTGAAAAGTATAAAATTTGGACAGGGATGGACAGTTTGGATGCAGGGATGATGTTTCCTCTGGCTGGGGTGGGTGGGGGGGGGGAGGGGGGTGGCGGGAGCCTAGAACAAGGGGTCAAGGGGTCACAGTCTCAGGATATGGGGTAGAGCATTTAGGACTGGGATGAGGAGAAACGTCATGTAGTAATTTAGTGTGTAATCCTCCTTTAAAGATAATATGTGTTAGGAAAGATCACATGAACTGTCATCACCAATAGGGAACTAGCGTGGGCTACCTCACCAAACAGTATAGAGATAGAGTTGGAGTTGAAAGGATATGTGTAGTTGCTGTTGTAAATAAACTTAATGGGAAAAATTTTCCCCCCGTTGTGGGGGGGGAGGAGGGGGAATTATGCAGGGGCGGGCCAAGGCGGACGCAAATCCGATCGGCACCCCCGATTGGGGACACGCCACCATTTTACGTGACACTTGCCCGGAAGCGCTGTGTGCTCCCTGTGCAGGCGGGAAGGATTCCTTAAGTGGTTCCCTGCGCTCTTTCACACACGGAGGTGCCTCAGGGAGATACGTTTGACATGTGTAAGTTTAAATAAAGGAAGAAAAAAGCTTTTGAAACATGTCCCCTCATGTGACACTGTCAAATGAGCTGGGACATGTCAAAGAATTAATGTAAAAATTGTTATTAGATTTTAAAATACTTCATGAAACTTCATCTCGCCCGTGGATGAGGTTTCATGAAAAATGTGAAGGCCGCCTGGGCTCTTCGCCAGCTTAAGGTTGGACGGGCAGCTCATTTAATTGAGTTAATGACTTAATAGGCCTTTGACAGTTCGATGGATGTGCAGCCGAGTCGGCTGCGCACCCGCCGAACTGAAAATCTAAATGACGTGCGGTGACATTGGGACGCCCGCTGGCCAATGGAAAAATGCTGCCCAATGTTTCCACCCAAGAAGTGTTTGCAGATCAGCTCTATCATTCATAGTACAACCTGGCCACCCTGCAACAAACTGGTGATGAGAGATTGAGCAGAAGAAATCAAGTTAGAAAGAAACTGGCACTGTACCTCACCCCATGATTGTATGTAGGAAGTTCTGTTATAATTGAGGAAGCTATTCTCTCTCAAAATGCCACAATTTGAGAGAATTGATCCTTTTGAACAGGCCACAGGTGATTAGTCTCAATACATAGAATGCCTCATGTTCTTTTTTCAAGAGAACAAGGTTATGGGGGAAGAGAAGAGTGATCCTCTTGAGTACTTGTGGGAGCAAAACCTACAGTTTGATTCGAAGCTTGATGGCATGCAGTGCCCCAGGTTCGAAGAATTTCAATGAATTGGTGGATGTAGTGAAGGGTCACTTTCAACCAAAGCCCTCAATCACGATGCAGAGGTTCAGATTTAATTCGTGAAATAGAGCCCCAGGTGAGACAATCACATGCTACATGGCAACTCTGAAGCAGCTAACGGACCATTGTGAGTTCAGTACCACTCTGAACGTCATGCTCAAAGATCGTTTAGTGTGCGGTGTGAAAGAAGCCACTATTCAGAAAAGATTATTGTCCGAAGTGAATCTGGATTTCAAGAAGAGGATAGAGATAGCGCTGGCCATGGAAAGCACTGTAAGAGATTCACAAGCAATACAGGGTGCTCAAAATAGCGCCATCCTCCACATCAGGCAGGAAATCTCATGTGAAAGTGGCGTGAAAAGGCAAGACTCTGCCAAGAAGCGGGAAACAGCCTCTGCTCGGCAAAGAATAAAGAAAAATAAATTAGCAGTGACATTGAGGAATAATTTTAATAAAGGTGAAAACAATCAGCCTTTTAGCAATTGGCAGTTTAAAAAAAATCAAATGCTACTATTCTCACAGAAACAGACAAATAACGAGGCAATGCAAGGAAAGATTCAAGCAGGCTTGTAAACAAAAGAAGACACCCAATGAAATCAGTTATTGGGGAACAGACCTTCAGATATTTGAATAATGATGAACATCAATTAAGTTTAGATCAAACAGCTGCCAAGCTAAAAACATATACGGGTGAAGACATTCAAGTAAAAGGCATAAGCAGAATAACTGTCTATTATGGAAGCCAATCGGCACAGCTACCTCTGATGGTGGTAGCAGGTGAAGGGCCAAGCCTCCTGGGGTGAAAATGGTTAAAGGAGATTAAGTTAGAATGGTCTGAAATTTTCCAGTTGAGAGCAAGAGCTATTTAGAAAGTACGCCACTGTCTTCAAGGACAAACTGGGGAAAATCCAGGGTCTGCAGGCCAAGATTCATGTGGATCCGGAAGCAACCCCTCACTTCATGAAGGTGAGACCGGTGACATATGCCCTGCGAGAAAAAGCCGACACTGAGCTGAACAGACTAGAGAAACTGGGCAAAAACAGAATTACCTGGAAAAACTCAGCAGGTCTGGCAGCATCGGCGGAGAAGAAAATAATTGACGTTTCGAGTCCTCATGACCCTTCAGCAGAACTGGTGCTGCCAGACCTGCTGAGTTCTTCCAGGTAATTCTGTTTTTGTTTTGGATTTCCAGCATCCGCAGTAGTTTTTTGTTGTAGAGAAACTGGGTGTTATACAACGTTCAGTTCTCAGAATGGGCAGCACCCATAGTCCCCGTCCTTAAACCCGACCAAAGCATCTGAATTTGTGGAGACTACAAACTGACGGTTAATAAAGTAGCTAAGCTAGACAGGCACTCCAATTCAAAAATCGAGGACCTGTATACCAAGCTGGCAGGAGGGACAACATACACAGGCTTGACGTGAGTCATGCTTATCAACAACTAGAATTGGATACTGCCTGCCAGGAATTTGTCACAATTAATACTCACAAAGGGTTGTACTAATATACATGATTGCCTTTCGGTATGTCCTCAGCTTGTGCCATCTTTCAGAAACAATGGAAAGCTTACTGCAGGGACTGCCTCAGGTTGTAGTCTATTTGGACTATGTATTGGTGATAGGATTCACTGAAAAATAGCATTTGGAAAATTTAAAAATCTTAAAACGTTTCTTGCAAGCTGAAGTGCGTCTAAAAGAAAGGAGCACGATCCAAGCAAGGGAGGTAATCTATTTGGGTCACTGGGTAGATTCACAGGGCTGCCACCCATTTGAGGAGAAAGTGAGAGCCATAAGAGAGGCACCTGCGCCAAAGAACACCTCAGAGTTCAAATCATTCCTAGGAATGATCAACTATTATGGGCGGTTCTTACCAAATTTGTCTACAGTGCTGGCCCCTTGCATTCTCTATTCAAAAAGAATCAATGTTAGTCTTGGGAGTCGCCCCAGAAAGAAGCTTTCATAAAGGTGGAACAATTGGTGCACTCGTCCAAATCTATTAGTGCATAATGACCAGATGAAAGAATTGGTGCTGACATATGATGCATTTCCCTATGGAGTGGGAACAGTGCTCTCTCATCGGATGGACAATGGTGTGGAACGGCCAATAGGTTATGTATCAAGGACACTCACCACAGCAGAAAAGGGATATTCACAGATAGAAAAAGAAGGCCTGTCCATCACCTTTGATATCCAGAAATTTCATCAGTACGTACACAGCCACCATTTTACAATTGTTTCAGACCACAAACCACTGCTAGCTTTGTTTAGTGAGGAAAAGGCTATACCACCCATAGCATCCACAAGAATACGATGATGGACCTTAATTCTGGCAGCATATGAATAGACTTTTGTACATGGGCCTGGCAATCAATTTGCAAACACCGACACCAATAGTCATTTGCCTTTACAAGAAAATGATGAGTACATTCCAATTCCACGGAGACTTGTTTTACTATTAAATTTCTTAGATTCCTCACCGGTGTGTGCTTGACAGATCAGACACTGGACAAGTCGGGGCCCAGTCCTATCTCAAGTATGAGAACAAATGCTACATGGTTAGTCTCAGGAGCCCGTATCTGATGTAATGAAACCTTACTTCAACAGGAGGCATGAAATAACCAGCCTGGATGGCATCCTATTGTGGGGTGCACGAGTGATAGCTCCTCCAAAGGGATGGGAGCCACTTTTAGTTGAGCTACACAGTCCCCATTCAGGAATTTCCCAAATGAATTGCAGGGATGGATGGTGAAATAGAGAGTTTAGTAAGACATTGTGTGCAATGTCAGCAACTGCAAAGGTTAACCGTGGCAGCTCCATTACAACCATTGGAGTGGCCAGGTAGACCCTGGGTGTGGTTACACATTGATTACTTTGGGCCTTTCCTGGGAACAATGTTTCTGCTCATTGTTGATGCCCATTCAAAATGGTTGAATGTATATGAGGTGAAGTCACCAACGTCAGGCACTACAATTGAGAAACTGCGTCAGAGTTTTGCCATTCACGGAGTACCAGAAGTCGTCGTTTCCGATAACAGTACAGCATTTACGAGGGCTGAGTTTCAATGGTTTATCAGCCTCAACAGTGTCACTCATGTAAAAACTGCACCGTATCACCTTTCCTCAAATGGACTGGCTGAAAAGATGGTTCAAAGCATGAAAGACAGGCATGAAAAAGCTAACTGGTGATTCTTTAGCAACCAAGCTAGTACATTTTCTTTTTCATTACAGGACTACCCCTCACACAACAACAGGTGTCACACCTGCGGAGTTATTGTTGAAACGCCGTCTCAGGACGAGATTGAGATTAATAATATCGAGTTTAGAGGGGAAGGTGGAAAGGAGTCAGTGAAGCCAGACTGGCAAAGTTGCAAGAGGAAATTTACCATGGGAGACCTGGTATACATGAAAATTTCGGGAAAGGACCAAAGTGGTTACCGAGTGAAATATGTGCAGTGGCTGGACCTGTATCTTACCACGTGGAGGTGGAAGGCTGGATGATCCATAAACACATGGACCATTTAAGAAAGAGAGAGACAAATCATCAAGATTTGGTTCCACCAGTGACCATGTCCAGGTCTGTGTTTCTCGTTGAAGATACTCAACCCAGGACTGACATGTCTGATGTTCCTGTAAGAGTTGAGGATGCAGAACTGCAAGTGCCCACCGAAGCACCTGATGTTCAGGCAACTCTGGAAAAGGAGATTCCTGACAAAGAACCTGCAGTTGTGGAGCTGCGACGTTCCACACGTACCAGGAAACCACCTGAAAAACTGAACTTGTAAATACCTTACCCAGTGTAAATATTATGCTGTCTTGAAAAATATGTACTTGTAAATATAATATGTATAGCTGAGTTAAAGGGGGAGGATTGTAGTAATTCTGGTTTTATTTAGTGTGTAATATACCTTTAGGAATAATACATGTATGAAAGATCACACGATCTGTAGTAACCAATAGGAGAGTAGCATGGGCTACCTCAACAAACAATGTAGAGATAGAGTTGGAGTTGAAAGCACATGTGTAGTTGCTGCTGAGTATATTGTAAATAAACTTAATGTTTCCACCCAACAAATGCCTACAGATCAACTCTATCATTCATAGTACAACTTGGCCTCTTCACTTCTTCACTCAGAGGGTAGTGACCCTGTAAAATTCTTTGCCACAAAAGGCTGTGGAGGCCAAGAAGGAAATAGATAGATTTCTAGACATTGAAGGCATCAAGGGATATGGGGAAAGTGCGGGAATGCATTGAGATAGAGGATCAGCCATGATCATATTGAATGGTGGAGCAGGCTTGCACGGCCGAATGACCTACTCTTGCTCCTATTTTCTATGTTTCTATGGACAGAATTTTGACCTCTGCGGGCTTGGCAAGGGCGAATGGTGGCTGTCGGGAAGCCGACCGGCGCCCGCAATCGAGGCCGGAAGGCAATTTCACGCTGGCGGGCCAATTAAGACCCGCCCAGTGTGAAACACGAGCGGCAGCGCTTAACACTGCCTGTGCGGGGTGGGGGTGGAGGAGGGTGAGCGGGGTGAGCTGAGGTCCGTACATGCATGCAAGTGTGCGCTTGAGAATCTCCCTGAGGCACAGGGGGATGAAGAGTTTTCAAAAAAAAATAAAGATTTGAAAAATGTTATAAAATATGTCCCCTCATGTGACAGAGTAGGGACATGTTATAAGTGAAATTTTAAACATTTTACTTCATTTTTATTTGATGTTGGAAAACTCACCCCGCCCATGGATGAGGTTTCCAAAAAAATGCAAAGGCCACTTGGCCTTTTCGCCTGCCCGCCAACCATTAGGTTGGATAGACAGTGAAGAATTTAACTTAATTGATACTTTAATAGCCTTAACAGACCTGTTAATTGTCGGCGGGCGCGCTGCCGATTCCTATGCACGCTCGCTGACCGAACCATCGCATGACTGCATGTTAACATTGAGACGCTCGCCCGATGTCAACACGCACCATTTCATGCTCGAGCAGGTCGGCGTGCGCTCACCCGCCCGCCCGCTGAGGTGAAAATTCTGTCCTATGTTTCTATGAGGTTTGTAATGTTAGTGAGTTGCTGACAATGGTGAGATTGTCAACAAAAATAAGGAAATGGCAGGCAGGTTGAGTTAATATTTTCCATAGAGGTAGACATCAGCATGCTATACATCCAAGGAATCAAATATTGAATTGGGGTCAGGGACACACCCAAGTTATTATAAGCAATGTAACAGTCATGCTGAAAATAATGGTACTAAAGACTGACAAATCACTAGGTTTAGATGGTTTCCTGGCCAATATTTGAAAGGGGATAGGTGAGAATATTGCAGATGCTCTAACTATAATCTTCCAAAGTTTCCTCAATTCGGAAACTGTTCCTTTAGATCAGAAAATTGTGCATTGCACTCCACTATTTAAGAAAGATGACAGGGGGAAACCAGTGAATTATAGACTAGTTAGTCTAACATCTGCTGTCTGCAAATTGCTAATGTCTCTAATTAAGGGTGATCTAACTGAACACCTTGAAGTTTTTCAGCTGGTCAGAGAGAACCAGCCAGCATGGATTTATAAAGGGTAGTTCATGCCTGACAAACCTGACTGAACTTTTGTAGAGTTGACTAAAGTAGTGTACAGGGGAATGATTCTGAATATTATTAATATGGACTTCTGGAAGACATTTGATTAAGTCCCTCATAAGACACTGTTAATAAATCAAAGCTCATGGAATTGAAGGCAAATTATTGGCCGGGTTAGGAAATTGGCTGAGCAGCTGTAGACAGAGGTTCGGGATAATGGGTAGGTACTCTGGCAGAATGTGACTAATGGTACCCCACAACAATCTGTGTTGGAGTTTCAACTATTCACCATATTTACTAATAACTTACATGATGGAATAGAAAGCCTTTGTAGGTGGAAGCATAACATTACAAAGTGATATTGTTCGTAAATGGGCAAAACTGACAAATGCATTTCAATGTAGGCAAATTTGAGATCAAAAAGTATAGAATAGGGTAATTTGTAATTGTTGAAAGGCTAGAGAGAGAAAGTTCAAAGAGAACTGGTAATTCAGGTACATAGATCATTAAATACCATGAACAGAAAATAAAAGTACAGAAAATAATCAAAAAAGCTCATGGAATGCTGCATTTTATATCTAGACAAATACAATACAAGAGGGTAAAAACATAAAGCCCTGTTTAAACCGCACCTGTAGTATTGCAACCAGTTCTGGGCATCACACCTTAGGAAGGATATTTTGGCCTTGAAGGGAGTACAGCGTAGATTTTCCAGAATAATATAATAACTCCAATGGTTAAAATATGAGAAATTACACAAATCAGGGTTGTAATCCCTGGAATTTATAAGGTTAATGGATAAATTAATCAAAGAGTTCAAGATAATCCGGTAAACAGATAGCGTAGATAGAAACTATTCCTGCTGATTGGTGAGTCAAGGACTAGGAGGCATAATGTAAAAATTAGAGCCAGAACTTTCAGGATTTAAATTAAGAAACATTTCAGCAAACAAAGGCTGGTAGAGGTTTGGAATTCTCTTCTGCATAACGCAAATTTAAACCTGAGATTGAAAATTTTGGTTAGCCAAAGTCTTTTTTTTATTCTTTCATGGGATATGAGTGTTGTTGGCAAAGCCAATGTTTGTTGCCAATCTCTAATTGCCCTTGAGAGGGTGATGGTGAGCCACCTTATGGAACCGCTGCAGTCCATGTAGTGTAGGTACACCCATGGTGCTATTAGGAAGGACCCTGTGCCCAAGCTACATTGTTCTTGTGATGCGAGTTTTAAATGTAAATGGCCTAATTGGCCAGGAGCCCAATTAGTGGTGCCAAGCACTTCCAGAAGGCGGGAGCTGTCTATCTGCAACCAGCAGCAAAAGTAGGCAGCGGCCATGTTGGGGGCTGCTGCTGCCGATTGGAGCAGGCAGCTCTTTAGAAGGTCAGGAAGTCGAACAAAGCAGACAGCGGCCTTGCACAACAAGCTTAGGATCAGCAATCATGCCAGCACTCATTGGTGTCACAAATTTGTCTCAAAAAGATCTCAAAAGAAACTTATTTGGGCCATGTGGCAAATTGGACAACTGTACTATCAGGCACAAGGTTTGTTTGGACTCAATGGAAAAAAATAGAAAATTGCTTTCGTGAGTGAGCACTCCCCTTAACAAGCTCCTTATGGAGTTTAAGGGGTTGTTAATTGATGGCGAGCTCCTACCTGCTGGCACTTTGAAAGTTCAAAACTGTCCTGGAGGTGTCAGGATCCCATGCGATTTTCAAAGCCCACCTACTTCGGATCCCAACCGTGCGACCATTTAAAATCCGGCCGATAAAATCATAGGGCAGAATCTTGTTGTGGCTTCAAGGGTCTTGGAGGGAATGCCCTCCAAACCATAACCAATCAGGCAGTGACGAGGCCAGTGGTGGGCCTACCTCTGGAACCAAGACCCCGGGACAGAAGTCCCATCTAGTGAGAGTTGCCAGCCAATCAGAGGCCATCAGTACCTGTGCTCAGCAGTGCCACTGGGGAGGCCATGGGTGCTGCCAGAAGGACACCCCCTAGAGTTCCAGGATCATTGAGGACCCAGGCCACAAGTAAGTAATGTGGGTGGGGGTTGTGTGGAGAGAGGGGCAAAAAGGTTGGAAGGAAAGACAAGGAGTGGCTTTCAGCAGGCTGCACATCCCTCCCACTCCCCGCCCTTCCTAATGTCCAGTCCCTCGATGAGGTACTGATTGCCTTTGATCAAGGGATCCAATCCCATTCTCCCCTCCCCGCCGAGGTGACAGGTGGCCTGCACAGTTTCACCTGCCGTGCACGCCTCATGGTGAGTGGCCTACTTGCAGCTGGGTTAATCTCAGCGGCAGCAGGATGAGGCCCTTAAGTGATCAGTGATTGGCCATTTAAGGGCCTCAATTGGTGACGAGGCGAGCAGGTTAACAATGGGCCTTCCCTCCCAGAACTTAATTTTGGTGGAGGTGGAAATGCATCGGGGCTCAGGTACGCCATCATCTTGCCTAACTACATGCCCTTCCCACCTCCAAGCTCGCTACCAGAGGGAGCAGAAGGACCTGCCTATAGAGTGGCTGCAGCACAGAACTAGGCCATTTGGCCTGTTGAACCCATACCAGGTCACTATAAGGGCAATTTAACTAGTTCTACTACCCCACCATTTCCCTGTGCTGCTGCAATTTTGTCCTTCAGGTGCTGATCTAATTCCCTTTTTGTAAATGATGATTGAATCTGCCTCCACCACCCTCTCAGGTAGTGCATTCCAGATCCTAACCCCATGCAGTGGAAAAATATTTTTCTTCATGTTGCCTTTGATTCTTTTGACAATCAATTTAAAGCTGTGTCCTCTGGTTTCTCCTATCTACTATGTCTAGATCCCTCATGATTTGAACACCTCTATCAAACCCACTCTTAACCTTCTCTTCTCTAAGGAGAACAAGCCCAGCTTCTCCAATCTATCCACATCATTGAAGCCGCTCATCCCTGGAACCATTCTCATAAATCCTTTCTGTATCCTCTCTAAAGCCGTCACATCCTTTCTAAAAAAGAATACCCAAATTTGGACACAAGGCTGAACCAGCATCCTATAAAGGTTCATCATAATTTCCTTGAATTTCTAAACTAGGCCTCTATTTATAAAACTCAGGATCCCATTAGCCTTTTTAACCACTTCCTCAGCCATCCACACCACCTTCAATATTTGTGCGCATGTTCCACCAGATCTCTCTGTTCCTGCACCCCCTTTAGAATTGTACCCTTCATTTTATACTGCCTCTCTGTGTTCTTCCTACCAAAAAGTATCACTTTGCACTTGCCTGTGTAAAATTTCATTTGCGACATGCCTGCCCATTTCCCGAGCCTATGTCCTCTTGAAGTCTATCACTATACTCCTATTCTTTCAAGTTTTTTGTCACCTGGAAATTTTGAAATTGTTCCCTGTCCCCCCTGTCCCAAATCATTAAAATATATTAAGAAAAGTAGTAGTCCTACCACCAATCCCTGGGGAACACCACAATATACTTCCTGTATACCTCCAACAAGCAACCGTTCAAATAACTGTTTCCTGTCACTTAGCCAATTTTGTATCCATGCTGCCACTATTCCCTTTCTTCCATAGGCTTCAACTTTACTGCAAAGCCAATTTTGTGGCACTTTATCAAATTCCTTTTAGACGTCCATTTACACCACATCAACCACATTACCCTCATCAATCCTCTATTACCTGATCAAATAACTCAATCAAGTTAGTTAACATGATTTGCCTTTCACAAATCCATGCTGGTTTTTCCTAATCAGTCCACACTTATCCAAGTGACTGTTCATTTTGTCCCAAATTATTGTTAACAAGGGCAGAATTTCATTGCCTGTAAAATTCTGTAGTTGGCTGTCTGCCTTCTAGATACCTTGCAGCAATTTTACAGGTGGCCGGTGAGGCTTTGGATGGCCCGCTTACCCTCATTCCAATTGAGGCTCTTAAGTGGTCACCCCAATGCAACTTCTTGGCTGGCAGGAGGATGTCAGGGATGGGTGGGGTGGGGGGAGTGGGGTAAGCCCAGCAGATAAGCTTGCTTGGGCCTCAGGTGGGTAAGTGGCGGAGCTGTCTCTTCCACAGGCCCCCTTTTATGACTGGGGCTCCCCTTTGCACACCACCCACTCCCCCCAGCCCCCACCCCCTACCCACTATGTGTCCTCTTCCCCCTGGCCTTTGAATCCCATTCTCTGCCAACTCCAGGACACTCTGTCCCGAACCCCAATATGCCAAAAGCCTCTCCAGAATTACCTTGTATTTAACTCCTAGCTCTTCACAGCAAATCTGTTCCTGGTGGCACTGCCAGGCAATCAGATGACCGCCAGCTCTCAGAGGCTGGACTTCCTCCCCACAGCATTAACTGGCTGTGGGGCAACTGTCTGGAGTGGAGCCTGGGGGAGGGTGCGGTGAGAGAGTTCCCCAATGACCATTAAATTCTGCCCTAAAAGTTTTCGCACCACTAGGTTAAACCAACTGGCCTATAGTTGCTGGGTTTATCCTTATATCCTTTTTTGAACAAGAATGGAACATTTGCAATTCTCCAGTCCTCCGGCACCACCCCGGTATCTAAGGAGGATTAGAAGGTTATAGTCAGCTTCTTCATATTTTCCAACTGTACTGATGTAATGCTAGGGAAAATAATGGGACTAAATGGCTACAAATCATCTGGGCCTGATGACCTATATCAAAGAATCTTAAAGGCACATAAGGAGGCCATTCAGCCCATCATGTCTGCACCAGCTCTCCAAATGAGCATTATGACTTAATGCCATTGCCTTGCCTTTTCCCCATACCCCTGCATCCTTATTTCTATTTAAATAATCATCCAATGCCCTCTTGAATGCCTTGATCGAACCTTCCTCCACCACACTTCCAGGCAGTGCATTCCAGGCCCGAACCACTTGTTGTGTGAAAAAGTTTTTCTCATGTCACATTTGCTTCTTTTGCAAATCACTTAAAATCTGTGCCCTCTCGTTCTTGACCCATTTACGAGTGGGAACAGCTTCTCCCTATCTAGTCTGTCCAGTCCTTCATGATTTTGAAAACTTTTATCAAGTCTCCTCTCAGCCTTCTCCTCTCCAAGGAAAACAGTCCCAATGTCTCCAATCTGTCCTCATAACTGAAGGTTCTCATCCCTGGGATCATCCTAGGGTTTTAAAAGAGGTAGCTACAGCGGTATTGGATGCATTGGTTTTGACCTTCCAGAATTCATTAGATTCTAGAGAAGTTTCTATGGAATTGGAGGCAGCAAACATAGCCCTGCTATTGAAGAAAGTATAAGAGAGAAAATAGGGAGGTACAGCCCAGTTAGCCTGACATCAGTAGTCAATAAATGCAAGAATCTATTATTAGGGACATGGTGACAGGCCAATCAGAAAATCGAAATATGATTAAGTGGAGTCAACACAATTTATGAAAGGGAAATCCTGTTTGAAAAATCTGTTGAGTTTTTGAGGATGTAACTAATAAGAGAGATAAGGCAGGGCCAGTGGATGTATTTGGATTTTCAAAAAGCATTCGATAGGTGCCACACAAGAGGTTATGACACAAAATTAGGATTCACGAGATTGAAGGTAATATATTTGCATTGATTGAGGATTGTTTACTGGACTGCAAATAATGCAGAAATAAACATGACAATTTTGGGTTGGCAGGCTGTAACTAGCAAGGCAGCCCAAGGATCAGTACTTGGGCCTGAGCTATTTATATCTATATGACTTAGATGAGGGAACTGAGTGTAATATATCCAAGTTTTCTGAAGATATAAAGCTACCTGGGAAATTAGGCCATGAGGAGGACACAAACAAAATGCAGAGGGGTGTAGACAGGTTGGGGGAGTGACCAAGGACATGGTAAAAAGAATCCACTATAGCAAAGTGTGAAGTTATCCACTTTGGTAGCAAAAATAAAAAAGGCAGAATATTTTTGAATGGTGAGAGAATGAGAAACATTTGCATTCAGAGGGGCTTGGATGTTCTTGGACTTGAATTACAGTAACTTAACATGCAGGTACAGCACATCAAGCAATTAAGAAGGTAAATGGAATGTTAGCTTTTGTTAAAAAGGGACTGGATTCCCTGGGATAATCAGAATCAAGCCATTCATTCAAAATCAGCTGCATTTATGGTAATGGTAAATTAGAGCTATGTCAGACCCATAAAACAATGTGCTCTGCAAGTTAGGCTACATGCTAGAAAAGAAATCTAGTAGCATTAGGTTTGACATCAACTTTGAAAGAGCATTATCAAAAAAATAGTTGACCGGTGCACTAGTAGTTGTGTAGATCATCACATCAGTTTGAGGATCATATAGAACCATAGAGGTTTGCAGCGTAGAAGGTCATTCATCCCATCATGTCTATCCTGATTCTTTTTTAATATGTGTTCATTCTCAGGATGTGGGCATCACTGGGAAAAACAACATTGATTACCCATCCCTATTTTTTCTAAAGGGGATGGTAAGCCTCCTCCTAGGAGAACTACACTCCGGATGGTAAAGGTACTTCTATAACATTTTAGGTGGTAGGTTCCAAGAATTTTGATTCACCAATGATGAAGGAAAAATTACATTTGTTCAAGTCAGGATGCTGTGTAACTTGGAGGAGAAGTTCCCATTCTCCTGCTGCCCTTATCTTACCACATGGCAGAATTTGCAGGTTTAGGAGGTGCTGTTGAAGAATTCTTGGTGAGTTGCTGTACTGCATCCTGTAGGTAATACATACTGCTGCTATAGTATTCCTGTGATGGAGGGGATGGATATTCAGGCTATTGGATGAAGTGCCAATCAAGCTGACAGCTGCATCCTGTAATCTGTTGAGCTTCTTGTGTGGTGTTTCAACTGCACGCATCCAGGCAAGTGTTGAATATTCCATTGCATTCCTGACTTGTGTCTTGTAGGTGAGGGAGGCTTTGGTGAGTCAAAATATGACTTACTGCAGAATACACAGCCTCTGATCTTCTCTAGTTGCCAAGGTATTTATGTGGCTGGTCCAGTCAAGTTCCAGCTCAATGGTGATCACAATATATTGATGGTGGGGTTCTCAATGATGATAATGACGTTGAATGTCAGGGAGAGGTGGTTAGGTTTTTTCTTGTTAGAGATGATCCATGCCTGGCCATTATGAAATGCAAAGATTACTTGCCAGTTATCAGCCAAAACTTGGATGTTGACCAGTTTTTGCTACATGCAAATGTGGATTGTTTCACTATCTGAGGAATTATCTATTGGACACTGTAATTGTCAACAAATGCTACTTCTGGCCTTATGATGGAAGAACAACACTGATGACTCAGCTGAAGATAACTGGATCTAAAACATGGCCCTGAGGAAACTCTGTAGTGATGTTCTGGGACTGAATTGATTGACATCCAACAGTCACAACCATTTTCCGTTGTGTTAGGTATGACTCCAGAGAGTTTTCCCCACTGATCCCCATTGATTTCAATTGTACTAGGGATCCTTGGTGCCACACCTGATCGAAGCCAAGGGCAGTCATCGCCTCTGCAGTATTGCGACTGTGTTTTGACCAAGGCTGTAATCAGGTGTGACCGAGATCAGAATGAGGGTGATCTTGGTGGAATCCAAACCGTGTATCAGTTATTGGTGAGTAACTGGTAGTTAAAAGTTCTGTTGAGCCTATTTCCATCACTTTGCTGATAATTGGGATTAGTTTGAAGGAGTAGTAAGCGACAAGGTTAAATTTGTTCTGTTTTTTGTGGACAGGACCTACATGGATAATTTTTGACTTTGGGTATTTGTCTGTTTTGTATCCATACTGGAGACAGCTTTCCAAATCTACCCCAACTGCATTGATGTATCTTTATCTATTAAAAGACCAATGGTGTCTGCCTCAACTACTCCCTGTGACAAAATGTTTGATGCGTCAGCACTTGATTTTGTCAAAAAAAATTTGCTGATCTGTCTTCTCACTCTCAGAGACAATTTGAAAATGTTGACTCCTTGCCACAGATTATTCAACCAGAGGAATATCAGCATCTTTCCCTATTTACACTGATAAAAGCCTCCCTCATTTTAAAAACCTGTTCAATTGCCACTTAGCCTTCTCTGTTCCATTGGCAACAATCCTGGTCTCTTCTCCTCTCATTATTTCAGTTTCTCATTCTTGGTATCATCCTGACAAATCAACATTTTATCCTCTCTATGGCATTTATGTCCTCTCAATAATTGGGACACCCAAAATGGCACACAATACTCTAATGATTGTCTGGTACAAATTTATCATTATTTCTTTGTCCTTTGACTCTAGGCTCCAGTCTATCAAACTCAATGGGCAGAATTTTGCTGTCGGTGAGCAGGGGGCAGGACCTGCTCACTAACGTGTAAAATGACTCAGGATGACATCGGGCGGAACCCCCGACGTCATCCCGCCCCATTTAAATTTTCAGGAAGGTGGGGGCGCAGCAAAATCAACTGCGGGCCCGCTGACCTGTCAATGGCCAATTGAGGCCAATGACAGGATCATTAAAACAATTAAAGGACCTGCCCGCCCAACCTTAAGGTTAGTGGGCAGGCCAGGAGCCCCGGGGGCAAATCGAGAAAACATGAAACCTCATCCAGCGGTGGGATGAGGTTTCATGCAGGGCTTTAAAAATTTTAATAAAGTTATTCTGTAAATTATGAACATGTCCCAACTCATGTGACATTGTTCCATGAGGGGACATGTAAGGGATTTTTAAAAATTTTTAAAATATTTTTCAAAGTCCAGGCGATCTCCCTGAGGCTGCACTTAGCCTCAGGGAGATGTGCGCTCTTTCGTGCACATGCACGAAAGAGCGCCCTCTCACTTTTAGGGAATCCCCCCGCCCGCACAGGGAATGCATAGCACTTCCCGCCGGACGTCACGCTGAGTGGGCCTTAATTGGCCCACCCATGTAAAATGGTGGAGCAGGCCGCTTCGCTGGCGGGGATCGGCTCCGCGCCCGCTGGAGATTGGGTTGGGCCTGCCTCCCCGACAGGCAGAAAATTCTGCCCAATATGCTGTAATTGTTTTCTATTGCTTTATCCTGCTCTTACAATTTCAGAATTATATATTTATACACCGAGGTCTTCTTGTTCCACCAGACTACTTCAGCATATCCACTGAGTGCGTATTCCTATTTTTGTTTCTCTCCCCAAAATGTATTACTTTCCGTTTAACCACATTAAATTGCATCTGTCACCCATCCTCCTATTTTGCTTACTTCTCCATGGGCAGAATTTTATGCCGGCGCGATTTTGCGGTCCCGCCGAAGTCAATGGACTTTTGAATGGTTCAACACATTTTATGGGCCCGCCCCCACCTCGATGGGGCCGTAAAATTCCACCCCATGTCTTCCCGGAGACATCTATGGTTTTCCTCACTCTTCATCAATTCCCTTACTTTTGTCTTGTCAGAAGATTTCAATATCATGTTCCTTATGGTCAAATCCAAATAATCTATATTCTGACCCAAATTTTGGAGTAAAACAGTGAAGTTATCAGTGCTCACCATTATTCAAGAATAAACTGAAAGCAACTTCCAATGACTGCACATGTGCAGTTAGATGCCGAAGTTAGGACGTTCTCATCTGAGATATCCTGCTCCTCCAGGAGCTTCATGGTGGTATCTCATGGAGAGATCTGCCACTGAAATATATGGAAGCTCATGAAGCTGTGGTATGTAACTATTAGATACCAACTAAAGTGGACTCAAAAGTTAAGGCTTGTCCATTCTAGTAAAAGTAGATTTTTAATACAGTAGTATAATAAATCTTAATTGCTGCTAAATAACCTATCTGGTACTGAAAATTAACTTTAATAAGCATGGAGTCTCATTCCTTCAGATTATACTTATTGTTGGAGATTTTTAAAAATTAGGTAAAATTGTTTTTTTGACCTCTATTTCATCTCTCTTGTAACCCTTTCTTTTATGCCCTCCCTTTATTTCATTTTCTGTATATAATTTTATTTGAATTAAGCAGCTTAATTTATAATTCCTGGTTCAGACTCTGTGGGGGTGAATGTTAGCAGCATGTGCAGATGCCAAAATCCTCTGAGGAGTCTTGAGCTAAAACATCAGTTTAGCCTGTGTTTAGTGCAAGGCATTACCTTCGTAAAGGAGCTGAAGCCTGTGTTAGGAATAGCTGCCAAGAGGCTATTTAAGGGCTGATAACACTTAAAATGACTAATAGCGCTCATTAAGGAAACTGCATTTTATTTTGATGGTGAGCACTTGTTCTAACATCCTAACCCGACAGCAACCAGCTATTTGGGAATAAATATGATATTGATGTAGATTTCAAGCATTACTTAAAGGCATGCTCATAATTTCACGTTCATTTGCTGCTGAACCTGTGAAGTGAATCTCTGATACATTTCAAGAGACTTTCTGGGATTCTTTGGGGCTTCACCAACACTTCAGCAACATTTATTCCACAAATTCCCTGACTACTTCATCTGGTAGTGCCGCTGCAACATTTGGAAAGCTTTAGACAAGAGCCTGGAAAAATCCGAAAAGAAGGCACAAGGCTTGAATGTATTCCTTTTTTCAGTGCTGGTGTGGGGTCAGGTGAGTAGGCCGTATATCCCAGCGATTAGCTGATTAAATCAAACAGCGAGTTCCTTTAGCGTTGTTCATAATAAGCAGAGTACACCGTACTCAACCAGCCCGCACTTGCAAAACCCAAAACAAAACGTTTACCGTTAGATGTGATTCCATGATAGGGCAGCACTTGATGATCAATCCTGAGTGTGCGAATAACTACACTAACAACCAATTTAAGATAATCAGTCAAGTTCATAACATGGCTTATTTATGCTTGGTAGAAGTGACATACATCCTCTGCAAACAAAAGGAATTTGTTCAAGCCTTTTGCCTTTTTTGAAATACCCAGGAGCTTAAGGAGCCTATAGTTCCCCGTGGCGTTCTCCATGGCAACACCTCAGCAAATCAGTGTCGACTTGTTAACCAATCGAGACCCTTTTCTCCTGTAGCAAAATTCTTGTGATCATTTTAAATTTGGTATTCTTGTGTTTGCCCTGATGAGTGCAAGCTGACAAGCTTCAGCAACAGTCTTTCTTTTCAGCAATGTGTTTTGACCTATTTGCTAATTTCTCTTCCTTGTTAATTTGAATCAGATCCATTTTTATATCGCTTAACTTTGTTTTTTAAAAGTCTGGCATACTCATCTTTGACTCTTTATTATACTCTTCTATTCATAGATTGAATCTTATTACATTGTGGTCTCTATTCCCCAATTCCTCTTCTACTCTCACGGCAGTTATTTACGCTGTTGTGTTTCATAGGATCTGATCGGAGAAGTGCAAGAGACAGGAGAGAGGGGTGGAGGGGGGGGTGAAAAGTGTAAGATCATTCCACCACTCCCATGGCCTGACAGGTGGGTAGCTGTGTTCCCAGTGACATGGAGAAGGAAGCTGCTAAAGATGCTACTGAAGCCTGAAATGGCACTTGCACCTTTCTGCTCCATGCAACTAAAGTGCCCTCCAATTCACCCTGCAAGCTTCATCTGGGACCACAGCCCTGGGAATTTTGGATTTCCTTTATCTAATGAAACACTTTTTTTTTTACTTCCTGACAACATGGTAACAAAAGGTTACTCTTTCCTACTTGTTTGATGAGGTGAGGGGGTGTCAATTCTAAGCTTTCTTTAGCTTAGAATTAAAAGTGTGAAGACAGGTCATGTGATTGGGAAATATGTGCATCATTGTACAGCTAACAATATTTTTAAAGGAGGATTTCTGCAGCATTCTCCTGTTTTCATCATAATTGTGGCAGAAGGTAGATGGAAACACTGGAGAAATTATGTAGAGACATTTTTTTAGCTATTTTGCTTAGGCTTCCCTCAGTTTTTTTCATTGGAAAAACAAATTCCAGCTGATTGCCCTTAACTCTGAAAACTTTATGGCCCAGAAATTGTTGACAAAAAACAACTGTTATTAATATACAAAGGGGCCAGCAACTTGTTACAGAGAACAAATACCCCATCAACTACAAATCACCATAAATTGCTGGATGATTTGTGCAGCTCCACCATTTGTTTTGTGGAAAAACATTTTGTCCTTAGATAGCCCTTAAGTTTCATGAATTTGCAGTATTATACCTTAATTGCCCATCAAGCTTATGACAAAAAATTAAATCTAGTAATGAAAAGCATAAGTACCCTTTCAATGGCATGATGATCAATCAACCTTTCTGGTCTAGAAAGTGAATAATTTAAAGTGCGACATCCCATTCCTTCAGGTGGTGAACTGTTGTCGGAGATTTTTTTAAATGGCAATTTTTAAAAAAAGTTATTTTTATTTCTTTTTCTTTCCCTTTTCTCTCCCCATAATCCAGACTTTCTCTTCCTCTTTTATTATTTTTTCTGTGCCTGATTTGATATTGAAGCCACCCCCTTAAATTCATCCTCCTCCTCAGTCATTCCTTGGTTTAAAAGAACAGAAAGATTTGCATTTATAACACACCTTTCATGACCTCAGGACATCCTTAAGTGCTTTAGAGACAATGAAGTACTTTTGAAGCAGTCACTGTTGTAATGCAGGATCCTAATATAATCTTGATCCTCAATACTTCTTGATGGCCCTGCCCACTCAGTTAGTCTAACAGCATGCTGTGAGATATCTCATTCCAACAAATTCAGGGAAAATGAAATGTCCTGGCTCAGACCAATACTTATTATGTCCTATATATCTAAACATCTCTCAGCCTGTTTTCAGTCATAACTAATCAGACATAGTTTTGTAATCACTACATCCCCTGAGTCATAGGACATTATTACTTGTGTACTTAACGAGGAACCGTGCCTCTCAAATGAACATTTGATTGTTCAAACTGTCTGCTGGGGAGACCAGCAGGATGTCATAACATTAATGGGACTAACTTGCAGGTGGCAACTCTCCTAACAAGAGGATGCCAGGGTCAGGAAACATGTGGAGAGGGGAGCTGTGATCATGCAATTCTTCCTGAAATTAGGATGAGGCCAAGGAAAATTAAAAGCTGTCCAAACTTACTTTCATGAACTTCAATTGCAGAAAAAACCTGCACCATCTTATCTGCATTTTGCAGGGATTAAAAACCATGATAACAGGGTGTGAGTTCAGTGCGCAGCTTGTCGTAGAACAAAATACTAGCTAGCAAATTATTACATATGGGACTTAAATGTTAGTGAAAGGAAGAGGATTGAGTTAAGATGAAATGATTCAAGCACTTGACCTAAAAACATGTACTTTATGAAGCTGTATATTAGATCTTGTGTAATTTACACTTATTAAGGTCAGGTCAGTTACACTACAGGAACTGAATGCCAAGTTGTCTTAACCTAAGCAAGTATTAGACACAGGTTCATTGCACTGTTTACAATAATTTACACAATTGTGAAATTTATAATGTAAAATTATGGGTTAGTAAATGCTTCTCTGAATTTTAGGGCAATTTTGCATTGCGCCAGTGCCAAACTCAATAGCAACAAGGGGCTGAATTTTCCCCCCATCGCGGGGGTTATGTGGGGCTGGGCAGGAATGAGCGTGAACCTGATCGGCACACCCAATCAGGTGCGTGCCACCATTTTACGTGGGCGGGCCAATTAAGGCCTGCCCAGTGGGATGCTTGCCCGGAAGCGCTGAGCACTCCCGTGCCGGCAAGAATTCCCTGAGTCAGGGTCTGCACTCTTTCGCGCGCATGCGCGACCTTAAGGTTGGAAGGGCAGCTCAGTTAACTATTTCAATTAGTTTTTAACAGGCCTTAATAGGCCTTTGACGGTTTGGCGAGTGTGCAGCCAACTCAGCAGCGTGCCCACCAAACTGAAAATCTATATGACACGCGGTGACGTCGGGATGCCCACCCGACGTCACCACACGTAATTTTATGTGTCGGCGAGCGGGCCCCGCCCCCACTCGCCAACTGGAAAATTCTTCCCAAGAGAATGCTGCAAACAGCAGACAACCAGGGGCAGAATTTTACCGTCAGCGTGCAGGAGTGGACCCGACACGCAGATGCGTAAAATGACGCGAGATGACATCGGGCGTGTCCCCGACATCATCGCGTGTCATTTCAATATTTTGTTCGGCGGGCACACACCAGAGGCGGCCTTAAGGTTGACGAGCAGGCAAAGAGCCCAAGCGGCCCTCGGGTTTTTCAGGAAACTTCATCCGCGGGCAGGATGAGATTTCTTGAAGCAATCATAAAATAAATAAAATGTCCTAACTTCACAAACATGTTCCAGCTCATGTGACACTGTCACATGAGGGGACATATTTAAATACATCTTTACTTTATTTATTAAAAAGTTTCCTAATCCATCCAATCTTCCTGAGGCAGCCCTGTGCCTCAGGGAGATTACTGCGCTCTTTTGCGCACATGCGCAAAAGAGCGCAGGCCCTGACTCTCCCTCCTCCCCCCGCCCGCACAGGTAGCGTTAAAGGCCGCACGTTACGCTGAGCGGAACTTAATTGGTCCACCCGCGTAAAATGGCGGCACGCAGCCGACTACAGGTGCCGATCAGCTCCATGCACACCCTAGCCCGCCCCCCATAGGAAAAATTCTCCCCAAGGCCTGAACAGCAGATGCATCTTACTGCAAAGGAATTGACAAGTTTTCTTGAGAATGCATGGTCAGTGAGGGAAAGCCTGACTTGAGCCGTGAAAAATATGTTAGTAAAGGATGTCCCATACTTTTGGCCAGCTTGAATCACAGCACTGAGTTCACTTTGGAAATATATCGCTGTTCCTTCACTGTCGTTGGCTCAAAGTCCTGGAAATCCCTTCCAAACAGCACTGTGGGTGTACCTACGCCACAAGGACTGCAGCGATTCAAGGCAGTTCACCACCACCTTCTCAAGGGCAACTAGGGATGGGCAATAAATGCTCGCCCAGCCAGCGAAGCCCAGATCCCGTGAATGAATTTTAAAAAACTCTGAATATGATTGCAATCTTCACGACCTCTCTGGCGGAAGCCCCAGTCACAGGATTTCCCACGCAATAAGCTCATGGGTCAAAGCACTCTGTAATCACATCACATTATGAGTGATTGACAGGAGGGAGGGACAATACATCTAGTTACTACACTTCCTCCCCCTTTAAGTTTCTTACATTTACAATAACAAAAATGTCAGAAAAACCAGCAAACATTTCTACAGATCTGGTGATTACAAATCCAATCTGAGGAGTTTGGCAGAGACAGTTAGAGCAATGTAGCTCTACCGAAGGAGGTTCCTGAACAGGATTAATGGGCTCTGGGGCTGCACTTGGAGATACATCTTTGGAACTGGCTAGTTCTGTATTTGGCAAATCGTTAGATACATCTGGAATATCAGCTCGAGGACAATCCCACACCTCAGAAGTCGGCAGTAAAAAATCAATCACAGGTTGATTTTGCATTCGTTGGGATGTCTCTCTGGCCCTAATGTGATCTACATTTTTATGTACAATTTTATCTGTGATTTGCACTTGAAAATATAATGGAGCTGTCTCTAAAATGGTGGCTCTTGGGGTCCAATAGGGTCCATTTCCAAAATTATTCACGTACACAGGGTCACCTACATGGAACGTACAAGCCTTGCTATGTAGATCATGGTTCAATTTTTATTCTGGCTCTGTGTTACCTTCCCCTCTAGATTTGGAAACACCAGAATCACAGAATCATAGAATTGTTACGGTGTAGAAATAGGCCATTTGGCCCATCGTGTCTGCACCGGCTCTCTGAGCATTTTAACTTAGTGCCAATCTCCTGCCTTTTCTCCATAACCCTGCACATTGTTTCTGTTTAAATAATTATCCAATGCCCTCTTGAATGCCTCAATTGAACCTGCCTCCACCACACTTCCAGGCAGTGCATTCCAAACCCTAACGACTCGCTGTGTGAAAAAGATTTTTCTCACCTCACATTTGTTTCTTTTGGAAAACACTTTAAAACTGTGCCCTCTGGCTCTTGATCCATTTATGAGCAGGAACAGTTTCTCCCTATCTACTCTGTCCAGACCCTTCATGAGTTTGAAAACTCCTATCAAGTCTCCTCTTAGCCTTCTCCTTTCCAATGAAAACAGTCCCAACTTCACCAACCTTTCCTAATAACTGAAGTGTCTCATCCCTGGAACCATTCTCGTAAACCTCTTCTGCACTCTCTCCAATGTGTTCACATCCTTCCTATAGTGTGCCACCCAGAATTGCACACAATACTCCAGCTGAAGTCTAACCAGTGTCCTATGTAAGTTCATCATAATCTCCCTGCTCTAGTGCTCTATGCCTCTATTAATGAAACCTAGAATACTGTATGCTTTAGTAAAAGCTCTCACTACTTGTCCTGCCACCTTTAATGACTTATGTACATACACACCAAGGTCTCTCTGCTCCTGCACACCCTTTAGAATAGTATCCTTTATTTTATATTGCCTCTCTATGTTCTTTTACCGAAGTGTATCAGCTCATACTTCTCCACATTGAACTTCATCTGCCACCAATGTGTCAATGTCCTTTTGAAGTTCTACACTGTCCTCCTCACAGTTTACAATTCTCCCAAGTTTTGTGTCACCCACAAACTTTGAAATTGTCCCCTGCACACCAAGATCCAGATCATTTATATATATCAGGAAAAGGATCCCAATACCGACTCCTGGGGAACTCCACGACAAATCTTTTTCCAGCCCGAAAAATACCCATTAACCATTACTCTGTGTTTCCTATCTCTCAGCCAATTTTGTATCCACCAAGTGTAAACGCATGCACAAATGTAGTTTCATCAGTAACTCTGACAGTGTCAAGCCCGTAGTGGTATGTAGTGTTGTATGGTAACTTAGGAGAGATCTAGAAAGAGAAGACTCTAGAGTACCTCCAGATAACTTCTTCACAGAATCACAGAATCACAGTGCAGAAGAGGCCCTTCAGCCCATCGAGTCTGCACTGACACGTGAGAAACACCTGACCTACCAACCTAATCCCATTTACCAGCACTTGGTCCATAGTCTTGAATGTTATGACATGCCAAGTGCTCATCCAGGTACTTTTTAAAGGATGTAAGGCAACCCACCTTCACCACCCTCCCAGGCAGCGCATTCCAGACCGTCACCACCCTCTGGGTAAAAAAGTTTTTCCTCACATCCCCCCTAAATCTCCTGCCCCTCACCTTGAACTTATGCCCCCTTGTGACTGACTCTTCAACTAAGGGGAACAGCTGCTCCCTATCCACCCTGTCCATGCCCCTCATAATCTTGTACACCTCGATCAGGTCACTCCTCAGTCTTCTCTGCTCCAACAAAAACAACCCAAGTCTATCCAACCTCTCTTCATATCTTAAATGTTTCATCCCAGGCAACATCCTGGTGAATCTCCTCTGCACCCCCTCCAGTGCAATCACATCCTTCCTATAATGTGGCGACCAGAACTGCACACAATACTCCAGCTATGGCCTCACCAAGGTTCTATACAACTCCAACATGACCTCCCTACTTTTGTAATCTATGCCTCGATTGATAAAGGCAAGTGTCCCATATGCCTTTCTCACCACCCTACTAACATGCCCTTCCGCCTTCAGAGATCTATGGACACACACGCCAAGGTCCCTTTGTTCCTCAGAACTTCCTAGTGCCATTGAATACTTCTTTGTCAAATTACTCCTTCCAAAGTGTATCACCTCACACTTTTCAGGGTTAAATTCCATCTGCCACTTATCTGCCCATTTGACCATCCCGTCTATATCTTCCTGTAGCCCAAGACACTCAACCTCACCATTAACCACCCGGCCAATCTTTGTGTCATCCCCAAACCTACTAATCCTACCCCCCACATAGTCATCTATGTCGTTTATATAAATGACGAATAATAGGGGACCCAGCACAGATCCCTGCGGTACACCACTGGACACTGGCTTCCAGTCACTAAAGCATCCTTCGGTCATCATCCTCTGCCTCCTGCAATTAAGTCAATTTTGAATCCACCTTATCAAATTACCCTGTACCCCATGTGCATTCACCTTCTTTATAAGTCTCCCATGTGGGACCTTGTCAAAGACTTTGCTGATATCCATATAAACTACATCAACTACACTACCCTCATCTACACACCCGGTCACCTATTCAAAAAATTCAGTCAAATTTGTTAGGCATGACCTCCCTCTGACAAAGCCATGCTGACTATCCCTGATCAAACCTTGCCTCTCCAAGTGGAGATAGATACTCTCCTTCAGAATTTTCTCCAATAGTTTCCCTACCACTGACGTGAGACTCACTGGCCTGTAGTTCCCTGGCTTATCTCTACAACCCTTCTTAAATAGCGGAACCACATTAGCTGTTCTCCAGTCCTCTGGCACCTCCCCCGTGGCCAGAGAGGAATTAAAAATTTGGGTCAGAGCCCCTGCGATCTCCTCCCTTGCCTCCCTCAGCAGTCTGGGACACAAACCATCCGGACCTGGAGATTTGTCCACTTTTAAACCTGCCAACACCTCCAATACCTTGTCACTCCCTATATCAATTTGCTTAAGAGCCTCTTGGATACCAGCTTTAAAGGTCTCTCAGCGAGACCGTTGGATGAAGGATGCCAGGGAGAGGTCTTCATGTGCCGGATACTGTTCAGGTCTGTGAATCTCTGAAATTCCACACTGGTGAAAACTGTCCCATTATCAGAAACAATGATCTCAGGTAAACCATGTATACTGAAGGAATGATGCAGCTTTATAATAGTTGCGGTTGAAGTTGACATCAAGCCATTTGGAATGTGCATCGATGATTAATAGGAACATGGTGCCTAGAAATGATCTCACATAGTCAATATGCAGTCTAACCCAAGGTTGACCAGGCCATTCCCGTAGGTGAAGAGGAGCTGAAATAGGTAGCTTCTGGTGTTGCTGGCAAAGGGAACAGTGTTTAACCATGCTCTCAATGTCATTGTCTATTCCTGGCCACCAGACATAGCTACGTGCCAGCATCTTTACCTTCGATATGCCTGGGTGTGCACCATGGAGCTCTGCCAAGAGTGACTCTCTACCATGTGATGGGACCACAACTCTTGAACCCCACAACAAAATTCCTTCTTAACAACTCAGTTCAGTATTTCTGGAATAAAATGAACACAGAAGTGTTCTTGGCATCCTCGTAAAACAAAGTATTTGACTATTGACAGTACTGGGTCACTTTGTCCAATGCTGGACCTGTTTGGCACATACAGGTGATGAATCCAAGAAATTTAACTATAACACTAACTCTTGTGGAATGGGTGTATTGACATGACTACCCATAACAAAAGACAACTAAGTGCATCGGCATTGGCTATATGCAAGCCAAGGTGGTACATGAATGTGTACTCATAAGCTGATAGCGTCAAAGCCTAATGTTATATTCTTGCTGAAGCTATAGGTGGAATAGCTTTGTCTTCACTGAGCAAACCTGTTAGCGGCTTATGGTCAGACACAATTTTAAAATGTCGCCAGTGTAGGTATTGGTGAAACTTCTTGACACCAAATACAACCGATAATCCTTCTTTATCCAACTGAGAGAAGCCCTTTTCAGCTTGGGAAAGTGTTCTTGAGACATAGCCAATGGGTCTTTCTGATCCATCCTCCATTTGATGTGATAGAACAGCTCCTACACCATAAGGAGAAGCATCACATGTCAACACCAGCTCTTTAGATAGGTCATAATGTACCAACAAGCACGATGAATGAAGCAGTTTCTTCGCTGTTACAAAGGCTTCTTCTTGCTGTGAACCCCATGACCAGCGGTGGTTCTTCCTCAGCAACAAATATAGTGGTGCCAGTACAGTGGATAGATTAGGTAAAAAATGGCTATAGTAATTAATCATATCCTGGGAAAGGAAAGGATTAGAGGGTGATGGTGCACCTTTAATGTCTTGAACCTTGTCTTCCATAGGATGCAACCCCATTGTGTCCACTCTGCGGCCTGCGCACGTTACCTCCGATGCTTGAAAAGTGCATTTTGCTTGCTTCAAACGCACACCTGCTTCCCTAAATCTTCTCAGCACTTCCTCAAGGAAATGTTCAGCTAAATGTTCAGCTTCAGTCAGTCCAGTGATGAGAATGTCATCTAAGTACACAACCACACAAGGAAGTCCCTGCAGGAGACTCTCCATGGTTTGCTGAAAAATAGCACATGCTAATGAAACTCCAAAAGGTAATTGGGTGTACAGGTAGAGGTCTTTATGGGTATTAATTGTCACGTATTCTCTTGATGTGCTATCCAATTCCAATTGTTGATAGACATGACTCATGTCTCGTTTTGTATTTGACTTGCCTCCTGCTAACTTGACATCCAAGTCATCAATTCTAGGAATGGGATATTTATCTAAATTTGCTGTTTTATTGATGGTCAGTTTGTAGTCACTGCATTTTTGTATCGTCTAGTCTGGCTTGACAACTGGGACTTTGGGTGTGGCCCACTCAGAAAACTGAGTGAAAACAGGCTGAATTGTTCCCAGGTTTTCCAACTTGCACAACACTGCTTCCACTTTTTATTTTAGTGAATAAGGTACTGGCCTGGCCTTGAAGAAATATGGCGTTGTCTGGGGATCAACATGCATTTTAGCTTGCACGCCTTTCAGTTTTCCCAATTCATCTTGAAAAACAGTGTCATGTTTCTTCAAGAGCTCTGGAACTCCATTGGGCTTCAAATGGAATATTTCTGACCAGTCAAGTTTTATTTTCTACAGCCAAACTCAACCTAAAAGACTGGGCCCCTCCCCCTTTACGATTATCACAGGCAGTTGGGCTGTCTGTTGTTTGTCGCAGATTGGGACAGCAGCAATGCCTTTGACCCGAACGGATTCTCCAATATAAGTTCTCAGCTTGGCAGACATCTGCTCCAATGTCAATGGCTGACTCCCTTCACTGAGGTACTTGAACATGTGCTCCCCAATAACAGTACTTGAAGCATCAGTATCCACCTCCATCTCCAGTTGCTTACCATTCACTTGCACTGTCACTGTAATGGTCTCAGGTTTAACAGCGGCCACATGGTACAGAGAGTATACATCAATAGTAGCAGCCTCAGCCTTTGCTGTATCAGTTAACTTAATCAGATTTGTTTGTTGTTTTGCTGTTTGCCTATTCTTTGTTCAGCATCGCCTAACCAGGTGTCCTTTCCTACGGCAATAATTGCATTCTGCCTCTTTGAATCTACAAACGTCTGCTCCATATCTGTAGCAAATGCGTATCTGATTAGCTGACATGTTACCATTAGGCTTCCTAAGTCTTTGTGTGGTGGGCATAGAATTGCATTTAAAATCTGCTGTTCTGTTTTTCGTGCCATGCTCAGCAACAGGTTCCCACCCAACATAGAGTATGGCGCCGTTATCCACATGCTGCAAAGCCTGCGAGTCTTTCGCGGCACTTTCAATAGCGAGAAAAATTCCAGGGCGCACTTGAAATCAATGCCGGATTCGCCTAGGAGGTGCTGTATTGGGTCATCCTTGACTCTGCAGACAAGTCTGTCCCGCAGCATATCATTCCAGGCACCCCCAAACTCTCAGTGTTCGGTTAACTCTTTCAGATTTGCCACAAAGGTAGCAATGGACTCTCCTGGGGTACAAACTCTCAAATTAAACTTGAAGTGCTGCATGATCACAGATGGTTTGGGCTGAAAGTGCGATTTCACAAGTTCCGCAAACTCACTGTACGACTTAGAACTGGGCGAGTTCGGCGCAGTCAGGTTATACATTTTGCTTTCACATGCACTCAGCAGGATAGCAATGAAATAGAACCCAAGTCACCCAACATACTGATACTCCAATCTTCAATGTTAGCATCGTATGAATTGATTCTTCCAAACAATGCATGGCAAGTAAGTATTGCTCAACTTCGTTTTACTCACATCAACCACGGTGAACTGCATGGCAGAAGTTGGTTTTATCCACGTCGCCAAATGTAATAACTTGATGGAGCAGCAGGTTTAGTGAAGAAAAAGCTAAACTTTATTTAGGAGACATGTAGAGATGCTTGCACACCAGGAGCGATCACTCCTTTGGAAGCCCCACCCACAGGATCACCCATGCAATAAGCTTATTGGTCGAAACCCCCGTAATTGCATCACATGATGAGTGATTGACGGGAGGGAGGAACAATACATCTAATTACTACAGATATTCATCATAATTTCAAAATATTTGCTCAAAGAGCTGAAGGCAGGCCAGGTCCATATAGTAGGGAATATCTTGGGTTGGAAGCATGAGCAGCAGTTATTCTTTCTCAGTTGCAACCTCCATTTGTTTCTCATCACATTTGATGGGTGCTTCACTTGATTGCTGATGATACCTCTACATGAGCTCATACATCTGTTTAACATGCATAACAAGATCTTTCATGTAGCACATCACACACAAAATGAAGCAAAGGTCCAGATGCTTTAACAGTTGGGATGGCATCCCACAATACAGCTTGATCAAAATCTTACATATTATTGTGGTTTTCTGCTTGCTCCAGAACTTCACAGTACAATGAAGAATTCGCACAGCCTAAAGAAGGATGAATATCAACAAGAAGGAAGTATTCAGGAGGCTGAGTAAGCCAAGGATACATCAAATGAAACACTTTTTACCAACTGTAAGAGCTGTTTGTCAGGTTGTCATCGAGGATAAATATCATTATTAATTCCTCCACCCCTTGTAGAAATGGCTCACCCCACATCTTAGCCCTGCCTTCAACAGATGCCCCTTTACCTACATTTATTTTCACATCCTATTAAACTACCAAACTACCAGTTCTGTAACCTGCTGGTTCAGTATCCAACGCAATAACAAGACCAATTTCTAGGACGCGACAACTACTGCCGTACTTTGTTTTGCCTTTTGTTCTATGTGTTTTACTAGTGTTTTTTGTTGCATATTCTACATACTTCCACCAGGATTGGAATATCTGAGGTTTGTTGTCCATCGTGTGTCTGTGAGGACTGAGGGGGCTCTTGAGCTCTGTTAGCAGAAGTCTTCAATAGTTCAGCGAAGGTTCACCATGGCTGCAGCTATGGAGAGGTGAAAACTTTGCCTCATAAATGTAGTCCTCAGAAGTGGAAGTGAGAAGATCCAGATCATCCTGAGAAACAGCAGCCTCATTGTGCCTATTCCATTCTAGCTTTTCTACTGGACACTGTTTCATCAAACTCACCAAATTTGTGTGACAGCAAATGTGACATGTTAGTCTTGGTTCATTAGTATCACTGTCACATACGAGTCTGAAAGTCATGGTTTCTAGCCTAGCGCCAGAGTCTTGAGTGCAATATCTAGGCTGGCACTTCAGTGCAGTATTGAGGGAATGCTGCACTGTCAACAGTGCTGTCCTTGAGATGAAATATTAAATCGAGGTCCTATCATTTATTACATAAAACCTGGGCAGGGAGGGGTTGTCAACACTATAGCTCCCCTTCCTCTTCATCTTCCTTCACTTCATGTTGCATGTCCTCCTTCTCCTTTTCCTCTTCCTCATATTCCTGCTCCTCAGCTTCTTACCTGATAAGTAGAGGTAACTCATTATGGTGAGGTAGCGCAGTGACTCATTATGGTGAGGTAGTGCAGTGACTCATTATGATGAGGTAGCGCAGTAACTCATTATGGTGAGGTAGCGCAGTAACTCATTATGGTGAGGTAGCGCAGTCAGTCATTATGGTGAGGTAGCGCAGTAACTCATTATGGTGAGGTAGTGCAGTGACTCATTATGGTGAGGTAGCGCAGGAACTCATTATGGTGAGGTAGCACAGGAACTCATTATGGTGAGGTAGTGCAATAACTCATTATGGTGAGGTAGTGCAGTAACTCATTATGGTGAGGTAGCGCAGTCATTCATTATGGTGAGGTAGTGCAGTCACTCATTATGGTGAGGTAGTGCAGTGACTCATTATGGTGAGGTAGTGCAGTCACTCATTATGGTGAGGTAGCACAGTGACTCATTATGGTGAGGTAGCGCAGGAACTCATTATGGTGAGGTAGTGCAGTAACTCATTATGGTGAGGTAGCGCAGGAACTCATTATGGTGAGGTAGTGCAGTAACTCATTATGGTGAGGTAGTGCAGTAACTCATTATGGTGAGGTAGCGCAGGAACTCATTATGGTGAGGTAGTGCAGTAACTCATTATGGTGAGGTAGTGCAGTAACTCATTATGGTGAGGTAACGCAGTAACTCATTATGGTGAGATAGTGCAGTAACTCTATTCAAGAAAGGAGAGAGACAGGAAGCAGGAAACTATAGGCCAATTGGTTGAACATTTGTCATTAGGAAAATGCTAGAATCCATTATTAAGGGGGTAGTAGCAGGACATTCAGAAAAAATCCGGCAGTGTCAACATGGTTTTGTGAAAGGTAAATCACATTTGATAAATTTATTAGAGTTCTTTGAAGACATAACCATCAGGGTGGATAAACTGGTAGCAGTAGATATGGTGTATTTTGGATTTCCAAAAGGCATTTGATAAGGTGCCACACAAAAGGTTACTGCACAAAGTAAGAGCTCATGGTGCTGGGACTGATATATTAGCATGGATAGAGGGTTGGCTAACCAACAGGAAACAGAAAGTTGTGATAAATGGGTCGTTTTCAGGCTGGCAAATTGTAACTAGTTCAGTGTGTCAGTGATCAGTGCTGGGACCTCAATTATTTACAATCTCTTGTTACAATAACTTGGATGAAGGGAGTGACTGTATTGAAGCAAAATTTGGTGACAATACAAAGATAAGTAGGAAAACAAGTTGTGAGGAGGATAGAAAGAGCCTGTAAAGGGAAATAGATAGGTTAAGGACAGGATTTCACATCCCAGGGACACAGGCCCAACCCAATTGGGTATAAAATCATGCGTGAAAACATCAGGCGAGTGTCCAACATCATCGTGCACTCATGTGATCTTTGGTCGGCGGGCATGCGCAAGAGTCGGCAGCGTGCCCGCCGACTATTAAGGCCCTTAAGCAGGTAATTAATCTGTTTTTTTGCTGCCCGTCCAACTGTTCGGTTGGCAGGTGGGCGAATTTGCCAGGTGGTCTTTGGATTTTTTATGAAAGCTCATTCACAGGCAGGATGAGGTTTCCAGAAGTAATTGAAAAAAATTTTAAACATCACTGAGTAACATGTGGGGACATGTTTCTCTCGTTTTTAAAATGTTTGTTTTTGTGTCCACAATTCTTCAGCTCCCTGAGGTAGCTCTGTGCCCTCAGGCAGCTTTCAGCATGCGCTCCCCCACGCATGTGCAGACTTTAGCGCTCACACTCCTCCCGCCCCCACCCAGGGAGCGCTGAGCTTCTCAGAGCACCTCTTATGCTGGCTGGCCGTTAATTGGCCAGCCAGTGTGAAATCGCGGTTGGAGCCTGATCGCGGGTGGCGGACCGTTTCACGGCCGCTTCCGGGCCTGTCCGCCACGCCCACCCAATGACTGGAAAATCCTGCCCTAAGTTTGTGGGCAAAAATTTGGCAAATGGAGCATAATGTGGGAAAATGTGCTTTGCCCACTTTGGCAGGAAGAATAGAAAAGCAGAGTATTATTTAAATGGAGAGAGACTGCAGAATGTTGCAGTACAGAGGGATCTGGGGGTCCTTGTACATGAATCACAAAAAGTTAGCGTGCAGGTACAAATAATTAGGAAGGCAAATGTGGCCTTTGTCATTAGGGGAATCGAGTAAAAAATAGGGAAGTCTTGCTACAACTGTACAGGGCATTGGTGAGACTGCACCTGGAATGCTGTGTACAGTTTTGGTCTCCTTACATAAGGAGCATTATATTTGCATTGGAAGCAGCTCCAGGAACGTTGTCTAGGCTGATTCCTGGAATGAAGGGGTCATCTTATGATGAAAGGTTGAGCAGGTTGGGTCCGTACTCATTGTAGTTTAAAGGAAAGAGATCTTGTTGAAACATAGGCCAGAATTTTACGGCCCCTCCCGCCCGGCAGGATATTATGGTCACACTGAGCTGAATGGAGATTTGCTGCATCTGCTGGGGGTAGCGACGCCGCGGCTGGGCCATAAGATTCTAAGGGGGCTTGACAGGATAGGTACCGAGAGGATGTTTCCTCTTATGGGGAAATCTAGAACTGGGGGGCACCATTTATAAATAAGGGGTCTCCCATTTAAGATGGAGATGAGGAAGCATTTCTTCTCTCAGAGGGTCATTAGTGTTTGCAATTATCTTCTCCGGAGAGCGGTGGAGGCTGGGTCATTGAATATAGTCAAGGCTGTGTTAGACAGATTTTTGTCCTATGAGGGAGTCAAGGATTATGTGCATGACAAACTGGTTAGGGACCAGTAACATTTTGTTTAAAGTAGACAGGTTTGAAATCCCAGTTACCCACTAAGAGAATAAAGCCACAAGATTCCACGGTTTTCAACAAAATAAATTTTACAAAGTCAGAAAAGCAAAACATTTTACAATACCTATCTTATACTCTAACATTCAGAATTAACATGACATAAATATGAATTAACAGGCAAACTGTGGTCGAACACACCACACTGCACATTAAATGGCAGATGCGACCAAGACAGGTCCCATGGATTTCTCAGCAACCCACCCAGGGCCAGAGAGAGAAATCATGTTTCTCCTGTTTCCAGGCCCCTTATTCCCTTCTCCCCCGCCTTAACCCTCCCCCTCAAAAATATCAATCATGATATTTTTCCCCTTTCAAGATTCGTCAATCAATTCACCAAACAATCATAGAAAGGTCCAAGTAAAATGATAATGCCCAGTGTTGTCATCTGGCTAGAAACATTGTTCTAAAATTGTAGCGGTTTCACTTACCATTTTTCAACCAGGAGCAGTCTCAAGTCAGCACTCACCTTCAGGCAGCTTTATAGTTTTCTGGCAGGATTTTAAAAAGAAAATCAGAACCCCAAGGTTGCCTGAAGTTGAGGAGCAGCAGGGCAGCAATTAGTGAAGCTGACCTAACAGGCTGGCTTTTAAAAAAAGGAACTGTCAGGCTGACTGTTCCAAATTTTTTAAAGCCGGTCTTTCAAGCCTGAGTTTCTGGCTGCTCAGGCTGGGTGACTTGAAAACTCCATTTACAACACCAAGTCCAGCAGCCCCTTCTCCTGGGCCCTGAACCCACCCAAAGCGGGTCACTGTGAGTTACAAAATTGCATTAAAACTCTGTCTCCCTCACGAGGGATTTCAACTCTTCACTTTCAGAGATCTAGCCTCTGAGTTCCTTCAAAAGCTGGTCCAAATCGGATTGGCTCAGTGACTGCTCACCTCCTGATGGTTCAATCTGTCCTCCTGAGACTGCGTTCCATGGGATTTACAAAGATGCACTCCTACCTCTAATTTCCAGCACACTTCCAACTCTTTTGCAGACCACTAGCTTCACTAAGCTGGCACTGCCCCTGGGTTTCTCCGAATTCCAGTCTCCCAGCTGCACCAAGCTATACATGGCTCCCAGGGCTTCTCTGAACCCTAACTGCCTAGCACGGAACCAGTGACCTTCCATCACCTTCTCAGCTCCCCAGGACTGCTCTGAGCCCTAACTGCATAAAGCCTGCTAACAGCTCCCAGAGTTTCTCTGTGAGCTGCAAACCACATGAGTTCCAAACTGCAACCAAACTCCCTCACCCAGCAAGCACAGAGATAAATTGAAACCAGAGAACCTTCTGAAGCTCCAACCATCGCCATGACAATGTAGCCTTTCAGGGTTCACTGAATGCTTTTAAACTAATTTAGCTCTAACTCCCAAAGCTAAACATCTCTCTGTACTCCACTTCTTTGCAAGCAGTTTAAACATCCTATCTCCAGTTCTCCAGCTAAGTCAAAATGTTACTTCCATTTCAGCGTGCTATCAGTTTTGCCAATTATCTTTTGTTTGGAACCTCAGCAAATACCTTCTTGTCTACAATCAAGTAAATTGAGCAGAAATCAGTCAAAGTCTCCAGTTTAAAGCAGACAGTATCCACTTTATCCTTGGTCAATAGCAGAGGAATTACTTCCTGTAAGAATGAAGGGAAGCCTCGCACAAAAAAAATATATGAAAGGACAACAACCAGTTGGGTGATTTAAGAAACGGTGAGAATTTGAAAGTATGCCACAAACCAACTGATAATGCAGAATGAGTCCTATTAAATGGCTAGGTAAACAGACCAACACTTAAAACATTGTTCAAGGGAAGAATACGGAACTGAAATCCATTCTATTTAAGGCTCAGCTGTGATGGGCTGGTCATTCTCACAACACCAGGTGGGTGGCTCCCTAAGGTCGAGCTTTACTCCCAGTTGAAAGAAAGAAAGCAGAAATGTCAAGAAGGAAAGTACAAGGTTATTAGGGCACACTGAGGGGAAACATTAACCATTGTAACATCACTTACACCTTATGGGAAAACATCACAAAAAACAACAAAACCATCGTTAGAGAATTGCAACTCCAGGAATCAATTAGTGCCAGTTTCAAAACATCTGAGAATTTTCAGAAGAAGGATGCAAGAGAATGAATCACAACCATGTTATATCTCAAGTTCACACTAGATAACTTTTTCATTTGCTGTATGTGAAGAGTTTACTTCCATGGACAAGCCCACACTCCTAAAGAGTCAAGATGTTACGTGGAAAGTAATCTGGGTAACAGGTCAGCCAATGAACCAATTTATTATTATTGGATAGCATCTAGAAAATTTTATTCATCCTCAGAATATGGGAGTTTCTAGCAAGGCCGTTATTTATTGCCCATTCTTAGATCCCTTTGAGAAAGTCGTGGTGGGCTTTCATCTTGAACTGCTGTCGTCCATGTGAGGCACACTCACAGAGCTGTTAGACAGGGAGTTCCAGGATTTTGATCAGATGACGATGAAGGAACAACAATATAGTACAGGTACAGTGACTTGTTTCAAAAGCTGGATAATATCAGTCATGCTGGGCGCTTTGGCAACAAGCTGAACTATCAAAGTAGGTTTATCTCTTGAGTTATTTATAGAAGAAAGTAATATAAACGAGTTATGAAAAGGAGTCCAAAAACAGAAGTTTGGACCCAGTTCACAGGGGGTTAAAGAGATGATCTACGCTGTTGAATTTCGTTTAAAATTTCCTTGCAGGGTATAGGATAAAACAAATACTTTCACAGAGAGATAGCGATCTGATTCCTTAGCAGACTGATCTAGTGCAGACTTTGCAGGATTGTCTCAGATACATTTAAAGATACGCGTTCCAACTCATCGTGAGATGAAATTGAACTGAAACCCAAAATGTATGGGATTTTTATACTCGCAAAAACTCTTTGAAGCCAGGTACTGATGCTTAATGTAAAAAAACTAGATCTATTTTATAGGCCATTGATATAATCTAATGGCATCTGGATCAAAGCAAGCATCCTCCTGGGTTGGGTAGAGCGATTTTTTTTCTCATTATTTTTGAATCAAAATATTCATATAATGAAGATACCAGACTGGAATTCCTAGCAGTTATGGTAATATCATGGTAGAACATGGATGAAAACTGCCCGAATGGTCTGCGTGCTCCGCTGGTAGTCAAATGTACGGAGATTGAGTGACAGTTGCTGTCAGTTCTAATAAGGGGCAAAATCTCCATCTACCTTTATACAGGCATTCATTGCCCCTTTAAGGAGTTATCACTTTGATTTGTTTATTTGTTAAGTTGCCCATTCGTTAAAGTTGTACTCAAAAAAGTATAAAGAGAGAGGCTGCTAATTTGTTCATGGCCAAAATTTTACGCTGGTTGTGCAGGCGCGTGCCCAACCCGACAGCACGTGAAATCGCGCAAGGAGAGAGTGGGTGCACATCCCAACATCATCACGCACTCACACAATATCTCGCTTGGTGGGTGCGCACAGCAGTCGGAAGCATGCCTGCTGACAATTAAGCGGGCAATTAAGCCCATTAAGGAGGCAATTGAAATTGATTTTACCTGGCCCGCCCACTTTTATGGTTGGTGGATAGGCCAATCAGTCAGGCGGCCTTTACATTTTCACTGAAACCTCGATCCAGGGAGGGGTGAAATATCCAGGGTGAAATATAATTTTAAAAAGATATCCAGGGACTGATAATTTTTGAGCCCTGCTGTCAGGTGCTTGAATGTGCTGCATAGACACAGTTTGCTGCAGTTTTTCTTGTCATTTAATCTGTCCAGATCTCCAGCTACCTGAGGCAGCTCAAAGCAGCTGCCTGCCTTCAGGGGGCTCACTCGAAGCGCCCACCTGCACCCTCACTTTTGTCATGCCTGCCCTGAAGAAGAGTCATACGGACTCGAAACGTTGGTTCTGTCTTTCTCTCCACAGATGTTGTCAGACCTGCTGAGTTTTTCTAGCATTTTTTGTTTTTGTTTCAGATTTCCAGCATCCACAGTATTTTACCTTTATAAACAGAGACCACCTCTTTAAGGGACAATAACTTTAATTTGATTTGTTTATTTGCCAATTTGTTAAAGGCGTACTCAAAACGTATACAGGCACTCATAACAGTGGCGCAATAAACGGGAACCTTAATTTACGTGGATTCCAAGTTCCTAATTTCACAGGAACCTGGTAAAAGGTTGGAACCCAGTAAACCTGAATAGAATAAAAGCAAAAAACTGCGGATGCTGTAAATTCAAAACAAGAACAAAAATACCTGGAAAAACTCAGCAGGTCTGACAGCATCATTTCGAGTCATACGGACGCGAAACGTTAACTGTATTCCTCTCCGCAGATGCTGTCAGACCCGCTGAGTTTTTCCAAACCTGAATAGAAGGCAGGCACCAGCCTCATGAAGGGTGAAAATCAGCCCAAACAAAGGAATACAGACAATCTTTATTACAAGTAATTTTTTTTAATATACTATGTAACTGCAGCCCCTGTGCAAAGGATGCCATTTGAAGGTGAATGTCTGTGTGTCTGGGGAGGCCTCAACATCACCCCACTGGACCTGACATGACTGGCTCCCTGGCAGCTTGGGGCAATAGTGCATGTGCCATCAGCTGGTGTTCTTTCCTGACACTGCATGCTCCAGTGGGGTCAGTGCTGAAAGGCAAATGAAGTCTTGACGTACATAATGGAATCATGGCCAGAATTTTATGTTGAATGAACAGACGCGCGCCCTACACAAAACCACATTAAATAGTGCTAGAGGATGTCAGGCGCATGTCTCGATGTCTTCGTGCTCGCACACAACATTATGGTCGGCGGGCGGGTGCGAGAGTCGGAAGCATGCCCCCCCGACAATTAAATGGGCAACTAAGCCCATTAACAGCCCAATTGATCCAAATTTTATGTTACCCGTGTGCTTTAGCACTCATCGCACAGGCAACACAGGCAGGCAGCCAATCCGGTTTTACTCATTTCTCATCCAAGAATGGGATAAAAGGGGACGTGAGCATTGGCTGTGTGAATTGTTAGGGGTTCAGGTGAGAGTTTTCTGATGCTTAGTGCTGGGATTTCACACATTTTCTGTGGTTTCTGCTGAAGTATTTGCTTTGTTAGCTGTGTTTTGAGGACTCTTTTGTTTTGTTGACTCTCTTGGAAGATTTCTGCCGAGTGCACCCTTCAATGCCCAAGGCAGTATCATCAGCATTTCAGCAGATGGGGGCTGTCTATTCCACTGGTGAGACCTCCTCTAAAGAAGAAGCGAGGGGCAGAAGGGAGAGAAGCCAGATGTCCAGAGGCAGCATCCCAGGGAAAGATCTGTGGGAGGGGAGGCGCAGACACAGTGGGTGCAGGGCCACCAAGGCAGAAGGGGCGACAGAAGCTGCACTGTTCTGCTGCCAGATGTACAGGCAGCGATCCAGCTACCTCAACATGTTTGAGATCCAGTGCCGCAGGAGGCTCCACCTTTCTAGGGACACTGTGACATCCATATGCCAGAAGTTTGGGTCAGAGATCACCTCCAACTGCGTGGGTGGTCACCCAATGCAAGAGGCTCTGAAGGTCACTGTAGCCCTTATTTTTTTCACATCCGGATCTTTCCAGGGGTCAATGGGGGATCTGTGTGGAGTGTCCCAACCAGCTGTCTACAGTTACGTCAAGCTGGTCATTGACGCTCTCTTCATATGGGTCATGACATTCATTCATTACCGGACAGACGAAGCCGGCCAGGCTGAGCGAGCCAGAGGCTTTGCAATGATTTCTGTGTTCCTCCACATCCAGGGTCCATTGACTGCACACACGTGACCATCAAGGTGCCATCATGTCATCCGGGTGCCTTCTTGAACAGAAAGGGCTTCCACTCCATGAACGTGCAGATAGTGTGTGATCACAAGGCACAGATTCTGCAAGTTTATGCAAGGTACCCTGGCAGCTCCCATGATGCATACACCCTGCGATACTCACAGGTGCCAAGGCTGTTCATGGCTCTAGCTCGGCTGGATGGTTGGCTCCTGGGTGACAAAGGATATCGCTTGAAGATGTGGCTCATGACACCGATCCAGCATCCTAGGACAGAAGCGGAAGAGAGGTACAATAGGAGTCATGTCTCCATAAGGGCGGTGGTTGAGAGGACCTTTGGTCTGCTGAAGATGAGGTTCCGCTGCCTGGACCGATCAGGGGGTGCACTGTAATACCCGCCAGAGCGCGTGTTGCTTACAGCCGTATGCTGTGCTCTGCATAATTTGGCACTGGCAAAGGGGGACCAACTGGAGGATGAGGATAGCAAGGCAGCTCCACACGCCTCAGAGGATGACTCTACAGATGGATCTGACGAGCAGCCCGGGCAGGCACAAGGTGAGGACGTGGAGGCAGACTTAAGGAACCTTCAGGGACGCAGGGGCACCAGGGAGGCCTTCATTCAACTAGGCTGCTAAGGCATGGCTTGATCCCATGACAAGGGTGCCGCCTCCTTACCACACATTTCTGAGGAGGCAATCCCATGACCCCAATGTCGCTTCACAACCTCTGTAATAAAGTTTGTTGCCCCTGCCATCTATCATAAGGCACTGATGGGGCCTGCACTTATAGAAAACATGAGGGACACTCAGGGCATTGAAACAAAATTTAGACTTATATCTTTTCCAGTGTTGCAAAAAAGGAATATAGCGTAAGATGGTTGCTACTGTCACGCAAAAACAATACATAAAATTGATTAAATGAAAGAATGTCACCCATGAAAACCCCATCTTGTGCTCACGCTTCCTTAAACTTACGCTTGTGAGTGCTGGGTCCTGGTGCCCTCCCCTCACTGGCAGCAGCATTGGAGGCAGATTGCTGACTCAGTTGTCATGTCGACCCTGATGACCTTGGCAGTTGTCCTCTGGCTGGTGGGGCCTGAGCAGGCTCTGCCTGCAAGGGTGCAACCAGCTAGGCACTCCTCAGTCGTCCTGGTCTCATCAGATGCCAAGGGGTGGAGGAGCTGCCACCCTCATCCGGAGCGCCATGAGAGGAGTCCACAGGGACGACTGACAGCTCATCTGCCTGCATGAGGTGCATTTGCACTGCCTTGCTCACCATTGATGGATGACCACCCAGCAGAGAGACTAGGTGCCTCATCCATCTTTCACACTGGCAGTGACCTCCTGCGGTCACTGCCAGCGTGTGGGAGTGCAGGTCCAAGCACAGCCCCAGGAATCACTGATTCTGTTCCTGGAACTGCCTCTCCACGAGAGTCACCATTCTCACAATGAAGGAGGCATTGCGCTCAGCCATGAAGGTCAACGCAGTGCTCATGCTCCACATGGACTCCTCCACAACAGAGACCATGGCACGCCTACCCTCATGGATCTCTGCCAGGTCTTCCCACGCATTCCACTGGACATCCAACATCTATCGCCTGATGGACGACTCCAGAGCTTTATCATCTGCCTCGGACTCAGCATCGTTCTGGTCTTCAGCAGTCCTCCGTCTGTCGGTGCCTTGGGCTCTGTCTGCCTCTGCCAGCTGCTCATGCAAGTGTGATGTGCCTTCACCAATGTACACTACCAACTTATACAATGAACTAATGCCTACCGTCATGCTTGTATCTGCGCTGGTACCTGGTAGTGAGAGAGGTGGTGATGCTGGTGGATCTGTCTGCGGCCCCTCCTCAGGTGTCAAGGAGGGGCCCTCAGGGTCCCAACAGCCTCTGGAGGATGGCTCATCTGAAGGAGGAAGACAATATGTCAGTATTATCAATCATATCATCACATAGTCAACATGCATGCTAGGTGGGCGGAAGAGACTATGGACAACTGCATCATGGTGGCACCCTGATTGCTGGATCATTGGGGACTCTTGCTTAGAAGTCCTCAATTAAGATGAGACGACCCTACATTATTTACACTCTCCACCAGTCTCGCATCTGCCCACTAGACTCTTACCTTCCTCCGACACACCTGCCTCTTCACGACCTGAAGACCTTGCTCCTCGTTGGCACTCTAGCTCAAGGGCATCCATCTCAAATTTGGTCAATTTGAGCAGGTTGGGCACCCCACCTGCTCGTCTGTGCTCCACAGCATTATGGCTTTTCTTCTCCTGTTTGGAACAAAGTGAATTCAATAGTCCATCTTCTACATTCAACAGCATATCAACCTTGCCACCACCCACCCCACCCACCCCACCCCCCAGAGGACCAGGTTGATGAGCCCATCAAATTTTCATATCTCACCCTTCTATGCCCTCAAGACTAGTGGCCAGATCTCCCAGCCTTGGTATATGTGCCTTTTGTCACTCTGATTCTTACACTCCTGAGCATCACAAAGGTCGACCACCTTTCACGACACCTCCATACAGTATCATGCCAATCTGGTACTCACCCTTGCTGATCTCAGAAGATCATTAAACCATTGAGCACTACGCCTACTGACCTGGTCTGCCACCTCTGACCAGGCTTTCTTTATCTGGTGTGGTGGCCTCCTCTTGCTACCCCACAGCATCAGAATGTCCCACCTGGCACCTACTGCCTCCACTAGAGTGTGCAGGCACTCATCCAAGAACTGGAGAGGGGGCAGTTAGAGTGCTCACCGGCATTGCCCTCCTGCCTTGAGTGCCCAGTGGGTGCTGAGGCCATAACTCCTGCAAATTTCAAAAGTCTCTTCAAGACAGCTCCCTGAGGCTCCCCAAAACCTCCTGGCAGTCTTCCTGGGAGCTACCTCTGCTGTTTTCAAATGCCCCGCCAGGTCCCCATTGGCCTGGCATCCACCATGTTCCTGCGCCTGCTGCCAATGCATCACCAATGTGCAGGCGCATTTCATGTTGACCAGCCCTTAATTGGCCAGCCAATGTGAAATCTCCTTCGGCGCCCAATCGCAAACAGAAGTGAAAATTGCTTCCGTGCCCGCCATTCAAGCACTCTAGCCCATGCCTTGTGGAAATTTGGGCCCAATTTGTTCCCAACACTGAATAGACATCTCCACCATTTAAGCCAATGCATTTGCTATGACAAGGTTAGGTTATCTTGAAAAGGCTGGGGTTGTTCTTCTTGGAGAAAAGAAGATTGAGGGGAAATTTGATAGAGGTGTACAAGGTTATGAAAAACTTAGATGAGGTAGACCAAAAAAAACATTCTTCCCATTAGCTGATTGCTCAAGGACTAAGGGACATAGAGTTAAGGTTCTGAGCAAGAGCAGCAGGGAGAATGTGAGGAAGAATCTTTTTACGCAGCAAGTGGTAATGACCTGGAACCAGAGTGAGGGGGTGGGGGGAGGGGGTGATGATGGGTGTGGAAACAATCAATGATTTTAAAAGGAAATTGGATAGGCACTTGAAGGAAATAAATTTGCAGGGCTACAGGAACCAAGCAGCAGAGTGGGGCTGACTTGATTGCTCCACAGAGAGCTGGCAAGGACTCAATGGGCCAAATGGCCCCTTTCCATGCCGAAAGTGACTCTATGGCCGGGATGCGGCCAGCTGGCCAAAGGTCCATTGACTTGCACGGCATCGGTAAATCCAGCCAGTGGGCAGGACTGGAAGCGCCCATCATATGACTCTATGAATTTCATTTTGACTCTGAAACTAATTTAAACTAAAAGGCACAGTACAGAAAAAGAAACAAAACAAATGCTCAAAAAAATTCAAATTTTGCCACATTACGAAACAGAACACAATCAGCAGAAGGTCAAACACAGCTCTGTGATTTAACTGTTACTTACACTTTGATTGCCAAAGCCACCGATGTCTGAATTTATGAACAGCCAAAATAACCTACATTATGATAATGATGGCCACTAATTTGGGGGTAGTTTAGTGCAACCATTATAGCCATTTCCTGGAAACACATGACTCTGAGTCCAATATTTGCTGTTTCAGCATATCTTTTTCCAATAAAATACAAAGCTAAAACTCCCTGAAATGTGACTTATAGCTTATGCGATTCAGCACAACATTTTTCTTCAGCTATTGCCTCAGAAAAAGAAATCCCACTCAATAACAAGATTCAGATTGGTCATTTCCAGCTGTTTAGCTGGTTAGAAAATGGCACTGTTGACAGTTGGGTGGCAATTACCACATTAATGCTGGAGGAAACATTCTTAACAGCCACAAACAGGATGATGCCACCCATCATTTTTAATGGCTGGATTAATGAATTACAGCTGCTCCCAGATGAATGTATAGATCAACTTGCAGTACACTCCTCAGAGCAGGAAATCAAAATTACTTTGTGCTTGGTCCTGAAACAGGGAAACGGTCGCTCTGATTGATTTATACAGTAAAAGTGTAAACATCTTTTTGTCCCAATGCATTAATGGTATCATTGAATATAGCAACCAGAAAATGTCTTCTCTTCAGAATCTACACCAAAACAACAAACTATTCTCAGGGTCAACTTTCCAGTGTAAGTGCCAGGATGTGCTCATGGTTGGCTTCTGCTCCTGACCTCATGAAAATATTGGGCTCAAATTTATTTACGTGTTGTCAGTGGGCTCTTGTACCACTATGAGTTTATCTTGGGCTCCTGCAGTAGCTTGTGGACAATGTCTGTTCTGGGGCTACCTCCAGAAATGTGCCACAACATGGTTTATAAGTATCTTTGGTGAAACAAATCATTAGAGAGAGGCCAAAAATATGCGGCCCCACCCGGCACACACTGCAAATCCAATGGCTGTGCTGCTTAGTAGGCCAGGATCCAGATATGATGAAGCCCTCCTTCTTCTTCAGTGCCTGTGGAGCTCATTTAAGATCGGGACCTTAACACACCCCAGGTAAGGTCTCATGTGTCAGAGAGGTCATGGCCAAGGGAAGGGGACTTTTAAAGTGGAACTTGTTTTGACCAAACAGCAGTTGCCCCAATGAGAAAAGGCATATTGACTGCTGCAAGGCCCCGTCTTGGCTGATAAAGGGTGCTGATGGGCTAACAGGCATATTCGCTAATTATGGATTGTGGAAGTGACTCTTGATGGGATTCCTTTTCAGTACCTTGGAAGATAAGAACAATTTGTATCAATAATGAAAGGGCCATGTGCACAGATCTATTCTTGCTCTGTTTAATACTAAGTGGCTGACTAACAGATGATTGCAAAGCCATTCAGCACAGCTGCCACAGCTCTTTCAACAACTAAATCTTGGGCATGGAAACAATAAGCAAATTATTCATTGATCTTAAGCTTTGATTTACACATGCATATTCTGGAATGCAATGATTGTTAAAATGGGCAAAAGCACAGATTAACAGTGGTGTTCTACTATTGGGATAACTTGATGCAAGATAGAATTTTTTTTACGATATAGCACAAGCTTGTTGGAACAGGCAGATCTGTTGTTCCAGTTTATCCAAAAGCTGTTTTAACTATATTTATTTTAAATCGAAACCTTGCCTGTCAAACTTCACTTATTTCACAGCAGAATGCAAACAGCAAATCCACAACCTTCCCACCTATGATAATTTATTGATAACCTTTAGCTGTGTGTATTTAATTTATCTTTATGGCTAGATTGACAGATGACTGACTGCACACTTGAATTAAGAGCATCATTCCCCTCACCCCATAATAAGTAGTATGTATTATTTCATAAGTGCCATGGAGAACAAAATTATTTCAGACACGGTAGAACTGCAGCTAATTTGCCAGCATTTCCTATAGCTGCAGCCAATTTAAATAAATAAACATCTGTACAGACCAATTATTGCTCTATTACAAAGAGTGAGACATGCATTACTTTTAATGCATTTGGTTTAGGAAAATTGTGTTTTGTCTAATTTATCCAATTGGCTAGACACAATAAATGATGTAAACAGTAATATAATTTTACCATTAATTTTATCATAAGTTTTTCACATGTCATAACAGTCATCACATTAACTTCAGGGTCCAGATGGTATAGAAGTATCATATCCTTCCTCCCTTCACAGAAATATGAAGTTAATAAAAAATGTTTTTTTATCTTGATTATAGAGATGCCTTTATGTGTATTTTATAGTTATGTAGATATATATCAGACTTGCCTCACTTTATCAAACAAGTATGACTAATAATCATGACATCCTGTACCTCTTGCTGACTCACGGATTCCAGTCCCGCACCAGAAGCTTACAGGATTCTCCAGAATAATTCATGGTGATCATGAATTGTTATTAAATATACTGCCATAATGTTAAGATTTTTAAAATGGCATATTTCCTTTCATGGCCATTTTTATTTGACTCTTTTTCAAATTTCTGTGGTCCATAGCATATTTTGGAGCTGTCAAATTGATCCCTGGGAAGCTTCATGCTGGAACAAGAGAATGACAAGACATAACTTGTAATTGTTGGTTGTTGGTTCTGGTAACATACTGTTGAACTGATCATGGGTGCCTGTCTGTAATAATGATGTAGTGGGCTACAGCGTATGCGTCTGCAATAACAAGGCATTAATTTATTAAACCTGGTGGAAAAGCCGATACCCATTCAGAAAGTCACTAATGTTCTTCACCTACTATTTTATCAACAGGCTTAACTCATTTCCTAAGCATCTTGAGTCAGGCCTATTGCCAGTGCATGCATACATTTAGGAAAATGGAACCAAAGTTGGCAGCAGTAAAAGTTAGTAGCATCCCTAATGACAGTATTAATAGATTGACCTAGCATCAGCATAAACAGACTGGCCCTAGTAGCAGCATCTCTCCTAATTTACTGTACAAAGGATAATCTGGTCTAATTAGAAAAATTCTGATTTACCTGAGTTGATCCTAACCATTCAGAATCATATTGCAATTAATATATTAGATTATTATACTACAATGCAAAAGGCAACCATATGTGCATGCCTGATATATTCCAGGGGCAGAATTTTACACCGGCGGGATTTTATGGTCCCGCTGAAGTCGATAGACTTTTGAACGGATCACCGCATTTTACGGCCCTGCCCCAACCACGACGGGGCCATAGATATGCTGAAACATAGTATGATTATTACATGCCTCAGTATACACAGCACTGTTGCATTATAAAAATAAATTCTGAGGCCACTAATGGAAGTATCAGAGGCATTCCCAATGGTATATAGGTCAAATTTACTGCTTGGTATCATACACACAAGGAAAGTCTGATGCTTAAGCACCAGCTGTGCTGAATTGTTTGGGGATCAATGCAATTTTCAATCAGGGGATCAATGCAATTTTCCTCAGCATGCTAGGCTAAGGAAAGGAAAAGTCAACCAGGGTTTCTGCTTATAATTGCTAACCAGTAATCCCTGTTGAAAAATGCATGCGTAGAAGCTGAACACATATTATTAAGATCATGTGACAATCTCTAAGGTGAAATATTTAATCAACTATTCAATCACTATCCAATTCACTATTTAATCAACCTCATGAGGAATGGGCACTAAGGCGAGGTACCAGAATTTTGCCAGAGTCCAGGAAACTGGTACCTCAGTAAAAAGTCAGTGCTTTCAAGAAAGAAATGAAAGCTGGGGAAGTTGAGGATCGACATCAATACACCAGTAGAAGCTGAACAATTTTATCATGGAACTACCATGTCAAATCTACATTATCTATCAGTTTGACATTTTGTGCCAGTGCTGGGGTGGTTTTAGGATACTGGACAGTTTTTTGAGAGTGTTAACATCTCTGTTGAAAAGTCACTGTGTAAATGTCTATACCTCAAAAACAAAAACCTCAATTTTGACCAAACACACCCAGCAAGAAGTGAGCATGTTTGGCTCAGATGGCTGATTTACATGTCATTCAATTTTTGCCTCCATTGAAGTCAATGCAGCATAAATTTGGGCAGGGTGTAAAACGGACTTGAGACCCCAATGTGCCCTAATCTTGCCTGGCATGTTAGGTTGAAATCAGGGCTTAAATGTCTTCTGTGTTGAAATTAGTTTACTTTTTAAACTTTGGGAGCTCAGCTCTTTTGTCCATGTTTGAACCAAGGCTGTAATGAGGTCAGGAACTGAATGGCCCTGGCGGAACCCAAACTGGGCATCAGTGAGCAGATTTTTGCTATGCAAGTACCACTTGATAGCACTGTTGATGACCCCTTCCATTACTTTACTGATGATCGAGAGTAGACTGATGGGACAGTAATTGGCCAGGTTGGATTTGTCCTGCTTTTTGTGTACAGGACATCCCTGGGCAATTTTCCACATCACCGGGGAGATGCTAGTGTTGTAGCTGTACTGGAACAGCTTGGCTAGGAGCATGGCAAGTTCTGGAGCACAAGTCTTCAGTACTATTGCCGGAATATTGTCAGAGCCCATAGCCTTTGCACTATCCAGTGCCTTCAGCCATTTCTTGATATCATATGGAGTGAATTGAATTGGCTGAAGACTGGCATCTGTGATGCTGGAGACCTCCAGAGGAGGCCAAAATGGATCATCCACTCGGCACTTCTGGCTGAAGATTGTAGAAAATGCTTCAGCCTTATATTTGCACTGATATGCTGGGCTCCTCCATCATTGAGGATGGGGTATTTGTGGAGCCTCCTCCTCCAGTGAGTTGTTTAATTGTCCACCATCATTCACGACTGGATGTGGCAGCATTGCAGAGCTTAGACCTGATCCATTGGTTGTGGGATCGCTTAGCTCTGTCTATCACTTGCTGCTTATTCTGTTTGGCATGCAAGTAGTCCTGTGTCATAGGATCACAAGGTTGACACCTCATTTTTAGGTATGTCTGGAGCTGCTCCTGGCATGCCCTCCTGCACTCTTCATTGAACCAGGGTTGATCCCCTGGCTTGATAGCAATGGTAGGGTGAGGGATATGCTGGGCCATGAAGTTACAGATTGGGTTCGAGTACAATTCTGCTGCTGCTGATGGCCCACAGAGCCTCATGGATGCCCAACCTTGAGTTGCTAGATCTGCTCGAAATCTATCCCATTTAGCACGGTGGTAGTGCCACACAACATGACGGAAGGTATCCTTAATGTGAAGGAGGGACTTCGTCTTCACAACAACCGTGCAGTGGTCACTCCTACTGACCCTGTCATAGACAGGTGCATCTGCAGCAGGCAGGTTAGTGAGGATGAGGTCAAGTATGTATTTCCTTCCTTTTGGTTCCCTCATCACTTGCCGCAGACCCAGTCTAGCAGCTATGTCATTTCGGACTCGGCCAGCTCGGTGAGTAGTGGTTCTACCGAGCCACTCTTGAAGTTCCCCAACCAGAATACATTCTGCACCCTTGCCACCCTCAGTGCTCCTCCAAGTGGTGTTCAACATGGAGGAGCACTGATTCATCAGCTATGGGAGGGCGGTAGATGGTAATCAACAGGAGCTTTCCTTGCCCATGTTTAACCTGATGCAATGAGACTTCACGGGGTCCGGAGTTGATGTTGAGGACTCCCAAGGCAACTCCCTCCCAACTGTAGACCACTGTGCACCACCTCTGCAGGGCCTGCCCTGCCAGTGGGATAGGACATACCCAGGGGTGGTGATGGTGGTTTCTGGGACATTATCTATCTGTGAGAGCCCTTGTTCAGCCAGATATTCTGTTCAATTTTTAAGCTAGCCATTTAAATTGTACCGAAAGAGCACAGTGCAGGCCTGAAGTGTATGTTGACTTTTCAGGGTCATGCTGCTCATGATTTTCCAAAAAAAAAATAAATTTACAGAAAATCGTGTGGAGCCTGATCGAATTTACAATATGCATTTTCACTAAGTAAGGCTACTCGTTGTCAAAGTCCGGAAAGGAGCCCTTATTATTCACCATAGGGAGATTAGGCAGGCACTTAGATTAACCCCTGGACTGTGTACTGTGAGCTCTCTTGTAATACTGCCACCTTGGCCTTCACGTGAACTAAAAGTTTATTGTTTTTTTATGTTGATAAGAGCCAGGCCAGAATGAGTAGGGTACATGGACGATATACAGCGCGCCTCATGCTTATCTCATAGAAAGCCAGAAACCCAACAAGTCTTTTTTTCCTAAACTGGAAATCGTGACAGAAACTGGTCAGGCGTGACTGCAGGACATCATCTGCAAGGCGAAAAAAACATTCCTGCGAGCAGGAAGTTTTCTCCCATTGTGGAAAGAAAGCACTTAAGGGAATGCAGCTTTTTTTCCGATGTGCCACAATAGCTCGTTTTACCTTATGTGGAACAGTTAGATCCTGTGTAAACCATAGCGCAACATGTGAACCTCACCGTCACAGACAGAACCTCCTCCTGTTCGCTCTGAAGTGTAGTGTTGTTGACAAGTCAGCAAACCGGCAATATGTGACTTGACAAACAGGCCTGTGAGGGACTCTGGTGATTAATGGTTTCTGTGATATTTCATAATTGCGAGAATTGATTGGGACATCATTTCATAAAGATATTAGTCTTTCACTGAGCAAATCATAACACGGATGATGTTATGTCACCCAAGGCACATTGATGGACATTCAGCTGCCTGAGTCCAGTTTGTGGTGTGCTGGGGCTGTGTCGCCTTGAGTGACAGAGACCCCTCAGAACTCGATAAGGACAGGCAGCGCCTTTACCAGCATTAATCTTCAGTGTTTGCCCACATCAACTCGGAGCAGCTTCCATTGAGTTAGTTGTTGGGAGTGTTATACAGATAAGCACAGCACAAATACTGCATCAGGCGGGCCACTTCTCCGGTTTCAAAGGTAACGGGTAAAGCTCATTGCCTGAAGGTCCTGAAAATAAAAGCCCTTCCCTGGTGGTCATTACCACGACCTTCAAGTTTAAGGGGAGCTCACACAATGTTAAAAACTTGCTGAATGAAACATAGCATCGGTACGTGGCAGGGGCAGTCCTGAATACCGAGCCGCAACAATGTAACTGGACAACGGCAGCCACCGTGTAACTCTGAAACACAAACAAAAAATGCTGGAAATACTCAGCAGGTCAGGCAGCAGCCGGGGGTGCAGGGACAGGGTTAACACTTCACTTCGCTGGACTCCCTACAGAAGGTCATCGGCCTGGACTTTGTTAGCTCTGTGTGGAGATAACACTTGACAACTTTTACTTTCTCCTGAGATTGTTATGCATTTGGGTACATTTTAATACCCTCTGGATTTTGATTTTCTGATTGCGGCTGTTTTTCTGCTTGATTTTATTTCCACACTCCACTCCTGAATATGGTGATTCATGCTGGGTCATAACTCCACATGGATCATGCCCATGTGATTAATTTTCATGTATAATCGAGGGCAGTGACTATCCTATCATAGGGCAAAACATGGCCAACTTAATTCGGATATTACCACAGAAATAGTATGCTTCGATCACCTTTAGAGATTTGTGGTTTACAGTATCACAGAGATCCGAAATAAATCATTTTTTTGTCGATTTTAATGGAAAATGTGCTCTTACTGGAAGTTCCAAAGGACTCTCAATGTTCAGAGTTCTTAAATGACTGTAAACAGGATCGAGTAAAGTGCTTGAGATAAGACTTCGTCGGTCGGAAGCAATGTCTGCAACAGCTGACTTTTAAACATAGGGTAACATGCATGGAAGTGTTTGTCTCGAAAGGAGTTGAGTCGTTTCGAAAGTGTCAGAATGAAGTTTGAGTCATTTATTTATATAGTCACCTAAAGCCAAAAGGTGTTTACACACAGCTGTAAATGTTTAAAATAATCCACAGTAGTTTAGTAGTAGTGTACGCCGCAAGGCTGAAAAAAGTCAGCATTTTCGCCCACCAGCATGACTCAGATCAGGAGCCCGGTATTGCAGAGACTCGCAGTTGTCAATCACATCGCCGACGGCTCGAAAGGCTGTCTTCCGAACGTTTTTTTTGTGCATCGCGTGTTCATCAATGCGAGAAATAACAATGCAAGACTGTTGTGCGGGGCAGAATGGTCGTGGTGGAAATGAAACGTTCTCCTAAGGCACTCGGTATTAGTAGAAACACTTGCAAGTCACTCAGCCTTTACCATACCAATTTTCTTCCCCCAGTTTTTCCACCAATTACATCGAATGAGGCTGTCAGTTAGTGCCGATTGGTGCCAAATTAAAGATCGTTCTGTTCTCTTCATCGCATCTGAAATGATGCCCTTGCCTGTCTCAGTGGATTCATTGCAGTCATCGCATCCGACTCACGGGTCAAAGATTAGGGAGTGAGGAGAGGAACTTAGATGTGTATTTGGTCGTGAACTTGCAATTGAAATGAGTTCCAAGGGGTGCCGATACAATAATTCATCAAGGAAGGGCAGCAGGAAGGGAACAAGTCACCAACATGGCAAAGTTTTTGTAAAATATGACGGGAAAGCATCAGTGAGTCACAGGCGTTCATGATTGTGCATATAAAATAACACAATGGTAACGTTTTAAATAAAATCTAAAAAGTGCTGTCTGGAGATAGCAGATGTATTGAAAATAAATGCGTGTAGTCTAATTTATTGTATTTGCTTGTGGTCCTTATGTTCATTAAGGGAAAGGTGCCTCTGTTGGTGAATAGGACACTTACATTAAATGCACCCAATGTGAGGATTAGCGATTCATTATCAGATGAAACACAGGAAAATGCAGAGTGAAGCTCCCTCATTGTACGCCCAATTTTTTTTTTGGAAAGATCTCCCACTGCAGCACTGACATTCCGTGGCTTTCGTGAGCTACCAGTTTGATCCAAAATTTAGCAGCTTTGTGCTGCTGATTCACACCCTCCAGGAAGTGGACTGAGACTGCTCGAAAATGTATTTCACACAGGACCATTAAAAACTGTTCAAGGGATGCAGGTAAATCATCAGACTGTGATAGACTAGAGTTCACTGCGGAACTCAGCAGCGAAGAGATCTGACGGCACATGTTACTGGCAATGTTAAGAAAGCTGTGAGTAATTTAACCTACACATTCAAATCGCTGGGTAGTAATAGGTGCTCATTGTAACAAGGTGGACTAATTTCTCTTTTAATTCTCATTGTTTGATTTGTGGCAAATAATTGGAAATAATAATAGGTCCAGATAAAACGTTAATGCACATTCCACTTCGTACAATTAATTATGTTTTTTTAAAAAAGTACATGTGTTCTTGGACTGGACCAACAAAACTCCTTTTCATTTCCTAATAATATTAAAGGGGCGCCATGCTACATCATTTCAACATTAAGAAATGTTTACTTACGCATTTTAGAACTGTTAGGTTTAAATATGATCTTATTTTCAACGTTATGTGCGAATGTTGTTTCTATACATATTTCAAGATGCGTTTTTAGCGTTTTTATGTGGGTGATCTTACACCCACATATACTTACTGCACTTTTTGTAGTCAACCGTGATTACCTTCCCTTTCTAGATTGTTTGGGGTCTTTTTCCCTTTTTAAGGATACACTACACTCTCACGTCGCGTGATGGGTGGATCAACGTTTGGTTTGGAACCTCCTCCTGTATATAATCAGCAAATTGCCATGTCCACTTGACACTCATCCAACTGAACCCAACGTGAAACATCTTCCCTTACTGGATTATCGCTTTAGCGACGTTTGCAGAATTCCCTTCCTTCTCCAATAAATGAAAGGTGACTTTAGTATGTTTCGCGATCCGATCGACAATAAGAGAATAAGACTGTGAGGCTGGAAAGCATCCAATACCTATTTGAGAAAACAGGCGTTTCGGAGCAGCGGCGGCGCGAATCATCTACTGGAGATCACGTCAATCTGGATCCCGGGGTTCCCATTGTGACATGTCGAAAACATGGGTTTTCGCGCTGTTGGTGTGGCTGCGGATGGGATTTTCTGATGCAACGGGTGAGGGCTATTTGCAAGCTAACAATGTTGTTGTTGTGTAATAGTTAATGGCACCAAATTCAACCCGAGGAATTAAGAGCACAATTCAAGTTGTAGGAAACCCAGCAATATAGAAACCGTTTCGTAATGTAACGTTGAATTAGTTTTACAAATTAGTGAAAACATTCTGCAATTGAGTTTTATCTTGAAGAGGAATTTAAACCTGTGTGAGATTTAATTTCGTTTGAAGCTAAACCCTGAGTATAAAGTGTACAGATTAAACACCGACTACAAAAGGTAGCTTGTTGAGTTTATATCACTTGATTGTGTGAAACATATGTTATATCCAGAAGCGGTGGTTAATTTGAGCTGTCATAATGCAACGCTGCCGACTCCTTTAAACAGCCACATACTCTGCCAAGCAGGTAGATGACAGCGAATTGTAGGATCACTTTATGAAGGTAAAAAGCAAGGGGGTGGACTAGAAATACTGGATATCTATGTTCATGATCGAAATGATTATACTTGGGCTCCCTGGTCAGGGAAATTTTAACAATAGTTAATTGTTTACAAAGGATTGAGGATTTAAAACAAAATTTTGTAATGACCTTTAATTTGCAATACAGCTCGACACCGGGCTACTCGCCGTGTACATTGCATGAAGTCTTTCTCATTGTCCCGCTAACTGGTGGGACCCAAGGGTTGTGGAAAATTGAGCAGGGAGTCGACAGTTTTGGTACAACATTCATTTATGTTAATACTGGAGAAAAAAATACGTCGACTCTTCTTTGGGCTGGTGGCGTGGGGATCTATAGGCAGCGCCCAGTCATCAACCCAAGTGGAACATAGGACTGAGGAACAGGTGTAGGCCCTTCGGCCCTTCCAGTCTGCTCCGCATTCAATAAGATCATGGCTGATCTGGTTGTGGTCTCAGCTCCACTTTCCTGTCTGCCGCCACCTCCCAGTCCCCCCCCCCCCCCCAATTCTTGACTCCTTTGTCGATCTGTGTAGCTCAGCCGTGAACAAATTCAATGACCCAGATCCACTGCTCTCTGGGGAAGAGGATTCCTGCAGATTAGTGATGGAGATTCAGCGAAATCAGTTCAGGGAAAACTGGGAAACGCAGTACTGTAGCTGGAATCTGTCGGGTTACTGTGTGCGAAACCCGCCTCCCGCAGTTGCTCAGCTTCAACACTGTGGAGCATATAGCGAGTATCTGATGCGAGAGAGAGCAGATCGTCCAAGCCACCGGGGCAAGGGTGCTGGCGATTTCAGTTATCTGAAGTTCAGAAAGTCTGAAATGAACAACAGATGTCCCAATGTCCAAGTATTCGTACCTTGCAGCTTTGTTTTCGAAGCAATGTGTGCTAAAGTTGGTGCAGGCTTCGGCTGCCCATTGAGGATATTCTCCAGGATCTGGAGAGGCGGGTGTTCGTGTTACCGATGTGAGGTCTCATTTAGTGATCGCACTCCACTCTAAGATCTGTATAAGCAGCCCGCCAAACAACCAATAACGTTCAAAAAAGAACAGAACAGATACCAGCGGAGAAGCTGTATCGATAAATGGGTCCGAGCTTCATTCCCATCTAAATAAATAACTCCAGGCAGGAACAAATCCACTATTTGTGATCCAATTTAGACACACCTTCTTCAAAGTTAAACCTAGCTGCTCTCTCCCTCTCTCTCTCTATATATAAAGTTTCCAGTTTTCTGAATTTCATAAATACATTTCGATTTCATCGCGTGGATTGGGCACCTCTCATTTTAAATCATGGTGCACATAACTTGGCCTCCGGAGGAAAAGAAACAGAACCAAATAATCTGATTAAAACCGCCAGTTTTCCCACGTAAAGGAAAATTAAAAAGGCCGAGGAGCAGAGAGGCTTTGAAACTCTCTGGTCGTTATTCGCTTTTACAAGGTTATGAAAAACCAGTGCGGTGAATTAAATCACTGTAGTTCCCTAGTAGCTGATTAAAGGTGAGCTGGTAAATAGTGTATGTGTGTGTGTGTGTGGGTGTGGGTTGGGAGGGGGGGGGGGGGGTAGTGGCAATCGAATCGCTGAAGTCTGCTGTCAACGCGGATTGTCTTGCTGAAGTAGCTCATGACAGACGGGCAGGAGATGTGGGAGTAGTTACTGATCAGAGGAAATCTGTTACACAATAAGTGCAAGTACGCGAGAACAGACAGTGGTCTTTCTAATGAGGTGAATCTGTGCCCATTTTAAACTGAATTTAATTCTGGATTTGGACCCAGAATTGTTTGTTCCTCCTGCACCCCTCCGAGATGGATGTCTATACTGCAATATCTTAGACTATTTGTATCAGTCACATTTCTCAAACTGTCACTGCGATTAATTGTCATAACAATAATCGTGATGTTAGATGGACATAAGGAAGTTATATAAAGATTGCAGTCCACCCATAGAAAGAAAGAGAGAATTTGTATACGGTTCATTGCACAAAGTCCAAAACATTTCGTAATGGACTTAATTATTCAATACTTATTTAATTTCTTTATTGATCCTGCAATTTGAGGAAAGAAATGTTTAGAGAAAACTTTGATATTCCCCAAAGGGTGAAATCATCTGCTGATTGTCCACTTCATTCCAATATTTCACATCCTTTGTAAGTCCTTGAAATTGGGCAACATCAGAAAATCAGAACTCTGCCCACAGTTCGTGAGGCTTCAATGAATCAACTAATGTTTGACCATCTGCTCTTCACCCTGTTATGATATAGACTGCAGAGCACCACACTGTGATTTGAAGATATAGTACTCTCTTTATCAACCAATATTTCAGAACTATTGCACCACAAAACAAAATACTCTGGATGTCCCATCAGTACATTCCTACCATTGTTAAAGTGTTCATCTAGTTATTAAAACATTTCCTTTTGAATGTTGTGTTTCTGTGAATCACATGAAGTACACTGCTTGCCGTTCACAGTCACTGTATCATGTTTGGCTTTCTTGAGATAGCTAAGCATAGAAATAAACAATATTGTGCATTTTTCACTTTTCTGATGTATCAACTTGAAACATTTTGTGGATTAGTAGAATGTGTATTGTGTCACATAAAATCACAAGATACTTATAGAGGAAGAAACCCATTAGGCCCATTCTAATTCACCTGTTCAGAACAATGTAACACTCCCCCATATACAGAGTTATAGAATCATAGCTCCTAATTGTTTATTTAATTATTCCAGGGCCTTTGCTTCCACCAATCCCATGGTGGCCCATTTTAAATAATTAGCATGAATATATTATAATATTTGTCAATGTGTTCAAATGCAACAATGCATGTAACACATATGCACACATCACATATACTAAAGAGCTTTCTGGTCTTTGTCATCTTTCAGTTTTCCCTTAAAATTCAAAATGCCAAGTTGGACATAAATTATTACTATTTTTCAAAAGCTACACTATAGGAAGCATAGCAGAAGTCTAACCTACAGCTGGTGAAAGTCAAAAGTTAAGCTTAAATGCTCTGAATTAACTACAATTTAGAGAAGCAACATATTTACTAATAAGGCTAATAATATTATGCCTAGTAGCCATAGTTGCCAAATGCATAAAGTGAAGGTTAGCTGTACTATCAGTTTTTGGGGCAGGTAGGCCTTCTCTGCGCCTGTTGTATGCACCATGGGGGTAATGCAATGGGAAATCATCAGTGTCACTGAGGGCCAGCATACCAGTATTGCGCTAGTTATTGCTACCCCAAAAAATATTTAAGAACCTTGCTTTATGACATAGTTTTGGTCCCTGACAGCACTGCTGGATCTCAGCACCCATAAGAAATAGGTACCTTTTAATTGGCCCCTCAGCCATGTTGACTCTAGTTCTTTAAATGTCTCTATTAGGCAGATGTAAAATCTTGATGCAGCAATTTTGTTATTTATTCATGGATTTTGCTATTGTTCCTAAGTTGGGCCTCATTTGTCATCAGTTAGGCAAGGGGACTATAATTGAGCTCAGCCTAATGAAGAGCTATGGGTATTCTACTGCTAGTTCTAAAAGAGGAAGGACAGGATCAGAGGAAGCAAGTAATACGGGTTGACCTTGGTGTTGGGGATGATTGATATCTGGTGGGCCTTACACAACCTCAGCAATCAAAGGAATACAATAAGAAATGAAGTTCCCTCAATCAGTCACAGGCATCACCTAATATACCTGATGCTCAGTGATTGTTCCTAACATATCTCATTGCTACACTGAAATGGCAGTAGAGAGTGCAGTGCTAAAAACACGCATGCCTGTTTATTTGGAAAATAAGTAAGGGAATGTGCCATGGATTCTTGCTCTGTGATGTGTCACCAGACTTACAATAACAGCTTTTAAGATTCATTGCTAAGCAACACTGTATAATTAAGCAAAGCCTAAACATGTTTATGCTGGCAACATTTCAGAGAGCAGCAACTTTCTTCCCCACCTGTTCCAGCACCTGGCCATTGTTGAGATACATTCATACTTTGTGCTACCTCCATCCACCTACCCTTGTGCTAGTCTTCAGAGAAGGTATCCCCTGCTCCAGAAAGGACTGCCCTTCTCTTCAGCACTACTTTGCAACAGGACCTCCAAAGGTCCCTCCTGGAAGAGTGTTGTTCATTGCCATGGGCCTGATGCAGCCATTTCCTTTTTAGCAGCAGTACAGTTTTAACTTTAGCTTGCAAGAGCTCTGGACAGCATTTCATGTGCCTCTGTGCTTCATGTGCTGTGTGCTGATAACACCACAATGTTATGTAAAGGAGCTGACCTCACATTGTAATATGAGCTCAGCTCATAGAATTAAAAGTGCAGGCAGCACATCACTCTCATTACTACAGCACTGTGACTTGTGTGAATGAAAAATCATCAAGCTGCAATATTTTGTCGATATGTCATTAAAGGAGTTAAATAGTTAAAAATATATTTTTTAAACATGCCTGGCTCCTTTTGCAGCCATCAATGGCATTCCCTAAAAATGGCTTCTGTGTCACTATGCTGGCTCCTAAATTAAGTTTGTCATGTAGTCAACCCTCTTCTGGAATGTTTTTTATATAATAGGTTCTGCTAAACAAATGTTTGCTAATTAGGTCACCATATTTTCCATTAATCAAATTGATAATTTGCTTCATTTTCCTAAATGAGACATTATGTATCTACATAACTTTTGGTAGAGTCAGGCTTTATTTATTGAAGATAAAGCTAAAGTACAGTACATGTTTAATAAAATAAAACTTGCATGCAAATTAATATGAGATTTGTAGCCAACATAGTGTATGCAATATAGATGCACATTTGCATTGTTTATTGAAGAATTTGTGATTTAATGTCAAGATAGAAAGGTTTGTCATAACAACTTCATGCAGAAAATTTACTGTGATTTATTAAAAACAACACCAATGCAATCGGTTAATTTTCAGGTATATGTTGGACTTCCACTACCTCATCCTCATTGTTTTATTACAACCTCCAATCTTTGGCTGGATCCTCAAATATTGCAGCAGGCATGGTCTCAAGTTCAGGAAAATACATATTTGAAAATATAGTTTTGCAAAGTTCCTCAGGGGAAACAGTCCCTGGACCCTCCCTAGAAGAATTTCCTTCCTATCTCCCTCCAACAGTAGTTACATATTTTCTAGTCCTTCCTGGCTACACCCTTGTACTATGCATAATGCAATGTCAATTGACGGCTGATACATGGACAGGTTTCCATTCAATAACACTAATAAAACAGTGAGGTAGCAAACAAGTGTTGTAAAACAAGGACAACGTGTTTTGTTCTCACAAAAATCGTGTGAGCATTTGGATTTTTCAGCCTTCAAACTCACTTCAGCATATCTATAAATAGCCAACTAATATGCATGAGTGTATTCACTCTCGTTTTTACAGATGTTTCTCTTTAAAATTAATCAGATATTTTAATTTGCAGGCTCCTACTCTTCCCCACACCTAAGCATCCAGAATAAAGACCATGTAATTAATGCTAATGATACGTTAATAATTACTTGCAGGTAAGAGAAGATTTTGCATTTTACCTGACATGTATCACATAATCTTGTACTTTGTATATTTGTGTGTGTATATATATATATATATATATATATAAGTGTTATATATGTGTTTATATATACATCTTTAAGTAAATATATGCATATTTCTGTGCATCTATTCAATCCATCCATTCATCTATCCATCCATACATCTATTCTACCTACTCTACTCTATCTATTCTATCTATTCAATCTATCTACCTAATTATCCTTACGCATACCAACTATGACCTAAAATTGCTACTGGCAATATCAGTGGACATACGCTTAGTGTATTTGTATAAGATTCTATTAACCTTGCATAAATGAGGACCATTTGAGATAAACAAGTTAACACGTGTTACTGTACTGTTTAAAATTTACAGCTTGAGCATTAAGTTCATCCTATGTCTGAAAACAGACAGCTGTCCTCCATTTCAGGTTGTTCTGTATTAAAACATATTGGCTAGCTACGACTTTGAAAGAAAAAGCAAGACTTATAAAATCTGCTATAGAAGTTTCACAATTACCTCTAATTATCTTTCACTGCAGTCAAATAGAAAAATATGATGTTGTCATTCACAGCCCATTGTTCGTGTTACATTTCTGTCAACAAAAGTGGCATGTGGACAACGCTTTGAGTTCATATAATTTCTCCCACAAACTCTCACTTGGAAACTTTCAAAATATCTTAAAATGTATATTTAATGTAAACATTGAATTTGACACCAATTTTTTTAGAAACTGAAATGTTTTCATTTTCTGCATAATGTTTTTACCGTTATTGGATTGATTCAAATATTTCAAAAAGAATATCCAGTTGCTGTGAAAATTTCTTCCCTGGCTTTTCCCTTTGTACCGCCTGTTACCAATTCATCTCACTAAGCTGAATATCCCAGTATATGTTGATGCACCTAAGGCAAAGAGCTGTCAGTAGCAGAATGCACACTGAAGGCTCCTCACCAGGGAAAGCTGCTGGTTTTAGCATTACTCCATGAAGGCAAAATAGTTCTACAATATGTAATGCTCTGGAGCTGCTTTTCTTTGCAATTTTCATTTTTAAACAGTAGTGAAATTGCAGCAAATGTGTATTACAGCAGTCTCTAATTTATTAATTATGGGACTTAAACTTTCATGAAATAATCTCACTGTGCACCACTCTGACCTATGTAATATATTCTAAATAATTGCTCATTATTTCTATTAAATGATCATTGCAATCCCCACCCCGAAGAACATCAATCTATAAATTGTATAATAAATCTGTTTAAATAATATGTAATTTGTATCCTGGTCTTTATTCCTTTGTGGAAACAAAATGGAGAAAAAAATGAGTGACATCGTAGTTCAACACTTCATCTCTTCATTTTGTTAAATGAGATTTTATCATTATTTGTGGTTAAGAAAGCAACTAAATAAAAAGAACTTTATGCAGCTCTGCATTTCTAATTGAGAACATGTTGCTTCTGAATGATTGCTGTAGCGGACGTGAGCCATTGGAATGGTCATGGCCCAGAAATCACAGTAACATGGAGCACAGGATATCATTGAGTGACTGCACCAATGGGACTTCATTTTGCAAAACTCTCATTCTGACAAAAACCATTGCAAATGATACGGGAACATACCGGTGCTTCTACAAACACTCCACGGTGCAAGTAGCTGCAAGTATCTATGTCTTTGTTCAGGGTAAGAGAACTTTCCTTAAAAAATCATTATGGCCCTTGGAAAGAAATTTGTTGCGTATGTTCCAATAAACAGCAAAACATGTCCACTTCACCTGATTACTCCCCTCGATGTCACTTCTTCTCTGTTTAGTATATAAATATTCCAATGTTGAAATTTAAAAAGACAATAATAAAGGAAAAAATTAGAACCAACTTTTTTTAACCTAACATTATAAGTGAGAGCAGCAGCAATAGCAAACGATTTCAATGCTAGCATATGGAAATAAATACAAACAGAGCTCAATTTCAATTGGTTACAATTTCTCCAGTAGGTAGCATTTCAATTTAAAACTTGTATTTCCTGCAGCATGCGGATTCATTCTGTTTTGCTCTTTGATCTCACAGTAATGCTTCTTTTGTGGGAACAGATACAGATTCTTATCAGACGCTGTACAAATGATCACCTTTGCTTCGACTGGAATAGTGTACCCACAATAAAGCCCACCACATGCTGAGGTTAACCTCCATAGGGTTCCTGTTCTCTGACTTCCAAAGCAATGTGGTTAAATGCAGATTGCCTGCAGCACTTCCTTCTGTCTTACCGATCAGACAAAGTTATAATGAGAAAACAGACCAATTTCCTGATTGGTGTCCTTGACGCCCTGCATTTTATGTCAGTCATGCTATTATACTTCATACAATTGCGAATCAACCTCAAACAGCAATTTTTATAATAAAAGATTGCAATTCTCCTAGAGCTATAATGCTTAACAAAATTTCACTTTTGAAGATCACCTTGTAAATTTATTGGGAAAGAATGCCATGAGCTCTATTTAAAGTTAGTTGGCCCAAGGATCTTATTAATACCTGATGCAACTCAATTACTCAAATATTTTATAAGATAGTTTATTTTAAGATGAAACATGCAGCAAATCCATCAGTGTCATGTAAATAAGGAAAGCATCTGTAATGAGCATAAACAGTCTGAGAGAAAGCTCAAACTTTGGTCTCAGCATAGGATGACATTCTTTTAGTTTGTACCTTAGTTACATGCCCAATATCTATTTTTATAGATGATGAGTTTCTAATGAAATTGTTTCTAAGATCACTAACATCACATTTTGATCCATTTCTAAGCGCCCTCCAGCTTTAGAATTTTTGGTGTGTCATTGAATTTTCGTGAGGTTGCAATAAAATACATTGATTTACAATTGTTAATGTGGCTGTAGGTGTTCAGGCTGATACAAAGTTCCCTCAGAGACCTGTAAGTCTATTTTGCTACAAAGTTTTATTCATTGAATGGACAGACAGTCTCTTACAAGCCTTTGGAAACTTTTTACTCCAATACTGACATTTTTGTTTACCTATAGTTTATTTTAAACGTGTCTCAAAATTGGAAGGAGGCAGGTAAACATTTGTCAAATGTGAATGACAAATTGCCTCATTGTTCTCACTGAATTTTAGATGTGGCTCAATTAACTTGCAATTTAGTTGATGAATACTTCATATGAAAATTGTTTCAATAAAACTGCAGCCGAAAGAAAAAAATGAATCAAAAGATTTCGGCCCAGCCCATAGAGGTTCATCTGCCTTCCATCCTAATCCTGATGAGAGTCCGGCTGATCCCACCATAAAACAAAATTGACCTGGTTGTTTGGCAACCTCCATTTCTGGAATTTCCCAAAAAGCCTTGTAAGGTGCGGAATTATTCCCCACCCCATCCAAGGCCAGCAATGTCAGGAGGATCCCACTAGGATTATTAGGTATGGTGTGGGAGAGTGGGGGCCTCCTTATCCTAGAATTTTGTGTTTTCCTGGCTTAGCCGAGACCTAACTGGAGGCCAGTGTATCAAAAGAGATGAGGATACCAGATCCAGATATGCCAAAATAGGCCCCACAATACAGGTCAGGGAAATAACCAGGATGACCAAATAATGGAATTTAGGCAAAATAGTAGATATGGATTGGACCTTTTCACAGCGAGCTGTGGGATTGCTTAATCGAGTCTGCAGAGAACCAGGAAAATGCCCATCCCCCTTCACAAAGGTGGACAGGGAACAGATTTTCTGGCTGAATGGGGCAGGCAAATGTTGGTGTTATGCCTGTAGTGATGTAGGTGCTCCCTAGCTCAATGCAAATTAGGTGGGCTCCCATTGACTCTGTGTGGTCAGCGTACTCCGCTATAACTGCAAATTTGCGGGCCCTTAAACCTGTTTTCTTTTTCAATACTCCTGAAGTTAGGGCACCCTCCTTCAAGAAGAGGGAAATAGGGATTTTCTGAGTGATGGATCTTTTGCCCACTGTGACCAGTATTTCATTCAACCCATGCATACTTTGCAATGCCAGAATTACTGAATTTTCCTTTCCAATATGAACTGAGCTATTATCTTGAGATGCTCATAGCAAAATTGCACTTTAAATTGGTAAACTTGTGAAGGCTGGCATGCAATCCCAGATCTTAAGAATGGGAAATCAGTTGTCTACCAGTAGAGCAATGAAAGAACAATACACCTGGCACCTTACCATTTAACCTTAGTTTCAGTAAGTCAAGTGTCTCTTAAGCCCAACCAGAAACTATAGGCATTGTTTCAAATGAGTCCTCCAAGTAAGCCAAAGTCTTAAAGGACTTTGCAATTATATTGCTCCAAGGATTTAATTGAAGTCATTAGCATCTGTTGATATCCTAAAAATATGCTTTAGAAGCATCTGCCAGTTATAACAACTTACTCTACCTTTGGAGCTAAACAGATATGTTATTTGCATTTTAGACTATCAAATTCCCTTTGTGAATTCCTATCCTGGGAACCCAGAAGCACTGTACATAATGGAGACCAAGACACTAGTCATTCCATGCAAGGTCTCCATGCCGGATCTTAATGTGACCCTACAGACGGTAAATAAAATTGCTTATGTTACATTATGTAATTGTTTTAAAATACAATATACCTTATAACAGCCATGCTATTCAAATATAAATGCATGCATACATCTAATGTAATGTTGTTAGTAGTGTGACCACATTCAGAATAATTTGATTTTTTTTTGTCTGCATCATTTTAGAATGTTGGCGGCCTCTCTGAAATGGGAACGATCTTAATCCTCTGTTAAATTAATCATTTTAGTATACTGTAAAGCACTATATTATAGAACAATGATATGGAGAGGGCAGGCATTGAGGTCCTACAGTTAGACTTTCAGGAACTATGGAGCAAGTTAAAAAGTAGGACCTCTAAATGTAGCAATCTCCAGACTACTCCTATTGCCACGCACCAGCGAGAGTAGGAATAGGAAGATAGGGAGGATCAATGTATGTCTTGAGGCATGGTGCAGGTGGGAGGGTTTCAGATTCTTGGGTCATTAGGACCAGTTCTCAGGCAGGAGGCACCTATTTAAAAGGGAAAAGTTGTACTTCATCAGGACTGGGTCCAATGTCCTCATGGGGAGTTTCATTAGTATATTTGGGAAGTATTTAAACTAAATTGGCAGGCGGATGGGCACCAGCATATATAAGGAAAAAAGAAGAATAAAGTGCATAAAGCGATGAAAATGTTGGATAGTAGTAGAGGAAGTAGTACCATATCAGATAGGAGCAGACTAAGGGGAGCTACACAGTATACAAAGACAGGTTTAGAATGAGCGCATGCAAATACACAAAGGGCCAGATTTTTGCAGTCATGGAGACCACATGGAACTTTAAAAATGATGGGTGGGACCTGAATTTGGAAGCTCCACCTCAATTTCCAATAGATCCCATTTTCACCATTAGGGGATAGGGAGTGAGGTGCAACTCACACATGAGGGAAACCTGAACTTAACAGGTCCATTTGCTGAGTTCAAACAGACCCAATTTTCACTGTCGCAAGGACCTTAACCTGCAGTGTGGGAGACACAAGTTTTTACAGTAGACGTAAATGCCCGTGAAGGGTGGATAAGGTCTGTAGAAACTGTCCAACCGTGAAATTATTTCATCCGCAACCCTTTAAAATAAAAAAAACGTAGGGCAGGATTCTTACCTCATCGGCCGGGTGGGCCCAGGAGTGATCGCGAAACTGACCGCTGCCTGTGATCAGGCCCCAACCGCGATTTGACTCTGGCTGGCTAATTAATGGCCAGCCAGCGTGAATTGTGTGCTGCAATGCTGAGCGCTGCCGGAGTGGGGGCGGGAGTAGGACAAGCGTGGAATATGCGCATGTGCGTGGGTGCGCGCACTGAAAGTTCCCTGAAGGCACAGAGCTGCCTCAGGGAGCTGAAGAATTTAAAAATAAATAAATTGAAAATGTGAACAACATGTCCCCTCATTTGGCTCTGTCACATGAGCAGGGGCATGTTATAAATGAGATTTCAGCATTTTCATTTTATTTTTAATTCCTCTTGGAAGCCTCATCCCACCCATGGACGAGGTTTCATAAAAAAATCCAAATCCACCAGGCGAGCAGCGAAAAATTGCATTTAATTATTACTTTAATGGCCTTAATAGGCCTGTTAATTGTTGGCGGGCATGTGCAGAAGTCGGCAGCGCGCCCGCCGACCAAAATATTGCGTGAGTGCACCATAATGTCAGGACACTTACCTGATGTCATCGCGCATCATTTTATGCTCAAGCGCTCGACGAAAAATTCTGGCCGTAGACTGCCTGTGTCAGTGTGAGTTGAATAAAGCTGTTCTATCAGTTACAAAAGCTGTTCTATCGGTTATAATAGCTATTTATTGACATTGTTAATGTCAATGTGGGCTATCATTATTAATGCTTGACTGTTTTTCACAACCTATCTCAGCAGGGGTATCCTAGTTCACAGTTTTATTGACAGCTCAAGGAAGTTATAAAAGGATTAGCTGTTTTTGATGTGGGGAATGAATACAAGTCTGTGTGTTTTATAAGGGATTAAGTGTTTGAGGATATTTAATAGTTTTGAATGGGCTTTCATGAATGGGATTACTTTTTACTATAGTAAAGGCTATAGTAAGTATTTGGAGCTTTATTTTATTTCATTTCAACATGGCTCCTAAGGTCTGCCCATTGATGCTGGGTATGTTAGCATGGAGGGCACAAGGGTGGTGGGTGGAGGGGCCATGATTTTGCATGAATTTTCATTAAGTTTATGGGGGCTTTAAGGGGCCTTGGGAGGGGGATGGGGGCATGTGTTGGCATGAGTTAGCAATAAGTTGGCATGGGAGCTTTAAGGGGTCATGGGGATGGCTGAGGGGCATGGGTTGGCATAAGCTGGCATGGGGGCATGATGTAGCATGCAGAGTGGGTTAGGGGTGATGGGGTGCGAGGGATGAGGGTTAGAGGGCCTAAAATTTAAGGAAATAACTGGTATGAAGTGCCAGAGAACTAAGGTGGGTTGTTTAAACAGCCCGTCTTGCCACTCAGGAGTCCTTGTGGCTGCCTCCAATCTGTGTTCAGGGTTGGCATGTCCAACCCCACTCTGCGCCTCACCACCACCCTTCTGGAGTAAAAATCAGGTCTAATGGAGCACCTTGTCACAAGGCTGGTGCAGTGAGCCAGGAAATTTCCCAACTCACATTGTCTGCCTTGAGAGAGAAAATCTGGCCCAAAGTGTGGTAAATAAGATTGGTGATCTGCAAACACAAATAGCCAAATATTGCTTGGGATAATGTTAAGGGTTAAAGCATAGAGTTAGGAGGCTTGCATTCCAAGTTGCTAAGGGAGTTAGGAGTGGAAATAGCAGAAGGGTTTGTCATAATCTTCTAAACTTCCCTTGATACGAGCAAAGTCCCAGAAGATTGGAAAATGGCAATATTTTCAAAATTCATTGACGGGATGTGGCCCTCGCTAGCTGGGCCAGCATTTATTGCCCATCCCTAGTTGCCCTTGAGAAGGTGGTGGTGAGCTGCCTTCTTGAACCGCTGCAGTCCATGTGTTGTAGGTACACCAACAGTGCTGTTAGGAAGGGAGTTCCAGGATTTTGACCCAGCGACAATGAAGCAGTGGTGATATATTTCTAAGTCAGGATGGTGAGTGATTTGGAGGGGAACTTCCAGTTGGTGGTGTTCCCATGTGCCTGTTGCCTTTGTCCTTCTAGATGGTAGTGATCATGGGTTTGGAAGGTGCTGTCTAAGGAGCTTTGGTGAATTCCTGCAGTGCATCTTGTAGGTGGTACACAGTGCTGCCACTGTGCGTCAGTGGTGGAGGGAGTGAATGTTTGTGGATATGGCACCAATCAAGCGGACTGCTTTGTTCTGGACGGCGTCAAGCTTTTTGAGTGTTGTGGGAGCTGCACTCATCCAGGCAAGTGGGGAGTATTCCATCATACTCCTGACACCCTTGTAGAAGAAAGTGTGTAAGGAAATTCTTAATAACTATAGGCTGGTCAGTTTAATATTAGTGGTGGGTAAAGTTTTGAAAACAATAATCAAGGAAATAATTAACAAGCACTTAGAAAAGTATGAGTTAACTAAGGAGAGCCAGCATGGATTTGTAAAAGGTAAATCATCTTTGATTTGAATTAAATCATCTAATTGAATTTTTTGAAGTGACAGTGAAGGTTGTTGAGGGGAATGCAATGGAAGTTGTCTGTATGAATTTTTAAAAAAGCATTTGACAAAGTATCACATAAAAGGCTGGTTATCAAAATTTAGGCTCAGGGAATATGATAATCTCAACTTGGATTAAAAAAATTGGCGTCAGGGCTAGAACCACGGCTTTTTGATACATATAAATGACTTCTATATTGGAATATGGAGTAAAATTTTAAAATTTGATGATGCCAAACTTGGACATTTGGCAAACTGTGGGGATGATACCAATTGACTGCAACAGGACATAGACTGGCAGAACGGACGGATAAGTGGCAGATGGAATTTAATACAGAGAAGTGTGGGGTGATGTATTTTGGCAGAAGGGATACAGAGAGGAAATGTACATTGACTGGCACAGTTCTAAAAAGCCGAGACTGAGGGATGTGGTGGTTCATGTGCATAGATCTTGGAAAGTGCCAGGACATAATGAAAGAGTGATTAGCAAATGGGATCTTGGGCTTTACATATTGAGGTATTGAATACAATAGCAGATATATTATGCTGAACCTTTACAAACCTCTGGTTAGGTCACAACTAGAATATTGTGTCCTGTACTGGTCACCACATTTTAGGAAGGATGTGAGGACCCTTGAGAGGGTACAGTGGAGAATCAGGGATGAGGGATTTTAGCTATAGGGTTAGGTTGGAAAAAACAGAGGTTGTTCAACCTGGAGCCAAGGAGATTGAGAGGAGATTTGACGGAGTTGGACAGGTTTAGATAAGATAGACAAAGAAAAGCTGTTCTCATTAGCTGGTAGTGCAAATACAAGAGGGCAAAGATTTAAGGCTTTGGGCAAGAGATACAGGGGGGATATGAGGAAGAATTTCTTTACGCAGTGTGTGCTAATGACTTGGAACTCTGCCTCCGAGGGTGGTGGAAGTGGAGACAATCAAGGATTTTAAAAGAAAATTGGAGGTCACTTGAGGGAAATAAACTTGCAGGGCTACAGGGACAGAGCAGGCCAATGAGACTGACTGGATTGCTCTACAGACAGCCAGCATGGACTCGATGGATGAATGGCCTCCTTCTGTTCTGTTATACCTTATGACTCTATGACATATTTTACAACATTAAGTAATCATTGCATGTAATCTTAACCAAAGTTAGCAATTATATTTTAATATTACATTTTTTTAGTCCACGAAATAATCCCTGTTTAATTTTTGAACAGAAATATCCGGAAAAATACATTGTTCCTGATGGAATGACAACTTTCTGGGACAATCAGAAAGGGTTCACTATTTTGAGTCACAAGATAAGAGATGTAGGAATGGTCACGTGTCAGACAACAATAAATGGAAGAGTCTTTCGTTCCAACATGTATGTGGTGGTAGTTTTAGGTAAGGTGCATTTTGTATATTTATACTGAAGAGGCTAAATTTTAAATTTCATGTCTAACTTCCACTACAGAATTAATTTTGAAATATACATATGGCGCAGATATGGGACATTTGCTTGCCAGCACAAAGGTTTTGTCATGGGACCCAAGCCAATTTTTGGCGAGACCTCATGCAGTTTATTTTGGTGAGTTGCCAGCCCAGAATGCATTCCTTTTAGGCAGCTCACTGATCTGATGGTGGGATATTCAGCAGGGCCGTTGGATTTCAAATTCCTGTTGCAGCACCATAAAGAAGAGTTGGAAGCATTGGGAGCGATATGGAGAAACTAGTTTTGAGGAGCAGACAAAAGCTTACAGCATTTATAATGGAAAGGGCAACAATAGTGGAAACCTTTCAACCTCAATGTGAACAAGCAAGTGGCATGAAAAAAAAAAGGTCAAGCTAGCATTCAGGTTTCCCTGATTGACATTGAGAATTCCTTTACTGTGCATTCAAATAGCTGACTCAATTTCTACCACCGATATTTGGTAGATGGGGGCCAGGAACTGGTGGTAATCTGTTGGGCAGAGATAGCAAAAAAATGGCTTTGGTGGTCAGATCTAAATCATCTGATCTTGCCTGTTCCTGGAGGAAACTTTAGCTTTCTAGCTTAGGTCTATCTGAAAATGAGAGCAGGCGGGAACCGATCTTCAACCAGCCACACTTTTATGATCTTGCAACCGCCCTGTTTTGAAGTGCAAATGGTGCGGTAACGACATGAAAATCATTATAGTTTCTTTCTACTCTTCCCACTCAAGATATAATTACGGCATAATAGTGGGAGCACAGTTCAATGACTGGGGAAGGCATTCTAATGCATGGTCTAAATAGTTTTCTGATGAAAATAATATGGATGTTTATCAGCTTATAACCTGAAACATCTGTAGCGTGGCCCTTATGTATCTCACTTTAAAAATACTACAATGCAATCTGTAAACTGAGATAACAGATAATCGGAACTGGCCAGTTTATACTACTTCTCACAGTGGGGCTGCACTGCTGGCTGATAACCCTCGGCACAGCTACAGACGGTAGGATGTCATTTCATGCTTATTGCCTGCTGGGATAGAGGTTCAGGTTGGGAGATCGTTTATACTATTGTGTCTCCGGTTTTATCAACAGGAAACCTAGTTCTCCTCCAGTAAACAATGTGATTGCTTTTACAGAGCAAATTCTTTTGAGAATCTGGACCTTACCAAGTTCATTAGGCCTGAGATTGATATTGCAATTGGTTGGAGCTACACCCAAGTGTCTCTCTTATTTCCTAAGGCGTTTCATTTGTTTTCACCACATTTCTTTATGCCACAGTTGGTCACCTGACTGGCGAGGATAGAATGTCATCATCGCCCTAAAGCTTGCTGCAGCAAGCTAATGAGCTTAGCTTTCCTTTGATTTTCTTTCATTCTCTGCCTTGCATCTAAAAATACTGGCATGTCTACCAGTGAAAGTTGACTATCTGAGTCATTGTCTCCCTGAGACCCTTAGGCGTGTAGCAATATACTGGACCATAACCTTCGAGCTCCCCAGCATTGGATTTGGGGGGGGTACCCTAAGGATGCACTAGGGAATCCCTCTGGGAAGTTCCCAGGTGAGGGTTTGCATGGCAATTGCCCAGAAATGCACATTTCTTATGGACAATTATGCTGCATCAGGAACCATCCAAAAATGCAGTTTAAATAGCAAACTTCGGGTGGTTCTGTCAGGGTTACAATAGCTACTCAGGAAAAGTTAGAAGAATTGAAACCTCTTTTAACTTCTGGGTGACTATTGTAAACATCCAGACCGACTCCCAAGGCACTTCCCCCACCCCCCCGACCTCTGACCCCACACACCCGCAATCTCCGGCACCCCCACCCCTTGACTTCTGACCTCCAACCCCACCCCCGACCTCTGACACACCCCACTCCCCGACCTCTGACCTCCCAACACTCTTCCCCCACCCCCAACCTCTGACCCATCCAACACCCAGCCCCTGACCTCCGATGTCCCCCCACTCCCCCAGCCCCCTGGGCCTCCAACCTCTGACCCCTCAACACCCCACCCTCTTGACTTCCGCCACCCGGCAAACACCAACCCCCAGCCTCTGGCACCGCCCACCCACCTCCCCCGGACCTCTAATCTCCCCTACCACCTGACCTCTGTCCACCCCCAGCCCTCCATCTTCCTGTCCTCCATCCCCTCAAACACCCACCCACCTGCCCTCTGACCACCCCAACCCCAATCACCCCAGAGCTCCGACTCCCCCATCCCCTCCAAACCTCTGAACCCATCCCCCACACCAATCCCCATGGTGAACTCCGACCTCCCCACCCGAACCATGCCCGCCGTCCGATCCGCTTCCACCCGCCAAATTCTATCCACTTACCTTAGACACTTACCTTCTCCCTGGCCTGTCAATTTCCTGGGCCCTTTAAACTTACCTACTTTACGGCAGCTAGTGCCTCCTTAAATCTGCTGGAGCTGCACTTCGCTGGGGCCTGCGAGAAGTTTTTTGATGCAGGCCCCAAGCAGCTCCAGTGAATAGAAGTGTCAGCGTGATTTTCAAGGGCAGATAAGTATGTATTAATTTCTACAAATTCTTGCTGGCCATCTCTTTCCGATGCTAGTTGGAATTTATGGCCCACTGTGCTGTGCTGCTGCACTGCATCACAAAAGTGCTGAACCCCTTTTGGAGATTATTTCCCAAAGGACACTGGGACTCACTCCACTGAAATAACGGAGATTTAATTAGTGGGTTCAAATTATGCCCACAGTGCTCAAAGGAATGGGCATTTGGCATGTTTGAAAAGAAATGGTTGAAGCAGAACTTACCAAGAATTTAATACCCTCTCCCGAGGTAGGTTTCCTGGTAGGGGATATTTAACTGAGCATGCAGGTGGCGGGTGGGGACCCTGCCCACCAATTAATGCCCACTTAAGAGCCTTATCCTGCTGCTACCTATATTCACCCTGTCAGGGTTGCTTGACAGCTCTTGGGTGGAGGAGGGGGTGGGAAGGGGGGCGGGGTTCCGTCGTTCAAAGTCACTCAGTGCCTGATTGAGGGACCCAGATTCAGGAAGAGGGAAGCCCATTGAGAACCACCCCCCTGGGACCTTAATGCACCCCAGTTTCGCATCCTTGGAAACCCACACTGCGACCCTCGCCTGCCCCCATCTCCCCATTACTCACCTGTGGCCTGGATCCCTTGGTGAGTGCATTATCAGCAGTTGCCACCGTTCCCACTGGCACTGCCGAGCAATGCACAGCTGCTGGCCTCTGATTTGCCAGCAGCTCTTGGGGGCAGGATTTCCGGCCCTGAAGTCCTTGATCCTGGGAAAGGCCCACCGCTACCCAGTTAAGTGCCTGATGTACACTTGATTTGGTGGGCCTTCCCGAAAGGAGGTGCCGCAGGGATCTTGCCGGCTCTCCAGCCCCGTTGCCTCCATTAAGTACAACCCTCTCATGTCATAATTTAAGAGTAGGCTAGGCAAGTCATTGAAGGAAAGTGGGGAAAAGGGATATGGGAATTGAGTGGCCATCTGCTCATGTGGAGAAGAACTATCAACAGGGAGTGTTTAGGCCAAATATTGGTGTTATAATTTCTGTGTAATTCTATGCCAGGTCATCAAAAAGAAGCAACTAACGTGTCTATTTTATATAGTGGACCATATTGATTAAAGTCTTTTACTACAAGCTAGCCAAAAGTTGCTGTATTATTTGTCAGTAAAACATTCTCTGCTTGAAATTTGGTACAGTTTTAACTCAAAACAAACTCTTGTTGCCCTATGATATAAAGCTACCATGGTGAGTCCTGGTTGCCAAAATGATAGGGCTAAGCAAGTTTTGGCAGTACTGGCAGAAGTTAGAACACTAAGAGCAAAACTTGGAAAGCTCATAAATGGAAAACACGGAAGAACGTATATGTGTCACCAAAAATACAGAATTCTAGATCTGTGTACAACACTCTGACATAGTCAGGGATTTAGATGGTATTTGTTAATACAGGGAGATTTCCTTCCTATGTTTGGTGTAGAGAAATTGTAAACGTGCTCTTTATAAATAGGTTTAAACTTTTTCACACTTAGTGCACAAAGCAAAACATCTCTACAAATTGTTTTATCTTAACGCTTGTCATGACTCAAAACTTATTTCTATTATTATTGTGCTATCAAAAAAGGGATAATTGTATAATTTATCCTCCCTACAGGAACCAAGATTCAGGAGCTTACATTGAACCCTCAGTCGCAAGTGGAATTAGCAGTAGGGGAACGCTTGATACTTAACTGCACTGCCAAAACTGAGCTCAACGTACGGCTAAACTTTGATTGGAAGTATCCTGGAATGAAGGTATATCACATGAAAGCCTTGTGGCTTTGCTTAGTTAGTAAAAAACAAATTTAAATATCACAATGGAGCAAATCCACAGGGAGGAGGAAGATTCTGTGTTCAATCTCTGATACTTCAAGCGTGAGGTCAGTCCTTTCAATAGGGGAGGGGAAAGAAGACAAGAACATGGTATAAAGGGTTAACAGATGGGATATGCTAATGAATGACATAGATGGTGATGTACCACTGACACCAGTCAGTCATGTGTTAGGCTCTCTGTAGAGAGAGGTTGGAATGATGCAAAAATAACATATTATGGGCTTTTACTTGATTACCTCAGGAAAACTTTGCCTGAAGAAATGAATTGGGTCTGTTGGAGTCAGGCAGATCATTTGTGAGCTGAGAATGAATGTGCTTGATAGTTTGAATAACAATTTCCCATTTCATGTTTTCCTGGAGATCATTTTAATTTTGGGCAGTTGGATAAAATAGGTCATATCGAACTGACTGTTCAACATATTCTTCACCAATCTTCCGTTCCATCTATGCCAATGGAAGACAAGTTGCCATGAATAATGGGCAGCTAATTTAATATCTTCTTTTACTTCATCACCCAAACTTAATATTTTACTTCTTATTTTTCTATGAGATGGATTACCACACAGATATTTCCACATTAGTGCCTGGCCTTCAGTCATTAACTTGGAAGTAAGTTTGACCAGTACAGAAAAGAACCATTCTTCTCTTCCTGAATGACAATCATATCGACTAGCCTCCAAAAGAAAACCTTAGCTTGAGTATTAGTTGCAATTTCAAGTTGTGAATAGCATTATCTGAAGCTAGCAAGATATGCCATGGGAGTATAATATTTTCATTGCTATCATAAATATTTCATTCAAATTAATTTTGATTTTCTGCACATAGCCCAAAAAGTCAGACCTGATTATTGCACTATTCTCAATTTGAAAGAAAGAACTCAAATTCATATAGCATGATGTCATGCCCCAATACACACAATGAATTACTTTTGAAGCATAATCACTTGCTATGAAGGTAATATGACAGTCAGTTTACATGTAATCAAATTCCACATATAGCAATTTAGATAAATGACTAATTAACCTGTTTTCACGGAGGAAGGAATGTTGGTCAGGATATCAGGAGAACATCCTAAATTTTGTCATGGGACCTTTTAGCTTCATTTTAACAGGGCAGACAGGCCTTCAATTTAATGTTCAACACAAAGGCAGCATCTTTGATGAGGCAGAACTTTCTTAGCATTTTACCAAAGCAATGTACGTTTAAGCCCCAGAATGGGGCTTGAAATCTTTTACTTCAAAGAATACTGCCAAATGGGCCAAACTGGCGCATAAGTAGCATTCATATTATTTAGAGGATCCGCATCCCCATAATGTTATCCACTTCAGAATATATCCAGTAGATTTTGAAACACAATTTACTGCATCTTTTACATTGCATGACTTTTTGTTAATTACAGCACAATCCACACCTATTCTTCAAAACAATTAAACAAGTAGCATCTAAAGGACTGGAACTCTCAAGCATTCTGATCATAGATAATGTGACAAAAAGAGATGAAGGAACATATTTCTGCAGCGCTTCCAGTGGAGTCATGACAAAGGAGAACAATACTGACGTCATCATCTATGGTGAGGTCTTCTGTTTAATGTGCTGTAAAAATACATGAACACAACTCTGGAGGAATTCTTGCAAAACATTGTTAAAGCACACCATTGTTAACAATTAAAAGAAGAGATAGGCATTCATTGATGACCATCATTGATAATGCAATTTTGGACAGGATTTTACCGTCGGCGAGCGGGGGCGGGGCCTGCTCGCCGACGGGTAAAATGACCCGGGATGCCGTTGGGCGGAACCGCCCACCTGTCAATGGCCAATTGAGGTCATTGATAGGTCAATTAAAGTAATTAGTGTACCTGCCCGTCCAACCTTAAGGTTGGCAGGCAGGCCAGGAGCCCTAGCGGGAAGTGGAAAAAACATGAAGCCTCATCCACAGGCGAGATGAGGTTTCATGTAGGGTTTTAAAAATTTTAATAAAGTTTTGTTGGAAATTATGAACATGTCCCAACTCATGTGATATTGTCACATGAGGGGACATGTAAGGGAATTTTTTTTTCTCTATTTTCATTATTTTTGCACGTAAAGCCAATCTCCCTGAGGCTGCACTTAGCCTCAGGGAAATGAGTGCGCTCTTTCGTGCACATGCGCAAAAGAGCGCACTCTCGACTTTAGGCATTCCCCCGCCTGCACAGGGAGTGCATAGTGCTTCCCTGCGGACGTCACGCTGGGTGGGCCTTAATTGGCCTGTCCACGTAAAATGGCGCAGTGCCTCCGATCGGGGGCGCCGATCGGAAGCGCACCTGCAGGTGCCCGCCCATCAATTTCCCCCCCAACGGGGGGAAAATTCAGCCCTCAGAATTGCAAGTTCCTACATCAAAACAACTGGCCAGTTAAAGTGTGAAGAATACATTTATCATTTCAAATTTCAACTTGTTCACTTGTTGAAAGGAATGGACTGGGTTTGTTTTTGTTTGTACTTTCATAGGATGTGGGCATCACAGGCTAGGCCAGCATTTATTGCGCACCCCATTGCCCTTAAGTAGGTGGTGATGAGCTACCTTCTTCAACCACTGCAGTCTATGTAGGTACACGCACAATGCTATTAGGAAGGGAGTTCCAGGATTTCAGCGGTATATTTCCAATTGAGGATGGTGTGTGGCTTGGAGGGGAACTTGCAGGTGATGGTGTTCCCATGCAACTGCTGCTGTTGCCTTTCTAGATGGAAGAGGTCGTGGGTTTGGAAGGTGCTGCTTATCAATTGACAATTTGAATTCAGCATAATCCACAGTGTTATGGATAAGCACTTGTTCTAAGGTTTATAGCAAATGCATCTTAATTTTACGTTAGCGATGGGAATGGAATGCTTCCCAATTTTATCAACATCAACATCAGCACCCTCAGCTCAGTTATAGACAGATACGAAATAAAGCTCACACAACTTGAACCCATTGCTAAACCTAAACAGCATCCTCTAATGCAGCAGAATAACAGTTTTTTTTTCCCCCATTTTCCTCAGTAGCCTTTCTCTGGCCACTCTGACTGTCAAAGGTGAAATAGGGAATGGTAGCAGAGTGGTTATGTCACTGGACTAGTAATCCAGAGCCCTGAACTATTGCCTCTCAGCCTCAGCTCTTGACTTTGATGAGCAGGCACATGGTACTTGCCAATTTTGTAGTTCAGCACAAGGACTGCAGGGTAGATGAGTATACTGACCATGGCACCGGGCTACAGGATGCTATTCAAGGGAGAGTCATGAAAAGGAATGTGGTAGTGATAGGGAACAGTATGGTCAAGAGGACAGATACTGTCTCTGTGGCCGTGACTGGGAGTTCCGAAGGTTGTGTTACCTGCCTGATACCAGGGTTGAGGACATTGCCTTGTGGCTGGAGATGAATTTAGAGTGGAAGGTGGAAGATCCAGTTGGTATGGTCAACGTAAGGACCAATGATAAAGATTGAACTAAGAATGATGTTCTGCTGAGAGAGTTTGAAGAGTTAGTGTCCAAATTAAAACACAGAAAATTAAAGATAATAATTTCTGGATTGCTACCAAGAACCACATGGCAATTGGTTCTAAGACAGATGTGGGAGGAAGGGAATTTGATTCATGGGGTACTGGCAACAGTGCTTGGACTCACTGAACAAGATGACTATTCCAGAAGAAGGGAGGAACTCAAGTTGGTGGTGCCTTTGCTGCTACGATACCAGGGACTGAATAATTGTCTACATTGTTGCTCCTCACATCTCCGAGATAATCTCTCTGGGAGCTTTCACCTTCCTACCACCTCTCCCAGCCCTCTTACCAAGAAGAGTTTGACTGTGTATTGTCTGTGTACCTAGAGATAAGATAGTGCTGCATCACGGCAACATGGGATTTAACATTGCTCATTGTTTGTGATGTAGTTTCCTTTTCATTGTTAGTTATTTGTTTGTGTGTGATTTAAAATGAACAAGCAGTGTGCCTGAGGTGAATTTCTGAATGGACAACAATATTTGAATTGAATTGAAAAGGGGGAGCTGTTCCTTTGGGATGGGCTCCACTTAACCTGGAGAACATCTAGAAATTAGGGGCAGAATTTTCTGCCTGTCGGGCGGGTGGGCCCGATCCAATCTCCGTCGGGCGGGGAGACGATCCCCGCCGGAGAAGCGGGCCCCGCCACCATTTTACATGAGCGGGCCAATTAAGGCCCACCAAGCGTGACGTCTGCTGGGAAGTGCTAGGCGCTCCCTGTGCGGGCTGGGGGGGGGGTTCCCCAAAAGCGAGAGTGCTCTCTTTCGCGCATGTGCACGAAAGAGTGCACATCTCCCTGAGGCTAGTGCTGCCTCAGGGAGATCGCTTCCACTTTGAAAAATATTAAAAATAGAAAACAATGTCACATAAAATGGGGCATGTTCATAATTAACATAATAAGTTTATTAAAAATTTAAAAACCCTACATGAAACCTCATCCCGCCTGTGGATGAGGTTTCATGTTTTTTCTAGCTGCCGTCAGGGCTCCTGGCCTGCCTGCCAACCTTAAAGTTGGATGGGCAGGTACACTAAGTACTTTAACTGATCTGTCAATAGCTTCAATTGGCCATTGACAGGTCAGCAGGCCCGCAGCTGATTTTGCTGCCCCCCTGCCTTCCTGAAAATGTAAATGGACCGGGATGACGTCGGGGGTTCCTCCCGACGTCATCCCACTTCATTTTACGCATCGGCGAGTGGGCTCCGCCCCCTGCTCGCCGACAGCAAAATTCCGCGCTAAAAATATAATAATGTATAGCCAGCCTGGATTTCAAAAGGGAAAATCCTGCTTGACCAGCCTTATGGAATTTTTTGAGGAGATAACAGAGAGACTAGATAATGGTAATGCAGCCAATATAATTTAATTGAATTTTCAGAAGGCCTTTGATAAAGTGCCCCATAATAGACTAATGACTAAAGTCAGAGAATATGGTGTTCGGGGACAAGAGCCAGAAAGCAGAGAGTGAGAGTAAAGGGTAGTTATTCAGAGTGGCAGATGGTGGGCAGTAGTGTCACACAAGGATCAGTGCTAAGACCGCTGCTATTTACAATTTACATTAATGATTTAGACTTTGGAATCAAAACCACAATTTCTAAGTTTCTGGACAACACCAAATTGGGAGTGCAGTTAATACTGAGGAGAATGGCAACAAATTACAAGAGGACATTAATAAACTTGTAAATGGGCAAATAATTGGCAAATGAAGTTAGCACAAATAAATGTGAGCTAGTACATTTTGGTCGGAAGACTAGGGAGTTAACTTATTACTTGGAAGATGCAAGGCTAGGTGAGGTAGAGAAACAAAGAGATCTCGGAATACTAAGACATCAATCGTTAAAATGTGTGCCATGGCCATAAGAAAAGCTAACTGAGTACTTGGTTTTACTTCTAGATGAATAGAATTGAAAAGTAGGGAAGTTATGCTAAACCTGTATCAAACATTGAGGTGAGACCACACATACATTACTGCATAAAGGATTTAGAGGTGCGGGAGAGGCTGCAGAGAAGATTTTCAAGGCTGATACAGAAATGTGTGGGTATACTTATCAGGAAAGGAGTGATAGGTTGGGTCTCTTCTCTCTTGAAAATGGAAGGCTGAGGGGTGACCTGATAGATGTCCTTAAAGTTATAAAATTCTGAGTGGATACAGGGAAAATGTTTCCTCTGGTGCTGAAGAGCATAACTAGAGGCCATTAATAGAAGATAGTCATCTAAAAATCCAATAGGGATTTCAGAAGAATCTTCTTTACCTATAGAGGAAACTAGACAAGCATATGAGCGAAAAGGGAATAAAGCATTATCATGCCTTTACCTAAATTGCTGCACCGTACTATTGTCTCAGCTTTTCTCTTTAGATTTCTAATTTTCCCTTCATTTGAACCCTCTGCACACCCCACCATCGCCCCCACCTTTCAGTTTAAAACCCAGTCCACAGCCCTTTATACAATGTGCCAGTACCTTCATCCTAGCCCAGTTTACATAGGATACACAGGGTATGCAGCCTGGACAGGCCATTCAGTTCAACCAGTCCATGCCAGTGTTTATGTTAACTCAAGCTTCCTCCCATCTTTTCTCATCTAAATCTATCATCATAATCCTCTATAATTTCCCTTAATGCGTCTATACTTTCTGCTTCAAACACTCCCTGTGCTAGCAAGTTCCATATTCTCACCAGTCACCATTGAATGTAACCCCCAAGTTTATACTTCTCCTTTACCCTCCCCCTGCCCTCTCAGACCTGGTCCCCAGCCCCCTCACCCACTTTGCTGGGGCCTGCGAGCCTGGCCCAGGTGATGCCCTGGACTTAAAGTGCAGGCTCCTCTTCCTTGTGACTGCCTGTAGTCCCAGCAGCGACCACCGGTTCTGCCTGGCACTGCTGGGACTACAGGGCTGATGGCCATCTGATTGGCCAGCAGCTCTCTAGGCTGGGACTTTCTCCTGGGATAGGAACAGACATTTCGCCACAGAGCAATTAATGCTGCTCCCAGCATGAATTGCTGTGGAGCAGCTGTTGGCTTTTTAGCTGGGGGCGTGTGGGTGGGGTGGTTAGGAACCACAATGCTACGTAAAATCTAGCCAATGATTACAAGGTGACCAAGATTGGGAAATACATATTCACAACATTTCAAAAAGTTGGACAAGTTGGAATAGGAGGAAGAGTGGCCCTGATAATAAAGGATGATGTAAGGACAGTAGTAAGTAGTGATCTTCTTGCTCAGAAGATCAGGAAGTAGATTAGGAATTAGGAATAGCAAGAGTCAGAAAACATAGGTGGGAGTAGATTATAGGCCTTCTAATAGGACCAGAGCATTATGCAAGAAATAATTGGAGCTTAGAACAATTGGAATTGAAACAAATGCAATGTAAAAATTGTGGAGGACTTTAATTGTTATATGTACTGGGCAAGAAAATTGGCAAAGGTGGCCTAGAAGTTGAATTTGTAGAATGCTTTTGTGACAGCTTTCTGCAACAATACATTATGGGACAAATTAACAATAAAACTTTAGATCTAGTATTGCACAATAAGGCAGGGTTAGTTAGTAATCTCACAGTAAAAGATCCGTTGGAAAAAGGTGAACATAATACGATTGAATTCCATATTACTTGAGTTCAAAACATGAATCTTAATTTTAAACAAAGCCAGTTACATAGGTATGAGGGGAGAGCTGACTCTGTGACAGTCCTGTGACATCAAGTCATGACTGGTGGTGGACAACTCAACAACTAACAGGAGTAGGAGGTTCCATGAGCACCCCCACCCTCAGTGATGACAGAACCCAGCAAATTAGTGCAAAAAACAAAGCCAAAGAATTTGCAATCATCTTCGGCCAGAAGTGCTGAGCAGATCATCCAACTTTGCCTCCTCTTGAGGTCTGCGCATCGCAGATGCCAGCCTTCAGCCAATTTAATTCACTCACAACACATGATATCAAGGATTTGCTGAGTGCGATACTTAGAGCAAAAGCTATGGGCCCTAATAACAACAACCCAGTAGTAGGACTGAAGACTTGTGCTCTAGAGGTAGCAGTGCCTCTAGCAATGCTGTTCCAGTAGACCTACTCCACTGGCACCCACTTGAGAAAGTGAAAAACTGCCCACAAAAAGCAGGACAAATCCAATTCAACACATTCACCCTCCCATCTGTATATTTTCAATTATCAGTAAAGCGATGGAAGGGGTCAGACAGTGCTATCAAATGGCATTTACTCACCAATAATCTGCTCACTCATGCTCAGTTTGCTTTCTGTCAGGACTGCTCAGCTTCAGACCTCATTACATTCTTTAGTTGTGGATTTAAAAGGTGAATTCCATAGTTGAAGTGAGAGTGACTGTTTTGACATCAAGACAGCATTTGGCTGAGTGTGGCATTAAGGAACCCTGGTAAAGTTGCAGTCAGTGGTAATTGGGGCAAATCTCTCCATTGACTGGAGTCATACCTTGAACAAGGTAGCTGGTTCTAGTTGTTGGAGGCTAATCTTTCAGCCCCAGGGCATCGCTGAAGGAGTTCCTCAGGGCTTAGAGATCTTAGGCCCAACCATCTTCAGCACCCCATCAATAGCCTTCTCTCCATCATAAGGACAGAAGTGGGGGAGTTTGCTGATGACTGCACCATGTTTAGCTCCATTCAGAACTTCTCAGATAATGAAGCAGTCTGTGCCCACATGCAGCATGACTTGGACAGCATTCAGCCTGGGCTGATAAGTGGCATGTATGATTTGTACCACATAAGTGTCAGGTAATGGCCATTTCCAACAAGGGAGAAATTAACCACTTCACCCGACATTCAACAGTGTTACCATCGCTGAAACCCCCACCATGAACATCCTGGGGGCTATTGTTAACATGGATCCTAATTGGACAAGCCATACAAGTAATGTAGCTCCTAGAACAGGTCACAGGCTGGGAATTCTGTGGTCAGTAACTCATCTCATGCCTCCCAAAACCCTTTCCACTATCTACAAGAAACAAGTCAGGAGTGTGATGGAATACTCTCCACTTGCCAGAGTGAGAGCAGTTTCAACATCACTCAACATCATCCAGAAAAGAACAGCCCACTTGATCAGCACCCTATTCACTACATTAAACATTCAATTCCCCCACCGCTGGTGCACCATGGCCTATAAGATACAGTGCAACAACTCTCTGTGGTTCCTTCAACAGCTCCTTCTAAACTCGCAACCTCTCCCACCTATCAGAACCAAGGCAGCAGACGCATGGGAACATCACCACTTATAAGCGCCCCTCCAAGTCACACATCATCCTAACGTGTAACTATAATGCAGCTCCTTCACGTTCACTGGGTCAAAATCCTGGAACTCCCTACTTAACAGCACTGTGGGTGTGCCTACACCATATGGACTGCAGTAGTTCAACAAGGCGACTCACCACTATCTTCTCAAGGGCAATTCAGGAAGGACAATAAATGTTAGCAATGGCCACATTCCATGAATGAATAATAAAAGTAGTCTATTGGTCATGGTGCTGGAGTAGGAACCCAGTAATTATGAATTCAAATCCCAGCCTTTCATATTGTGAAACTTGGATTGGAATTGTCAATGATATACCCACCAAAAAAACTTATGGATGCTCCCATTTTACACTCACAAATGAAAAATGACTATTTGAGTGAGGGACATGAAGGGGATTGGCACCCATATACCTGTTCCCTGACAGGGTGTGTCATCAGGAGAGGGGAAAAGATGAGGCGGAATTAACAGAAAAATCAGGAAATACCCTAGTCTGGAACTCAATTTTACCTCAACTAAAGACAGGGCAATAAAGAGAATGAGCTAATGCTGTTTTAATGTCAGCTGAAAAATTGACTTTTTAGCATTAAGGAAGGGCTCCAGTGCTTGTTTGGAGAATGAAATTCCTGGCAAAATAAATGTTCCTTATAATGATGACTTAGCATTCTTCATACCATTTTGACAATGCTGGATGCCTAATTTTCACACACTTTTGCTGAACGTTAAGATTTGTTTTCCCAACTTGCTCATACAAATATAATGAAGAATGCTGCCTTACACAAACAGTGTCAGTTCTTCTGGTGCTCAGAGATTTCCAAACCTCGTGTTTTCAATAAGAACACTAGCTTTTAGGATCTGACTTTGTTTTCATTATGTGCTTTCAGACAGACCCTTCATCTTCATAGATCACAAAGCCGGGTCGATAGTCGAGGCAGTGCTGAAAGAAAGGAATGTCAAAATTCCAGTGAAGGTTTCAGCCTATCCCCAACCAGAAATGAAATGGTAATTACTAAATAAATGATACAAAGAAACAAAGAGTTACTTTTTAGGAATACCTTATCATAATTTCAGTTATATAAAGTAGAGCATTACTAACATTTATTCTACTACATATAATTGTCAATTTTATGATTAATATTGGCATATTTACATTCAATAGTGGTTGTCTTTGAGTAATTACTGTGCTGAAACAGAGTGCATTAAATTGAACAGTGAACTCCTGAACTGGTTTTCAAGACTTGAACATTTTTGGCAGAGTCCACCAATAATATGCAAAAAAGAATCAAGAATAATTTTTGTAAGAATTTCAGAGATTTTAAAATGTGATATTAGATCAGTAACTTCTGAATCTATTATAAATATGCATTATTGCTGCTTGTTAGATAATTTAAATAATTACATTGCCTCTTTATGTGTGGTAAACAATTTCATGGTAAAACGTACATTCTTAAAATCACCAATATTAGAAAAAAGCAAGTAATAAAACCGTACAAATAATTCCAATATATTTTGTGCTTAATCAAATCATCAATTGCTTATTCAATGATAAACACACTGCATTGTTTATTATTGCCATAATGCTGCACACATTTTTTAGCCATTTTCTAATGGCTGCTCTATTAATGCTTAAAAGGCCTTACTGCAGTATGCTTCACAAATGTTTCTAATGGTTTGTTTTTTTAGGACCAAGAATGGAAGGCCAATTAGTAAGGATCAAGCGCACTATAGGATAAAGCAAGTTGGATATACATTGTTGATCAGTGATGTGACTGAGAAAGATGCTGGGAATTACACAATTATACTTAGGAATCCAATGACAAAAGAGGAGCAGCGTCACACAATCCAACTCATAGTAAATGGTAAGAAATGCAAAATTCTGTAATCACAGGCATTTTTTTTTTAATTGAAGGATTTCAGGCGAAAGGCCAAAGTCATTAGTGTAAGGGCACCACCAAGATAGGAGAAAAGATAAGGTAAATCAGGACCTTTTTTTAGTTTTTAAAGCAAATAGATTATAGGAGGAAGGAAAGACTAAAAGAGGTTAGAGGCTTTGCAGTTTTGACAAGTATTGGAGCTGAAGATGGTTTGTATGCAAAAGCTATACTGAGATTTTTGTCAGTATTGGAACTCATTGCAAAGACACTTGTCCATGAGGTTTCACCATGCCATTTCAATATGGAATAAAGGCTTTACTATTAAATTCATACTGCATGCAATCAATACTTTCTTTCTGGTATATAAATTTACATATGCAGGAAAAGAAATGGCTAGGTCTCCTTGTGGCAGGAAACTTGACAAGGATATTCATTTAAGTTATGAAAGTGTGAATGCATCTTTAATTGTAAATTTGATAGGCTGTCTTGAATTTATGGCTCGGTTCAATGCTTATGGGCTTATGTTTTTATTCCACAAAGCACCAGATATAAAATGGCGATGGAATTCAATTTTGATTTGGACACCTAAGGGTGGTGGCAGATCGGCTGCCTTTCTACAATCTCACATCTGCCAGTCAGTTTAAACTGGGGAGATGATGGTGTAGTGTTAACCTCAGTGAACTATTAATCCAGAGACCCAAGCTAATGCTCTGGGCACATGGGCCCAAATCCCACCACTGAATCTAGTGCAATTTAAATTGAATTAATTTAAAAGAAATCTGGAACTGAAGGTCAAGTCTTAGTGATGATGACCATGAAACTATAATCAATAGTTGTAAAAATTCATCTGGTTCATGAATATTCTTTAGGGAAGGAAATCTGCCATATTCGTCTGGCCTGGCCTACATGTGACTCCAGACCCACAGTAATGTGGTTGACTTTTAACTGCACTCAGAAATGGCGTAACAAGCCACTCAGTTCAAGATTGGGATGGGCAACAAATATTGTCTTTGCCAGTGATGTCAACCTCCCATTAAAGAGAAAAAAAACTATTTTAAGACCTTTTTTTATTTAATCTTGTGCTTTGAGCAACACCAGCAAGACAGTATTAATTGCACAACCCTAGTTGTCCTGAGGTCATTAAAAATAAATAGCATAATGTGGGATCATGTAAAGATCAGAGCAGTTAGGAATGGCATGGTCCCTTCCCTGAAACACATTAGTGAACCAGTTGGGTGTTCATAGCAATTCAGCAGTTTTCACGGTATTTTTTCTGGTATTAGCCCAGATATAGCCCAAATATTAAAGCATTTATTGAATTCAATTTCATAATTTCCTGAAGAAAGTCATGCAGACTCGAAACATTAACTCTGTTTCTCTCTCCACTGATGCTGATAGACCTGCTGAGTTTTTCTAGCATTTTCTGTCTTTATTTTATACTTTCCAATGGTAGAATTTGCACTGAGGACTTTTGAGTTGCTTATCCAGTACCATACCCAATAGGCCGCTGTATTCAACATATTGAATGTTTATTCGCAAGATCAAGTAATTTCTGAAAATGTGTTTTTAATGTTTTTTTGCAGTTCCGCCAAAGATTCATGAAAAAGCTGTAGCTACACACACTGACTTTTACAGCTATGGAAGCAGGCAGACTCTAACTTGCACTGTCTATGGCATTCCTGCTCCCAACAGGATTATGTGGGAATGGCAGCCTGCAGAGAACTGTAGCTTCCTCCACCAGTAAGTAATTAATAATATATTGTCATTAATAATTGATCCACTTATGAAGATTAAAAAATACATGCTAATTTATTGTTCTCGATTTATTGTGCATCCCAAGACTAGGTGGTGGTGATCATACATTTTCCATTTATCAACTTATTGAATACGTTGTTTGTGAAATATTTCTAAAGTGAAGCATTAAGGTGCATCTATATGTGTGATACATATACATTTATACATATAAAATATATATATCATAAGTAGGGCAATGGGAAATAAATAAGGAGCAGGTTCAACAGACTTATTGATGTAATAAAACCTAATAAATGATTTGTGAACTGAGGTGCTACAGACCCTTTAGTACTTCACAAGACACACACCCAGTATTTCAATAGCCACCAACTTGTAAAATCGTAACTTGTACTATGCAGCAATTGAACTCATAAACAAAATCTGACTCTGTGTGTCTATGCAAGATGCATTCATTCTAGAGGAAGTATGTTGATTGATGCTCAGAATGAATGACAGCCTCCCACACTAGGCCCAAGAGGCCTCTCTTATCTTGGCTCAGCAGAAGGTCCGGTAGACTTCCTGCATGACAATCCTGGGCAATCTGCTTTCCTGTTGTTTGTTTGGCCACTAACTTCCACTAGCTCTTTCCTCCACCACCCCCATTGTTTTCCCTTTCCAATCACGGATGCAAGAATCTTACTGAGGACTGCAGAGGTTTCTCTGTCTCCTTATCTTCCTCAGAAGTTGAATTATCTCTGGCAACAAGCTTCATTTATCAAAGCCTTGCTTCCAAAAATAGTTATTTCCTTCTATACATCCTAATTGGAAATCACTTAAGGAGGTTGAATAATATTTTGAGATTATTTCTATATTTGTTATTGCTATATATATAACATATTATATATGTATTAAAGGTCATTTGTTTTTAAGAAAAACTGTTTTGCAAGCCTTTCTTTTTTTGGTTGGGAAAAGACATGCTAGAAGAGATGGACTTCAATTTCATTGAAATAACGATACTTGCAAGTGACCCAGTAATGGATTCCAATTTGAATTACATTACTTCCTTGTTTGTTTGGCAAAGCCTTATTTCAAATGTTTACAGAATCTTTAACATGAAGGTGGCACGCTCTGTCAATGTCATAGTAAAGTCAGCTAACAAGTCAACATTCTGTCCTGACTAGTTCAATGTAAGAGAGATATTTTCAAATACTGTCTAATTACATTAGCCAAATACACTTTTATTAACTTGCTCAGTACAAAACACTTTCTCATTTCTCCAAGAGCTTAGCTTCTTTTGGGTAACACCTCTCACATGGTAACATTCCATTTGTGAGGCCAGAGTGAGTGCCAACAAGCTATTCAACTGCTGGCGTTAAAGGGGTATCACAATCCTCACCACCTTTGACATCCACATAGTTATCAAGAAGGCAATCCTGGTTATTCCACAGGAATATCGAGGCCAGTTATAAAATTCGCATTGCTTGCCTATCTGAGATCTGCTAAAAGTGCAGACCCAGGATAGAGATAAGGGCTTCACTGATCTGCATATTCCAGTTTCACACCAGGCAGTACATTGACTCACTGAGGTAGTAGAAGAACAGACACATTGGACTGAATAATATGGGGATGGGGGATGGGGAGTAGTGGCTGGCGGTGGGTAATTGGCGTGAGTGTGAATGTGCATGAATCCCAAAGAGCTAATACAAGTTCAACAGGGAATAGGGAAGGTAAATGGAATGTTGGCCTTTATTTCAAAGGGAATGGACTATAAAAATAGGGAAATCTTGTTAAAACTATACAAGGCACTAGTCAAACCACACCTAGAAACTGTGAACAGTTTTGGTCCCCTTATCTAAGGACAGATATACTGGCATTGGAGGCAGTCCAGAGAAGGTTCACTAGGTTGATCCCAGGCATGGAGGGATTTTCTTATGAGGTGAAGTTGAGTAGGTTGGGCCTGTACTCATTGGAGTTTAGAAGAATAAGGGGTGAACTAATTGAAACATATAAGATTCTTAGGGGGCTTGACAGGGTAGATGCTGAGAGGTTGTTTCCCCTTATGGGAGAGTGTAGGACCAGAGGTCATAATCTCAGAGTAAGGGGTCGCCCATTTAAGACAGAGATGAGGAGGAATTTCTCCTTTTAGAGGGTAGTGAATCTGTGGAATTCTTTACCGCAGAGGGCTGTAGAAGTTGCGTCGTTAAGTATATTCAAGGCTGAGATAGACAGATTTTTAATCAGTAAGGGAATCAAGGGTTATGAGGAAAAGGCAGGAAAGTGGAGTTGAGGATTATCAGATCAGGCATGATCTCATTGAATGGCAGAGCAGACTCAATGGGCCAAATGGCCTACTTCTGCTCCTACGGCTTATGGTCTTATGGTCTTATGGCATCACACCCCGCCCCCAATTAAGGCCATTGACAGGAGCAGGCCAGGAGCCCCAACGGGCAATAGAAAAAACATAAAACCTCATCCACTGGCGGGATGAGGTTTCATGTCCGCTTTAAAAATGTTGAATAAATTTTATGTGATATTTATTAACATGTCCCATCTCGTGTGACATTGTCACATGAGGGGGAAATGTTAATAATTTTTTTATTTTTCTATTTTTTAAGTTTGTAAAACTTTCATTGATCTCCTTGAGACAGGACTTAGTATCAGGGAAGCAGTGCGTTCTTTCGCACACATGCATGAAAGAGCACCCTCCCCCCACCGCACAGGAAGTGCATAGCGCTTCCCGTTGGGCAGGCCGCTGGGCGGGCCTTAATTGGCCCGCCCACTCAAAATGGCAGTGGGGCCCACTTCAGCGGCAGAGTTTGGCTGCCCGCCCGCCAACCTAGGGCAAAATTCTGCCCTTAGGATCCCTGAAGAAGATAAATCCTGGGTCTTGGGCCTGGAGGGTTTGGGAATGTTAGGGATGGGGCGATGAGTGGGAAAGGGTGGATTTAGGAGAGGGAGCAGGTAGGGAGAAAGGGGGCATTCATTCTAAGAGAGGCCACCCTGTGATCGACAAAAGGAAGCCCCTGAAGAGTGCCCCCCTTTCTTTCCCGCACTTCAATATTTCAGGTTAAAAATCAGGCTTTCCGCTCCCACCTTGCCGCTCATGCCAAACATTTTATAGCAGCGTATTATTAGAGTCAATAGGCTTGATAACAAGCCTAATTCACCCTTAAATGGTCATTTTATCGTGGCAGATGGGCTTTCAGCACATGTCTGCACCACCCCCTCACCCACCCACCACCCCCCCCACCCCTACTCCCCACCCCGTATCATGGGGATGAGCTCCAGGGTGTGAGGGGAGGTGGTGGGATGGGCCCCCATCCCATCTTACGTGCCCCCCCCCGCCCACGGGAAACACATCTGCTGAGGGCACATAAAATTCAGCCTATGATTCGCTAGAAACGCACATATTTTTCATACACATTTTTTTAAATTTGGAGGCATGATCTAATAAAGATGCATTGATGTCAATTCCTTTCCGATAGCTCACAAGGAGAATTGGGAACCTCCTCTAAGTCACATGAAAATAAAAACTGGAAGAACATTTCGGACAGTGATGGCAACAACAAGATTGAAATTATGGAGCCTCGGATCATGTTTCTTGAAGGGAAGCATAAGGTGAATTAACTATTAAAAAATAGCTGATTAAAGACAATCAATTTTATATACCACTAATTTAATAAATATATTAAGTTAACCAGCAATATTTACTCAGTAGTCTTTAAAAAAAGCTAAATAGTGCAACCTAATGTTTAGCTAGAATTAATTATTAGTGTTTCAAGTCTTATATTTTAATTTATTGCTTTTAAGTATTCCTTTTAGTATGCACTCCTTTGGTTGGAAGGTATACTGATAACTGAGCTCACTTCTGTGAATTTGTTATTGATATGGTATCATTTTTCTGATGTTTCCTACTAGATGGTCAGTACCCTTGTGATTCAGGCAGCAAATGTCTGTGCTATGTACAGATGTCGGGCTATTAACAAAGTGGGACAAGATGAGAGGGTTATCTTCTTTCATGTAACCAGTAAGTACGGCATGTCTACTGCAGCATCTCAGTAGAACAAATCCCATGGAGAGATTAAAGGGTCTGCTCAGAATTGAACTTTGAGATTTGACAACTAAATGATCGAAAACAGAAAACTTGTATGGTATACAGTAAAGCTGGAGAGGCTGTTGTTTATGCATCAAGGATTAAGTTGTACAGTGAATAAGCTCATTGTTACAAATAACTTTACAATAGATAACTCAAATTGTGAATGTGTCATTTTCATCTATTCAAGCTCACTTTAATAAGTCAAAGTAAGAAAGGGCAGATTTCACAAATTAGCAGTCCTAACATGACAATTATTGCAGGCCCATGGTTCTGCAGAATTTTTACCCATTACAGTTAATGAATGGAAGGTCATATGGGTTGCGCTTATCTCTGTACCTGAAGCCCTGCATTGGAAGTGTAAATCCCTAAAATCTACTTAAAAATTTTAAACAAAGGGATTGAAATGAGATAAGGGTCACCATTCCAATCTTAAAAGATATTGAAAGGTGGGGTTGTGGGGATGGAGTGAGGTGGTGGTGCAGGCAGTGGGGATTGATGTTCATACCAAGATTGTAAAGAACACTGTATTGTTTTTACCTTAAAAAATAAGCATGTGTTGTACTTTCAGTCTAGTGGAGAATACTGAAAGCAATTGTTGGCTTCTTTTAAAAATCTTTTAACTCCTTTTAAAAAAATAGCATGGGCAGAATTTCTCGGTTATTGGGTGGGCGTACGTCCGACCCGAACGAGTGTAAAATGACACGCGATGATGTCGGGTGAGCGTCCCGATGTCATCACGCACTCGCACGATATTTCAGTCGGCGGGCGCACACGGGAGTCGGCAGTGCAGCCGCCGACAATTAAAAGGCCTATTAAGGCCATTAACAATCCAATTGATTTAAACTTTTCGCTGCTCGTCCAACCTTACAGTTGGCAGGCAGGCGAAAGGGCCAGGCGGCCTTTGCATTTTTTGCGAAACCTCATCCACAGGTGGGATGAGGTTTCACTCCATCATTAAAAATAAAATTTTCATACTTATTTCTAACATGCCGCTGCTCATGTGCCAGAGTCACAGCTCTGTGCCTCCGGGAGCTTTTCCAGCGTGTGCATGCGCGAAGTTCACACTCGCTCTCCTACCCCTCCCCCCCACACAGGCAGTGCTGAGCGCTGCAGCACGTGTTTCACACTGGGTGGGCCTTAATTGGCCTGCCAGTGTGAAATCACAGACTGGTCCCGATCGTGGGCAGAGGTCGAGCCCGCCCGACGAGGGCAAAATTCTGCCCCATTTATTTGTAAAAGTAGACCTGTAGCCCATCTGATCTCACCTCCGTCTTGTTATTGTTAGGTGGATTGGCACTTGCAATAATGATTGAAGGGAGTCTGTCACTTTCCCACTTGTAGTCTGGGAGACAAGAATAGGTTGCGGGTGAGCAGAAACTTACAGGCAGAATTTTGCCCTTGGCGTGCGGACCCGGCAGAGGTGGGCGGGGGCAGTCGGGAAGTTGACCGCCGCCCATGATCGGGCCCGGAAGGCAATTTCACACTGGCGGGCCAGTTAAGACCCGCCCAGCATGAAATGTGAGCGAGCAGCACTGAGCGCTGCGTGTGTGGTACGGAGTGATGAGGGCAAGCGGGCCGAGCGCGAACTTGGTGCATGCACATGAATGCGCACTACATAATATCAGAGAGCAGAGAGCTACCTCAGGGAGATGATGATAGATGAAAAAATATAATTTTTAAAAATGTAATGCAACGTCCCCTCATGTGCCTCTGTCACATGAGCAGGGACATGTTATTAATGAAAAAATAAAGTTTCTATTTGATTTTTATTTGCTTTTGGAAACCTCATCCCACCTGTGGATGAGGTTTCCAAAAAATTCAAAGACGGCTTGGCCTTTTCGTCTGCCCGCCAACCATAAGGTTGGATGGGCAGCGAAAAATTTCTTTTAATTAACATTTAATGGCTTTATTGGCCTTTTAATTGTCGGTGGGCATGCTGCCAGATATCTGACCCAAATATCGCGTGAGTGCACGATGACATCAGGACGCATGCCCGACGTCATCACGCATCATTTTATGTTTGGTCGGGTTGAGCACACGCCCGCCCGCCGAGCTAAAAACTTTACCCATAATCTACTCACCCACCTACATTGAAAAGCATGGTCTAGAAATTGGGATTGCACCCAAATCAGAATGCAATCCAAATGCAGTGCATTTGCCTAATGAGGCTTGTAGCAGGACCACAGCAAATTGGCCTGTTAGCCTCATTAGGATAGCAGAGACAAATAAGCTGCAGGCATCATTCGCTGTCCTAGAGACAGCTTGATGAGAACACTGATTGGCAATAATTATTAGCAACGTGAAACCCATACTAACCCAGTAACACACCATGTTCTGCTAACTGCCATGGCCTTCTGAAACAACTGAAAAGTTAAAAACTGACTTCTTCAAAAGAGATAGGTACAAATGTGATTTGTTTTGTAAAATATTTTTTACTGCCTTCGTTTCAATTCAAGAATGTTAATCACTTTTTGTAAAAATTCTGATTAATAAGTTAATTCTTTTCATAGTCGCGCTGGAGAGTTGAGCTAGTTTTTATTTAAAAAAGTTCTTCTGTCAAACTGCAACATGTGAACTGTTTGGGAAGCTCTTTAGCTCCTGCATAGAAAACAATTTCATGTGACCTCATTGGGCTACAGAAACCGGTCCTTGCTGAAGAAGCAGTGACATTTTACTAAAGTTTTACTAAAGTAGCAGATATATATGTGAGCAGGTCTGCTTTTACAGTACTGCTTAGATTAATGTACAATCCCTTTACAAACCTTGTGTTCATAAAATGTTGCAGTTACAATTGCATGAAAATAGTGGGAAAAGGGTTTTGATTTAGCTGATTTAAAAAAACGCTTAATTGAATGATAATTAAAAGACTAAGTGTAGATGCCTTTTAATATTTGAAGACCGCCAGGTGCAAAATATTGTTTTCATCCCTTGGCTACAGGTTTGTATATTTATTATATACTGCCATTGTAATGCTTGGCCCATAAATAGTGTTGGCTAGAGTGACCAGACCAAGCAGAATGTCTTCTAATTAAAGCCTCTTAATGCTGTGCAGGGGGAGGCGGCCGCAACATGGTATTGTCACTGGACTAGTATTCCAAAGACCCAGCGTAATGTTCTGGGACCCGGGTTTGAATCTTAGCATGGCAGCTGGAGGAATTTGAATTCAATAAAAACCCGCAACTAAAAGTCTGATAACGACCATGAAACCATTGTCGATTGTTGTAAAAACCTTATAGCTTCATTAATGTCCTTTAGGGAAGGAACTCTGCCATCCTATCAGGTCTGGTCTACATGTGACTCCAGACCCACAGTAATTTGATTGACTCTTAAATGCCCTCTGAACAAGGGCAATTAGGGGTGGGCAATAAATGCTGGTCTAGCCAGTGATACGCACATCCCATGAACAAAGTAAAAAAAAATCAAATTATATGAGTGACTGAATCTAAATAAGGGAAATAATTTTATAATTAAGGTGGTAATTAGTTTAATATTTGAGCATTAAAGTATATCTTGAGTGCCTTATGCTTGTTAACATTAATTATATATGTGCATTTCAAAAGAAAAACAAAATTATTAAGGCTTTCATTAGAAAAACAAACAAAAAATGGTTACTAGAATTCAGGAAGAGACTGCAAATTTCAGTTCCTTTAATATTATTTTAGTTGGTGTTTTACAGAATTTCTGTAGAAAAAGAACAACTGATGGGATTAATATTCTTGATTTTTCAGAGGGTCTTGAAATTAATTTGCAGCCTACTGGCCACCCCATTGAAAAGGATAATGTAACTCTTCAGTGCAAAGCTGACAGATTTACGTATGAGAACCTAAAATGGTACAAGATCCACCCCACAATTCTCCAAAGCTGCCGTGGCAACCTTGCCATCCTCCCATGTGAAGACCTCAAACGCGATGCACAAGAGATGGCCTGGAGGATGATTTCTGGTCACAAGACTGGAAATGTCACCATCGAGTTATGCTTCGGCAATGTATCTCTTCAAGATCAAGGAGTCTATCTTTGTGAAGCCCAGAATAAAAAGACAGGTGAAAGGCACTGCATGATGAAGACTCTTTCTGTCGAAGGTGAGAAAGAATGCCATGAATTGATGGGTTGTATCATATGTAACCCGTGTGCCACTATTTTTTGGTGAATACTTGTGCTTATTACAGTGAGGAATACTGACATTGTGAAATGAAGCATTTCCTGATTTTGGGCAGCCACTGGCAGCATCTCCATTTAGTATCAAATAGAGATTTTGCACATAAACAGATTTCAGGCTTAGTTTAAAGAAGTAATCACCTGCCTCAATTCAATTTTCAGTTCTATTCATGTCATGCTATCATTTTACAGTTCTAAACTTATGTGTGTTTGACAACTCACAAAGACATTGACTGAGTAAAGTTTCTTCTGATATTTATTGCAGCTCAACAGGCTCCATTGGTGCTTCAGAATCTGACAGACCAAACAGTGAATATGAGCTCTTCCATAGAGATGAAGTGTGATGTGGTTGGGGCACCAAGCCCATACGTTATATGGTATAAAAATGATAAGCAGCTTCTGGAAATGTCAGGTAAGTTGTTTACAGTCACCCAATATTATAATGTTGTTGAAATATGTGTAAAGTAATAGTTCTGTTTCAGAAGACAAAATCTCTAAACTAGGCATATAAAATGTGATGGAAATTATTGGGTGTAATGTTGACTTTGGATGATGGTGTTAATACAGGTGATACTGAACTCGCTACCGGTTATCCATATATCCTGATCTTCATTTCATTCAATGAGAAGTAAAACAGGCAGCTGAGTTGATATTTGTGTATGTGAATATATATACATACTTGTCATTTATTGCAAGGGGAATGGAATATAAAGTAAGGATGTTTTGCTACAATTGTACTGAGGGTTGGTGAGTCTGGAGTATGTGTATAGTTTTGGTCTCCTTATTTAAGAAAGAATATAATTGCATTAGAAGCAGTTCAGAGAAGATTCATTCAACTGATTCCTGGGATGAGGGGGCTGTCTTATAAGGAAAGGTTGGACAGGTTGGGCCTGAATCCATTGGAGTATTGAAGAATGAGAGGTGTTCTTATTGAAACATATAGGATCCTGAGGTTACATGACAAGGTGGATGCCGAAAAGATATTTTGCCGTGGGAGAGACTAGAACGAGGGGGTCACTGTTTAAAAATAAGGGGTCTCCTTAAGACTGAGGAGAGATTTTTTTTTCTCAGTGAATCTTTGGAAAACTCTTCACGAGAGCAGTGGAGGCAGGGTCATTGAATATTTTTAAGGCAGAGGTGGATAGATTCTTGACTAACAAGGGGGTGAAAGGGTATAGGGGGTAGGTGTGATTGTGGAGTTGTGGTCACAGTCAGACCAGCCGTGATCTTATTGAATGGCAGAGCAGGCTCGAAGGACCTAATGGTCTACTTGTGCTCCTAATTCATATGTTCGTATGATAGCACCCATTTTACATTATATTCAAAGACAAAATCACCATCCTGTCAGTGCCTTTAAGGAGGTAGTTTAATTAATTCAAACTCTTCCTAATCTAAAAAAGAGTCACACTTCCTGTTTTTGATCACTGCTTGTCGATTCCCAGTAAAAAGTGCATAACATTAGGTAAGGGTGGTATTTGGCTCTTCTGATGTGGTCAAATAGCAAGCTCACTGTCTCAGGCAGCAAGGATGTTCACTCCTTTGGAGCTACTGGAGGATGGCAATTACTGTGCAGATATACCTAATATTATCTTCAGCGGGGGTGAGGTGAGGGGGGTGGGGGGGCGGGTGGGGGGGGGGGGGTGGGAAATTAGATTGGAGGAAAGTGAAAAAATAAGAATGATACCAATTGAATCTAATAGCAAATGCTCATTGCTTCACAGTATACAAAGAAAGCACGTAAATTTGTAAAAGTTTTCAAACGTTATAAAATAAATAATAAGCATTGTATAAAAAAAGCGTATTTGGCAGTGTGATTACTATTATTCTTTTATATTGCCTTATTATTCAGTGTATCCGGTCATTTCTGTTCGCACTGTGAATTGTAACATTGTGACTGGTGCAGGAAATGGTGTCTCACTGACCTAATGTCGTGTGTCTGTGTCCTGCAGGCATTGTTCTAGATGAGCTGAACAGGACCTTGACCATCCAGAGATTGAAGAAGGAAGATGAAGGGATGTACAAGTGTGAGGCTTGTAACATACAGGGCTGTGCAGAGACTTCTGCAATGATTGCTGTAGAAGGTTAGGAAGTTAAGAAAAATAAAACTGATTGTCAGGCAAAATAACACCTGGGTGGTTTTGAACTGAAATGTGCTAATTGTGCTCAGTCTAAGAGGCAATATTTCTTATTGTTTGCCCATAATGTAAGGCTTTAATGACACAAGTTATCTGATACTTGCTATTAATGTTTGAAATAATGCAGATGCTATAAATGATCAATGGACATGAATTTACAATTTGTTTGATACCACAACACAATTGTTGCTTTCTCTATACTATAAAATGCAGAACAGCCAAAATATAGGGACCCATATTTTTTAGTAGGAATAAGGGTGAGGCTATCAGCGCACGCATGAAGGAAATGTCAGACGGCAACTTCCAGCAATTGCACGTGCACAGTTAAATGCAGAAATCAGAACTGAGTTCCCCAGCCCCCCAGAAACTTAGCTCTAACATCATCTCACCCAAAGAGCGGAATTTTCTGTGCCCACTGGCGGCAGGCGTGATGGATGACGTGAGCGGACAATATGGCGCGATTGGCTTCATGACGGCAGGAAGGCAGGTCGCAATTGTCTGATCAGCCCGCTGATGGTGGGCTGCTTTTCCCACCATCGGTCGTCGGGAACCTCATTGTAATATATCATTATCAGGCCATCCTGCCAGTCTCTTGCACCCCTGCTGGATTGTCCGACAAAGTCGGTAGGAAAGCACGCCGATGTGTTTCACAACAGCACAGAGGCGATGTGCACTTGGCGGCCTGCACTTTGAGTGAACTGGAGGTGAGTGCACAGCAGAGCTCGTCAGGGTCGCCTGTTGCTTTGCAGGCTTCAGGGGTGCCGGGGGTTTGGGGTTAAGTGCTACCCTGTCCGACTGGTGGCGTGGGGTGGTGGGGGGGATCAGGGGGCAAGTGCAGCCCTGCCTCTGAGGCGACCTTTGAGGGTGAGGATGAGCACTGTGACAGGACTTCAGGGAGGGTGCCTCCAGATTCCTCTTCAGAGATTTCTTTGGGGCTTGATTGAAGGCCCTGGGTCATGGACTCCATCAGCTGTTTCCCAGAATGTGCCTGCGAAAGCAAAGAAGAGATAATTAGTGTATGGCAGTGGCCTGTGAAAGAGGACACATCACTCACAGCATGGTTATTTGATGGATGTTGCACTGATGGATCCTCACTTGGTAGAGCAGCATCGACCTCACTGGTCCAGATCCTCACCGGCCAGCTGGATGGCTCCGTTTTCAAAGTCCATGAGGACCTTGATTTCGGGCATTCCACCACCGGCCTACGACCTCTTTCTCTTGCTGTGCGCCAGCTCGTCCTGCATGGATAGAGATGGAGAAAGTGTAAGCAGGACGCCTGCCAGACCAGATGACAAGTATGCCAGGTATATGTGGGTGTTGAGTTGTCCCATGGATGGGACAAGGACAGTGACGGTGTGTCTGAGAGAGTGAATGGTGATGTCCCTTGAACTGGCAGCGAGTGAGGGCCCTGTGGATGTGTGATAGGTTTGTGAACATGTGAGTTGGATGATGAGATGAGTGGCTTACCCTGGTGGAACAGAAGAGATCATTCATACTCTTGCTTCACTGGTTGGCTGTGCTCTTTTGCAGGGCATTGGCACTGACCACTGTTGCCACCGCCTCCCAAGCTGGGTTAGTGCTGTTGCTGCCTATCCTGCGGCCAGAGCAGGGGTAGAGGACATCCTGATGGGCCTCCAAGGCATCCAAAAATCGCTCGGGAGATGCATCGCTGAGCCTGGGGGCTGCAGTTTTCTTCAGTTTCAGGGCCATGTCTTCGTGCAGCAGTGGTGAGCTGGAAACACTGAGATGTGTGCTTGCGGCTGGACTTTAAACATGGCACCCGGCGTGATGCAGCGGCGGGGTGATGGCAGGCAGACAAATGAGAGACCACCCACCGTGGAAACTGTGTGTTTCCCAGGAGTGCATAAATAATTAGGTGGGTTCGAGACGATATGGCTTGAAAACCCGCTATCGCGGCCGGTGGATTAAATGTCGTTTTGCCTGCCGACTACTGCATATCCTGATAAGCCACCATCTCCTTCCATCTTTCCCAGAGGAAGGTTCATAGTGAATTCGGGGAAGCCCCACTTCTGAGGTGGAAAGCCAATTGAAGTTAAGAAAGCAATCAATAGGGATTTTGTGCACGGATTCCCTTTTCCCTAACAGTGGAATAGCCTCACACTGTGTTTCTAATCTGTTGGAGATGGCAAGCCCACGGTGAGAAGGATTTCATCAGGGAAACTGAAAGGCTGTGAAGACTTTGATCAGTCGCACTGAAGAGCCATGATCTGGGCCTGAATTTTTCCCACATCAGGTGGGCTTGGTGGGAGTGGCCGGGGGCGGTCAGGGAGCCGCCCACCGCCCGCAATCGGCTCTGCACCGCGATTTCACGCGGGTGGGCCAATTAAGGTCCACCCTGCATGGATGGCGAGCAGTGGCTGAGCGCTACCTGTGCAGGCGGGGAGAGGAGGGAGAGTTTGCGCATGCGCGCGAAAGAGCACTACAATCTCTCTGAGGCACAGAGCTGCCTCAGGGGGCTTGAAGAGCTTTTTACAAAAATAAATAAAGACAATAAAAATTTAATGAAACATATCCCCTCATGTGTCACATGAGATGAGACAGGTTTTTATTTTCAAAATAAAGGTTTTATTTAATTAATATTAGCTTTAGGAAACCTCACCCTGCTCGTGGATGAAGTTTCCTAAAAAATGTAAAGGCCGCTTTGCCTTTTCACCTGCCCGCCAACCGTGCACCCGCCGAACGAAATATCATGCGAGTGCACAATGACGTTGGGATGCGCGCCCGAGGTCATTGCGTGTCATATACATTCTGGTGTGTCGGGTACATGTCCGCACGCCGAAGGTAAAATGCAGGCCAAGGAACCTATGCAAAACATTCCAAGAGTGTTTTCACTGCTTGAAGGGTGATTTGTTTGGAAGATACTTCACATGGCCAAGCACTTCACCCACCTCCAGCTGCACTTCCTTGCTCCCAGACTTCAGAATGGCACGAGCGTAGATAATGCACCATTGAGGGTCAAGGGGGGGGCTTACCACTTCTAAATACTCCAGCAGCAGCAACATCAACAGCAGCACCAGCAGCCTTCTCAGCCATATACCCCTCCATAGGGCACAGGGGATGGACACCAAAATACAGCTGGAAAGAGGCAAGACCCCTATCAGAGGGTTTACAGGCAGAGGCTCAACTCACTCAACATGCGTGAGTACCAATGCCTCAGGAGACTCAGGCTCTTATGTCAGGTTGCTGCTAACATCTACATCCTTATGGTCTGCCTTCTCAGTGGACTAGGTGGGTACACATGGCTGATAAGGCCTCTGTCATTTTTAACCACTTCCTTAATCTGCCCCGCCACCTTCAATGATTTGTGCACATATACACCAGGTCTCTCTGTTCCTGCATGCCCCTCAGAACTGCACCCTTTATTTTAAATTGCCTCTCATACCAAACTTAGAGGTGTGGCAAACAGTGAATGCTGGTCTTCCCAGCAACACCTGTATCCCATGAAAGGATAAAAAAAGAACTTTGAGTCATATTCAACTCAAAGCATTAACTCTCTTTCTCTCTCCACAGACACTACCAGACTTGTGGAGTATTTCCAGCACTTTCTGTTTTTGTTATCTGCCATACACATCATTTTATCTTACTCTCTGCCTCTTTTGCCACCCAGGGAGCTCTGACTTGTTGGTCATACCTCTCCCCTCATGGGAATGTACCTTGACTGTATCCAGACCAACTTCTCTTCAGAGGCAGCCCAATATCTGTCACAGTTTTGCCTGCCAACCTTTGATTCCAATTTACCTAGGCCAGATCTATTCTCACCATAATGAAATTGGCCCTCATCTAATTAAGTATTTTTACTCCAGGTTTCTCCTTGTCCTTTTCCATAGTTAACCTAAGCCTTATGATATTACGATCACTGTACTCTACATACGTCCCTACAGACACTTGATCCACTTGACCAACCTCTTTCCTCAGAACCAGATCCAGCAATACCTCCTTCCTCGTTGGATGGAAATATACTAATTAAGAAAATGCTCCTGAAAACATTTGAAAAAAACTTTCATCCTCTTTGCACTTTATGACTACTGAGTTTATATTAGGATAATTAAAATTTCCCATTATCACTACCCTATAGATCGGGATTTCCTGGCCCCATTGTAGTGGGACTTGCCACGGGAGATGTGGTAGCTCAGCCAAAAGTCCATTGACTTTCGGTGGGACTGGACGATCCTGGCGGTGGGTGGGGCCAGAAAATCCTGCCCATAGCTTTTGCACATCTTTGTAAATTCTCCGCAAATTTGTTCCTCTATGGCTTTCCTACTATTTGGTGGTATATAGAATACATCTAGTAGTATAATGGTACCTCTATTGTTTTTGAACTGTAACCAAACAGATTCCATCCTTGACCCCACAAGGACATTCTCTCTCTGTTTGGTTGAAGACACGTACTGTTGTCTGCCCTGTTCACTCAGGTGTCAGATGCCTTGTAGTGGATGCTATGCCTTATCAGAATCATGATCGCTATAACTGAATTGCCTTGTCAACACCCATGAAAAGTCTGTAGATAGCTGTGAGCAAAATGAATGGTGAACTTCCTTCATTCACCAGTGACAGTAAAATCCAGGCGATTGCTAGCATTATGCAGTGATGGTCACTTTACATGATCCACCCTAAATACAGTGAAACTAAATAACCCCACTGTACTGATCCTGCACTTTCCATCCCTTTGATTTTTGTCTATCTTTGCACTTGATTTAATTTGAGGATCCATTTCTGCTAGTCTCTGCATCTCTTGAACTCTTCAATTCTGCATACAAGAGACTCAACCTGTTCTTGAATGTTGCCAAAACAAAACTCATGTACCAACCCACACCTGGTTTTCCAAATACTCTACTTCCCCTATATATTGAAGGAGAGACTCTGGAAAATGTTGAGCACTTCCCATACCTTGGCAGTCACCTCTCTCAAAAGGCTATCATTGATGAGGAGATCCAACACCAGATCAGCTATATCAGCTCAGCCTTCTACAAACTATGTCAGTGAGTGTTTGACAACAAAGACCTCTGTAAATCAACAATAGTCCTATTGTACAGAGTAGTCGACGTCACCACAGTCCTGTACTGCAGTTAGACCTGGACTGTGTATCAGCGACACATAAGTGCACTAAAGGAATTCCACCAGCAATGCCTCTGCTGCATCCTCTAGATTCAATGAGAGGACTGTTGAACAAATGCTAGTGTCCTCCTTGAAGCCAGCTCCACAAGCATTCAGGCAAAACTCCTACAAAATTAACTTCAATGGACTGGACATTGTGTCCGGATGGCTGAAAAGTGTCTCCCCTGCCTGGTCCTGTTTTCTCAATTCACAAATGGCCAACATTCCTGGTGAGGACAAAGAAATGCTTCAAAGACACTCTGAAGCTCTCCTTGAAGTGCGGCAGCATTGACATTAATGACTGGGAGGAGTTTGCTACCAAACATTCAAAATGGTGACAACTTGTGCATCAAGTTGCATCACGTTTTGAGTCCAAACTCCTTAATGACGAGGCAAGGCAGTGGCAGAAAAGGAAAGAAAAGGAAGCAAATCCTGCACCCTGGATCCCATTATCCCATGGGACATCCTGCCTGTTCGGTCACATAAAGACCTATGGCAGAACTTAACGACCTTGAGTAGATGCCATCCTTGAATCAAGGGACAGCCAATGATGACTGTGAGACTCAACAACCCCACTGTACTGATCCTGTACTCTCCATTCCTTTTATTTTGTCTATCCCTGCACTGATTTAATTCGAGGACACATTTCTGCCAGTCTCTCTGCATATGCCTGCCCACTCTCTTTGCTGGTTAAGCAAATCTTGATGCTCACAAACTATAGTTATTATTTTTGTGTAGAAATAAAGGGTTTTTACACACTGATGTACAAAAGCTTAAAATTTTAATATTCAAATCTTAGCCCTTGTTATTCACATTACAATTTTTCTAATATCCACATCCCAAACAATTAGCTTCCACATACCAAGTAGCATACATCATTTTGCTCTTTTTCTGATCTGTCCCTTCAGGCGTAAACCTTGCTGGGGTGCCCAGTTTTCTCGGGCAACAGCACAGCCTGGATGTTGGGCAGAACCCCACTCTGGGCGATGGTGACCCCTCCCAGTAGCTTGTTGAGCTCCTCTTCATTGTGGATGGCGAGCTGCAGGTGGCTGGGGATGATACGGGTCTCTTTGTTGTCCCTGGCCTCATTGCCAGCCAGCTCGAGGATCTCAGCCATCAGGTACTCAAGGACCGCGGCCAGGTAGATGGGGGCTCTGGCCCCGACACACTCGGCATTGTGACCCTTGCGCAGTAGCCAGTGGATAGGGCTGATGGGGAACTGGAGACCAGTTTTGGAGGAATGAGTCTTGACCTTGGTGCATCCTTTGCCTCCAGTTTTACTAAGACCAGAGACCTTGTTGTTGCCCTTGCTGAAAATCTTCACCAGTGTGGTAGTACCCTATTTAGAAAGCAACAATTGTGCATTGTTACCAAATAAATTGTAATATCATGTGCATTTATAACTCAATTACTGACAATTAAGTTAATTGGTGACAATATAATAATTAAGGTGTTGACTGAATCTAATGGTGATTACTAATTGAACATAATTAAGTACTCTCTGTATTTAGTAAGTTTTCTGATCATTTTATTTATTGACTAAATATAAAAAACCTATACACCTAGTGCGCTCATACATCAGCAATTTAAAAAAAAGAAAATGATAGAAATCTTGAATGAAAGCAGAAGTTGTTGGAAATATGCATCAAGCCCTTCACCACTGAGATAGGATGTGTAAGTTTATATTTAGGATAAAGATCCATTCTGATGAGGCAACTAAAGATGAAATGACAACCCGTCTTTTCATTTTTCAGATGTTGATAGACTTGCAATGTATTCCAGCATTTCCTGTCTTTTTTAATTATAAGTCAATGAGTTGCTTATTTCAATTAATAATTAAATTATTTAATAAACTAATTCATTTACAACATGACTTACACTTATTACCTACCCTTGATGATCTACATCGGCTGCAAGTCCACCAACAGTTCCAATTTAAAATTCTTATCCTCATTTAAATCACTCTCTATTTCTGCAACCTCCTCCATCACTACAACTCCCTTCCCAAAACTCAGAGGGCTTGATCTTACACCCCCATGCTGGCAGGTTTGAAGGCAGGGGGATTTGTAAAATCCAGTGTTTTGCCTTCCCGCTGCCTACCTGCCCACCCCAACCTGTGTGAAATTTTACAGGGGCGGTGGGGTCATTAAGCAGCCCACCATCCTTGTGCTTATTGAGAACTTTAAGTGGCCAATTAATGGCCACTTAAGGTCCTCATCCTGCTCCCACTGCTATGTTACCCACAGCAGGGGGAGGCCCATGCCAAGTAGGTAGCTTGGCAGCTTTAGCTGCGCAGCTGATTTCAGGCAAGGCAGGCCCCTTCTGCCCTTTGGAGGCACCCCCCCAAAGATCACCCCATCACCCACACCCCTTTACACCTTCCTCACCCTCCCTTGCTGGGGCCTGACTCCGGCAAGATTTTCACCCTGCCCCCACCTTTTCCTGGTGTCCAGCTCCAGTGACGATCTCTGCTGGGGACTGCCTGTAATTTCAACAGTGGCCATCACTCCTTCCTGGTGCTGCTGAGATGATATTGGATGGCTGGCAGCTCTTTGAGCTGGGACTTCCTGTCCCTGAGGGCGGAAATCCTGCCTCCAGCCTATTAATGGGTCAATTGGCTGTTAAGTGATAACCGGGCAGTGTTCTTTCTGTTGGCAGGAACCCCACTTACCTTTTAGCTGAGGTGGGGATGGGGTTGGTGGTTGGGGACTAGGGAGTGCTGCAAATCCAGCCCAGTGTTCCTTGAACTCATTTCTTGCATTTCCTCCTCTCCTCTTTCTTCCACCATTGACAGACCATGCCTTCAATCATTCAGGCCCTACACTCTGGATTTAACCCCTCAGCTCATTGAACTCTCCACCTCTGTCCACCTTTAAGACCCTCCTTATAACCATCCTCTTTGGTGATAAGCTTCTGGTCAGCCTTCCAAGTATCTCTTTCTTTGGCTCAGCATCCAGCTTTCATCTGATCACATCTCTGTGAATCACCTTGGGACATTTTTCTGCACTAAAGATACTACATAAGTACAACTAGTAATGAATAGATGGAAGAGCAATGTAAAATTTTAAAAATATCTCATTTTGGGTCCCAAGACTTGCACCAAATGACTTGAAAATAAGTTGAAGGAGCTTCTGCAAACATACTCCCCCACACCACCCACAATGCATGCACAAGCATACAGCAGAATACATTAATACAGTCCTGAAAATTACTTATGTGCAACACACAGGCGATTTGTTTGTGCTTTATTACATTGCATGTAATACATTACTTTGGACATATGTACTGCTTGTTCTCTGTAATATAAAGCGATCTGTATTTCTGCAAGGTAGTAAATCATGTTGTACTGTGATACTTTGTTTTTTACTTAAAATTATTTGTATAATATAAGCTTATCTTGTTCATTTTATTTTCCAGCTGGTTTAATACATATGTAGGGTTTCATCTGTGTATTTACGGTTAATTTATCTATTCCTGTATAAATTTCCACCTCTCTATGATCACATGCATCTCCGCAAAACTGAAATGATTTTTTTTTCTTCTGTACCAGGAGTTGAAGACAAGGCAAACCTCGAGTTGATCATCCTCGTTGGCACTGGAGTGATCGCCTTGTTTTTCTGGTTGCTTCTAATAATCATCTTGCGAACAGTAAAGCGGGTAATAAAACAATCCCAGCATTGTCCCATGGGAACATACATTGCCCGACAAATGAAAACTGACTGTAGCCCTTTTATGTGGATCTTTTCTTTGTGTTTAAAACAACACACACATTTTTTTCTTTCTTTCTGTAATGCTGCTGCATGATTTAATGAAGGATTGACTAATGTGTGTTAATTAGAATTGCCATTCATGAAGGAGAAAAAGCCTTGTTGCTCAATGCTGCTGCTTAGGATGGCCCTTGTGTATTACAATGAAATCTGAAGTAATTGCGAGCTAGGCATGCATGTTCAGTTCAGCTGGTGTGATGTATGCTTTTGTTTGTTTGGCAACATTTAATTCTGGATCATTGACTGCTCTGTGTCTTTACTCAACAGTTACTAAAGTGAGCATGACCACTCTGTGAACACAAAGCTGGCAGCTAAAGTAACTTGACTTGTCACTTTTTTCCAGCCCAGTGATGCAGAACTGAAGACAGGCTACTTGTCAATCATCATGGACCCTGATGAAATACCTATGGATGAACAGTGTAAACAGCTGTCGTATGATGCCAGTAAATGGGAGTTTCCTAGGGATCGACTTAAATTAGGTGACATGTTGCTGTCATATATATTCCTCCCTTTAGAATAAAACCTACATACATAGTCTCTGAATCAACCATTAATCCATACGATGCTTATCTTTGACATGATACTAAGATATACTTTGTTCTGTATTAGTAACTCTAAATCCTTTAGTCTGCAAGTTTTGTTAAGGATTTTAACATCTGTAACTGAGAGTTACAAAGCATATGATTGGGATAAAGTCAGATATCATTGTGCTGTACATTTTCTTATTTATCAAATTTCAGAGCGAGCAACAGCCCTAGTCAATAGACTTTACTAAAACCTGTTCTTCAGTAAATGACATGCTGCTGCAGTTGTTTTGTATTTTTGTATCCACCTATGGACAGTCATATTGACCTGTTCCTCAGCACACAGCTGCTTCATTAACAATACCAGAGCTGTTGGGTTTTCCTCAGCAAAACCTTTTCTCTTTAATATTGTGCACCACTGTCTGAAAAAGCCCATTTTGTATTCCCTGTAGTGTGGGATTTGCCAGGAACATTCAAAGAGACGGATTTATTGTTTCATATAATTTTCATGATGGAAAGACACTTCTTTTATTTCTTTAACCAGGCAAACCATTGGGTTGTGGAGCTTTTGGCAAAGTGGTTGAAGCAGCTGCGTTTAATATTGAAAAAGTCTCTACTTGCAAAACTGTTGCTGTCAAGATGTTGAAAGGTAAATGACAGTTGGAAAGATTTCTGTCCCAAATTATAATCGTAAGGTTGTTGAACCGCTGAAGGCTGTTTTTCCAGACCAGGTGCAATCAATTTATTGATTGTAAATCTCAATCAATACACAGCATTTTAGAGCAGCCACTGGGTGAAAATCAATTATTTTTGGATTAAGTTAAATCCTCTATCTAACATAGGGTTGGATTTTACAGGTCATCCGCCAGTGAGAAAGCTGGTGGGTGGATATTTAAAATAGGCTGCCATGCCATCTGTGGTGTGCCCACCACCTGCCTGCCTGACACACCCCCACTGCAATTTTACAAGTGTTGGGGGAGGGGTTGGGAGGATCACCCACCCATGGGTCAATTGAGGCCCTTAAGTTGGCAATTAATGCCCATCCTGCTGCCACTCTAATTTAATGGGCAGCTGGGAGAAGCCTGTGCCCAATATGCAGCCTGGCAGGTTTGGCCCTGCAGGCTGGTGGCCTGTCAAGGGGGAAGGGCGCTCCTCTTTTCAAAGCCCCAGGTGCCAATTGGAGGCCCCCCTCCCACGGTTTTCCCTCCCTGCATCTACCTTCCTCCCCTGCCCTGTTCAACATATGCCACTCACCCCCATTTGCTGGGGCCAGGATGGCAGGCCCCAGCGAGATTCCGAACTTATCTTTAGGTTTGGGTCCATCATTGAACAGCTCCTCAATAAATTTGGTGCAGTACCGGAAGTGGCCACAGCTCCCAGTGACGCTGACAGTACTGCAGGGCTGCTGGCCTTTGATTGGCTGACAGCTCTCTGAGGTGGGACTTACTTGAGGGGCAGATGTTCCACTCCACTCTATAATTGGCCATTAAATGGCTGCAGGGCAGCCATTCCTCAGCTGGACAGCTCCCCACCCCATAACATTTAATTTGTGGGGTGGAGAGGGCTGAATGATGTACCCCTGCTCCTATTTTCTATGTTTTCATATTTCTAAGATTCTACAGGATTTTCAGCCCATTAAAATAGTGCCAGCTGACCTATATTCTTGACTTACATTCTGAATGCATAGATCTCTGCATCAAGAGTGGAAATTCATAAAATCTATCTTAAAAAAAACTGAAGGATGGCTGAAATTCTATTGGCAACATTATTAATGGAGAGATCATAAGCTGACATCAACTTTGAAGGTATATCCTCAACGTTTTGCACATTTCAATGTTATGCCCTTTCCCCTCTCCCGATCGCTGGCAGCCCATTTACAAAGATCCCTTTTACTTCTGATGCCACTTCCCAGCTTTGTGGTGGGAAGAAACTCTTCCCTCAGAAGACTATTTTTGAAAATTTACTGCAAGGGAACTCAGGAAATACCTTGATGCAGCCTTGAATTTTTGTGGCCTCTGTTATTTTTAAATTAAGCGTTTGGGTTAGAAATTTAGTTCAAATAGCATTTTCCCATAAACAATTCAGATGATTAATTTTTGTCTGCATATAAATATTCTTGGGATATAACTGTAATTCAGTCACAGCAAAGAATTTAATCATGGAGCACTAAGAAATGTGCCACTTACGCGATTACTAGTTCTTTTAGCTTGGATCGTCAAAAATGGTGATTTCCTGCACCCTGGACTTAATCCTTCACTTAGGCTTGTCAAGATGAAATACGATGTTATATTCATTTTGCTTTTTACCAGTCAAATCTAGCATATAACTAATATCCATTAATGTATAAGCACATTTAATCATCCAACTATACACTTAAGACCGTCACTTCAAAAGATGGAACTGCAGCATATGATATGAATTCTTTTAACTGAATGTAACATTTACCAAGTTATTTAAATTCATAATCTCAAAATTTGCATAATAATAGAGCAATGTACTCCAAAATAAAGTGAACTCTTAAAGTCTATGCAAACATTGAAAGTTTTTGGTGGCATGGTTAAATTTCTGCACATGCTCCATGCACGTGTCTGTACCTTCACAGCATTATGTACAGATACTATTACATACCTGTATTTATGCATGGGCAGAATATTCCCCCCCGTCGGGAGGGTTGTGTGGGGGCTGGCGGGAGCGGGCACGAACCTGATCAGTGCCCCCTATCGGGTCCGGGCCTTACAGTGACGCACACCCCGAAGTGCTGAGTGCTCACTGTGTGGGTGGGTGGGGTGGGAGTCCCTGAGTCGGGGCCTGCGCTCTTTTGCGCGCATGTGAAAGAGCGCAGAAATCTCCTTGAGGCACGGAGGTGAAGAAAATATTTTAAGACATGTCCCCTCATGTGACACTGTTACATGAGCTGGGACATGTCAAGGAACGCTAATGATAAACTTAATTTAGTTTGTAAAAACTTCATGAAACCTCATCCCACCTGTGGATGAGGTTTCATGAAAAGTGCGAAGGCCGCCTGGGCTCTTCGCCTGCCTGCCAACCTTAAGGTTGGACGGGCAGCTCGTTTGACTATTTTAATTAGTTTTTAACAAGTCTTAATAGGCCTTTGACAGTTCGACGGGCGCGCAGCTGAGTCGGATGCGCGCCCGCTGAACTGGAAATCTAAATGACGCGCGGTGATGTCGGGACGCACGCCCAACATCATCGCATGTCATTTTACGTGTCGGCGAGTGGGCCCCGTCCCCGCTCACCGACCTGAAAATTCTGCCCCATGGGTACACATCCTCTGTATTTACCTTCTTTGCAACAGAAAGGTTCATATTCATTTATCTGATTGCTATTTTCAGATGGAGCAACATCCAGTGAACAAAGAGCATTGATGTCGGAACTGAAGATTCTCATTCACATTGGCCATCACCTCAATGTGGTGAACCTGCTGGGAGCCTGCACAAAAGCAGGAGGTGAGCCCATACAATCTCTTCCCTAATTTGGCCACTTTTAGGACAACAGTTTTTTTACTGCCTTTTTCTGTGAAAAAATATAGCAAATAATTCATGGTGGCAGCTACTTTGTCCATCTTCCAAAAGATTTTGGTGATATATGCGTTACCCAGTTAATCTCAACATCTTTACATTTCTGCACCCCTCCATTCTTCTTTAGATCCCAAGCCATTTAAAATAGAATGGTGAACCAGTGGCCTTTCTCATTAAACTAATACAGTATCCAATGAGTTGTTTGTGTTTTTTTGAATGCTTATTAGCTGCAATGATAAACTATTCCTAGACAAATCTGAAATACTACAAAAGAATAATCCCCTGGGTTTTCATTGATGAGATTATGGCATTCATTTCATTGATAATTTGTGTAAACAACAAACAAAATTTAATATAAAAGAATATAGAAGAGAAGAATAGATGTACATTGTAGCGGCACATTTCTGGAAGTTATTAATACTGCTAACCCTGCTGTTCTAACTTCAGGTCCATTGATGGTGATTGTTGAGTTTTGCAAGTATGGGAACCTGTCAAACTACTTGAGAAGCAAGCGAAACATCTATGTTCCCTACAAGGTGATCTATGTTGCTTTGCATTACATGTTACATAAGGTTTTCTAAGCGGCACAGATTCAATAGCTCACAGAGGTCCTCCAACTCTCGGCTAATTGAATGCAAGAACTTCCATTTTGCCTTTTATAACCTCAAAATGACCAAACGTCCTTCATAGGCAATGAATTACTTTTGCAGTGTAGCCACTGGTATCATGTGAAGAAACACAGCTAATCTACACAGCATAGTCCCAAAAACAGGAATGAAATGGTAACCAGTTAATCTGTTTTTAATGATGTAGCCATGGGATTTTTTATGTATACCTGAGAGGGCAGACAGGACCTTGGTTTAACATGTCACCTAAAGATAGCATCTCTTACATTATAGTATACTTTAAGTACTGTATGAAACTAAAATGCCAACCTGGATTATGTGCACAACTCTCTGAAGTAGGACTTGAAGCCATAACCTTCCCACTCAGGTAAGATTGCTACCAACTGACCTAATGCTGGCACCTTTGCACAACTACCTAAATCTCACAGATTGGTTAGACAGTAGACCGTTATTAAGTAAATAGCATTCATCTCTTGATACTGTCTATGTGTATTAAGATTAATTTTACCTTCTAATTTTACTCAGGGATTTCTCCACATTTCCAAATGTTACCTCTCATGTATTCCTAATTTTTTTTGCTATACCATTGGCAGCTGCACTTCAGATGCCTAGGCCCTAAGTTTGTGGAATTTGCTTCCTAAACCTCTTCTGCCTGACCCCTTCTATCTTCTGCTTTAAGTCACTCCTTGAAATCTATCTCTTTGACCAATCTATACAATGTTAAAATTGCTATATAAATGCAAGTTGTTATTGTTAAGCAAATGTTATTATTGTATCATTCAATAATTTTATAAGGACAAATTAGTTTAAAAATAGAAATAGAGCTTTTTGTTTGTCAATCTAACAAATTGTATGTGACAGTTAAAACAACCCAGTTGGCATTTCCCCATTGAAAACAATGTAATCAGAGCACAGAAGAACTGTTTTTCCAGAGTACCCCTCTGTTTGTTGCCCTTTTATGATCCCATTGTCTTCAGTGAAATGAAAAAACTGCCAACAGAATTCCTATGTGACTGAGTCATATCAAAAGGTAGGATTGAAATGACCAGACTACAGACACATAACAACAGTGGCAAACCTTTAGCACCACATAAAAGTTAACAGCAATTTCTGTAAGTACTCAGTAATTATAATCAATTATGGTTCTTTGTGAGACAACCTGGGCCTGAGAGTGGATCACAGGCAGCAGAGCATGTCCATGACCTGTTCAATGCTTCCTCACACAGCATAGGACCAGAGTGCTGAGAATAGATCATCAGGTCCATCAATGTTCATCTTATCTGCTCAATGCCCACCCACTTCAACTGACATCTAGTTTGCTAGGTTATGATATTTTTGTACACATTATATAATACTTTTTTGTATATACCAAGTTAAAAGGTTCTGTTTACTTACTTATAATTTGCATTCTTGTTACCCACCCCTCCCCCCACCCTTGTTACAGAGTAAAGCACTGAAGTCAGGGCAGATAAAAGAAAAGGATCCTGCTGAGATGGAGAATGAGTTTAAACGGCGTTTGGACAGCATCGCTAGTGAGAGCTCCACCAGTTCTGGTTTTGCAGAAGAGAAATCACTGAGTGACGTGGAAGAGGAGGAAGGTAAAGTGATGATACACCTCATTCCAAATTTCCATAAGTCTACCTTTGATGGGGTATTATTATTTAATTTCTGAAATTGTGATGAAGCAAAGAAACCCCACACATGAAAGGATGCTCATTTCGTATTTAAAAGCTTCTTGCTGAAGTGCTGGATGAATCACTTTGCAAATGGAAGTTTATATTGATAAAACATAATTGGAAGTTTATCAGTTGGCATCAAAAGATGCACATAAATGTGCCTTAAAATAGAAGCAGCTTTTTTTTGACCCAGCTCCACCAACTCATACTTCTCTTTTTTACAGCTGCAGATGACCTTTACAAGAAATGGTTGACAATGGAGGACCTTATCTCTTACAGCTTCCAGGTAGCCAGGGGGATGGAGTTCCTGGCATCACGAAAGGTAGGACACCATAATATGCCCTCGCTTTTCACTAATTTCCCATACACATCATTTCCATATAACATGGAGAGTGATGAACCTTCATCAATTGCACTGCCTTTTTGTAAATTCACTAAGTTTATGTCAATGGTCACTGCCTTCTTTTAAATGACTTGGGGTAGATGTTGATTTTGTGCGATGAGTGATAGCAAGCGGCCTGCCTGTCTTTCACCTGCTCTCAATGGAAATAAAAACCGGGAGAAAGGTAAAACAGACTGATTTGCCAACACCCATTGCACAAAATCAAGATCTACATATTTCTCTATAACCATGTGCTCTGACTTCTTTTAAAAGCAATGATAATTCCTTTTCCTGCAATGAAAATATATCTTTCAGCGATTCTTGTAGACATTTCTCCATCAGGTTCAACAAGATGGCTGGCTGCTCCTGGTGTAGTGAATAAACAAGTGGTGAAGTGATCATAACTGCCTCATGAGAATGACAGAGAGAGAGAGAGAGAGAGAAACAGAAAATGGGACAACACCAATAAGTTTCTATTCTCTATTTCAGTGCATTCATAGGGACCTGGCTGCTCGCAATATACTCTTGTCAGAAAACAATGTGGTGAAGATTTGTGACTTTGGATTGGCTCGAGATGTTTATAAAGACCCAGATTATGTTAGAAAAGGAGATGTAAGTATATGAAAATTAAACTCTGCAAGTACAGATTGTCTTTAAGCAGTAGCTCAGTAATCTGAACTGAGAGAGCCTTGACATGCATATTAAAAAATTATGGGTAGGATTTTTAGCTCGTTGGATAGGTGCGCACCCGGCCTGACTGAGCGTGAAATGACGCGCGATGATGGCCTAGCGTGCTGACGTCAATGCACAGTAGCGTGATAGTTTGGTTGGCGGGCGCGCACTGGAGCTGGCAGCGTGCCTGCCGACAATTAAAAGACCTATTAAGGCCATTAAGTTATCAGTTGTGCTGAATTTTTCCTAATGGTTAACGTGTGAAAAGGTCAAACGGCCTTTGCAATTTTTGGAAACCTCATCCATGGGCAGGACGAGGTTCCCAAAATCAAATACAAAGGAAATAAAAACTTTAATTTTTAATTTAAAACATGTCCCTGCTCATGTTTCATTAATTTTTTCTGCTCTTTATTATTGTTAAAAATATCTCTTCATCTTCCTGAGGCAGCTCCGTGCCTCAGGGAGATTATTCAGTGCTCTCTCGCGCACATGCGAGAAGTTCATGCTAGGCCTAGGATTGGAAATTGAACTGGTTTTATCAGGGATGATTGATCCACTTAATTACCACCTGTGCACTGAAAAATAAAATTGATCTTGTTGAATGGCAGTGACCAGCACTGTTGAACCCAAGCATTTAAACCCATTTAAAACAGATCCAAAATTTGTAACATTTTATGAAGCCTTGGTTCCACAGCACAGCACATGAGAGTTGTGCCCCTAAATCTATCATGTGCCATTCCTATAGCCAGCAGCGCAATTTCTTAAAATTGCCCCTTGCAATTGAAGCCTTTAATGAAGAGCTTCTGCTGCATATAGGTCAATAAGACAAAATTGATAGGTACAATTCTAATACATTTACTGATTACTGACATGTATCCTACTTAAACATTATGATTATACTTTATGATATAAAAGAATGTATCCTTAATTCATCCTTTGGAATATTTAGATAAGAATTTATATTGTAAACTAATATTGTGTTCTTTTCTAGGTACGGCTACCTCTTAAATGGATGGCCCCAGAAACCATCTTCGACAAAGTTTATACAACACAGAGTGACGTGTGGTCTTATGGGGTTCTACTGTGGGAAATATTCTCATTGGGTGAGTGCATCCAGTTATGTTTTCTTCACATTGAATAATCAGGAAAATGTTTCTGAGGAAGATGTTAAAAAAATGATTTTCCCAGCAAAACTGGCATGTCTTACTCTTACTAATCACTCCTCAGGTGCTTCTCCATACCCTGGTGTTCAGATTGATGAAGAATTTTGTCAAAGACTCAAAGAAGGCACACGAATGCGATGTCCTGAATATGCATCTGCAGAAATGTAAGTCCATGCCATTATTTCCATGACATTTTTGTTCTATAGATTCTCACTAATAGGGCTATGGTATTTGAAATGCATTTGGCCAAAATTTATTCAATCACACAGTTCTCTAATCCAGTACGTAAGAAGAATACCCACAGGAGTGTTTATTCTCCTAAGAACATGTTGTTTTTGTAGAGTCTTATAGGAGAGAAGGCCTTTGGCTCATCATTCCTGTACTGGCTATCCAATTAGTCCCTCCCTCCTCCTCTTTCCTGACAGTATTGTAGTTTCTTTTCTCTTTTCAAGTATTCATACAATTTCCTTTTGACATGTGAAAACTGGCAAGTTTTTGGATGATTTTGCCGTGGGGCAGCAAGTGGATGAAAAATTGGAGGGGGCCAAGGATAGATTCTTCGGGGACACCAGGGCTAATATCCCAGGAAGAAAAAAACATTGTTGGTTATTCTCTGGCTACAATTAGAGAAGGAAGAATGCAGTGAGGCAAGTACAGTCTAACTGGCTGATGGTGGAGAGGTGTTGGAGGAGAATGGTATAGTTGATCATGACAGAGGCTGCAGACAGGTTGAGAAGGACGAGGAGGGAAAGTTTACCTTTGTTACAGTCTCATAGGATGTCATTTGTACCTTGATAAAAACTGTTTTGGTACAGTGGCCAAGGTAGAAACTTGACTGGAGGGATTCAAACATGGAGTTCCGTCAACAATTGCCATGATTTGGCAGGCTGCAATACATTGCAAGACTCACACATATGACATGAACAGGGCCCTTTGAATGAGTTATTTCATGTAGTATCCAAATAAATGTTGAACATCCTGATTGTTCTGTCCTATCAGCTATCAGACAATGTTGGACTGTTGGCATGGGGACTACAAAGCAAGGCCTGTCTTTTCTGAACTAGTGGAGCACCTAGGAAACCTACTGCAGGCAAATGCTCAACAGGTAAGTGTGTCTTTGTAACAATGAATACACATTGCAAAGTAATTCCAGTTGATTTTCTACAGGTATAATAATTCAATATCTGAACCACATAGTTCCACATTATGGCCTAGATATTCGCCACAACGGAGAGCCTCTCTCTCATGGTGGAATCAGCAAACGAGCCCGGAGATCCTAATTCCACTACCACCCTCCCCCAACCAAACATGATACTTGCTATTTTTGCGGGGCAGGACAAGAGTCAGGCTAGGGTTCGCACATGTGCAGTTTAGGGAGGCAGCCAGCCATTTAAATCATCAGCCAGCTCCACTGAAGTGGGATTTTGGTAGGCAAGGAGTGTGAGAGTGTGCAGATCAGACCAGGTAAGAGCTTGTGCAAACTTGATGGATTAGATAGCCAGAGTACCCCTTTGGAGAGGTAAGGTATTCCTTTGGATATGGTCCCAGGACATCTTCGGGGGAGGATGAGCATCTTTTAGGAAAGGTAAGGTGCCCTTTGGAATAGGTAAGGCACCTTTTGGGAGAGGTAAGGCATCCTCTGCGATTGTTAAAAATAAACATGATTATGTGTAAAAAGTGCATAAACTCATTGGAACTTTCAGAGCTGTCAAAGAACTTTCAAAGGATACTATGCGAGTTGGCATGAAGGGGGTAATGGCAAAGGCTAGTGGGTGGGAGCATGGGTTGGCATGAGTTGGCACAAAGTTGGCGTAGGGGCTATAAAGGGCCATGGGGATGTGGGGAGCATAGGGGTGTGAGTGGTCATGGGGGTGGGTGGGTGGAATGAGGTGGCATAGATTGGCATGGATGGGGAATGGAGAGTGTGTGGATGGTGGAGGGGGAGTGATGAGGGCTGGAAAGCTGTTTTTTGTTTCAATAATTTTTTCATTTACTTCAACAAAATGCCAGAGCACAGAGGCAGGCCTTCTGCCCAGCCTACCTCTGCACCCAGCAGCCTCCACATTCATTCTGGGTGTGGTGGACCCGGTTTGTAACACAGCCTGCGCCCTTGAAACGAAAATCAGAACTGCGGGTGGCCATTTTTAATGGTCAGGTTCGCAGAGCCGGGAATTCTCTCATCTCTGTATCCGTCACTAAATGTGGGACAGTTTTCCTTCAGCAGGCCTCTTGCATGATTTTCCAGGCCCACCTGCCATCCTGCCCACCCCAGCGGGCTCCATTAAATTCTGCCCTAGGAATTCTAGAGTAACTCACTTCCTGAGTCCGGAAAGCCTGGCACAAGTCAGGAGTGTGATGGAACACTCTGCGCTTGCCAGGATGAGTGCAGCTCCCACAACACTCAAGAAGCTTGACACCATCCAGCATAAAGCAGTCCATTTGATTAGCACCCCATCCACCACCTTGAACATTCATTCCTTTCATCACCAGTATACAGTGGTAGCAGTGTGCACCATCTACAAGATGCACTGTAGCAACTCACCAAGGCTCTTTTGACAGCACCTTTCAAACCCATGACCTCTACTACCTAGGAGAACAAGGGCAGGAGGCACATGAATACCACCACCTCAAGTTCCCCTCCAAGTCACACACCATCCTGACTTGGAACTGTATTGTCATTCCTTCACTGTCGCTGGCTCAAAATCTAGAAATCCCTCCTTAACAACACTGTGGGTGTACCTACACCCCACGGACTGCAACGGTTCAGGAAGGCAGCTCAGCACCACCTTCCCGAGGGCCATGAGGGACCGGTAATATATTTTGACCTTGCCAGGGATGCCCAATTCCCATGAACAAATAAAATAAAAGCAAAGGTCCATAACCACCCACGGCATTCAGGGAGCAATTCTCCTACCTCACCTTCAGCAAGAGTTACTTGCGGGGAGGTGGTGGTGTAGTGATATTGTCATTGGACTTGTAATCCAGAGACCCAGGGTCCTCTGGGGACCAAATCCCACCATGGCAGATGGTGAAATTTGAATTCAATAAAAATCTGGGATTAAAAGTCTAATGATGACCATGAAATCATTGTTGTAAAATCCCATCTGGTTCACTAATGTCCTTTAGAGAAGGAAATCTGGCCTACATGTGACTCCAGACCCCTCAGCAATATGATTGACTCTTAAGTGCCCTCTGAACAAGGGCAATTAGGGATGGGTCATAAATACTGGCCTAGCCAGTGACACTCACATCTCATGTACAAATTTAAATAATAGAAACATATGTCAATAAAGACATCTTCACAGAAATCAATCACTTACTGCAGCCTCAGAGCAGAATGAAGACTGTATTACCTGCTGAGTTTTTCCAGGTATTTTTGTTTTTGTAATGTATTACCAGTGATTGACTGTGTCTGGCACCTTCCAGCCTGTAGCAGGTGATATTTGTCATCCGCTGTTGCATAAGGGAAGTCACTGAAGCTCTCTATGTGAAGATGGTGGTGGATGGGGTGTCAATCAAATGGGCTGCTTTGTCCTGCATATACTTCATTTTCTCTTGCCAGAGAGAAGCAGATGGAGCCAGCATCAGCCCTCACCAGGATAGCCAGCTTCCCTATGATGCAGGATGTCATTGGCTGCCTGCATGTCACTATGCAAACGCTGCATGTCAACTCAGAAATGTATCACAACTAGAAGGGATTTCACTCTCTTAACATCCAGCTGGTGTGTGACATACACAGTGCATCATGCAGGTCAATGCCTGTTATCCTGGCAGCAGTGACAATGCCTTCATTCTGCATCAGTCAGCTGCCCAATCTGCATTTAAACCACTATGACAATCCAGAGAGTGACCACTATGCAAACGTGAGGCTTGTAGCAGTGCTAAGTGTGTGAGTGTGCAATGAAGCAATGATTGTTCATTTCCTGATTGATGTTGGTAGGTGAGTTATGGGAGTGTGGTGAATTAAACAGTGTGCGGGGCTGATAGTACAGTTGGCAGGAAGTGGTGTCTGCAGGTATTTTCACTGATCATGACCACTTGCGTGAGGATATTGAACTTTTTGCAGCATTGATTCCAGATCTTCAGGCTAGACTGTTGGCATTGATCATGTTGGCTCTATAGCCCCATTGCTTTCATAATGTCTATCTAGGGGACCCCCTGGCTCCCTGTGGATAGAGGACCTCTCCACCTCCTGCACCAAGGCCTCTGGTCAGATAGTCTTCCCTAGCCTCTTCCAGCACTTGGCTGGATGGCTCTAAGTAGTGCAGGCTCGCTTTAAGTGGTACTAACCTCGCGCCAATGTGGGCTTTCTGCTGAGGCATGCAGCTACCTAACAGTGCATTTAGCCAGCAGCTCTTAAAGGGGTGGTGTATTCTGGCTAGAAAAAGAGCTGTAAGTGCTAAATAATTGTTTTTTTTTATAGAGTCTTCTTCATGTGAATGCTCTTAGCAATATTAAATTTTGCCTTTGTGTTTTGTTTTTCCTGAAGGACACTTTATCCATTAATTGCAATTATGTACCTAAATTCATTTCATGCAGTTCACACATGTTGCAGGAGTCTGATTTATTGATAAATAAATGATGCAGATATCAGCTCATTTGGGAATCGAAGACAACATTGGAATGTAGCTTATTCAACCCTTCATATCGGTTTGAATCAGAAAGCAGACAATAGCTGTTTCAGTATTTTAAATTCTGCACTTTTTTCTGCAAGCAATGTCTACAACAATCATGAAAATGTCTCTCCCTGAAATATTTAGGATGGAAAGGATTATATTCCGCTCAACATGTCACTGACTATAGAAGATGATTCCGGGCTCTCTCTGCCAACTTCACCTGCTTCCTGTACAGAGGAACAGGAAGGGTGTGATCCAAAATTCCACTACGACAACACAGCAGGAATACGGTAATTACCTGATGGACATCCTATCATTCCTGAAGGCAGCCTTTATGTGTCTGTGAACAGAAGGAAAATAAACGGAAACAGTGTTGAGCCATTTCATTTAATTTGTAGGTCAGCTCAAAGGATTAGACTTAAAAGTTGTGTGATGTAACACCAAACAATGAATGGAAAAATTTATGGAAACATTCCAACAATACCAACAATAGATAAAATCCAAAGTGTTAAAATAGTAGTGATAAAACAATGTATCAGTTGATGAGGCCACTACTATAAATTACAATGGATAATAAAATAATTTGCTGATAGCTCATAGTGAGTAAGATGTATGCTTTCAGTATGACAAGATGGCTGTTAGCAATGATAATAGGTAATATTTGGTGCAGTTACCTTCAGATATCACAGGATGAAAATCCCTGGCCCTTCTTTGCTAGTGGAAGAGCAGCAGAGTGGGCACATGTTATTTCTGCTTCTGACTCCACGAGTATCTGGGGTTAGAGTTGGGGTAATTTAGTTGAATGGCCTACTGCTGCTCCTATTTCTTATGTTTTGAATACTGTTGGCAGGTTCCCACGGGACTGTGAACTCTTCTTGAGATGAGGGGTAGCAGGAACTGGGTCCACTGATGGCTGCTTTGCGAGGGCAGCTGATATGCTCCCAGCCTAAGTGTTGACACACAGGTGGATCAGACCCCTATAGAGGAGAGAGTTTCTGGGATTTTCATGCAGGCTGATCAACTGTGAGGAAATAAACTAAGGGACACTTTGAAGTGGGGGTTTTGTGGGGTGGGGTGGTTGATGTGGTGTTGCAGCAGAGACCAGAGACCGGGGTGGGAGAGGATGCGTGGTTCTGCTGGCAAGAACTGAGAGCTGGGGGGATGGGAGAAAAGTGCTGTTACAAATTTATTGGTCTGTGAAACCCACAGGATCATCGGGTGATTCTGTGATTCTGTACTCCCTTTGGGGACCAGTGCTCACAGGGAGTGAATATTGGGAAATTTGAGGCCCTTTAGTTCATAAATTGCAGGCACTATTCTGAGATGCACTCCCGTGAGTTCCAGCCTGTGCTGGGAGTGCTGGGTTGCAGAATCGCTCCTTACATAAGTTTATTTATAGAATTGTACCTGCTATTTGATAACATTGCTACATTGGAAAATAAATCCTTTCTAGCATTTTGGAACATGTGATTTTAGCACTGTATACCATGGACTATCTTGTTTCCTTTTTCTAGATACCTGAATGGGAGTAAAAAGCGAAGCAGGCCTGAGAGCGTTAGAACATTTGATGAGGTACCAGTGGAACAAACAACTATCATTGTGCAAGAGGTACATATAGGGGAGAATTTCACCCTTGCCGGCGGGCTTGGCGGGGGTGGGTGGGGGCGGTCAGGATACCGACTGCCGCCTGCAAACGGGGCCAGAAGGTGATTTCGCGCTGGCGGGCCAGTGTGAAACGCGAATGGCAGTGCTCAGCACTGCCTGTGTGGATGGGGGGCGGAAGGCAAGCGGGGTGAGCACGAATTTTACGCATGCGCGTGAGTGAGCGCTTGAAAATCTCCCTGAGGCACAGTGCTGCCTCAGGGAGATGAAGAGTTTAAAAAAAAATTAAAGAAATTAAAAATGTTATAAAACATGTCCCCTCAAGTGACTCTGTCACATAAGCAGGGACTTGTTATTAATTAAATTTTAAACTTTTTATTTTATTTTTATTTGCTTTAGGAAACCTCATCCTGCCCGGGAAGGCCCGCTTGGCCTTTTCACCTGCCCCTCAACCGTAAGGTTGGGTGGGCAGCAAAAAATGTAAGTTAATTGATCCTTCAATGGCCTTAACAGGCCTTTTAATTGTCGACGGGCACGCTGCTGAGTCCGGCGCACGCCCACCGAACGGAACATTGTGTGACTGCACGTTGGCATTGGGACGCTTGCCTGACATCAACGCACATCATTTTACACTTGAGGGGTTCGGGCACATGCCCGCCGAGCTAAAGGTTTTGCCCATAGATACACAAAACAAACTCTTAGGGCAGAATTTTGCCCTCGGATGGCGGGTGGGCCCCACCGGCTCGGTGGCGGGCAGGCAGCCGAACCCCGCCGCTGAAACGAGGCCCGCCGCCATTTCGAGTGGGCGGGCCAATTAAGGCCCGCCCAGCGGCCTGCCCGACAGGAAGCGCTATGCACTTCGTGTGCGGGTGGGGGGGAGGGAATCCCCATCTGTCAAAGTGCACTCTTTCACGCATGCGCGCAAAAGAGCGCACTGCTCCCTGAGGCAAAGTCCTGTCTCAGGGAGATTAGTGAAAGGTAAGTAAACTCTAAAAATAGAGAAATATTAAAATTATTAACATGTGACAATGTCACACAAGATGGGACATGTTAATAATAAACTCATAAAATTTATTAACTTTTTAAAAAACATACATGAAACTTCATCCCACCAATGGATGAAGTTTCATTAATAATCTACAGGCCGCTGGGGCTCCTGGCCTGCCCGCCAGCCTTAAGGTTGGCCGGGCAGGGCATTTAATTATCTTAATGAGCCTGTCAATGGCCTCAATTGGCAGGTCGGTCGGCGGACAGCGAAATCCCATCTTCCTTAAGATTTAAGTGGCCTGGGATGACATCAGGGATTTCTCCCAACGTCATCCCGCGTCATTTTCCCCTCGGCGAGCCGGCCCCGCCCCCAAATCGCCGAGGTGGAAATCCTGGCCTTACTTTTCCGAGTAGAAATCACAGATTTGCCTTCTTATTTATTTCTTAATGATAAGATAAATCGAGGCATACATAACGCAGTTGTTTGCAGGCAATTTGAGTTAGAGCTACAGGCTCAGAATAAACAAGCCTAATACCATTGTAGGGGCATTGTTAGCACCAGCATGGCAGCAGTTCAAGGAGAGAACCCATCCTCATCTTCTAAGGGTAACAGGGAATGGGCAAAAAATGAGGCTCTGCCACTGTTGTCCTCATCATGAGAACAAAAGAATAGTGAATCTAGAGGTTGGGAGAAATTCAGTGCACATGTGGGTATAGAAAAGATTGCCAGAGTTTGAATCAGTTCATTACTTACAAAAGCAGAGAAATAAATATCTATCTCAAATAAGGTTGGCTGTAGAGACAACAATATGTGTGCTGATAAGATCAAATATTCAAGAGGATATAATAGGTCTTGAGCTACGAAGGAAGGAATGGAGAGTGGCAACTGGAGATGTGGTTTATTTGTAGGATAACAGGTTGGGATTTGATGTATGAATATTCTGTGGTTTTGCTCAGCTGCCCCTGGGAATCAGGATGCATTTTTCAGAGAACTTTTTTCTCAGGGGATCAAATGAGTGAAGTAGAGCCCATGATAGGTTATGGCCTGTGGAAGGAGCAGACTTGGTGAGATGATTGCCCCTTTCTTATTCCATGCTTTCTTATGAAGAGTTTACTTGTCTTCACTGAGTGCTTTTTCCTAACTAGGATAACCAGACTGACAGTGGCATGATACTTTCATCAGAGGAACTTCAAACACTGGGAACAAGGCAGAGTCAGAGTTTGGCATTTAGGTAAGCTTTCATAACCCACAGTGGTTTATAGTAATTGCCTTCATAAGAAAATATTTTCTTTGGGGAGTGATAAGGTATTCAGTAGAACCGCGCATCATTTTTAGTTAAGAGAATAATGTGAAACACCAGCTTGTTTGGCACCTTATCAGATTTTCTTTTCCAGAGCGGGTGTCTCTCTGCTAATAGCATTGATGAGTGTCATAGATTTCAGGGAAATATGGAAACATTTTGCAAGGTGCACCCCTCTCCCCAACATTGTGAACTTTCAGGGACACCTCCAGCCCTAACATGAAGCTCTTCCATGTTTTCATCCCAGGGTGTCTTCAGTGGTTTACCTGAATTGTCCCTTCATAATTTTTCCCTGCAGGAGGATGGAATGCTTCAGCTATTACTAGCAATGGAGTTTGGAATAATGGAGTAAAACTGAAAAATGTGATTTATTTTGGCAGCTTAGTTTTGTGTTAAGGAAATTGTTTTCTGATGAGCCAAAAATCTCTAATATCAGATATACTTCCCAATGGGATTAGAACATGTTGTGCTTGGAGTCAATATCACCTTTAGTTGGTTAATATCAAATGGATTTTTAAATCCTAAAATATTAAAACAGCACAATGTTATTCTGCTGTCTCTCAGAGGAACCATTAAGGCTTTATCACAAATTATTTGTTATCAAATGATGGAAAATTCCATTTGATTGCCAGATCAAGGTTTCTCTTCAACAGGCTGGAAGAAATTACTAGTTAAGAACAGGCAGGCTTTTGCTAAAGCTATTGGCCATACATATTGAAGATCTTAGTGTTTGCCTTTAAGATCAATAGGGTCTTGATGAATCGGTGACCTGTTTTTCATCAACCGGATTTCCATCTCCGTGAGATGCAAAACGGGCTGTCAACTGACAGTCGCCAGTTTTGTGCGATTGCCAAAGAACAGTTTCACTCCCTGTATTCCACTGGCTTACTAAATGTATTGGGACCAGAAATTTTATAATATTAACATGTTGATGGTTAGTGCCTTAATCTTATTCCTGATATTTTTTTCATTCATTCACGGGATGTGGACTTCGCTGGCTGGGCCAGCATTTATTGCCCACCACTAGTTGCCCTTGAGTAGGTCGTGTTGAGCTACCTTCTTGAACTGCTGCAGTCCGTATGGTGTGGGTACACCCACAGTGCTGTAAGGGAGGGAGTTCCAGGATTTTGACCCAGCGACAGTGAAGGAATAGTGATATATTTCCAAGTCAGGATGGTGAGTGATTTGGAGGGGAACTTCCAGGTGGTGGTCCCATCCATCTGCTGCACTTGCCCAGCTAGATGTTAGTGGTCGTGGGTTTGGAAGGTGCTGCCGAAGAAGCTTTGGTGAATTCCTGTTGTGCATCTTGTAGATGGTGCACACTGCTGCTACTGTGCGTCAGTGGTGGAGGGAGTGAATGTTTGTGGATGTGGTGCCAATCAAGCGGACTGCTTTGTCCTGGATGGTGTCAAGCTTCTTCAGTGTTGTTGGAGCTGCACTCATCCAGGCAAGTGGGGAGTATTCCGTCACATTCCTGACTTGTGCCTTGTAGGTGGTGTGCAGGCTTTGGGGAGTCAGGAGGCGGGTTACCCATCGCACTATTCCTAGCCTGTGATCTGCTCTTGTAGCTACAGTATTTATATGGATAATCGATACAGTTTCTGGTCAATGGTAACCCCCAGGATGTTGATAGTGGAGGATTCAGTGATGGTAATACCATTGTACATCAAAGGGCGATGGTTGGACACTCTCTTGTTAGAGATGGTCATTCCCTGACATTTGTGTGGTGCGAATGTTACTTGCTACTTGTCAGCCCAAGCCTGGATATTGTCCAGGTCTTGCTGCATTAGGACATGGACTGCTGCAGTGTCTGAGGAGTCGTGAATGGTGCTGAACATTATGCAATCATCAGCGAACATCCCCTTATGACTTTATGATGGAAGGAAGGCCATTGATGAAGCAGCTGAAGATGGTTGGGCCAAGGACACAACCCTGAGGAACTCCTGCAGTGATGTCCTGGAGCTGAGATAACTGACCTCCAACAACCACAGCCATCTTCAGAGTTTTCCCCTGATTCCCATTGACGCGAGTTTTGCTAGGGCTCCTTCATGCCACTCTCAGTCAAATGCAGCCTTGATGTCAAAGGCAGTCACTCTCACCTCACCTCGGGAGTTCAACTCTTTTGTCCATGTTTGAACCAAGGCTGTAATGAGGTCAGGAGCTGAGTAGCCCTGGCAGAACCCAAATTGGGCGTCAGTGAGCAGGTTATTGCTAAGCAAGTGCCACTTGATAGCACTGTTGATGACCCCTTCCATTACTTTACTGCTGATGGAGAGTAGACTGATGGGGCGGTAATTGGCTGGGTCGGATTTGTCCTGCTCTTTGTGTACAGGACATATCTGGGCAATTTTCCACATAGCTGGGTAAATGCCAGTGTTGTAGTTCAACTGGATCAGCTTGGCTAGGGGCATGGCAAGTTCTGGAGCACAAGTCTTTAGTACTATTGCCAGAATATTGTCAGGGCCCATAGCCTTTGCACTATCCAGTGCCTTCAACCGTTTCTTGATATCACGTGGAGTGCATCAAATTGGCTGAAGACTGGCATCTGTGATGCTGGGGTCTTCCAGAGGAGGCCGAGATGGATCATCCACTTGGCACTTCTGGCTGAAGATTGTAGCAAATGCTTCAGCCTTATCTTTTGCACTGATGTGCAGGGCTCCTCCGTCATTGAGGATGGGGATATTTGTGGAGCCACCTCCTCCAGTGAGTTGTTTAATTGTCCACCACCATTCACAAATGGATACGGCAGGACTGCAGAGCTCAGATCTGATCCGTTGATAGTGGGATTGCTTAGCTTTGTTTTTCACTTGCTGCTTATGCTGTTTGGCACACAAGTAGTACTGTGTTATAGCTTCACCAAGCTGACACCTCATTTTTAGGTATGCCTATTGTATCATAAATAGTTATAGAAAGTGTTGGAAAATAATTTTCTTCTCTGTCTGTTCTGACATACTACTGGCATAACAATTAGGAATATGCTGGACAAGCTGGAAAGTAAGCTGGGGTAGGGGTTCCATTCTCATGCCATAGTTTCCCTAGTGGTTTCTTGGGGTTGTAAACTCTGTCGTTCACAAATATATCCATCAATTTATGAAGTGGCAGAATTTGGCATAGGTGAGGACTCTGAATGTCAAAGTTCCAGCTGTCTGGCCTTCACTGGGTGTGCAGTTGGCAGGGATATATCTGGTAACACCAGACAGGGGTAGAAATGAGGCTCACCTGTGGGTTCAGGCTGGGATCAAGGCTTGAAACCATGAAGAAAGAAGACACTTCTAAAGATGACAAATTTTAAAGCTGTGTTGGATTTGGAGACACCTACATTAGATTCTCTAGTTTCTTTTATATGATAGGTAGCCTAGATACATTCTTAGTAGGATAGGCACTGACAACTTGCATGTTAATTAAAATCCTCCTACTGGCACTAGAATATCATTTGGGAACAATGTCAGAGGTTCCTGGCAAGCACAATCCTAGCGTAAGTGCTAGGATCACTGGCCGACTGATTTTCAAAGTCTCAATCCTTTGAGATTGATTTATATCTTAAGGAGGTTTCATTAAGAGTTTACTATTCATTCATACTGACTCTAATATAATGAGGGGAGGCAGTGGCGTATTGATATTGTTGTTGGACTAGTAATCCAAAGACCCAAGTAATGTTCCGAGGACCTGGGTTTGAATCCCACCATGATGGTGAAATTTGAGTTAAAAAAAATCTGAAATTAAAAGTCTATTGTCGACCATTGTAAAAACCCACCTAGTTCACTAATTCCCCTTTTGGGAAGGAAATCTGCCATCTTTACCTGGTCTGGCCTACATGTGACTCCAGGCCCACACCAATGTGTAAAAATGCCCTCTGATACACTCAGCTGTATCAAACCACTAAAAAGTCTCAAAGCAATGAAACTGGTTGGACCACCTGGCATCGACCTAGGCACCGGAAATGACAATGGCAAACTCAGCCCTGTCGACCCTGCAAAGTCCTTCTTACTAACAGTTGGGGGCTTGTGCCAAAATTGGGAGAACTGTCTCACAGACTAGTCAAGCAAAAGCCTGACATAGTCATCCTCACGGAATCATGCCTTACAATATCCTAGACACCGTATTGACCATCTCTGGGTATGTCCTGTCCCATTGGCAGGGCAGACCCAGCAGAGGTGGAGGTACAGTGGCATAGAGTCAGGACAGAGTTGCCCTGGGGGTCCTCAACATTGACTCCAGACCCCATGGAGTCTCATGGCACAAGGTCAAACATGGGCAAAGAAACCTCCTGCTGATTACCCCACCCCCTCAGCTGATGAAATAGTACTGACCACTGAGGGTTGCAAGGGTGCAAAATGTACTCTGGCTGGGGGACCTCAATGCCCATCACCAAGATTGGCTCAGTAGCACTACTGACCGAGTTGACCGAGTCCTAAATGACATAGCTGCTAGACTGGGTCTGTGGCAGGTGGTGAGGGAACCAACAAAAGGGAAAAACACACTTGACCTCATCCTCAAAAACCTGCCTGTCGCAGATGCATCTGTCCATGACAGTACCGGTAGGAATGACCATCTCACAGTCCTTGTGGAGACAAAGTCCCTTCTTCACACTGAGGATACCCTCCATCATGTTCTGTAGCAATACCATCATGCTAAATGGGATAGATTTCGAACAGATCTAGCAACTCAAGACTGGGCAACCATGAGGCGTTGTGAGCCATCAGCAGCAGCAGAATGTATTCAACCACAATCTGTAACCTCATGGCCTGGCATATCCCCCACTCTACCATTGCCACCAAGCTAGGGGACCAACTCTGGTTCAATGAAGAGTACAGGAGGGCATGCCAAGAGCAGCACCTGGCATACTAAAAATGAGATGTCAGCCTGGTGAAGCTACAACACAGGATTACTTGTATGCCAAACAGCATAAGCAGCAAGTGATAGGCAGAACTAAGTGATTCCACAACCAACGGATCAGATCTAATCTCTGCAGTCCTGCCATATCCAGTTGTGAATGGTGGTGGACATTTAAACAACTCACTGGAGAATGGGGCTCCACAAATATCCCCATCTTCAATGATGGGGGAGCCCAGCACATCAGTGCAGAAAATAAGGCTGAAGCATTTGCTACAATCTTCAGCCATAAATGTCGAGTGGATAATCCATCCCGGCCTCCTCTGGAGGTCCCCAGCATCACAGATGCCAGCATTCAACCAATTAGATTCACTCCACGTGATATAAGGGACCGGCTGAAGGCACTGGATGCTGCAAAGGCTTTGGGCCCTGATAATATTCCGGCAATAGTACTGAAGACTTGTGCCCCAGAACTTGCCACACCCCTAGCCAAGCTGTTCTAGTACATATACAACACTGGCATCTACCCGGCTATGTGGAAAATTGCCCAGGCATGTCCTGTACACAAAAAGCAGGACAAATCCAACCTGGCCAATTACCGCCCCATCGGTCTACTCCCGATCATCAGTAAAGTGATGGAAGGGTCATCAACCGTGTTTTCAAGTGGTACTTGCTTAGCAATAACCTAACGCTCAGTTTGTGTTCTGCCAGGGCCACTCAGCTGCTGACCTCATTAAAGCCTTGGTTCAAATATGGACAAAAGAGCTGAACTCCCGTGGTGAGGTCAGAGTGGCTGCCCTTGACATCAAGGATGCATTTGACCAAGTGTGGCATCAAGGAGCCCTAGCAAAATTGAAGTCAATGGGAATCAGGGAAAAAAACTCTCTGCTGGTTGTAATCATATCTCGCAGAAGGGAAGATGGTTGTGGTTGTTGGAGGTCAGTCATCTCAGCTCCAGGACATCACTGCAGGAGTTCCACAGGATAGTGTTCTCAGCCTAACCATCTTCAGTTGCCTTATCAATGACCTTCCCTCCATCATAAGGTCAGAAGTGGGGATGATGCTGATGATTGCACAATGTTCAGCACCATTCGTGACTCCTCAGGTACTGAAGCAGTCATTGTCCAAATGCAGCCAGACCTGGACAACATCCAGGCTTAGGCTGACAAGTGGCAAGTAACAATCGCACCACACAAGTGTCAGGCAATGACCATCTCCAGCAAGAGAGAATCTAACCGTTGCCCCTTGACATTAAAAGCCATTACCATTGCTGAATCCCCTACTATCAACATCCTAGGGGTTATCATTGACCAGAAACTGAACTGGACTAGCCATCTAAATACTGTGGGTCCATGAGCAGTCCAGAGGCTAGGAATCCTGCGGTGAATAACTCACCTCCTGACTCTCCAAAGCCTGTCCACCATCTACAAGGCACAAGTCAGGAGTGTGATGAAATACTCACCGCTTGCTTGGATGAGTGCAGCTCCACCAACACTGAAGAAGCTTGACACCATCCGGGACAAAGCAGTCCGCTTGATTGGCACCACATCCACAAACATTCACTCCCTCCACCACCGATGCACAATAGCAGCAGTGTGTACCATCTACAAGATGCACTGCAGAAACTCACCAAGACCCCTTTGACAGCATCTTCCAAACCCATGACCACTACCATCTAAAAGGACAAGGGTAGCATATACATGGGAATACCACCACCCGGAAGTTCCCCTCCAGGCCATTAGCACCCTGACTTGGAAATATAGCGCCGTTCCTTCACTGTCACTCGACCAAAATCCTGGAACTTCCTCCCTAACAGCACAGTGAGGATACCTACATCACATGGACGGCAGCAGTTCATGAAGGCTGATTACCATCACCTTCTCAAGGGCAATTAGGGATGGGCAATATATGTTGGCCGAGCCCAGCGAAGCCCACATCCCATGAATAGATTTTAAAAATGAAATCTTGTTTTTGGGAATGATGACATTTGTGCTCACAGAGATGCAAGATATAATTTCTGAGAACCTGAATACTTTCACAGTTCAGGAACAGTATGAAGCACTGCCTTGTTAGGTGCAGTGCAGCCAGGCATAAAAAAAACACTTACCTCTTGCTCAGAGAAGTAATCCTCTTGCAACAATCAGCAAAGTGATGGGAGGGGTCGTCAACAATTCTATCAAGGTGAACTTACTCACCAATAACTTGCTCACTGATGCTCAGTTTGGGTTCTGCCAGGGCCACTCAGCTCCTGTCCTCGTTACAGCCTTAGTTCAAACATGGGCAAAAGAGCTGAACTCCCGAGGTGAGGTGAGAGTGACTGCCCTTCACATCAAGGCAGCATTTGGCCGAGTGTGGCGTCAAGGAGCCCTAGCAAAACTGGAGTCAATGGGAATCAGGGGAAAATTCTCCACTGGTTGGAGTCATACCTAGCACAATCGAAGATGGTTATGGTTGTTGGAAGTCAGTTATCTTAGTCCGAGGGCATCACTACAGGAGTTCCTCAGGGTAGTGCCCTCAAACCAACCATCTTCAGCTGCTTCATCAATGACCTTCCTTCCATCATAAGGTCAGAAGTGGGGATGTTCGCTGATGATTGCACGACATTCAGCACCATTCGCGACTCCTCAGATACTGAAGCAGTCTGTACCCATATGCAGCAAGACCTGGACAACATTCAGGCTTGGGCTTACAAGTGGCAAGTAACATTCACACCACACAAGTGCCAGGCAATGAGCATCTCCAACAAGAGGGAATCTAACCATCTCCCCTTGACATTCAATAGCATTACCATCGCTGAACCCACACCCACCCCCCCCCCCCACCTATAAACATCCTGGGGTTACCATTGACTAGAAACTGAACTGGACTAACCATATAAATACTGTGGCTACAAGAGCAGATCAGAGGCTAGGAATAGTGCGATGGGTAACCCACCTCCTGACTCCCCAAAGCCTGTTCACCATCTACAAGGCACAGGTCAGGAGTGTGGAATACCCTGCACTTGCCTGAATGAGTGCAGCTCCAACAACACTCAAGAAACTCAGCACCATCCAGGAAAAAGCAGCCTGGTTGATTGGCATCCCATCCAGCACCTTCAACGTTCACTCCCTCCACTACTGATGCAGTGACAGCAGTGCATATCATCTACAAGATGCAATGGAGCAACTCACCAAAGCTCCTTAGACAGCACCTTCCAAACTTGTGACCACTACCACTTAGAAGGACAAGGGTAGCAGATACATGGGAACACCACCACCTGCAATTTTCCCTCCAAACCACTCACCATCCTGACTTGGAAATGTATCACCATTCCTTCACTGTTGCTGGGTCAAAATCCGGAACTCACTCCCTAACAGCACTGTAGGTGTATCTATATCACATGGACTGCAGTGATTCAAGAAGGCAGCGCACCACCACCTTCTCAAGGGCAATTAGGGATGGGCAATAAAAGCTGACCTAGCCAGTGAACCCCACATCCCACGCATGAATTAAAGAAAAACAATCCTTGTACGAAAGAATGACAATTTAGGAACTGCAGTTCTGGTTTTATACACCACGAGATGCACAGGGGGAAATAATCAGGGCATAGGCCTTGTGTCCAGTTGGCACTTGGTTTTTCCACTGGCCCTATGCTAGGAGTGCAGGGCGAACCTTATTGGGCGTTAATTTTCTTTCATTCATGGATACATTGCTGCCACAAAATTCCTGATGTGTCATGCCATCGGTACACTGTCAAACTGCATCTTTGAGTTCTGCATATTGCTACCAGTACACAGCTACCAGAAATACTCTTAAAACTAGTGTGTCTGATATTTTGAAGTTATTCAGCAGTCGTGCTTTTGGGACTTTTTTTTGCTTACACGTTTAGATGCTTGTTCTGTTGTTTTTTTTGGCTTGTACCTTTAACTTGTTGCCCTTTTATTGGTTTGAATTTTCATGTCACTCCATTCACCATTAAGACAGTTTGCCTGAGATGGACACTAGCGCCCTGTGGAAATCATTTTCATCCAACCAGTTTGGTCTGAGTTCAAAACCAACTCAGAAATGAAAGGAGACTTCCTCAATTGTATTTTTGTGTCCACACCATTTCTAAATGATGTATATAAATGGTAACATTCATTTTCTTTTATCTACAGTGCTTTAACTCCAAGCAAAAGTAAAGAATCTGTGACATCTGATGCCTCCAACCAAACGAGTGGCTACCAGTCAGGATACCATTCCGACGACACTGACACAGCTCCTTACGCCAATGAAGAAGCAAAAACAAAGGAGAATTACTGCACCTTACCAGCTGATTACAACCTTGTGATTCGATACAGTGCGCCACCTGTTTAAGAATTCACTGCAAAACTCAGAGGATGCCATCTTGTCGCAAATTCACCTATGCCTTAAATGAATAAAGTTACCGCATATGTTATCTAGAATATTGTCAAAATATGGACTTTGTTCTAAACAATAGAACTATTATTACTATTGACACTAGATATCTTTATATAGCAGATAATGGCAGTGGAGTAACTTGCAGTCAATAATATATCTACTGTTTAGCTGAGCAATTCATCAGGCCAAGCTAAGTCCAGTCTGTTCAGCTCTTGGTTGTCCAATACATAAACTCCATCACACAAAATACAAGAAGTAAACAAGGCTGTCAGAATTGCTCTCTGGAAAATGTGGTAAACATTGACTATTATGTTGGCGCCCAACATCACTTCACAATAAGGCACTGCATCAAGTTGACTATTAAAACTTCAAGTGATTCTAGGCTGAGGAGATGCAACTATTGAATGAAACACTGCACAATTGAAAGTTACCTGGTAACTAAGGCTGGGTTCCTAATAGACATTGAAACTGTCTGAATGTATAAGTCCGATATTGCCATATTTCATCCCTGTTTGATGGATAGCTCTCCAGATAGACATTTGAGTGTGTGCGGAGAGAGTGTGAGAGAGGAAGTATAGATAGGCACCTATTTATAGCAGCTGAGTGTTGAATGTCTGCATATTCACGAATAAATGTAATATATTGAACAAAGATAATAAGATTTTCATTGAATGAGCATGTTGTATTCAGGACACATTCTTACTGCTATGTTTCAAGGAATGTTGGATTGATAAGGGCAAATAGTCAAACCAAGAAAGGTTTCTCTGGTGGTACATACATTCTTTTCATTGAATGGTAATCAAAATAAAATGCTTCCAAGTAAACATATATAAGCGTCGAACTGGAAGTGAGAAACGATTGTGCTGTGTATAATATATATTGATCAAAATACAGCTCTTTTACTACTTTTGAATGTGAATATTTGGAGCCTTCATTATGGTTTGCACAATCACCATAGAAAAGGCCCAATGTATTAATGATCAATGCATTGTTTCATAAATGAAAGATTCTTTATTACAAAATTACTTTATATAAAGAGAATATTTGAGCAGCTACTCATTTTACTTTTCTAGTTCTCTGTCTTTTGTCTTCCAAAGTGAAATATTTCAAAAGACATGCAGTGTTACAGATGAATATACATCTGCTCAAGGCAATTCATGCTATTGTAAAATACATGTATTATGTTTTTGCAATTTCTTAGATTTGACTTCAGTTTGTCAACAATAATGTTATAGAAAATCAGTGTTTTATAGTAGAAGCATTTGGTAACTCTAAAGGAAATTGATTGTTACGTTAATGTAAATTTGCTTGCTGGGCAGACATTTAAATTCAGAGAAGACCAAACAATTAATTCTACCATTTTGTCTACCCCTCTCCCAGATAGCTTGTTCTGATTTTGGACAATGCACTTGGAGCATATAGACGATGGCAAGAGCTTACTTCTAATGTTAATCTGTCAATTATTGACCTGAATGCACTGAATTGCAACCAATTAACTTAGTACTTGTGATTCTCACACATCCTTATGGAAGTTTGCAGGACAAGCAGCTCTATTATCAAATAGGTGAGATAATAAAAGCCATGTGTCTTCTAAAAGTGCCAGTATAACCTAAGTCAATTAAAAAGGAATATGTTTTAACAAGAGAATTACATCTAATCCAATTCATTTTTTAATGTAAAACAACTTGGTTTCCATATGAATATCCCAACAAATTGGATTAAAACCAACCACATTCAAAGTAATCAACTCTTGCACAGAGACTTTGGATGATTTTGCTAGGCAACAAATGTTTAAAGATTAAACTCATTTCATGAGGAACAAACCAGGAAAAAAGTTTTCCTTAAAAACATTGACATCAAATTAACTGATACTTAATGATTTTTTTAAATTCCTTTCGTTGAATTAATGCAATCATATACAATCATAGGGTCTGTTATATGTCCCACAGTTAGGTGATGAAAATTGTGGTCAAGGCAAATTGGGCCTCATGCATGATGAGAAGTTGGTCCACTATCAACAGTTTTCTAGAGGTGTCAGCTGTGGCTCAGTTCATAGCACCCTCGCCTTTGAATCAGAGGGTTGTGGGTTTATGTCCCACTCCTGGAAAAACCAAGAACTGTGATTGTACTAGACAGAGTTGCAATCTGTGACTGTTGATAACTCAAAAGAGGATCAACAGTTTTCTGCACGACAATGAAAGTACCAATCTATTCCCCCAGGTTTCATTGGCTCATTTATTACCAGCGCATCTCTGGTCCATGATAATTTGTTGAACTCAGCCATGGTTAAAACTGGGAATTTAATGTTCACAAGGCTGTTTAAAGTTTTAAACTAAATACAACTCAAATCTCAAAAGTGAATGTGTGTTGAATGTAAAGAAACAATTTTGTCTATACATATTTTGTTTTAGAGTTCTTTGGAATTGAACAATGTGTAAAAGGTTCACTTCTGAAATTTTTTTAATAAACATTTTTCATATATTTGATACATTTTGTGGATACGTTCTTCTCCATGCTTTTTAGATTTTGGATTTATGTTAAAGAAATTAACCTCGTATACATTCTAAGTATTCTCACAGAGACATGATAACCGGACAGCCCAAGCTGCCAGATTAGAAATTGTATGTGTCTTTTTCCCTGCCATGGGAATAGACATTTTATGAAGTTTCACAGGAGCTTCAAATGTTCCACTCAAATGTCCAACTTTTTATCTTGCACAGCTGTTTGCATATTTGGAATGAGTTTCAGAAATACTCTACATTATTATAATGCAGACTCCCCCAGTTTTACAGTAACCTTCAGACTACAAAAACCTGATATCAAAGCAGTGATGCCAATCATCAAAACTACCCTCATTCGTTATTAAGCTAACATAATTCAATGGATAAAAAATGAAATACATGAAAGTCTTAAAAAGATAAAAACAGGGGATGGGAGGCATTTTGGTTCATCATATTTATTTTTCTCTAAAAATCTATGATACTTGGTTCACAGCGCCATACATCTCCTTGAATGATTCCAGAGTTATTTCCACTATCCTACTCTACCTATAAGATCACTTTATGAATTATTCCACATGAAAGGCTTACCATGCCTTCATCCAGTTTATGTCTCGGTCCCATTATCCTGCAGCTATGATTTGGAGAGTGCAAGAAGAGGACCCTGGGACAGGCAGTCAGCAGCACCTAGAGGAGAGTGCGAGAGGAGGACCCTGGGATAGGCAGTCAGCAGCACCTAGAGGAGAGTGCAAGAGGCGGACCCTGGGACAGGCAGTCAGCAGCACCTAGAGGAGAGTGCGAGAGGAGGATCCTGGAACAGGTAGTCAGTAGCACCTAGCACCTAGCATCACAGGAGAAACATAAGTTCATTTGTTGGTGAGAAACTGCTGTTAGGGAGTGTCATCAAGTAGATGAGAATTAGAAAAGCACCTTTTTAAAATAAGAGGCTACTTATATTTAAATAAGAAATACAAGCAAAAGGAAAATAAATTTAAGTTGTGCTCAGGTAAAATAAAGTTGCATAAGTAAACCAATATAAAATAAAGTTAATGCAAGGAAAGTAAATTGAAGCCACGGCAGGACAGTTCGGTCATGTGGAATGTCCTGTAATATGTGGGAAGTTGTGGACGCTACCAGTGTCCTAGATGACCACGTGTGCAGGAAGTGTCACCAGCTGCAGGACCTTGAGCTCTGGGTTTTGGAGCTTGAGCAGCAGCTGGATTCATTGTGGTGCATCAGCAAGGCTGAGAGCTACGTGGATAGCATGTTCAGAGAGGGGGTCAGCTTAGGAGCCTGGAGGCAGAGAGGGAATGGGTGACCACCAGACAGTCCAAGAAAATTAGACAGGTAATGCAGGAGTCCCCTGGGGTCCCATTTACCAATCGGTTTTCTGTTTAGGATACCAGTGAAGGCTTTGGTTCCTCAGAGGAGTGCAGTCAGAGCCAAGCTTGTGACATCATCAGCAGCTCTGCTGTACAGGAGGGGAGAAAGTAGAGGGGAAGAGCACAGTAGCAATAGGGGATTTGATAGTTAGGGGAACAGACAGGCAGTTCTGTGGCCGTAGACATGACTCCAGGATAGCATGTTGCCTCCCTGTTGCCAGGGTTAAGGATGTCATGGAGCGGCTGCAGGACATCCTTCTGGGGAAGGGTGACTAGCCAGAGATCATGGTCCATGTTGGTACCAATGGCTTAGGTAGGAAAAGGGATGAGGTCCTGAAAGTAGACTTTAAGGTGCGAAGAAGAAGATTGAAAAGCTGGACCTCTAAAGCAGTAATCTCAGGGTTGCTCCCAGTCCCACATGCAAGTGAGTATAGGAATAGAAGAATTGAGCGAATAAACACAAGGCTGGAAAGCTGGTGTAGGAGGGAGAGCATCAGATTTCTGAGGTATTGGGACCGGCTCTGGGGAAGGTGGGACCTGTACAAGCCAAATGGTCTACACCTGAACAGGACTGGGACAAATATCCTCATAGGGAGGTTTGCTAGTGTGGTTTACGGGGGTTTCAACTAGATTGGTAGGGGGTTGGGAACCTGAGGGCAAATTCAGAGCAGGGAATAGGAGATGGAGAACTAATGAGTGACTCTGAAAGACAGGAGTAGCACAGATTAAAAATTGTACAGCACAGAGATTTGGCAGTGTTAAAAAGTATATATGTAAATGCAAGGAGCAAATAAAGCCAGCTGAGGGCACAGATAGACACATGGCAGTATGATATCATTGTTATAATGGCTTAAGGGGGGGCAAATATGGCAGCTCAACATCCCTGGATATAGAGTTTTCAGGCAGCATAGGGAGGGGGATAAAAAATGTGGCGGTGTAGCATTATTGGTTAAAGAATCAATTACAGGTGTGAGGAGGGATGATATACTAAATGAAGCATCAAATGAGGCCATATGGATTGAGCTCAGAAATAAAAAAGGGGCAGCCACACTGCTAGGAGTGTACTATAGACCCCCAAATGGTGGAAGGGAGTTAGAAGAGCAAATATGTAGACAGATTTCTGAATGCAAGAAGAATAGGGCAGCAATCGTTGAGGACTTCAACTACCCTAATATCAATTGGGATATGAACAGTGTGAAGGGCACCGAGGGCACAAAATTCTTGAACTGCATTCAAAAGAACTTTTTTAGTCAGCACGTAACAAGCCCAATGAGAGAGGGCGCAATTCTAGATTTAGTCTTAGGAAATGAAGCTGGGCAAGTGGATAAAGTAGCAGTGGGGGACCATTTTGGAGATACTGACCATAATATAGTTAGATTTAGCATCTTTATGGAAAAGGACAAAAATAGAACAGGAGTAAAAGTTCTAAACTAGGGGAAGACAAATTTTACAAAGCTGAGAAGTGAGCTGGTGAGAGTGGACTGGATATAGCTATAAAAAGAAAAACTGTGTCAAATCAATGGAGGCATTCAATGGCGAGATTCTATGAGTACAGTGCAGACATGTCCTCACAAAGAAAAAGGGTGGCATTGACAAATAAGAACATAAGAAATAGAAACAGAAGTAGACCATTCGGCCCCTTGAGCCTGCTCCACCATTCAATAACATCATGGCTGATCTTCTTGTGTTTTGATTTCCACATTCCCATCTAACTCCGATAACCTTTGATTCCCTTGCCTAACAAGAATCTGCCTTAAAAATATTCAATGACTCCGTTTCCACCACCTTCTGAGGAAGAGAGTTCCAAAGTCGCACAACGCTCTGAGAGAAAAAATTTCTCCTCATCTCTGTCCTAAAAGGCAACCCCTAATTTTAAAACTGTGCCCCTTAGTTCTGGACTTACCCACAAGAGGAAACATCCTTTTGACGTCCACCTTGTCAAGGCCGTTCAGGATCTTGTATACTTCAATCAAATCACCCCTCACTCTTCTAAACTCCAGTGGAAACAAGCCCAGTATCCAACCTTTCCTCATAAGACAACCCACTCATTCCAGGTATCAATCTACTAAACCTCCTCTGAATGGCCTCCAATGCATTTACATCCTTCTGAGACCAAAACTGCATGCAGTATTCAAGGTGCGGTCTCACCAATGCCCTGTATAATTGAAGCATAACATCCTTACTTTTATGTTCAACCCCTCTCATAATAAAGGATAGCATTCAATTAGCTTTCTTAATTACTTGCTGTACCTGCATACTAACTTTTTGTGACTCATGTACTAGAAAGCCTAGATCCCTCTGCAACTCAGAATTATGCAGCCATTTTCCATTTAAGTAATACTCTGCTATTTTATTCTTCCTGCCAAAGTAAGCAATTCACATTTTCCCATATTAAACTCCATTTGCCAGATCTTTGCCCACTCACTCACTCCATCTATCTATATTCATCTGCAAACATCTCATGTCCTCTTCAGTACATACTTTCCTACCTATCTTTGAATCATCTGCAAATTTAGCCACCATGTCTTTGCTCCCCTCATCTAAGTCATTGATGTAACTTGTAAAAAGTTGAGGGCCCAGAACAGACCCCTGTGGGACTTCACTTGTCACAACCCACCAATCCAAAAAGATCCATTTATGCATACTCTCTGCTTTCTGCCAGCCAGCTAATATTCTATCCATGCTAATATGTTACCCACCACACCAGCGCTTTTATTTTCCGTGATAATCTTTGATGTGGCACCTTATCAAATGCCTTCTGGAAATCCAAGTACAGTTTGTCTACAGGCTCCCCTTTATTCACTGGACCTGTTACTCCTTCAAAAAACTCCAATAAATTGGTTAAACATGATTTTCTTTTCACAAAACCATGTTGACTCTTCCCGATTGCTTTGAACTCTTCTAACTGCCCAGCTATAACCTCCTTAATGATCGATTCTAACATCTTCCCCGTGACAGACATCAAGTTAACTGGCCTATAGTTTCCTGTTTTCTTCCTCCCTCCCTATAGGGGCTATATTTGCTGCTTTCCAATTTGATGGAACCTTTCCAGAATCTAGTGAATTTTGGAAAAGTAAAAGTAAAGTAAAAGTAAAAGTAAAAGTAAAAGAAAAGTGCATCGACTACCTCATTAGCCACTTCTTTTAAGACCCTAGGATGCAGTCCACCAGGACCCAGAGACTTGCCAGCCCTCAGCTCCATCATTTTGCTCAGTTTCCCTAGTGATTTCAATTTCACCTAGTTCCTCTCTCCATTTCACCTCCTGATTTGCAGTTATTACTGGAATGTTTTTTGTATCCCCTATAGTGAACACAGAAGCAAAATATTTGTTCATTTCTTCCGCCATTTCCTTATTATCTACTATTAACTCCCCACTGTCACTCTCTAAAGGACCTAGACTCACTTTACTTACTCTTTTCCTTTTTAAATACCTGTAGAAACTCTTGCTGTCCGCTTTTACAATTCTAGCTAGCTTCCTCTCATACTCCAGTTTCTTTCTCCTGGTAAACCTTATATTCATTCTCTGCCGTTCTTTATATTTTGACCAATCATCTGTCCTGCCACTCATCTTTGCGGAGTTATATGCTTTTTCTTTAAGTTTGATGCTTTCCTTAACTTCTTTAGTTAACCAAGGATGATGGATCCTCCCATTAGAATTTTTCTTTATAATAGGAATGTACTTATTCTGAATACTCTGAAATATCCCCTTAAATATCTGCCACTGCTTCCCTATAGATCTCTCCTCTAGCCTAGTTTCCCAGTTCACTTCAGCTAACTCAACTTTCATCCCCACATAGTTGCCCTCATTTAAGTTTAAGACACAAGTCTTAGATCCACTCTCCTCCCTTTCAAACTGGATGGAAAATGCTATCATATTGTAATCGCTGCTACATAGGGGTGCCTTTACTCTGAGGTCATTAATTAATCCTGAACATCAAACAATACCAAATCTAATATAACCTGCTTTCTGGTTGGTTCCGGAACGTGCTGCTCTAAGAAACTATCTCAAAAGTATTCTAAGAACTCCTCGCCCAGGCTACTACTGCCAATCTGATTTTTCTAGTTTATATGTAGATTAAAATTACCCATGATTATTACTATCCCTTTATCACAAGCACACAATATCTTCTCTTGAATACTCTGTCTTACACTGTGGCTACTGTTAGGTGGCCACTAATGACTTTTCTCCCTCTACTATCTTCATCCAAACCGATTCTACATCCTTATCTCCTGAACCAAGGTAATCTCTAACTATTGCAGCAATGCCCTCTTTGATTAACAGTCCAACCCCTCCATCTTTACCTAGCTTCTTATTCTTCCTGAATGTCATGTACCCCTCAATATTAAGGAATCTTTGTCATCCTGCAGCCATCTGTTATCAGGTCACATTTATTTACTTCAATGTGGGCCATAAATTCATTTACTTTGATATGAATGCTACACGCATTCAGATAGAGAGCCTTCAGTTTTGTCTTTTTGTTACCTTTGTAATATCTAGTCTTGACTGTTGATGTTTTCTTGGATTTTTTTCTCCCTGTCCCTTCCTGCCATTCTCTGACCCTCATTTCTCATATTATTATTTTGCTCTCCTGTCTTGACTCTACACCTTGAATGTGACCTCTACCCAAGCTTGATCCCTCACCCCTCCTGTTAAGTTTAAAGCCCTCTCTACTTCCCTGGTTATGCAATTTGCAAGGACACTTGTCCCAGCACGGTTCAGGTGTAAACCGTCCCAACGGTACAGCCCCCACTTTCCCCAGTACTGGTGCCAGTGCCCCGCAAACTGGAACCCACTTCTCCCACACCAATCTTTGAGCCATGCATTCATCTCTCTAATGCCAATTTGCATGTGGCTCAGGTAATAATCCAGAGATTATCACCTTTGAGGTTCTGCTTCTTAATTTGGTACCTGGCTCCTCATGCTGACTTTGCAGAACCTCTTTCCTAGTTCTATCTATGTCAACAACTGGATCCTCCCCCTCCCCCTGCAAGTACCTCTCCAGCCATGAACAGATGTTCCGAGCCCTGGCACCAGGCAGGCAACATAGCCATTTGGACTCTCGCTCTTTGCTAGGGCCCCTGGTTATGCAGAAGCATACAGACCGGGGTAAAGCAGGAAAAAAAAAGCTTATGGCGGCCACAAAAGCCTAGAGGAGTATAGAAAGTACAGGGGTGAGGTAAAAAAAGAAATTAGGAAAGCAAAGAAAGATATGAAAAAATATTGATAGGTAAAATCAAAGAAAACCCTAAGATGTTTTACCAATACATGAGGAGCAATAGAATAACTAAGGAAAAGGTAGGACCTATCAGAGATGTACATGGTAACTTGGGGTTGATGCAGAAGATGTGAGCAGGGTTCTCAAAGAGTACTTTGTCTCTGCCTTCACTAAGGAGAGGGATGATGTAGACATTCCTGTTAAAGAGGGGGAGTGTGAAATATTAGATACAAGGAGCATAGTGAGAGAGGAAGTACTAGGGGAACTGGCATCCTTGATGGTGGATAAATCACCAGGGCCAGATGGATTGTATCCCAGGCTGTTGAAAGAAGCCAGGGAGGAAATGGCAGATGCTCTGGGGATCATTTTCCAATCCGCAAGAGATCCAGAGGATTGGAGGTCTGCAAACGTTGTACCATTATTTAAAAAGGGTGTGAGCGATAGACTGATAGACTCATAGACGTTTATAGCACAGAAGGAGGCAATTCGGTCCATCACGTCCATGCCGGTCAACAAAGATCTGACTACACTAATCCCATTTTCCAGCGCATGTCACATAGCCCTGGAGGCTATGGCAATGCAAACGAATATCTAAATACTTCTTAAATGTTACGGGAGTTTCTGAATCAACCACCCTTTCGGACAGTGAGTTCCAAACTTCCACCACCCTCTGGGTGAAAAATTTCTCCTCAACTCCCCTCTTAGCCTTCTACCTCTTACCTTAAATCTATGCCTCCTGGTTATTGACCCCTCTACTAATGGAAAAATTGCCTTCCTATCCACCCTATCTATGTCCCTCATAATTTTATACACCTCTATCATGTCTCCTCTCAACCTTCGCTGCTCCAAGGAAAACAGCCCCAGTCTATTCAATCTTTCCTCATAGTTTACCAGGCAGCATCCTGGTAAATTTCCTGTGCACCCTCTCCAGTGCAATCACATCCTTCCTACAATGTGGTGACTAGAACTGCATGCAGTACTCCAGTTGTGGCCTAACCAGCATTTTATACAGTTCCAGCATAACCTCCCTGCTCTTGTATTCTATGCCTCAGCTAATAAAGGCAAGTATCCCAGATGCCTTCTTGACCACCTTATGCACTTGCCCTGCTACCTTCCGGGATCTGTGGATAGGCACACCAAAGTCCTTCTGATCTTCAGTACTTTCCAGGGTCCTACCATTCATAGTGTAATCCCTTGCCTTGTTAGCCCTCTCCAAGTGCAATACCTCACACTTTTCCGCGTTGAATTCCATTTGCCACTGCTCTGCCCACCTGACCAGTCCATTGATATCCTCCTGCAGTTTACGGCTATCCTCCTCATTATTTACTACCCTACCAATTTTCGTGACATCCATGAATTTCTTGATCATACCCCTACATTTAAATCCAAATCATTTACGTACACCACAAACAGAAAGGGCCCCAGCACTGAGCCCTGTGGAACCCCACTGGAAACAGACTTCCAGTCACAGAAACATCCCTCCACCATCATCCTCTGCTTCCTGCCTCTCAGCCAATTTTGGATCCAACGTGTCACTTTGCCTTGGATCCCATGGGCTCTTACTTTCTTGACCAGTCTGCCATGAGGGTCCTTATCAAAATCCTTGCTAAAGTCCATGTAAACCACATCAAATGCATTACCCTCATCAACACTCCTGGTTACCTCCTCAAAACGTTCGATTAAATTTGTCAAACACAGCTATCCCTCAATAAATCCATGCTGACTATCCCTGATTAATCCGTGTCTCTCCAAGCGCAAATATATTCTATCCCTCAGAATTCTTTCTAGTAACTTCCCCACCACCGAGGTTAGACCGACTGGCCTGTAATTTCCTGGTCTATCCCTTCCTCCCTTTTTTAATAATGGGACAACATTAGCAGTCCTCCAGTCCTCTGGCACCTCATCTGTGGCCAGAGAGGATTTGAAAATTACTGCCAGGGCCCTTGATATCTCTTCCTTTGCCTCCCTCAACAGTCTGGGATACATCTCATCCAGGCCTAAGGATTTATCCACTTTTAAGGCCGCTAAACCCGCCAGTGTCTCCTCTCTCTCTATGTTAATTTCCTCTAATATTTCACAGTCCTTCACTCTGATGTCTATACCCGCATCGTCCTTTTCCATTGTGAAGACCAATGCAAAGTACTCATTAAGGACTGCACCCATGTCTTCCAGGTCCACTCACATATTACCTCTACCACCCCTAATTGGCCCTACTCTTTCCCTAGTTATTTTCTTGCTCTTTATATATTTATAAAACCCCTTTGTGTTTTCCTTTATTTTACCCACCAATGCTTTCTCATGCACTCTCTTAGCTTTCCTAATTTCCTCTTTAAGTTCCCCTCTGCACTTTTTATACTCCTCTAGGGACTCTGCTATATTGAGGCCTTGGTATCTACCATAAGCTTCTCTTTTTTTCTTAATCCTAACCTTTATGCCCCTTGACATCCAGGGTCCTCCGGACTTGGTCCCCCACTTTGTCCTTATGGGAATATATTTGCCCTGTACCCTCCCTATTTTCTCCTTGAATGCCTCCCACTGCTCTGACACAGTTTTATCTGCAAGTAGCTGCTCCTAGTCCACTTGGGCCAAATCATATCGCATCTTAGTAAAATTAGCCTTTCCCCAGTTTAGAACTTTTTTTCCCAGCCCAACCTTATCCTTTTCCATAACTATCCTAAATCTAACTGAGTTATGGTCACTGTCTCCAAAATGTTCCCCTACTGATACGCCTTCCACCTGCCCGGGCTCATTTCTGAATATTAGGTCCAGAACTGCTCCCTCCCTTGTTGGGCTTTCTACATACTGGCTAAAAACGTTCTCCTGGATGCAACTTAAGAATTTTGCTCCCTCCCTACCTTGCACACTAAAACTACCCCAGTTAATAGTTGGGTAGTTAAAATCCTCTACTATTACTGCCCTATTATTCTTATACTTCTCTGAAATTTGATTACATATTTGATCATCTATCTCTCCCTGACTGTTTGTCTCCAACGTTGTGTTTGCCCCTTTTGTGTTTTTTACTTCTACCCATATGGCCTCATTTGATGATCCTTCCAAGATATCAACCCTCATCACTGCTGTAATTGATTCCTTGATCAATATTGTGACCCCCCACTCCTCTTCTATCCCCCTCTCTATCTCATCTGAATACCCTACAACCAGAAATGTTGAGCTGCCAATCCTGCCCTTCTTTTAGCCAAGTCTCAGTCATAGCTCTGCTATCATACTCCCACGTGCCTATCTGAGCTCTCAGCTCATCTGTCTTATTCCTCACACTCCTTGCATTAAAAGGTATTCCATTTAGCCTTGCTAAACTCACTTCTTTCTTATCTAGTCTATGTTTCCTCTGCCTTCCAGACACACTGACGAGCATTTTAACTTTTAATTACATCTCAGCTTCTCTCTGCTCTGAACTATTTTTCAGGATCCCATCTTCCTGGCAATTTAGTTTAAATCCGCCCCAACAGCATTAGCAAACCTCCCCATGAGGATGTTGGTCCCGTTCCTGTTAAGACATAACCAGTCCAACTTGTACAGGTCCCACTTTGCCCAGAAACGGTGCCAATGCCCCAGGAATCTAAAACCCTCCCTCCTGCATCATCTCTCCTGTCACGCATTCATCTGCTCTATCCTTCTGTTCCTATACTCATTGCTGTGTGGCACCGGGAGTAATCCGGAGATTACTACCTTTGAAGCCCTGCTTTTCAATTTCCTACCTAATTCCCGAAAGTCTGCTTGCAGGGCCTCATTTCTCTTTCTTCCTATGTCATTGGTCCCAACATGGACCATGACCTCTGGCTGTACATCCTCCCTCTTCAGAATGCCCTGTAGCCATTCTGTGACATCCTTAACCCTGGCACCCAGGAGGCAACATACCATCCTGGAGTCACATCCATGGCCACAGAAGCACCTATCTACTCCTCTCACTAACAAATCCCACATCACTTCTGTCCTTCCACACTCCTTTCTCCCCACCTGAGCAGCTGGACCACCCAGGGTGCCATGGCCTTGGCTCTGGTTGGCCTCCACAGAGGAACCGTCACTCTCACTGCTTATCAAGGCCGAAAAACAGTTTGTGAGCATAATGCACTCAGGGGATACCCTCACTCCCTGCCTGGCTCCCTTCTCCAGTCTGGCTGACACCCATTCCATCTCTGCTTGCACTTCCTTAAGATACGCCCTGACCACGTCCTAAAACATGCTATCCATGAACCTCTCAGCCTCATGAATGCACCGTAGTGCCCCCAGCTGCCGCTCAAGCTCCAAAACCCAGAGCTCGAGTTGCTCCAGTAGGAGGCACCGCCTGTACATTTGGTCATCCAGACTGCCAGGAGCATTTAGGATTTCTCACATAGCGCAGGATGTGAAAATCACTGGACAGATCTCCCCAGACATATCTTAACCAAATAGAATATGGACCCTTGCTTTTACTTTGCCTTTACTCCTGCTTGAGTGTAGACTTGATGTTAGATCTCTAGATAGATTAGATCCTCTAGGTGCTCAAGACAAGACATTTCCAATTTCGTGTGCGTCCTCTTATAAAGGACAACGCTTACTCCCCGTCGGGGAATTGAACCCCGGTCTCCCGCGTGACAGGCGGGGATACTAACCACTATACTAACGAGGCTGCTGGCTGCCTGTCCCAGGGTCCTCCTCTCGCACTATCCTTTGTGCACTGCTGACTGACTGTTCCGGGGTCCTCCTCTTGCACTCTCCTCTAGGTGCTGCTGACTGCCTGTCCCCAGGTCCTCCTCTCTAGGAGGATAGGCCAGAACATTATAGGCTGGTCAGTCTGACTTCAGTGGTCGGCAAATTATTGGAAACAATTCTGAGAGACAGGATAAACTGTCATTAGAAATGCACTGAGTGATCAGGGATAGTTAGCATGGTTTTGTTTAGGGGAAGGTCATGCCTTATTAACTTAATGGAATTTTTTGTGGAAGTAAAAAAGGGGATTGATGAGGGTAGTGCAGTGGATGTTTTCTACATGGATTTCAGTAAGGCATTTGATAAGGCTCCACGTGGCAGACTGGTCAGAAAAGAGAGATCTCATGGGTTACAGGGGAAGGTGACAGGTTGGATCCAAAATTAGCTCATTGACGGGAAACAAAGTGTAATGGTCGATGGATGTTTTTGCAAATGGAAAACTGTTTCCAGTGGTGTTTCACAGGGCTCAGTGTTGGGGCCCTTGCTGTTTGTTGTATATATTCATGATTTAGACTTAAAAGTGGGAGGCTTGATTGGGAAATTTGCAGATGATAGTGAAGAGGATAACTGTTGACTGCAGAATGATATCAATGATTTGGTTGAGTGGGCAGAGAAGTGGCAAATGGAATTCAATCAGGAAAAGTGTGAGGTAATGCATTTGGGGAGGGCAAACAAAGCAAGGGAATACTCAATAAACGGGAAGTTATTGAGAGGGGTTGAAGAAGTGAGAGACCTTGGAGTGTATGTCCCCAGGTCCTTGAAGGTGGCAGGGCAGGTGCTCAAGGTGGTCAAGAAAGCATATGGAATGTTTTCCTTTATTGGGCAAGGTATTGAATGTAAAAGCAAGGATGTAATGATGGAACTGTAAAAAACACTGGTTAGGTCACAGCTGGAATTTTGTGTACAGTTCTGGTCACCATATTACAGGAAGGACATAATTTCTCTGGAGACAGTGCAGAGGAGATTTACAATAATGTTGCCAGAGCTTAAAAATGAGGAGAGATTGGATAGGCTAGGGTTGTTTTCCTTAGAACAGAGGGAGCTAAGGGGTGACCTAATTGATGTGTACAAAATTATGAGTGGCCTAAATAGAGTAGACAGGAAAGGTTTGTTTCCCCTAGCTGAGGGGCCAATTACCAAGGGGCATAGATTTAAGGTGATTGGTAGAAGGATTAGAGGGTACATGAGGAAAAACTGTTTCACCCAGAGGGTGGTGGGTGTCTGGAATTCAGTGCCTAAGTAGGTGGTTGAGGCTGAACCGCTCAATTCATTTAAAAGGTATCTGGATCTGGATCTGAAGTGCTGTAGCCTGCAAGGCTATGTACTAGGTGCTGGAAAGTGGGATTAAAATGAGCAGCTAGTTTCTTTTTTCTCTTTTTGGCCGGTGCAGACATGATGGGCCGAATGGCCTCTTTCTACACCGTCACTTTTATATGGTTCTATGGTTCTATTTGACTTGGCATTTTAGTCATAGAGTCATAGAGTATTAGAGCACAGAAACAGGTCTTCGTGAACTGCTGCAGTCCATGTGGTGTGGATAAACCCATAGAGCAACATTCCCGTTGGGGGGGATGTGCGGGAGCAGGTGCAGGCGAGCGGGCAGGTTCCCGATCGGTGCCCCCAGTTGGGGGCGTGCAACCATTTTATCTGGGCGGGCCAATGTGACGTCTGCTTGGAAGCGCTATGCGCTCCCTGTGCAGGTTGGAGGGGGGGATTCCCTGAGCCAGGAGTGTGCTCTTTCGCGCATGTGTGTAAAAGAGCACACAGATCTTCCTGGGGCTAAGTGCCACCTCAGGGAGATCAGTGGAAGTTAAAAACAGTTTTTGAAGGGTGGAAAAAATTTTCCTGACATGTCCACTCATGTGACACTGTCACGTGAGCTGGGACATGTCAATTTCTTTTATTTAAACATTTTATAAAAATGTTAATACTGTCATGAAACTTCATCCCGCCCGTGGATGAGGTTTCATGTTTTTTCCGAAGCCCACCTGGGCTCCCGGCCTGCCCGCCAACCTTAAGGTTGGACGGGCAGGTCCATTAATCATCTTAATTACTTTTTTAATGGCCTTAATAGGCCTTTGACAGTTCAGCGGGCATGCAGCCGATTTGGCTGCGCGCCCGCAGAACTGAAAATCTAAATGACGCGGGGTGATGTCGGGATGCATGCTTGGCATCACCCCACGTCATTTTACGTGTCGGCGAGTGGGACCCGCCCCCCCGCTTGCCGACCGGAAGGTGCAGCCCATAGTACTGTTAGGAAAGGGGTTTCAGGATTTTGACCCAGTGACAGTGATAGAACGGCAGTATATTTCCAAGTCAGGATGGTGAGTGACTTGGAAGAAAACTTCCAGGTGATGGTGTTCCAATTTATCTGCCCTTGTCCTTCTAGGTGGTAGTGGTCGTGGGTTTGGAAGGTGCTGTCGAAGGAGCCTTGGTTAATTCCTGCAGTGCATCTTGTAGATGGTAAACACTGCTGCTACTGTGCGTTGGTGGTGGAGGGCGTGAATGTTTGTGGATGGGGTGCCAATCAAGCGGGCTGCTTTGTCCTGGATGGTGTCAAGCTTCTTGAGTGTTGTGGGAGCTGCACTCATCCAGGCAAGTGGGGAATATTCCATCATACTCATGACTTGTGCCTTGTAGATGGTGGACAGGCTTTGGCGAGTCAGAGGTGAGCAACTGTCGCAGGATTCCTAGCCTCTGACCTGCTCTTGTAGCCACAGTATTTATATGGCTAGTCCAGTTCAGTTTCTGATCAATGGTAACCCCCAGGATGTTGATAGTGGGGGATTCAGTGATGGTAATGCCATTGGACATCAAAGGGCGATGGTTGGATTCTCAAACTGGGCATCAGTGAGCAGGTTATTGCTATGCAAGTGACACTTGATAGCACTGTTGATGACCCCTTGCATTAATTTACTGATCAGTGAGAGTAGGCTGATGGGGCGGTAATTGGCTGGGTTGGATTTGCCCTGCTTTTTGTGTACAGGACACACCTGGGCAATTTTCCAAATAGTCAGGAAGATGCCAGTGTTGCAGTTGCACTGGAACAGCTTGGCTAGGGACACAGCAAGTTCTGGAGCACAAATCTTCAGTACTATTGCAGGAAGATTGGCAGGGTCCATTGTCTTTGCCAGTATTCAGTGCCTTCAGCTGTTTATTGATCTCACATGGAGTGAAGCGAATTGGCTGAAGACTGGCATCTGTGATGCTGGGGACCTCCGGAGGAGACCGAGATGGATCTTCCACTCGGCACTTCTGGCTGAAGATTATAGCAAATGCTTCAGCCTTATCTTTTGCACTGATGTGCTGGGCTACTCCATCATTGAGGATGGGATTATTTATGGAGCCTCCTCCTCCAGTGAGTTGTTTAATTGTCCACCACCATTCACGAATGGATGTGGCAGGACTGCAGAGCTTAGATCTGATCCGTTGGATGTGGAATTGCTTAGCTCTGTCTATCACTTGCTGCTTATGCTGTTTGGCATGCAAGTAGTCCTGTTTTATAGCTTCACAGGTTGACACCACATTTCTAGGTGTGCCTGGTGCTGCTCTTGGCATGCCCTCCTGCACTCTTCATTGAATGAGGGTTGTTCCCCTGGCTTGGCAGTAATGGTAGAGTGGGGGTTATGCCAGGCTATGAGGTTACAGATTGTGTTTGAGTGCAATTCTGCTGCTGCTAACGACCCACAGTGCCTCATGGATGCCCAGTCTTGAGCTGCCAGGTCTATTCGAAATCTATGTCATTTAGCAGAGTGGTAGTGCCACACAACATGAATGTGAAGCTGGGACATCGTCTCCATAACTACTGTGCGGTGGTCACTCTTACCGATACTGTCATGGGCAGATGAATCTGTGGCAGGCAGCTTGATGAAGATGAAGTCAAGTATGTTTTTCCCTCACCACCTGCCGCAGGCCCAGTCTAGAAGTTACGTTCTTTGGGACTCGGCCAGCTGGGTCAGTAGTGACACTACCGAGCCACTCTTGGTGATGGACATTGAAGTCCCCTACCCAGAGTACAATCTGTGCCTTTGCTACACTCAGTGCTTTCTCCAAGTGATGTTCAACATGGTGGAGCACTGATTCATCAGCTGAGGGAGGACGGTACGTGGTAATCAGCAGGAGCTTTCCTTGCCCATGTTTTACCTGATGCCATGAGATTTCATGGGGCCCGGAGTCGATGTTGAGGACTCCCAGAGCAACTCCCTCCCAGCAATATACTGCTGTTGCAGGACATAACCAGGGATGGTGGTGGTGGTGTCTGGGACTTTATCTGTAAGGTATGAATCCGTGAGGATGCGCTCCACATTTTGGCACTAGCCCCCAGCTGTTAGTAAGGAGGACTTTGCAGGGTAAACAGGACTGAATTTGCCATTGTCATTTCCAGTGCCTAGGTCAAAGCCAGGTGGTCCAACCAGTTTCATTCCTTTTTTGTGACTTTGTAGCGATTTGCTACAACTGAGTGTCTTGCTTGGCCATGTCAGAGTCAACCACATTGCAACAACAGATTTTCTTCCCTAAAGGGGATTAGTGAGCCAGATGGGCTTTTACAACAGGCAACAAAGACTTCATGGACTTTTGATTCCAGATTTTTATTGAATTCAAATTCCACCATCTGCCATGGTGGGATTCAGACTCAGGTCCCCAGAGCATAACCCTGGACCTCTGGATCACTAGTCCAGCGACAATACCACCATACCTTCGCCTCTCCACAAGTGCTCATCTAAATACTTCTTCAATGTTGTGAGGGTTCCTGCCTCTACCGCCCCCTCAGGCAGTATGTTCCAGATTCCAACCACCCTAGCATTCGCAGAATTGCTGGAGGCCAGGAATTTGCTGAGTCCGAGTCAGATAACAAGCCGCTGGACTCAGTCATACCTTGGGAACATCAGGAAGGGATGTCCGTTGCATTCCTTAGATTGCAAAGCACGATGGAAGAGTCCATCTGCCTTCAGGCTCAACTCCATCGCAGATGCCATAGTTGGCCTCCAACAGTGTGTACGTGAGAGGGGTGCAGGGCAGCTCAATCTCACTCCAGGTTCCCCTTCTCCTCAAGGAGTCAGCCAGAGACCCTTGGGCAACCATAGGGAGGAGGATCAGCAGATGCACACCCCAGTCTCATCCACCCAGGTGACTCTGGAAGAATCCAGCCCATCCGAATCCCCTCTTCCTGTGACCTCAGCAGCTTCAGCTCCTTAACCTGAGGAGGGTGCCACTACCACACAGCAGGATCTTGAAAGCAGGCTGAGGCCTTCCAAGTCTCGGCCCTCCAGAGGATGCCCGCCAAGGTCATCACAGACAGGGTGTAGCAGTCAGCAGGCTGCCTCCACCTCTGTCCTGGGAGCAACAAGATGTAGTAGCAGGGTTGGGAAGGTTAAGAAGATATAGTTGCACAGCCTGGACATGGATGTTAAACACTTGTACATACTGTTCACTATTGTAAATAAACTCCCAAGAAGTCCAGGGTTATGCTCTGGGGAACCAGGTTCGAATCCCGCTTATTGCTCCTTGTTCTGATGAGCAGTGCTCGTGTCACTCAGATATGAAACCTTTCTGCACAAGATAAAGTCCCAGCCCAGGGCCTCTTCTCTGTGCTTTGTGCAGCCTTCAGACCAAAGTGATGGTCCAGCCTCACACTCACTGGACACATTACTGATGCCTGCACCTCAATGGCATTTGTCATTGCTGCCAGAATGTCATGGGCAGGTGTCACAAAGTTCTCTCATTCGCTCTGTGTGCCCTCAGCACCTTTAGGGTGGGGCTGACTGCCATCTCTTCAGCATCTGTGACAGTGATGCTGTGCTCCAGCTCCTGAAGGGGACAGGTACTGAAGGCTGACAAAGGATCAAATGTTTTTAATTTTTCATGGCTGTGTCTCTATGATATGACTCTAATTGCAGTGTGCAAGTGAGCTGCTATTGACCAGACAGGAATCAGACATTCACAGGGTCTATATGAATATCTATGTGTCCTCACTGCATGTCTTCATCATCCTCCTGGAATCGAGTGACTATTAGGGCCCCCACTGTGTCTCCATGATATGAGCCTTATCACAGAGGGCATTTGCGCTGCCTTAAGCCAGACTAGAGTCAAAAATTCATAAGCACAATGTGAGGATCTATGGTGTCTCCTCACTGCATGTCGTCATCATCCTCCATAAATCTAGCAGCTATAAGGGCCTTCTGAGCACGCTTGCCTTGTCTGGCCAGTGCGAGGGCCTCATCCCCATCATCATCGTCTTCAAGAGCCTCTTCACCCTCAACCCCATTGATACCCTCCTCATCAGAGGAGACCTCCACATCCTCCATCTCTCCTCAGTCAGCACCTTTGCCCGTTGCAGCACCAGGTTGTAAAGGGTGCAGCAGGAGACAATGATGCGTGACACCCTCTGTGGACTGTATTGCAGGGTTCCATCAGACCGGTCCAGGCACCGGAACCTCATTTTCATCATCTCGATGGTTTGCTCCACTAAGTTGCGAGTTGTAGCATGAGCCATTGCAGTCTGAGGCCGCTGCATGGGTGTCATCAGCCACGCCCTCTGTGGGTAGCCTTTGCTCCCATGGAGCCAACTCTGCAACCTCTGTGGACCCTGGAAGATGTCCGGGGTCTGTGACCAACTGAGAATGTAGGAATCGTGCTCATTCCCTGGAAACCATGTGCTGACCTGCAGGATGCATTTGAGGTCGTCACACACCAGCTGCACATACAGCGAATGGAAGACCTTTCAGTTGACGTAGCCCACCATGTGTTGCAATGGAGATCTGAGCGCCAGGTGAGTGTAGTCGACGGCACCCTGCACCTCTGGGAAACCTGAGACCTGAGCAAATCCAATTGCTCTTGCATCCTGGCTTTCCTGGTCCCAGGCAAAATGCACCAAGTTGTGTGTCTTCGCGAAGGTAGCATCCATGACCTCATGGATGCATTTATGGGGGGAGGCTTGTGATATCCCACAGCAGTCACCTGTGGAGCCCTGAAAAGAACCACTGGTGTAAAAATTGAGCGCTGCGGTCACTTTCACCACCACTGGCAGTGGATGCCCTCCATGTTCCCATGGCATCAAATGCTGCGGCAGCTGGCAAATGTGACCGACCTGTTCCCTGTACAGCTAGGTCACCAGGCACCATACTCCTAATGTACTCCTCCTGCAGGAAAGAGAGAGACCCGTGGGTTAGCTTGGGTATTCTAAGAACCTCTCTTGGTTAAGTTGAAGGCCACCACTTGGATGGCCAGGATTTAGTGTGTTGCATGGCTGCCTGAAACCCCACCTAGCTCAGCCTCACTCCACTTGACCATTTGGTGGCAGCTTTGGCCATTGGACTGCATGCTGTGCTCTCAGCTCAGGCACAGGCATTCTCCTAACCCACACTGCAAGGCTGCACTGTTAGCTCGAGCCATGGGGGAGACTGGTCCAAACCAGGATGATAACATTGCAAGGGGCTGTGAGCACTTCCATCAGTTACTGCTCCATGGCCAGCTTTAGCGAGGAGATTGTACAATGTGCCCAGTCGTCCAACTGTTCTGCAGTCCACTAAAATGCTTGTTAGTTTGCAGTCTGTGCCCGAGGGCTTAGAAGCTCTGGAACACTTGGTGACACTTTCATGCCACTTGAGTAGTCAGATAATCTAGAGGCCCAACTCCACACGTCAATGTGGCTGTGTCTGAACAGTCTCAGCTGCAGGGGAATGGTCAATTTATACAAGGTGTCTCTAATGCGTGACCGCTTCCCTCTCCCCAACTCCGCAAGTGCTTTTACACTATCTTCAACTGCAGGGCAGCCCTTGCCCTCAATCCCAGTCGCCTTAACCACATGAACTATGGAAATTATTCAGTTGTGTTCAATTAAGCCTTGTCCTAACACCTTTGAATAGCTTTCCTCCTTCTGAATGACCCTGCACATGACAGTAGTGTGACACATTTTGGATATAAAGCATAAGCAATAGGGATCCATACAATATCAATGATATGTGTGTGTTTGTGTGTGAGAAGGATGGTAACAATGCATTCATCATTAACACTCATGAGGAGTCTCTGGTTTCTATTGTGCATAGAAACATGTGACAGACAGGAAAATAACAATTGGTTCATCAAACCTGTCCCAAAAGCTAGCAAGGAGTCAACTTTGTCCTTAATAATAATAATTAGCTAATGACTATCCTGTTTGGGTGGGGCAGGAGGCAAGTAAATGACCATTCCATAATCAAGATAACTTCAAGATGAAATGCCTGACTGTGATCATGGTGCCCTATGCCTCCTTTTCCTTCTCAACCCTTCTGCAGCACTTCACTCTATCGACCATTTCTTCCCCAACACCACCCTCCCATTGTGCAGGTTATTGGGTCTTCTCTCATTTGATTCCATTCTTAAAAATACAATCATAGCCAGAGCACCAACAATGAATAATCATTCAATTATCTATCTTTATTCCTTTCCCTTCTTCATCTATATATTGCCCTGAGTGACATTGTCCAAAATTGGGTCAGGTGTCATACGCATGCTGACAATTATCACCCAGGAAAGAGGTCATAGGCTTCCATAGTACATTGTTAATCATCATAGACTGTAATAATTAATTTAGTATGTAATGTACCTTTAAGAATAATACTTGTTAGGAGAGATCACATGACCTGTAGTAACCAGTAGGTGAGTAGCATGGGCTACCTCAGCAGTCAGTGTAGAGATGGAGTTGGAGTTGAAAGCACACTGGTAGTTGCTACTGAGCGCATTGTAAATGAACTTAAAGTTTCCACCCAAGAAGTCTCTGCAGATCAACTCTATCATTAGTAGCACAATTTGGCCACCTTACAACAAACTGGTGATGAGGATGGGATAGGATTGAACAGAAGAAATCTCGTTAGAAAGAAATCGGCACTGTACCTCACCCAGTGATTGTAAGTAGCAAGCTCCGTTAGAATTGAAGAAGCTATCCTCTCTAAAAATGCCGCAATCTGGGAGAATTGATCCTTTTGAACCAGCCACCGATGATTGGCCTCAATACACAGAACGCGTCACGTTCTTTTTTCAAGCAAACGAGATTACAGAGATAGAGAAGAGGTGAGAGATCCTCTTGAGTGCTTATGGGAGCAAAAACTATGGTTTGATTTGAAGTTTGATGGCACCCAGTGCCTCAGATTCAAAGAATTTTGATGAATTGGTGAATCTCGTAAAGGGTCACTTTCAACGCCAGCCCTCAGTCATGATGCAGAGGTTCAGGTTTAATTCACAAAATAGAGCCCCGGGTGAGATAATTGCATGCTACGTGGCAAATTTGAAGCAGCTAATGGAACATTGTGAGTTCGTATGACTCTGAAGGACATACTCAGAGATCGTTTAATGTGTGGTGTGAAAGAGGCCACTATTTAGTAAAGATTATTGTCTGAAGTAAATCTGGATTTTAAGAAGGCACTAGAGATAGTGCTGGCCATGGAAAGCACTATAAAAGATTAAAAAGCAATACAGGGTACGCAAAATGGTGCCGTCCTCCACATCGGGTGGGAAACCTCAGCCGAAAGAGGTGCGAAAAAGCAAGACTCTGCCGAGAGCAGAAACAGCCGCCGCTAGCTGAAGAATAAAGAAAAATAACTTAGCAGCGAAATCAAAGAGCAACTTAAATAGAGGTGGAAACAAGCAGCCTTTTAGCGACTGGCAGTTTAAAAAAAATTGAATGCTCCCATTGTTACAGAAATGGAGATATAATGAGTCAGTGCAATGAAAGATTCAAGCTGGCTTTTAAACAAAAGAAGCCCAATGAAATCTACAATGTAGAAAAGCCTAAAACAACATATTCTGACATTTACTCATTGTTTAATCTGAAAGTTGGAAAGGCAGAACCAATATTTGTCACAATTAAAGAAAATGGCAAACCTGTCAGAATGGAAGTAGACACTGGAGTTTCTACTACAGTTATTGGGGAACATACCTTCAGACATTTGAATAATGATGAACATCAATTAAGTTTAGAAGAAACAGACACCAAACTAAAAACATATATGGGTGAAGTCATTCAAGTAAAAGGCATAAGCAGAGTAGCTGTCCATTATGGAAGCCAATCGACACAGCTGCTCTTGATGGTGGTAGCAGATGAAGGGCCAAGCCTCCTGGTGTGAAATTGGTTAAAGAAGATTAAGTTAGAATGGTCTGAAATTTTCCAGTTGAGAGCAGGTGGGCTAGCAGAGCTACTTAGAAAGTACGCCATTGTCTTCAAGGATGAACTGGGGAAAATCCAGGGCCTGTAGGCTAAGATTCATGTGACTGGGAAGCTACCGCTCCCTTCATGAAGGCGAGACCAGTGCCATATGCCCCGCGAGAAAAAGTCAACACTGAGCTGAAAGGCTAGAGAAACTGGGCATTATACAACATTCAGTTCTCAGAATGGGCAGCACCCATAGTCCCTGTCCTTAAACCCGACCAAAGCAGATGAATCTGTGGGACTACAAACTGTTGGTTGATAAAGTAGCCAAGCTAGACAGGCACTTCATTCCAAAAGTTGAAGACCTGCATGCCAAGCTGGCAGGAGGGACAACGTACACAAAGCTTGACATGAGTCATGCTTATCAACAACTAGAATTGGATACTGCCTCCCGGGAATTTGTCACAATTAATACTCAAAAAGGGTTGTAGCAATCTACACAATTGCCTTTCAGTGTCTCCCTGCTTGAGCCATCTTTCAGGGAAAAATGGAAAGCTTACTGCAGGGACTGCCCCAAGTTTTAGTCTATTTAGACACTATTGGTGACAGGATTCACTGAAAAAGAGCATTTGGAAAACTTAGAAGAAGTCTCTCAAGTCTTGCAAGCTGGAGTGCATTTAAAAAAAGAAAAGTGCACGGTTCCAAGCGAAGGAAGTAAACTATTTGGGTCACCGGATAGATTCACAGGGTCTCCACACAATTGAGGAGAAAGTGAGATCCATAAGAGAGGCACCTGTGCCAAAGAATGCCTCAGAGCTCAAATCATTCCTAGGAATGATCAACTATTATGGGTGGTTCTTACCCAATTTGCCTACGGTGCTGGTCCGTCTGCATTCTCTGCTCAAAAAGAACCAACATTGGTCTTGGAAGGCGCCCCAGAAAGAAGCTTTGATAAAGGTGAAACAATTGTTGCACTTGCCCAATCTATTAGTACATTATGACCAGACGAAAGAATTGGTGCTGAAATGTAACACATCTCCCTATGGAGTGGGAGCAGTGCTCTCTCATCGGATGGACGACGGCTCAGAACGGCCAATGTATCAAGAACACTCACCACAGTGGAAAAGGGATACTCACAGATAGAAAAAGAAGGCCTGTCCATCACCTTTGGTGTCAAGAAATTTCACCAGTATGTACACAGCCACCATTTTACAATCGTAGAAACATAGAGGCAAAGAGCAGGAATAGGCCATTCGGCCCTTCGAGCCATTCAATATGTTCATGGCTGATCCTCTATCTCAACGCCATTTCTCCATACCCCTTGATGTCCCTAATATCCAAAAATCTATCAATTTCTTTCTTGAATATACTCAGTGACCTGGCCTCCACAGCCTTCTGTGATAGAGAATTCCACAGGTTGCCCACCCTCTGAGTGAAGAAATTTTCCTCATCTTACTCCTAAATGGCCTGCCCCATATCCTGAGACTGTGGCCCCGGTTCTAGACTCCTCAACCAGGGAAAACATCCTTCCTGCATCTAGCCTGTCTAGCCCTGTTAGAATTTTATATGTTTCAATCAGATCCCTTTTTATTCTTCTAAAGGTTCACTAGGCTAATACCGGGGATGGCAGGAGTGTCGTATGAGGAGAGATTAGTTCGACTGGGCCTATATTTAATACAGTTTAGAAGAATGAAAAGGGATCTGATTGAAACGTATAAAATTCCGTCTATGGCAAGTATATTCTTTCTTAGGTAGGGAGACCAAAACTGCACGCAATGCTCCAGAAGTGGTCTCACCAAGGCCCTGTATAACTGCAGTAAGACACCCCTACTTCTGAATGCAAATCCTCTTGCAATGAAGGCCAACATACCATTTACCTTCCTAATTGCTTGCTGCACCTGTCTATTTACTTTCATTGACTGGTGTACAAGGACACCCAGGTCCCTCTGTACATCCACATTTCCCAATATGTCACCATTTAAATAATACTCTGCTTTCTGTTTGTCACACCGAAGTGTATAACTACACGTTTATCCACATTATACTGCATCTACCATACATTTGCCCACACACACAACTTGTCTAAATCATCCTGAAGCCTCCTTGAACCCTCCTCAGAACTCACAACCCCACCCAGTTTTGTGTCATCAGCAAACTTGGAAATATTGCATTTGGTTTCCTCATCCAAGTCATTCATATGTATCGTCTAATCCCGTTAATGTTTTCCAAGTGTTCTGTTACCATGTCTTTTATAATAGACTCCAGCATTTTCCCCACTACTGATGTTAGGCTAACTGGTCTGTAATTTTCTGTTTTTTCTCTCCCTCCTTTTTTAAATAGTGGGGTTACATTTGCCATCCTCCAATCTGTAGGAACTGCTCCAGAGTCTATAGAATTTGAATTAGGAAAATCCAATATTTCCAGGGCCACTTCCTTTAGTACTCTGGGATGTAGATTATCAGGCCCTAGGGATTTTTCAGTCTTTAACCCCATTAATTTCTCTAGCACCACTTTTTTTATTAATACAGATTTTCTTCAAAACCTCCCTCTCACTAGACCTTTGGTTCCCTAACATTCCTGGGAAATTATTTGTGTCCTCTTTTGTGAAGACAGAACCAAAATATGTGTTCATTTTTTCTGCCATTTCTTTGCTCCCCATTATAATTTTTCTTGTTTGTGACTGTAAGGGACCTACATTTGTCTTCGCTACTCTTTTTCTCTTCACATATTTATGGAAGTTTTTACAGTCAGTTTTTATTTTCCCTGCAAGTTTACTCTCATGCTCTGTTTTCCCCTTCTTCATCAACCTTTTTGTTCATTTTTGCTGAATTCTAACTTCTCCCAATCCTCAGGTTTGCTGCTTTTTCTGGCAATTTTATATGTTTCCTCTTTGGATCTAATACTATCCCTAATATTTTTTGTAAGCCAAGATGCACTGAAAGAACTCATCAAGGCTCCTTTGACAGCACCTTCCAAACCCACGACCACCACCATCTAGAAGGACAAGAGCAGCAGATACATGGGAACACCACCACCTGGAATTTTGCCTCCAAGTCACTCACCATCCTGACTTGGAAATATATCACCGTTCCTTCACTGGTGCTGGGTCAAAATCCTGGAACTTCCTTCCTAACAGCATTGTGGGTGTACCTACACCACATGGACTGCAGCAGTTCAAGAAGGCAGCTCACCACCACCTTCTCAAGGACAACTAGAAATGGGCAATAAATGCTGGCCCAGCTAGCGAAGCCCACATCCCGTGGATGAATTTTTAAAAGTTGTTTCTGATAATGGCATGGCACTGTGTGATTCTGTGATTCTATGATTTACGAGTGCTGTGTCTCAACGGTATCACTCATGTCAAAACTGTACCGTACCACCCTTCCTCAAACGGACTGGCTGAAAGGGCGGTTCAAATGTTCAAGGCAGGCATGAAAAAGCTAATTGCCAATTCCTTGGCAACCGAGCCAGCATGCTTTCTTTTTCATTACGGGACTACCCCTCACACAACAACAGGTGTCACACCTGCGGAGTTATTGATGAAACACCATCTCAGGACAAGATTGAGCTTAATAATGCCGAATTTAGAGGGGAAGGTGGAAAGGAGTGATGGAAGCAAGAAAAATAGACATGACTGGCATAGTCGCAAGAGGAAATTTACTGTGGGAGAGCTGGTATATGTGAAAAATTTCATGGAAGAATCAAGTGATTACCAGGTGAAATAAGTGCGGTGACTGGATCTCTATCTTATCACATGGAGGTGGAAGGCCGGATCATCCGTAAACATGTGGACCATTTAAGGAAGAGAGAGACAAATCACCAAGATTTGGTTCCACCAGTGACCATGACCGGGTCTGCGTTTCCTGTTCAGGATGCTCAACACAGGACTGACATGCCTGATGTTACTGTAAGAATTGAGGATGCAGAACTGCAAGTGCCCACACCGAAGCACCTGATGTTCAGGCAACTCTGGAAAAGCAGAGAAAGAATCTGAAAAAGGATCTGAAGTTGTGGAGCTGCGATGTTCCACACGTATCAGGAAACCACCTGAAAGACTGAACTTGTAAATTCTTTACCCAGTGTAAGTATTATGTTGTCTTGAAAAATATGTACTCGTAAATATATTTATAGCTGAGTTAAAGGGGGAGGAATGTAATAATTACGGTTTTATTTAGTGTGTAATGTACCTTTAAGTATAATACTTGTTAGGAGAGGTTGCATGACCTGTTGTAACCAATAGGAGAGTAGTGCAGGCCACCTCATGAGTCATGGAAACAGGGTTACAGTTGAAAGCACACGTGTAGTTGCTGCTGAGTATATTGTAAATAAACTTAATGTTTCCACCCAAGAAGTGTCTGCAGATCAAATCTATCATTAATAGTACAGCTTGGCCACCCTGCAACATAGACCAATTGTGTGCGCGCAGGAACACACAGGCATGCAATCTAAACTTGGGGAAATTCTGCTCTCTCTGTGAACCCCAGAGCACTATTTTGCTGCTTCAGATATGTCGATGGGGTAAATGTGTTTGCTCCAGCAGACAGGGCACCAGTTGTCCCTCCAGTGATTGCAGATTGCCTGATGCAACCGATATTCCTTATAGTGAGTCTGGAAGAAGCCAGAGCAAAAATGCTCAGTTCTGTAGTAATCAAAACTGTAACAGGCAGCACTGTGTTTGTGCAGGCTGCAGGTCATTTGCATGATGTGACACTATATTGTTAGCACTTCTCTGGAGATTTTAGATACATTTTCCTGGGCCCTCAGTTGGGAGGATAAGGACGACCTTCTTGGTTTTGGTCCTCCAGCAGCAGCTCGGTTTTTGGGCTCATTCAAGATTTGATGCGGTGGTGGATGTATTTTATTCTGGCTGGATGAGTTAAGATGGCCGAGTGGCCTCCCTCATCTCCATCCACCTTGTATCCTTGTCAGCTTAATTTCTGTTAACCAGTTGTGCAAACATTTGTGATAACATTTTACTTGATCCCACAGGAGATATACAATCAAATTTATTTTCAGGTGACAAAATGCTCCAGTCATTGTCAAAGGAAGCAATAGCCTTTGTCTGACAACTGTTTAAAACATAAAAAGATGATTAAGCATCAAGACATTATTCCCTTAGATACTTTTGCTGTTATTGCACATTAGCAACAATCCTATGACCAGCTGCCAGGTGGAACAGGAGACATTAGCCAATAAAGCATAATGACTAAAAGCATACAACCATGCAAAATGGATTTCAGTTAAAAGTATATCAATTTTCAGAGATGACAAATTATACATAGAATACACGCAGTTCCCATTAAGTAACAGACAATAGAATTCTGGACAGCAGATATATCAATAGCAATATCTATTTTATTTTTAAAAATACCACTATCAATGACAATAACTCAGGAAACTTCAGGTACTGATTGATTGCTTGTCTTTGTTCGTTCTATTGCGCTATTCTGTCCAGAAAACAATAAAATAACTTTAAACATAGATATCAACAGGCAAGGTAGCCTTTCTAAGAATTTTAATGAGAACTGGACTGCAACAAAATATGCTATAATCCAGTTTTTCAACATTTTTGAATCTCATAAAGAATATTGCAGCCTACTTCTTATAGCGATTGGCACGGTTTTATCTTTTGTAAAGTTATTTATTTTTGCGCCTTTTTTTTATTCATTCAAGGGATGTGGGCTTCACTGGCTGGGCCAGGATTTATTGCCCAACCCTAGTTGCCTTTGAAAAGATGGTGGTGAGCAGCCTTCTTGAACTGCTCCAGTTCATACAGTGTAGGTACACCCACAGTGCTGTTAGAAAGGGAGTTCCGGGATTTTGACCCAGTGACAGTGAAGGAACGGTGATATATTTCCAAGTCAGGGTGGTGAGTGACTTGGAGGGGAACTTCCAGTTGGTGGTGTTCCCATCTATCTGCTGCCCTTGCCCTTCTAAGTGGTAGTGGTTGTGGGTTTGGAAGGTGCTGTCGAAGGAGACTTCGACTTCCACCCTGCAGTGCATCTTGTAGATGGTAAACACTGCTGCTACAGTGCGTCCATGGTGGGGGGCGTGAATGTTTGTGGATGTGGTGCCATTCAAGCGGGCTGCTTTGTCCTGGATGGTGTCAAGCTTCTTGCGTGTTGTGGGAGCTGCACTCATCCAGGCAAGTGGGGAGTATTCCATCACACTCCTGACTTGTGCCTTGTAGATGGTGGATAGGCTTTGGGGAGTCAGGAGGTGAGTTACTTGTCACACGACTCCTAGCCTTGACCTGACCTTGTGGCCGCGATATTTATATGGCTAGCCCAGTTCAGTTTCTGTTTAATGGTAACCCTCAGGATGTAGATAGTGGGAAATTCAGTGATGGTATTGCCATTGAACATCAAGGGGCAATGGCTGGATTCTCTCTTGTTGGAGATGGTCATTGCCTGGCACTTGTGTGGCGCAAATGTTACTTGCCACTTGTCAGCCCAAGCCTGAATATTGTTGCATTTGGACATGGACTGCTTCAGTATTTGAGAAGTTGCATATGCTGCTAAACATTGTGCAATCATCAGCGAACATCCCCACTTCTGACCTTATGATGGAAGGAAGGTTATTGATGAAGCAGCTGAAGATGGTTAGGCCCAGGATACTACCCTGAGGAACTCTTGCGGTGATGTCCTGGAGCTGAGACGACTGACCTCCAACAACCACAAACACCTTTCTTTGTGCTAGGTATGACTCCAACCAGCGGAGGGTTTTCCCCCTGATTCCCATTGACTCCAGTTTTGCTAGGGCTCCTTGATGTCACAATCTGTCAAATGGGGCCTTGATGTCAAGGGCAGTCACTCTCACCTCACCTTGGGAGTTCAGCTCTTTTGTCCGTGTTTGAACCAAGGCTCTTATTCATCTTCCTTGCATATTAAAAGTGGACAATTGATCTAGTTCAATGTTCTTCCAATATTGTTCTATAGTCAGCCTGAGGTGGGCTAGAATGTCCTGAGGTACCTTTGCCTTTGATTTTATTTACCTGCTGTTGGAATATTATCTGGCCACTATTCATCCCTTAATGACATTTCTGAGGTCAAAATTTCAGAGAGTAAGCAATAACAGACAACTCCAATTCCCACCACTAAGTAGTACAATACATTTGAGCAATGAGGTGTCAGACCACCGCATTGAGCATTAAGCCAATGCACAAGCTTGGAAATTCCTCAGATCCACTTTGAATCTGCTGCCGTTCCTTAGCCGGAAGTGTGGCAAACAAGATTCATTAGGAAAGGCTTTATGTGGAGGATCTTGGGGAGATGTAAAACAGATGGCTTTGGTCTTCACAATGTTTAACTGAAAAACATTGCTGCTCAGCCAGGACAAGCTATAAAACAAGTGGCCTGACAACACAGAGGTGGTACATCGGTTGAGATTGTTGGTGAAAATGTAGAGCTGTATATCATCTGTTTTCATGTAGAACCTGACCCCAACCATTGCTGGAGAAGCTCTGGTTATGATTGGATAGGTAAGAGTGGAACCAAGGAAGGGTGTTCAACTCAGCCGGGTAACAGTGAAATGGCATTGGAGGAAGACGGGGTAACTGAACATGTTAAAGGCCACAGAGTGCTCAAGAAAGATGAGAAGAGATAGTGCATCATGGCCAGTCACACAGGCTGTGATTTGTGACTTTGCTTGAGCCTGTTTCAGTGCAGTCACAGAGGTGAAAAGTTAGATGGAGAGATTCAAACATAGAGTTATGGGAAAGATGTCCTTGGGTGGTGACAACAAAATTAAAGAGGAATGCAGCAGAGGCAATAGAATTAATGCTCTCAACTTTAGGAACGTGGACTCCATGCGATTCTTTTGATGTAGTATATGATTAACTGATATAATTCGCAAACTGGTTTTTATAGAAATCCTGTTTCAAGCAGAACATTTAGAACTATATCTCAGCTCCAGGACATCACTGCAGGAGTTCCTCAGCGTAGTGACCTTGGCCGAACCATCTTCAGCTGTTTTGTCAATGACCATCCCTCCATCATAAGGTAAAAAGTGGGGATTTTCGCTGATGATTGCACAATGTTTAGCACCATTCGCGACTCAACAAATACTGAAGCAGTCGGTGTCTATATGCAGCGAGAGCTAAACAATATTCAGGCTTGAATTAATAAGTGGCAAATAACATTCATGCCACACAAGTGTCAGGTAATGACTATCTCCAATAACAGAGAATCTAACCATCTCCCCTTGACATTCAATGGCATTACCATAGCTGAATCCCACACTATCAACATCCTGGGTGTTACCATTGACCAGAAACTGAGCTGGATTATCCATATAGATCATGTGGCTACAAGAGCAGGTCAGAAGCTGGGAATTCTACAGAGAGTAACTCACCACCTGACTCCCCAAAGCCTGTCCATCATCTACAAGGCACAAGTCAGGAGTGTGATGGAATACTCTCCACTTGCCTGGATGAGTGCAGCTCCAACATCACTCAAGAAGCTCGACACAATCCACTACAAATGAGCCCACTTAATTGCCACCCCATCCACCACCTTCAACACTCACTCCCTCCACCACCAATGCACAGTGACAGCAGTGTGTACCATCTACAAGGTGCACTACAGCAACTCACCAACACTCCTTCGACAGTACCTTGCAAACCTGCAACCTCTACCACCTAGAAAGACAAGCGCAGCAGATGCATGGGAACACCACCACTTGCAACTTCCCCTCCAAGCCACTCACCATCCTGACTTGGAAATATACCACCATTCCTTCACTGTTGCTGGGTCCAAATCCTGGAACTCTCTCCCGAACAGCACAGTAGGTCTACCTATGCCACATGAACTGCAGTGGTTCAAGAAGACGGCTCACCACCACTTTCTTAAGCGCAATTAGGGATAAGCAATAAATGCTGGCCTTGTCAGTGATGCCCACCCCTCATGAACAAATAAAAGAAAGGATGAAATAGTTTCTGCCTCAACTATCTACTGTGGGAATGGTTGATATGCTCCCACAATGCTTGAAATGTAGAAATCTCTCCAATTCTCTCTCCTAACTCTCAATACTGGTTTTAAATTGAAGATGCTTTATGACTGATGCGCAACTAAGGGAAATAGTTTTTCATTATCCATCCTATCAAAACCTTTCTGTTTAATTTCCCTTAGCCTTCACTGTTGCAGTGCAGATAGATCCAGTATTTCAAGAGTCTACTCATAACTTGTTCCTTCTGCCACCCTGGTGAATCTGCTTTTTATTCCATGGCTTTAATTTCCTTTCTGTAGTGGGATGCCCAAATCTGCACAAAATATTCCATGTTGTGTTCTTAGGTACTCGCAACCCTGCTAAGGCTGCATTTATTCCACATTTCAGTTGCCCTGAGGGATGGTGGGCATTCTCCTTGAATTCCTACAGACCTTGTTACTCCAACAATGGTGTTGTGGGGAATTCCAAGATACTGATCCAGTGACAATGAGAGAATAACAAGTAGCAGGGTGTGTGATTTGGAAGGAAGCTTGGTTTTCTCATGAAAAATTAAAAATCGTACATTCTTATCTCATTCTTGTAACTTAAGGCCCAATTTTTCAAACCCAAAAATACTGCTGACTTTTTATGACTTTAACTCCCCACGTGCATACTTTCAAGGAATTATGTATTTACGCTCCACGATATCTTTGCTTCTTCTCACCCTTCAGCATCTTTACTTTGTTATGATCCCCAGTGAGACCGATAGCTTTTAAAAAGAGAAATTAATTTTCCAATGGCCGGCACAAAGGATTGCACAATTAGAATTCCTGCTTTAAGACTTTTACTGTAATAAACAAACTAAAATCAGCATCAACTACACATTACTTAGTAGGCAACTAATGCACTAAGCTACAGAAAATGTATTCCCGATTAAGTCCTTAAAACAAACAAAATCCCCATGCCATATTTATACATTGCACCACAGTCTCAATAGAAATGTCTTGTGTATAAAGTTCCCAACTCCTCTCAGCTTTAACAGGATCTCTTCTCCCTGCCCACCAGGATGAATCTTCTACTGCCCTTTTAAACAAAGTTCCTTTCACTCAATCTTGTAAGCATCATCAAATAGACTTCCAGTAGCAAGGCATCCTCTGGCAATTCCTGTGCTTTAATTTTTTCAAACATTCTCACCAACACTCTGCTTGGTGATTAACCTGAAAGCAGCTCATTTCCCAGCTCAGCTTAGCAGCACTTGTTGTGGGTTTTCTTCCACCATGGTCTGACTGCCTCTGAGAGTTTTTGAGTCTGAATTCAGCAAGAACAGCTGCCTTCCCTTTTATGTCCAGGTGTTAAAGCTTACATCTTCTTTTCAATGAGTTTCAACCTGCACCCCTGTCCTCATGGCAACTTGGTCACATGGGCAGATATTATAGGAGGTTACATTTCCCCTACTCCTAACTACTCCATTTTACCATGAATTAAAGCAGGCAGTTTAAAACATCACGTTTTTATAATGTCCAGCAATCATAGCATTGTTCACTAAGTACTCCCACTCACTGAGGTTAATTTTAAACTTACCACTTAGTGAGTAAACTGGATCTGATCAGCCACCCATTTTATTACTCTCTAAACTAGAGAAAGTAAAAGTAAAGGGAGTAATTTAAGGGTAAGTCATGGCAAGGCAGCTCAGCCAAGTGGAATGCTCCTCCTGTGCGATGTGGGAAGTTAGGGACACTTCCAGTGTCCAGGGCAGCCACATGTGTAGGAAGTGTCTCCATTGCAGCTACACAAAATCCGCTTTTCAAAGCTAGAGCTGCAACTGGAATCACTGTGAAGCACCTGCGAGGATGATATCTTCGTGGTTAGCATGTATAGTGAAGTAGTCACAATGCAGCTAAAGAGTGCACAGGCAGAAAGGGAATGGGTGACTGCCAGACAGAGTAAAAGCACTAGACAGGTAATGCAGGAGTTCATTGGGCCCATTTTCCTCTCTAACAGACTTCCTGTCTTGGATGCTGCTGGGGGAGATGGTTTATCAGGGGAATGCAGCAAGAGGCAGCTCTGTGGCATCACGAGTGGTTCAGCTTCACGAGGCAGGAGGGGGGAAGACAAAAGAGTGGGAGAGAAATAGTGATAGTGGATTCTATTGTAAGAGAAATAGATAGACACTTTTGCAGCCGTAAATGTGATAGCAGGATGGCATATTGCCTCCCTGGTGCCAGGGTCAAGGGTGTCACTGAGCAGCTGCAGGTCATTCTGAAGGAGGAGGGTGAACAGCCAGAGGCCATGGTGCACATTGGGACTAATGACATAGGTGAAGAGAGGGATGAGGCCCAGAAAGCAGAATAAAGAGAGCTAGGAAATAAATTAAAAAGCAGAACCTCAAAAGGTAGTAATCTCAGGGTTACTCCCAGTGCCATGTGCTAGTGAAATCAGGAATAGGAGAATAGACCAGATGAATGCTTGGCTGGAGGGATGGTGTAGGGGGGAGGAATTTAAATTCCTGAGGCATTGAGACCGATTCTGGGAAAGATGGGGCCTGTACAAGCTGGCAGGTTGCACCCCAGCAGGATCGGGGCCAATAACCCCATAGGGGTATTTGCTAGCACTGTGGGGGAGGGCTTAAACTAGAGTGGCAGGGGGATGGGAACCTAAGCTGGGAGACACATGAGAGGGAAACAAAGGCAGGAATGAAAGACAGAAAAGTAAAAAGCAAAAGTGGAAGACAGAGGAAACAAGGGCTATCAGCAAATAGGACCATAGTACAAAAAATGTGTAAAATTGTTAAAAAGACAAGTCTAAAGGCACTGTATCTGAATTGCTTGGAGCATTCGCAATAGGATAGATGAATTAACAGATGTAAATAGATGTAAATGAGTATGATATAATTGCGATTACGGAGACATGGCTGCAGGGTGACCAAGGCAGGGAACTGACTATCCAAGGGTACCCAATATTTAGGAAGGACAGGCAAAAAGGAAAATGAGGTGGTGTGGCATTGTTAGTTAAGGTTGAAATCAGTGAGCAATAGTGAGAGAGGATATTGGCTCAGAAAATCTAGATGTAGAATCAGTCTGGGTGGGGCTAAGATGCAACAAGGGGTGGAAAACATTAGTAGGAGTTGTCTATTGGCACGTAACAAGGGGGCTACAATAATCATGAGTAATCATGGTACCACTATTCAAGGAGGCTAGTAGGGATAAACCAAGTAATTACAGGCCAGTGAGTCTAACATCAGTGGTAGGGAAACTATTGGAAAAAATTCTGAGGGACAGGATTAATCTCCACTTGGAGAGGCAGGGATTAATCAGGGATCATCAGCATGGCTTGTCAGGGGGAGATCATGTCTAACAAATTTGGTTGAATTTTTCAAGGAGGTGACTAGTTGTGTAGATGAGGGTAGTGTAATTTATGTAGTCTATATGGAATTCAGTAAGGCTTTTGACAAGGTTCCGTATGGGAGAATGGTCAAGAAGGTAAGAGCCCATGGGATCCAGGGCAATTTGGCAAATTGAATCCAAAATTGGCTTAGTGGCAAGAGGCAGAGGGTGATGGTCGTAGGTTGTTTTTCTGATTGGAAGTCTGTGAAGAGTCCGCAGGGATCAGTGCTGGGACCTTTGCTGTTTGTAGCATAGATTAATGAGTTAGATATGAATATAGAAGGTATGATCAATAAGTTCGCAGATGACATGAAAATTAGTAGTGTCATAAATAATGAGGAGGAAAGCCTTAGATTACAGGACGATATAGGTGGGCTGGTAAAATGGGCAGAGCAGTGGCAAATGGAATTTAATCCCGAGAAGTGTGAGGTGATGCATTTTGGGAGGACTAACACAGCAAAGGGATACATAATGAATGGTAGGACCTAGAAAGTACAGAGGATCAGAGGGGCTTTGGTGTATATGCCCATAGATCCCTGAAGGCAGCACCACAGGTAGATAAGGTGGTTAAGAAGGCATATAGGATACTTGTCTTTATTAGCCGAGGCATAAAACATAAGAGCAGGGAGGTTATGTTGGAGCTGTATAAAACTCTTGTTAGGCCACAGCTGGAGTACTGTGTGTAGTTCTGGTCACTGCACTACAGGAAGGATGTGATTGCACTGGAGAGGATGCAGAGGAGATTCACCAGGATGTTGCCTGGGCTGGAGTGTTTCAACTATGAAGAGAGACTGGATATGCTAGAGTTGTTTTCCTTAGAGCAGAGAAGGCTGAGGGGGGACCTGATAGAGGCATACAAAATTATAAGGGGCATAGATAAGGGAGATAGGAAGAAACTTTTCCCCTTGGCGGAGGTGTCAATATCCAGGAGGCTGAGATTTAAGGTAAGGAGTAGGAGATTCAGAGGGGATTTGAGGAAAACCTTTTTCACCCAGAGGGTGGTTGGAATCTGGAAGTCACTGCCTGAAAGGGTGGTAGAGGCAGGAACCCTCAGAACATTTAAGAAGTATTTAGATGAGCACTTGAAACGCCATAGCATACAGGGCTACGGGCCAAGTGCTGGAAAATGGGATTACAATAGATAGGTGCCTGATTGCTGGCACAGACACAATGGGCCGAAGGGCCTGTTTCTGTGCTGTATAACTCTATGACTCCACTACTAATCTACATTTAGACTGGGCAAACCAAATTAGCAATAATACTGTGGCAGATGAATTCCTGGAGTGTGTACGACATGGCTTTTAGACCAATACGTTAAGGAACCAACCACGGAACAAGCTATCCTAGATTTGGTGTTGTGCAATGAGAAGGGGTTAATTAATAATCATATTGTATGGGGTCCTTTAGGGAACAGTGACCATAACATGATAGAATACTTCATTAGGATGGAAAGTCCAATCCGAAATTAGGGTCCTAAATCTAAACAAATGAAACTATGAAAGTATGAGGTGTGAGTTGGCTAAGATAGAATGGGAACTTCATTAAAAGGTGGATAGGCAATGGCTAATATTTAAGGAATGAATGTAAGCATTGCAACAGTTATACATTTATTTCTGACACAAAAACACAACAGGAAAAGCGGCCCAAACATGGCTAAGCAAATAAATTAAGGATAGTATTAGATCCAAAGAGGAGTCATATAAAGTTGCTAGAAAAGTAAGCAAGCCTGAGGATTGGGAACAGTTTAAAATTCAGCAAAGGAGGACCAAGAGAGTGAATAAGAAGGGAAAAATAGAGTATGAGAGTAAACTTGCAAGGAACATAAAAGCAGACTGTAAAAGTTTCTATAAGTATGTTAAAAGAAAAAGATTAGTGAAGGCAATTGTACGTTCCTGACAGTCCAAAATGGGAGAATTTACAATAGAAAACAAGGAAATGGCAGAGCGATTAAACAATTATTTAATTCTGTCTTCACAGAGGAAGACACAAATAACTTCCCAGAAATGCAAGCAAGCCAAGGGTCTAGTGAGAAGGAGGAATTGAAGGAAATTAGTATTACTATTGCTGGAGAAATTAATGGGACTGAAAGCTGATTAATCCTCAGGGCCTGATAATCTACATCCCAGGGTAATAAAAGTGGCAGCCATGGAAATAGTGAATGCATTGGTTGTCATCTTCCAAAATTCAGTAGATTCTGGAACAATCCCGGCAGATTGGAGAGTGGCAAATGTAACCACACTATTTAAAAAAGGAGAGAGAGAGAAAGCAGGAAATTACAGACCAGTTAGCCTAACATCAGTAGTAGGGAAAATGCTAGAGTCTATTATAAAGGATGTGATAAGTGGACACTTCGAAAATATCAACCGGGTTCGACAAAGTCAACATGGATTTATGAAAGGGAGATCATGTTTGACAAACCTACTGGAGTTTTTTGAGGACGTAACTAGCAGGATAGATAAGGGAGAACCAGTGGATGTGGTGTATTTGGATTTTCAGAAAGCTTTTGATAATGTCCCACAAAAGAGGTTAGTGTACAAATTTAATCAAATGGGATTAGGGGTAATAAATTGGCTTGGATTGAGAATTGGTCAGCAGACAAGAAACAGAGAGTAGGAATTAATGGGTCTTTTTCAAGAGTGGCAGGCAGTGACAAGTGGGGTACCACAGGGATCAGTGCTTGGGTCCTGATATTCACAATATATGTCAATGATTTGGATGAGGGAACCAAATGTAATATTTCCAACTTTGCTGATGACACGAAACTTGGTGGGAATGTGAGCAGCGAGGATGGTGTTAAGAGGCTTCACGGCGATTTAGACAGGTAGAGTGAGTGGGCAAATACATGGCAGGTGCAGTATAACATGGATAAGTGAGAAGTTATCAACTTTGGTAGGAAAAACAGAATGGCAGAGTATTATTTAAAAATTGATAGATTGGGAAATGTTGACATACAAAGGGACCTGGGTGTCCTTGTACACCAATCACTGAAAGCAAGCATGCAGGTGCAGAAAGCAATTAGTAAGGCAAATGGTATGTTGGCCTTCATTGTGAGAGGACTAGAGTACAGGAGCAAGGATGTCCTACTGCAGCTGTACAGGGCCTTAGTGAGACCACATCTGGAGCATTGTGTACAGTTTTGGTCTCCTTACCTAATTAAGGATGTACTTTTCATAGAGGAAGTGCAGCGAAGGTTTACCAGACTGATTCCTGGGATGACAGGATTGTCATATAAAGAGAGATTGGGCCAACTAGGCCTGTATTCACTGGAGTTTAGAAGAATGAGAGGGGATCTCATTGAAACGTATAAGGGATGGACAGACTGGATGCAGGGATGATGTTTCCTCTGTTTGGGGTCTAGAGCAAGAGGACACACTCTCAGGATATGGGGTAGACCATTTAGGACAGAGATGAGGAGAAGCCTCTTCATTCAGATGGTTGTGAACCTGTGGAATTCTCTACCTCAGAGGGCTGTGGAGGCCAAGTCACTGAATATATTTAAGAAGGAAATAGATAGATTTCTGGACTCTAAAAGCATCAAAGGGAGAGAGCAGGAATATGGCATTGAGATAGAGGATCCTCCATGATCATATTGAATGGCTGAGCAGACTCGAAGGGCCGAATGACCTACTCCTGCTCCTATTTTCTATGTTTCTATGTTTTCTATGTTTACACCCCTCTTGATTTCACTTTCCATTGAAGTTGTCTTTACACTGTCAAGGTGACATGTGCCGCTCTGAACTTGCAGGCCCCCAACAGCTTTTCTATTTTGTGCCCTTACAGGCATGAACCAGTCTCCCCAGCATGAAAATGGCCATTCCTGTACTTTCACAACTCAATTTCCTCGTCATCCCCATGTGATCCTACTCACAGACCCATCAATAAAATATTTAAATCCAACTCCCACAATAGGTTTGGGAACCTGATTTAAATTTTACACATGCTCTGCGGGCTTCCAAGAGCTTAGGAAACATGATACTGAAAGGGTAGCATGACCTCCAGGCTCAAGAGGGTAAATGCCTTTTCCAGCACTACTTGTGGCCCAGAAGGTGCAAGGTGTAAGGTTTTGGTAGGGGTGGGAGGGTTCAGAGAGAACATCATGGGAGCTGGGAGGTCACTGGTCACAGCTGAGTGGAGGGAGAGGCCATGTTCTGCTGAGGGGAGGCTTCCTTGAGGGATTGAAGGAACCATTGCTTAGATCTCCTGGCCCACAAGGAGTGCTGAAAAAGGCATTTACCCTCCTGAGTCTGGAGGTCTCGCCTCCCTGAAACCAGGTTTCCCAAGTCCGAAGAAACCAACAGCACATCCAGAAAATTTAAATCGGGTTCCCAACTGTCTGATTTAAGTACATTATTGAAATGTTCTATCTGTCCATGGCAGGACAGTCAAGCACCATGAAACTTGCCAGTGTGTTGGGGTCATGTTCCCTGTGTATGTTATCTTTTTACACTCACAATTAGACTTACCTGTCCATCATGGGGGGGTGGTGGAGTGGTGGAGGTGGGGGCAGGAGGTGGTGTTTAACATTGAGGCCAGAGTCTCCCAATGTGGATCCATTAACATGTTTGTTGACGTTTCTACCTCTTCCCCCACCCCACCCCTATCAATTTGAACCTGATCCTTTCTTATCTCACTGAATATTGCCTTTTTCCAATGCAGTCGATTTTCACATTGAACAAACTTATATTATGGTCATTATTTACAACCGTTCTTCTGCTCTCACAGTGACCATTGTTATTTGTCCCATTTCATTCCCCAGAACAAGGTTAAGCTAAGAGATTGAACTGTACAGAAATTATTGGAACATTATTTTGAATGTTGGTTTTGTAACTTCACTGTTTTGAACTACATCTAAAAGACATATTGTTCAAATTGAAATAAAGTAATTAGTTTCTGGCGTGATAAAACTGAGATCTGAAGATAATTGGGAATGAGGGAAAAAGCTGTGCTTTTTAATATAAACTCAGATAATATTCAGAGAATCATAGAATATTGGTGTGAACATTAGTGGAGAAACGATGGGCCCAACTTTTTTTTCAGGCCTAAATCATTTCTAAATGTTTAAGTACTGCAAACCCTAGCTGAAAGGTCAAGTCCATGAACACCTGGACCAATGGACAGGGGCCAACTGCCTGCAGGTCAGTTGAAGACAAAATAATTATTTTCCTGCTTTCAATTACCCTCCCTTTGGGGATTTAAATTTTGACACCCCACCTCCAGCATTTCTTGCATCCAGCGTTGTTAATGACAGGAAACGTGTTTTAAAGTATTATTTGAATATGCATGTGCGCATTTGGGCAGACGTGTCCAGCATCTGCAGTCACTTCAAGTGGCGCATCCCCGAAGTGAAGGCAAGTTGTGGGAAGCCAGCAGAATGGCTTCCTGTCTAAATTTCCAGTCCTTACCAAGGAGCAGAAGATCAGCCAAGATTTTCTTTTACCAGAAATGACTATCGAGACAGGGATTGCTGGGCTGAAATTCCTTGTGACTTGGCCCGTGGTGGTATAGCGGTAATGTCACTGGATGCCTAATCTAGAGGCCCAGGCTAGTGCTCTGGAAACACAAATTCAAATCCCATCTTGGCAGCTGGTGAAATTTAAATTCAATAAATGAATTCAACTGATTTGTTGAAAAATGAAAGCTGGTCCAAAAATGGTGAGCATGAAAACATCACTGATTGTTGTAAAAACTCATCTGGTTCACTAATGTTCTTTAGAGAAGGAAATTTACGACTTTACCTGGTTTGGCCTACATGTGACTCCAGACCCACAACAATGTGGTCAACCCTTATCTGCCCTCAAAGGGCAATTAGAGATGGGTCACAAATGCTGGCATTGCCACATCCCAGGTAAGAGTCAATTTTTAAAAAACCATCAGTGCCCTCCAACTCTTATCCCCCAGAGTTTGTGAGGTCCACATCAGCACATCTCTGGGGAATACCTGCTCCATGTGACCTGCTATTCCTGCCATAGGGGTTGGGCTACCTAGATCTCACCACCCCCCTCTCCTTATCTCCACTTGACTCCAAGAGAGGGAGTCAATCTAGAAATTTTTTTTATGAATTACATGGCTTCCATTTGTCCATCTGGAGACTAATACACCTTGGTTCACTGAACATACTGTTCTCCATAGATACACCAGATCTTGACTGGGGCCAGGGAGTCTGAACTTCCCGTGCTTGGTCCCACCCACTTGGCATAATTTGCTTCAATTTGAAAGAGGCAGGCGAAAGTCTCACCTTCATGAGGTAAATTGGTAACCCCTGGAAATGGTCACATCTTTCAAAAGGGAATTGGATAAATATTCGAAAAGGAGCAATATTGTTTTATACAATAAATTGTTATATAAAATATATATTAAATCAACTGTACTTTATGCAATAAATTGTTATATTGTTATATAACAATATAAAAGGAACAATATAAGACATAGAGTAAGGTGGGAATGGAATTAGAATGCATGAGGGGTTGGTATCAGTACAGGGATGACAGATCAAATAAATCACTGCTGTAATTTTTACATTCTGCATGACTTACTTTTCCCATGGCCCTTCCATTTTGTGCTGGTGCATTGACTTCATCATCTAACCTCTGACCTATGATCTCTCCTAAGTGCGTATTTTGTGAAAAGAGTATACTGGCTAGCTCAGGGTTTCAGTCAATCACTTGGCCCTTGGCTTCCCTCAAGAGACAAAGCTGGAACTGATTGAGCCTGCTGCTCCTGCTGCTGCAACGATTAACTAGCTCAGCCTGCACCCTGACAATCTACTGTCACTTGCACATTCAGGGTGGAATAACTGTATTTAATGTCACCCTGAAGACAGTAGGCTTATCTGTGCTTACTCCAGACATGCCACAGCTGCTGGGCACTATTCTGTAATAGGAACAGCTTTATTAACAGCAACAAGGTCTGTGAAAGCCTGTGTCAACGTTGGGCAGAATTTTCCCAGAATTGCACTAAGTGCGGTAGCGGGCGAGTAAAATGGAGTTCTACCTGCCAACGAAAATCGCAGGTTTTCACGCCATATCTTCCCGAGCCCACCTAAGTATTTATGCATCCCCAAGAAACACGTCTTTTCCATGGTGGGCAGCTCTCATTTGCCTGCTCGCCATCACCCCACTGCTGCATCATGCCAGCCACCATCTTTAAAAGGCAGCCACCAGCAAAGCGCTCATGACCACCACCTCACCACCGCTGCCTGGGAGACATGGCTAGCAAAAACAGAAAGACTGTAGCCCCCCTGCTTCAAGAATAGGTCCCTCGAGCAACTGCTGGATGTCGTGGAGTCCCGCCAGGATGTGTTCTAACCCCACTCTGGCTGCTGGATGGGCAGCAATGTCACCAACCCGGCTTCGAGAGCGGTGGCAGCGGTGGTCAGCGTGAATGCCCTGCAAAGGAGAACAGCCACCCAGTGCCACAAAAGGATGAATGATCTCCCCCATTCTGCCAGGGTAAGCCACTCTTATCATCACTTCCAACTCACACAATCACAAACCCATCACACATCCACAGGGCCCTCACTCACTGCCAGTGCAAGGAACATCACCATTCACTCTTTCACACAAACTGTCAATGTCCTCATCCCGTCCATGGGACCACTCACCACCCACAGGCCAAGCATACTTATTCATCTGGCCTGGCAGGTGTCCTGCTTACACTGTCTCCATCTCTATTCACTCAGGACAAGCTGGCACACAACGAGAGGGAGAGGTCGCAGACCGGAGGAGGGATGCTGGAAATTAAAGTTCTGACAAAATTCAAAAACAGCCATCCAGCTGGCCGGCGATGACTGGGACTGTTCCGGTGCTGACGGTGAGGTCGATGCTTCTCCACCGAGTGAGGGTCCAGCAATGCAACATCCAACAGACAACCATACCATGAGTGATGTGTCCAGTTTCACAGGCCACTGCCATGCACTAATTATCTCTCTTTGTTTCTGCAGGCACATCTGCCAAACAGTCAACAGAGTCCATGACCCAGGACTCAATCAAGCTCTGAAGAAACCTCTGAAGAGGAATCTGGAGGCACCCTCCCACACAGCGCTCACCCACATCCTCCACCAGCACAGAGACATACACCTCAGTGAGACCTAGCATTAGAGTAGCCTCGGGATCACAATCTGGTGAGCACATTGCACTTTCTGATCCACAGCAGGCGGAGGCAGGGGTTTCCCAGGTCCCCGGCACTCAGAGGACTACTGAAAGTCAGAAATCTGCTGAGTCCGAGTCAGATGACGAGCCTCTGGACTCCCTCGCATGTCACAGTTGCTGGAGCTGCAAAGGCAAGCTAGGGAGCAACAGGAAGGGATATCCACTGCACTCCTCAGATTGCAAGGCACTATAGAGGAGTCTGTCCACCTTCAGGCTGAGGTGATAGCGCCGGCATTGCAACGCACCGAGGTCAACACTGGCAGGATGGCGGCCGCCATGGGGATCTTGGTCCAGGACGTCACTCCTGCACTGCTGCGCGGGCTTAACTCCATCGCTGATGCCATAGTTGGCGTCCAACAGTGTGTATGTGAGAGGGATGCTGGGCAGCTCGATCACACTCCAGCCACCCCTTCTGCTCACAGAGTTAGCCAGGGGCCCTCGGGCACCCATAGGGAGGAGGATCAGCAGGTGCAGACTCCGGGGCCATCCATCCAGGTGACCCTGGGATTGACCAGCCCACCAGCCCATCCGAATCCCCTCTTCCGGTGACCTCCGCAGATCCAGCTTTACAGGCTGAGGAGGGTGCCACTGCCTCACAGAAGGACCCTGAAAGCAAGCCGGGACCCTCCAGGTCTTGGCCCTCCAGAGGACGTCTGCCAAAGTCATCACAGACAGGGTGTCAGTCATCAGGCTGCCTCCACCTCCACTGTGGATGTCCAGGGAGCACCAAGATGTAGCGGCAGGGTCAGGAAAGTTAAGGAGGAGTAGTTGCCCAGCCTGGGCATGGGTGTTGATCATTTGTACGTACTGTTCACTATTGTCAATAAACTCCTAAGAATGTCACCATGCCTATGGCTCCTTGTTCTGATGAGCAGTGTTCGTGTCACTCAGATGTGAAACACTGCATAAGGCAGGTGTCTCAGTCCAGGTCCTCTTCCCTGTGCTCTGTGCAGCCTTCAGGCCACAGTAATGGTCCAGCCTCATACTCCCTCGAAACATTACTGATGCCTGCACCTCGGCGGTGCTGGTCATTGCTACCAGAATGTAGTGAGCAGGCACCACAGAGCTCTCTCATACTCTCTGTGTGCTCTTAGCACCTTTAAGATGGGGCATCTACAACCAGTGATGCTGTGCACCAGCTCCTGAAGGGCTGAGGTGCTGAAGGCGGACACAGCATCAGATGCGTCTAAAGTTTCATGGCTGCGTCTCTGAGATGACCCTGATCATGGAGCGCAAGCGAGCTGCCCTCGGCCAGACAGGAGTCAGACATTCTCAGAGGCCATGTCAAGATCTATGGAGTGTCCTCACTGCATGTTGTCATCGTCCTCCTGCGAGGATCGAGCGACTATTAGGGTCTCCACTGCATCTCCATGACAGAAGCAGTCTCTCAGAGGATATTGGCACTGCGATAAGCCAGACTGGAGTCAAATGTTCACAAATGTGATGTGAGGATCTATGGGGACACCTCACTGCATGTCGTCATCATCGTCCACAAATCTGGCAGCTATGAGGGCCGTCCGAGTCCGCCTGCCTCATCTAGTCAGTGTGAGAGCCTCATCCCCGTCATTGTCACCACGGAGGACTCCCTCACCCTCAGTCCCGTTGGCATCCTCCTCTCGGAAGAGACATGCAGCTCTTCCATCTCCTCCCCAGCCAGCTCCTCACCCCGTTGCAGCACCAGGTTGTAAAGGGCACAGCAGACGGCAACGATGTGTGACACCCTTTGCGGACTGTATTGCAGGGCTCCACCAGACAAGTCCAGGCACTGGAACCGCATCTTCAGCATCCTGGTGGTCTGCTCCACCAAGTTGCGAGCTGCTACATGAGCCTCATTATAGTGTGGCTCTGATGTAGTTTGAGGCCACTGCACAGGTGTCATCAGCCACGGCCTCTGTGGGTAGCCCTTGTCCCCGAGGAGCCATCCTGCAGCCCCTGTGGAACCTGGAAGACTGTAGGGATCTGCGAGCAACTTGGGGTATAGGCATCGTGCACACTCCCTGGAAACTATGTGCATACCTGCAGGATGTGTTTCTGGTGGTTGCATACCAGCTGCACGTTCAGTGAGTGGAAGCCCTTGCGGTTTATGCAGTCCACTATGTGCAGCGATGGAGACCTGAGTACCACATGAGTACAGTCAATCGCACCCTGCACCTGTGGGCATCCCGAGACAGGGTGAATCCAATGGCCCTTGCATCCTGGCTGTCCCGATCCCGGGTGAAATGCACAAAGTTGTGTGGCATGGAGAAGATGGCATCCGTGACCTCATAGATGCATTTGTGGGTGGCGGATTGTGAAATCCCACAGAGGTCGTCTATGGAGCCCTGAATAGAGACACTGGTCCTCTTGGCGTCAAGTCCTGCAGTAAGTGGCAGATGTGAGCCACCAGGTCCCTAGACATGCACAGTCATCGACAACACTGGTTCTCAGTCACCTGCAGGAATAGCAGGTGGTGTCTATAGACCCTGGGTGTCACTCGGCACTGACTAGCCACGGCTCACTGTCGCTCCTGGGCAGCGTGTGTGGGAGCCCCTCCTGCCCCTTCTTCATGAGGTTGCTGCTCCTGCCTTTGCACGGCCAGGAGCCTCAGTCACTCTATCCTCCATCTTCTACAGTCTCTATTGACCACCAGGCATACAGCTAGGTCACCAGGGTCCATGATCCTGACGTGGTCCTCATGCAGCATGAAAGACAGAGAGAGAGGGAGATGTGGTTATCATGGCTGTACTCAGCACCTTTCCTGGCCCTGTGTGACCGCCCCTTAATGCTTCCTGGAGACTGCTGGTCACCCCTCGGATGGCCAGAGATGAGTGCGCTGCATGGCTGCCCTGTCAACCTGCGACATGGGGGAGACAGATCCTAACTGGGATGCTGAGATTGCAAGGGGCTGTGAGCGCCTCCAGCAGTGACTGCTACATAGCCAGCGTTGAGGAGGAGATTGTACAACGTCTGCAGTCCAGCTGCTCCACGGTCCAATAAAGTGGTGGTGGACTTGAAGTCTGTGTGGGGGGAGTATGGATGGGGGGTAGGATTGGGGTGCTTGGTGGCCCTTTGGTGCCTCCATGTTGTTTGCATGGGCGGGCAGGCTAGGAGCCTGACCCCAATCATATCACTGTGGCTGCGCCTGATCTGTCTCAGTTGCAGAGGCATGGTCAGCTTATACAGGTGTCCCTAATGTGTGGCCATTTCCCTCATTTACCCTGCCCCCCATCTTGATTTGCCTGTGCGCGGGATGCAGCGCCAGGGCAGCACTTGAGCCCCCCCCTCTAAAAGCAGTCCCCTCCAAGCATGGTCAGCACTTGCCCCCAGACACCCTCCCCCCACACTGCAGTCGCCTTCAGGGCCAGGTATCAGTTGCCCCCACCCCCTTGGTGCCCTGAGGCCTGTAAACAACGGGTGAGCTGTGGAGAACGCTGCTGCGCACTCACCTCAGTTCCCCCAAAGTGAAGGCCACCAAGCGCACATCGCCTGCATGCTGTTGTGAAACTCGTCTGCGTGCTTTCCCGCCGACGTGGGCGGACGATATGGCAGGGTGCAAGAGCCTGGCGGGATGGCCTTTTAATTATTTGCTGATGTATTACAATTAGCTCCCCGCCGACCGATGGCGGGAAACGCAGCCCACTGTTGGCGGCCTGTGCGGAAGATCATGACCTGCCTTCACACCGCCGTGAAACGGGTCCCGCCATATTTTCCACGCATGCCACCTATCACGCCCGCTGCCAGTGGGCTTGGAAAATTCCACCCATTATTTTATTCTGATCAACCAGCACGATGATCGCGGACAATGGAGCCTCAAGCAAATTGGAGCCTGAGCGCTCTATGGCAGAGACTTCCACTGTCCTTAGGGCTTGTAAATCTGATGCTCTGCTCAATTGCAACATTCCCCCATAATAGGGAGCAGGGCAGACAATTGACTTTCTATAATTGCGCAGGGTTGAATTTTCCAGGCCCATGGGTAAAGGGTTGGGAGGTGGGAGGGATGGCAATATGGCGGGGAAAGGTGTAGGGAGGGGAAGCCGATGGCTTCCTGTGACATGACATATTTCCAGTAGCAAGAACCTTAGCATCATGAAACCCCACTAGGTGGCTATTTGAGCTGCTTAAATTGACCTTGCCAAGATGACTAGCCTCTGCATGGTAAGCCTTGGTGGCCACCAGCTAGTGCCAGCGTTGGGCCCTCCTTGATTGGCCCTGGAGGGGTCCACTTGTGGCAATAACCATCCCCACAGCAACAGCATCACTGATGCAGCACAAACCCCTCATCCCAGGAATCAGCCTAGTCAACCATCTTTGAATTACTTCCCATGCAAGTATGTTCCTCGTTAAGTAAGATGACCAAAATTGCATGGAGTATTCTTGGTGCGGTCTCACCAATGCCTTGTACAGCTGTAGCAAGACTTCCCTACTTACATACTCCATCCCCCTTGCAATAAAGACCAACATTCTGTTTGCCTTCCTAATTACTTGCTGACTTTTTGTGTACAAGGACACCCAGATCCCTCAGTACTGCAGCATTCTGCATTCTGTCTCCATTTAAATAATCATCATTATTGGCAGTCCCTCAATTCGAGGATGATGAATATGCAGGGTCGCAGGTTTCTGCCATGGGTCTTCATGTGACTGAACTGGCCATTTCTCGACCCACAGAACTTTGGGAACCTGGGGCAGGATGTCCCATGAGGTAATGAGATCTGGAGTGCAGGATTTGCTTCCATTTCTTTCCTTCTCTGCCACCTTTCTGCATCATCATTAAAGTGTTTGGACTCAAAGTATGATGCAGGTTGATGGACAAATTGTTGCCATTTTGAACAATTGGTAGCAAGCTGCCCCCACTCATTAATGTCAATGCTGCTATGCTTCAAGGAAAGCTTGAACATCTTTGTAATGTTTTCTTTTATCCTCCCATGGAACACTGGCCATTTGAGAATTGAAAAAACATTTTTTATTTAACTAATAATTAGCTTGAATCTTTAAATAATATTTTGCTTTTCTATTCCTCCTGCCAAAGTGGGCAACTTCACATTTTCCAACATTATACTCCATCTGCCAAATTTTTTCCCACTCACTTAACCTGTTTATATCCCTTTGCAGATTCTTTGAATCCTTTTCACAACTTGCTATCCTTCCTATCTTCGTGTTGCCAGCAATTGGCTACAATACAGTCGGTCCCTTCTTACAAGGCATTAACATTAATCGTAAATTGTTGAGGAACCAGCACTGATCCCTATGGCACTTCACTAGTTATAGTTTTCCATCCTGAAAATGACACATTTATCCTGACTCCCTGTTTCCTGTTAGTCAGTCCTTTATCCATGCTAATGTATCAACTCCAACACCATAAGTTCTTATCTTGTGTAGTAACCTTTTATGTGGCACCTTATCAAATGTCTTTTGGAAATCCTCAAAGAACTCTAATAGGTTTGTCAAGCATGATTTCCCTTTCACAAAACCCTGTTAACTCAACTGATAGTATTTTTATTTTCTAAATGTCCTGCTAATACCTCTTTAATAATGGATTCTAGCATTTTCCCAATGATTAGACGTTCTAGTCAGTTTCCTTTTAAGATGTGCCCTATCCAGATTCTCTGTCTATCCCTAATTAAGTTCAACAAATTTTTTTGTTCGTTCACTCTCCACAGCACTTCATAGTGTACTTTTTCTGTCAAGCTGATCCTTTCCATTCTCCTCCAAACTCACATTTCAAAACTATTTAGCAAGTTGGTGTCCTCTTTCTGTAAGGTCCAAATCTCACACCCATACAAAACAACACTCCAAATCAAGCTCTTTACAGTCGCTTTCTGAATTGTTTATTCAGATTTCTGGTTAACAACCATCTCTTCTTACCAAGTACAGCTTTTCCCATTGTTATCCTTGTTCTTATTTTTTTGTTGCACCTTCCATGTGCAGATATTATGCTTCCTACGTATTTGCATTCTTGCACCTGTTCTAGTTCTCTTCCTTTTATTCATATCTGAATATTTCTTGGAGATTTTGAGGTATGCATCATTTTGGTTTTGCCAATGTTCTATTTCATTCTGAAGTTCATGCCTGCTGTTACTAGTCTATTAGTTCTTGTAATCCTTCTTCCGTGTTTGACATCTGCAAATCTAATTGATGTTAGCATTCACCTCCAACCTTAATGATGGATTCTACATCTTCAAATGCTTCTTTGATCATTGCTTCTGCATAGATATTGAAGAGGACTGGTGATAAACAATACCTTTGTTGAATTTCTCTTCCAATTACATATTGTACCCATTGGCTACTCTCAGTGTTGCTGTTTGTCCCATGTACAGACTTCTTATGAATCATCGATCTCTCCAGTCTGCTCAATGTCTTTCAACACTATCAAGAGTGAACCTAATCAAATACTTCTTCAAAATCTGCAAAACAACATGTAATTCATGTCCAAGTTCTAAACAGTGTTCATTCATTACTTTTATAACGTCAATTGTTTCTCTCATCAGTGCTCCTCCCTGGAATCCAAACTGGGTATCTCCAAGATAAAGGCAAAATACTGCGGATGCTGGAAATCTCAAACAAAAACAAAACATGCTGGAAAAACTCAACAGGCCTGACAGCATCTGTGGAGAGAAAGACAGAGTTAACGGATTTGAAACGTTAACTCTGTCTTTCTCTCCACAGATGCTGCCAGACCTGCTGAGTTTTTGCAGCATTTTTTGTTTTTTTTGGGTGTCGCCAATGTAGTTCTGTGCCTGGAAAAACTCAGCAGATCTGGCAGCATTGGCGGAGAAGAAAAGAGTTGACGTTTCGAGTCCTCATGACCCTTGAACAGAACTCTATGTTCTATGTTGCAATTCTCAACACAATCTTCGATGCATAGACAATCAGACTAATTGCAAGAAAGTTAAAACATTGGCATGCCTTGGCTTCTTCCTTAAGATTATCTTTATTATCTGCATGAAGTCCTCTTGCCATTCTCCTGATAAGTAAATACCTTTACATAGCTTAGTAAAAATTAATGCTTCATTCTTTCCCATGTTTTGAATCAACTCTAGGTATTTCATCTATTCCAGTCACTTATCCAGTGTTTATCTCAATTATCGCTGTTCTTATCTGACTCTCTTGCATTTATGGTCCAATGAAATGGGTGTCAACATTACCCTCTACTTCTAGCTCAATCATTTCAAATTTTTCATTTTTTGCATATAGTTCTTTAATATGCTCCTTCCATATTTTCCTTATTTCATCAGGGTTTGTTAATGGAACATCTTCCTTATTCTCTATTGCTGTTGTTTTAATTTATGCTGAGTGTCACTAATCTACTTTGCTTTTGCATACATGAGATCCACCCATCGTAGCTGATCTAATCTTCGAGCCTATCACATTGCTCTTTTAACCATTGTTCTCGTGCCTTTTCCATTTCTCTTCTGAACTCGTTATTCAAGTGTTTGTATTTCAGCTTGCCTTCTTCAGTATTCATATTCTTCCATTTTCTCCTTTCTTCCATCTTTTGCAGCATTGCAGTCGTGACCCAAGGTTCCTTGATCCTTTTTCCTTTTAAAATGCTTGCACCTCCTTCACTGACAGATTCTTTAATCTGTTTTCATTGCTGATTGATGTTGGTGGTATCCTTATCTGTTCTAGTTAGTGCTTCGTTTGCTTTATTTACAAATTCTTTATTTACTTCTCTAGGTTCCACCTTTTCTGCATATTCTACCTTGGATCTTCTTCAGTCAGAGTACTGTTTCGGTTTCCACAAGATTATGATGTGATTCCGCATTAGCTCCCAGCTGAGATTTCGAGTTCCTAATGTTATTCTTGTATCTTAGTCTCGCCATGAAATTTTCCTGTATTGTCAAACATTTCCCATGTATATCATCTTCTTTTATGATGCCTAAACCATGAATTTGTTATCATGAGCCCTGTTATGTAAAAATTTACCAGCTTTTGGTCTCACTCATTTCTCTTCCCAAGACCATATGGTCCCAATTCATTGTCAGCTCTTCCTTTTCCTACAGTCCTGTTCCAATCTCCCATAACAATCATACAGCTCTTTCCACTCTCCTGTTCAATTAGCTTTTCAATTCTATCATACATTTCATCCATCTCCTCATTTGGATGTCCGCCTGTAGGCATATGTACCTGAATGCAGGTCAGGTCAGATGTCTGAGGTCCAGTACTGGTATCACTGTAGCCTAGTACTACCTGTCCTAATGGTTGAATTGTCAACGACTTAAACTGGCACCACAATGGAAGGCAATGGTGAGCTATCACTGAAAATAGACAAGAAAACAGCTCAGGATGGTATCAGCACAAATAAACTCCAATAGCGTAGACGAGAACCCCTGTCAAAGGTCACGTGATGTCACTCTTGGCAAGGGAGGCAGTGATGTCTCCCAGGTGACCATTCAGCAAAATCCTTATATATACAAGCTTGGCAGTATTAAAAGATTAGGAACATGGAATGTATGAGCAATAAACAGGAAAGGAAAACTGGTGAACCTAAAGCAAGAAATGGAAGAAGAGAAATTAAAGATCCTAGGGTTACATGAAGTATGGTGGACTAGGGACTTCAAGAGTGATGAAGTGAGAATGATATACTCTGGAGGAAATGAAAAGGAACGGGGAGTAGCAGTAATGCTAGATAAGTATGAGTGAAGTGAAATGCGAGTCAGATAAACTGATGCTTGTGAACTGGGTTCAGCAATATCGGAAAATCGAGCAGATTGTAACGTAGACCTGTAGAGGAATTGTCTGATATTCTGATGCTTGCTGTATGCAAATGATCAGTGCACATTGGCTCACAGCCAGGAATATCTCCTTTATAAGTTTTTTGTTTGAACTACAAGCCTCAGGTGCATGTTGTGTTACTTGTTTATATCATTGGACAAATATCAAAGTATTGCTTGGTAAATTGGTGAGGAAGGAGAACCCAAGTGAGATTCAGTCTGTCCTGAGTTAGCTATATTCAGCCAGAACAGGGATCTATAATTCTCATGCCTCTGCGGGAAAATTGGCCAGCTTTACACTGGTTTTCGGGCATGGGTGTCAGGTTTGCAATGTACCCCAGATTTGCACTAAGAGTGTTAGTGGATGGATAAAAGGGCCCTTTACCCGCTGGCCGCAGTGGTGGCTTTTCACACCGCATCATCCCAATGCCGCCACATTAATTATGCATTGCTGGGAAACACACCATTTCGAAGGCGGTGGGCTGTCATTTGCCTGCCATGCCATCACCTCGCAACTTCATCAAGCTGGGCGCCATATTTAAAGTACAGACGCCCGCACACCTCTCCGTGCTTCCAGCCCACAACTGCTGCGAAGAAGATATGGCCTCAAAAGGCAGGAAGACTGTAGCCCCCCACCCCTGGTTTAATGATGCATCCCTCGAGTATCTTTTGGGCGCAGTGGAGGCTCGCCATGATGTCCTCTATCCCCACTCTGGCTGCAGGAGGAGCAGCAACATCACTAATCCAGCATGGGAGGCGGTGGCAGTGGGGGTCAGCTCCAATGCTCTGCAAAGGAGGACTCCACCCAGTGCTGCAACAGGATGAATGGTCTCATCTGTTCCACCAGGGTAATTCACTCTTCTCATCACTCTCAACTCACACACTCACAAACCCATCACATATCCACTGGGCCCTCATACCTCAAGGGACAACACCACTAACTCTCACACACACCCTTACATCTCCATCAGGCTCATATCCACCGGAGCTCACGTCCTCACCCTGAACATGGCTCCGCTCACCACACAAACATTCCACACAGTGCCATGTGTCCTGCTCACACTCTCTCCATCTGTTTTCATGCAGGAGAAGCCGGCTCACAACAGCAGGGAGAGGTCCCTGACGGGGGTGGAGTGTCCCACATTAGGCCCCTCACTCACTTTGAGGAGCGTGCCATCATGCTGACTGATGAGGATGTGGACCGTGCCTGTGGTGACAGTGAGATCGGTGGTGAACATTCAGGTGAGGATCCTGCACCACATCAACCCTCTCTCAACACAACTGTGAGTGCTCTCTCTCCTGCTTTTGACTCTGCTGCCATGCGCTAATTATCTCTACTTCGGTTCACAGGGATCTCTGCCAAGCGACCGACATCCTCAGCCAGTCAATCCCTCAACTCCATCCATGTCCTCACGAGGAGGACTCCTTCTCTAGTGAAGAGCTGGAAATAAGCAGCCTGGAAGACCCATCACCACTTACCCACAACATCCACCAATGCAGGGAAACATACCTCAGTGGGACTTAGATCTAGAGCAGGCTCAGGTTTACAATTTGGTAGTCACCGCACGGACATAGTCCACAGTGGGAGGAGGCAGGTTTCACCAAGCTCTCTGGCATTCGGAGCTCTGCTGGAGATCAGGCATCAGTGAGGTCCGAGTCATATGTCGAGCCTTTGGATTTGGCCTTCCAACTCACTGTGGAGAGTCAGCAGAAGGCGTGGAAACATCACACAGAGCTGTTGGAAGCCTTCAACAAAGTGGCATGTGAGTCAGAGGGGTGCATCCGCCTGCTTTCTGATGAAGTGGTGCCCACATGTACACATATGGAGGCCTCCAGGGGGAGGATGGCAGACGCCATGGAGACCCTGGTTCAGCAGAATGTAAAGATGTGCACAGACTTACACTCCGTGGTAGCCATGGGTGAATTCCAGCAGTGGCAATGTGAGAGGGAAATGGGGCACCTTGATGTCCCCCCAGGTGCTCATTCCCTTCAAGGAGTCAGGCCAGGAGGAGGAGCAGCAGCTGGACATCCCTGGGCCATCCACTTGGTAATCTCAGAGTCTGTCCTCTCCCTTTGAGTGCCCTTTGCCTGTGAGCCCCTCAACCTCGTCCTCTGTCACCACAGAGGGAGCAGCTGGCCTACAGGAGGACAGCCAAAGCAAACCAGGACACCAAGGCCTCGGCTCTCCAGAGGACCCACGCCGAAGTCATCAGAGCCAACACGGCCAACCATTGCACAGGCTGTCTCCACCCCTGCTGTGGATGTCAGGGCAGCACCTAGAAGCCTAAGGCATTCAAAAGTTAAGAAATTCTGATCACAGTTGGTTGCACGGGTGAACATATTTTGTCAATTTACAATCTGAAACTATATTCACTTTCACTGAATAATGTGTAATGGTGTCTTTCAGCTACAATTACAGGCTTCGCGAGTCCTCCTGCTGCACACCCCCTACCCCCTCCGGCCTCACGAGCAATTCAGCTGCATGCAGCTGGCCCACGGGTGATTCTGGGGTGAGAAATGTGTATGGCAGGGCCTTTCGGAGCCTCATACACGCACACAGATCCTTCACATATCCCACTCATCTCAATGTCCTGAACATTTTCAATGCTGCCTGCTGGGGTTCGCTTTCAGTTGACCATCTGAGCTCAGCTGTATTTCCGCCAACCCACCGATCACACTCCCATGCTGCACCTGTTCTCTCTCACCATGATTCTCGTTTCACTTACCATTTAGCCAGCATAGCCGTGCTGCAATTTGTCTTGCGCTCCCTGTCCTTTACCCTATCCGAGTCACCCATTTCCTTTCCCCATCACTGTAGATCCTTCTGGCATCACCTTCCACTTCCTCTCCGTGACCTACCAGCCACAACCCTTTTCTTCCGGGGATGTCCAGGTGAACGTTCACATTCCCTTTCTTCCTGAAAATCCCAAACCCATCCACATTAACTTCCCCAAGCTCCTCCTTCCCACCCCCAGGGTCCGTGACTGCCTCCGAGTCCCCACCAACCACCCTCTCCTTCCCTTCTGCCACTACAGTCAAACCCTCACCCTCCTACCCTACCGCCTCACACTGACCTCGGTCATTCTCAACATTCCCTCCTACCAAACCCACCCTCAGCCCGTCCTTACACATTCACCTGGACATCCCCCCAACTCCAGACCCCTTTACCCTTTGGAACTCCCTCCCCACTTGGAACTCCTTTCCCGCTTGGGACTCCTTCCACCTTTCCTCCCACACAATCCCGGACTCCTCCCACCCCAGACATCCCCCCCTCCTTAGTCCTTCCCCTTTTCTGACTCCTTCTTCAACCCTTACTCCTTCCCCTCTCCGGACTCCTTCCTCCCCCTGACTTCTTCAGCCCCCAGACTCCTTCCCAATTTTGGACACCTTCCTCCTCCAAACTCCTTCTCTTACACCTTCCTCCCCCCTTACACCTACCTCCATAGTTGCCATTTGATCCCCGATACCCCCTCCTCCCTCCGTACTCTTTCCCCCTCCCAACCTCAACCCTCCACACCTTGGTACCCCCCAACCACGCCCCCCGACACCTTAGTTCCTCCCCCTCCCAACCTCACCCCCCCAACATATCTTCTTCTCCTAGTCGATCCTAAAACCTTCTCTCCCACCCCCCAATACATCTTCCTCTCCCAAACACAGCTGGACCTTCCTCTCCATCCCCTAAACCATCATCCGCTGAGAGCAGTGCCTCAATGATGACTTTCCACCTTCCGTGAGCTGCTTCATGCAATGGATATTCCTCCAGGATCCTGTTACTGTCGGGCTCTAGTATCTTCTACTCCTCGGATGTCCACGATGTGAGCAAGGGCCTGGCGGTAAGTCACGATTTCTGCACGTCGCACTTGTCAAGGCGTGTTCTGCACCGGTGTGTTTTCCCGTCAAAGTGGGCGGGTGATCCAGTGATTCCAGTGGGCTGGCCTTATAATGATATGTGGATGCATTACAATGAGGCTCCCAATGTCCGACAGTGGGAAACGCGGTACACTATCGATGAGCAGAGCGGACGACTGCAAACTGCTTTCATGACGTTGTGAAACCAATTTTTGGCCTTTTTGCCATATTGTCCACTCACGCAGCTGAACAAGCTTGATGCCAGCGGGCATGGAAAGTTATGTCCCAAGAGCCTGCCTCACTTTTGGCTGACCGCTCAGCCAAACGGTTTCTTTCTAATGGCATGCAGTATAGCCAGCCTGCTCTTCTTAAAGGAAGCCTGTCTCTCTTTAAGGCAAGTTATACTGCATGACATTTCTGCAATTTAAAACATGGAAAATTGAGCACCAGGGCACAAAGAGGGTTTGAGAGTGACGGATGTGACACTGGAGACATTTGTGGTAGAGGTGGACAGGAGGAGAGATGTTAGCCTTCCACGGGCTATCACACTCAGGGGGAGTGAGGAGGTGGCAAGGGAGGTCAGTTCCCAGTGCCTGAATCAAAGGACCTGGCCGCAAACCCACAAGAAACCTAATAATCTCCTGCAGGTGGGTAAGGTTAGTGAATGCATCTTCTCATGACATCTCCTAACCCACCAGATCAGCAACTTCTCACACACTTCTCAATGCACCATATGCCATGACTCACCTAGCAGCATTCCCTGGCATGCAGGACTCATACCTAACAGATACTCCATCTCATCCTCATACACTTACCAATCCTGCAAGCCTCACATCCACCTGTCACTATTCTCCACACACCTCCAGCTATTCAGTTATGACAGGCACATCACTCAAAGACAGTACTGCACAATTACCCGCATTCTTTTGGAGTTTTGCAGAGCAATTGTAGCACACAATAGAGAGGGTCAGAGCAGAACCAGTGGGGGGACAAGGACACTGGCATCCCTTGGCCTGATGGAGTCAATGACTTTCTGCATCATGGGTTCTGCTGCCACAGGACCATGATATCAGGCATTGCTAAGATCATTGAGGATGATGATATGTTCCTTCCTCATTCTTCTTCTCAACTACTCCCAGCTCACCGTCGTATTGTTATTTTGCCTGATGGGCAAGCTGCAGATGGTGTGACCATGGGCCTCTTAATTCCCACCCCAACCTCCTTCCCTGCAGAAAAGTGTTCCCCTCCGACTTTCTGCTTTCAGACATCCAAGAATTGTCACCTGGCCAGCTACAGCAGACCAAGGAGGTGGTGGGGGGTGGGGGGGTGGGGGGGACACACCAACAGCACAGCACTGAGTAAGAGGCTCTGTCATTTGACCGGAAACACTCAGCCACCAGCTCAGATACTGGCACAGCACCTAGCTGAGAAGCAAATATAGAATTGGAATCAGCACTTGGTGAGTCATGTGGGCATGTGTAGATTGGAACCGGGCCAGGGGTAAGGGTGATTTGTTTCCCAGTTCCCGAGAAGGCATGGTTGCATTCAGGTTCTGCTACAGAGGCCTCAGCTGAGGGCCTTGATGAGAGAGCACACAGGAGTCTGCTAATTGGTATGCACACCAGGATGCTGAGTGCATTGGGTGGTCTGCCAGACACTGTCACTATCAAGGAGCATGGAGTAGTCCAGCTCAAACATGGCAGAGGGCATGGTGTGGTGCCTCTGCTCCATCTCCCAGTCATGTTGCATCCAGATGCACTGCCACTGCTGCCCACCATGTACCTGTTGCAGCCTTTATGCGGGCAAGACACCAACTCCTTTGCCATCTTTGTGAGGATGCAGCAACACTCTCAGGAAATCCAGGAATTCACCACAACACCTCCAAACATTCCAGAGTACTTCCAGACACTTTGAAGCAGCAGAAGTTCTTCAAAATGACAGTGCTTAATGTTGGATGCCTGGGCCTTTAAGAAATATTAGTGCAGATCCAACTTGCTACTCAATGATTGGCCTTTGAGTGTGGGCAACAATTTGTTGTCTGGGCCTGCTTGGTCAAAATTAGGCAATTCTTAACAACACATTTATGGTAGGGCAGTCTGATAACAGGATAGCGCTTCTGTTTCTGCTCAGGTTTCTGGTGCATGCTGGGGATGCCCACATGGCTGTCACTGGATGTGCCTGGTGGAGCAGTGTGCCCCAACAAAACAGCAGCTCTCCAGAGATGAAATTCACACCCGTGATCCTTATCTGGTGATGTCAGCTGGAAATGGATTTGCATATTTGGGCAGATTTGGACTTTGCAATACTGTGAAACAAGTGATGGTGATAACAGCCCACTTTACATCTCTCCCAGTTTTTATTACTAGTGATTCCGATGGAATTACAAGAGAGATGTGAAATGAGCTTTTTGAAGTTTTTTGAAGATGTAATTAGCAAAATAGATAAGGGAGAACCAGTAGATGTGGTATATTTAGATTTTCAGAAAGCTTTTGATAAGGTCCCACACAAGAGGTTAGTAAACAAAATTAGAGCACATGGGATTGGTGGTAATATACTGGCATGGACAGAAAACAGAGAGTAGGAATAAATAAGTCATTCTGTGACTAGTGTGAGTTGTGAGGAGGATGCAAAGACACTTCAAGGGGACTTGGAGAGACTAAGCCAGTGGGCAAAAATTTGACAGATGGAATACAATGTGGAGAAATATAAGGTTATCCACTTTGGTAGGAAAAATAGAAAAACAGGGTATTTCTTAAATGGTGAGGAGGGAAGTGTTGAACTTCAAAGGGACATGGGTGTTCTTGTTCATGAGTCACAAAAAGCTAACTTGCAGATACAGCAAGCAATTAAGAAGGCAAATAGTATGTTGGCCTTTACTATAAAAGGATTTGAGTATTGGAGTAATGATGTCTTACTGTAACTATCAGAGCTTTGGTGAGCCACATCTGTAGTATTCTGTGCAGTTTTGTCTCCATATCCAAGGTTAGATGTACTTGCCATAACAGGAGTGCAACGAAGGTTCATCAAATTAATTCCTGGGTTGGAGGGATTGCCCTATGAGGAAAGATTAAATAGACTGGGCCTTTTTCACTGGAATTTAGAAAATTGTGCGGAGATCTCATTCAAACATACAAAATTCTTACGGGGCTCGACAGGGTAGATGCAGGAAGGATGTTTCCCCTGGCTGGGGGGTTCTAGAACCAGGGGACACAATCTCAGACTAAGGGGCAGGCTATTTAGGACTTAAATGAGGAGGAATTTCTTCACTGAGAGGGTGGTGAATCTTTGGAATTCTCTGCCGCAGAGGGCTGTGGAGGCTCAGTCATTGAGTATGTTCAAGACTGAGGTTGATAGATTTCTACATACTAAAAACATCAAGGGATACCAGGATAGTGCAGGAAAGTGGTGTTGAAGTAGAACTTCAGCCATGATCTTATCAAATGGCGGAACGGGCTCGAACGGTTGAATGGCCTACTCCTGCTCCTATTTCTTATGTTCTTAATTCACTTATACTCATTTTGCACTGTCATACAAAGCCAAGCCCTACCCCATTGGGTGTGAATGGGATCAGTTTGTCTATGACATCTCTGTGGTCAAAAAGTCTGCCAACATTTGCTATCAAAGCCCACACAAGAGTAAGATATAATAAAGAATTATGTGATAACATTAACTACGGTAGTTACTCCACAAACTGCAAGTTAATCAGGTTGCCTAGAAAGTGTACAATGAAATCTCTATCTATTTGCTAGATATTTAGAAATTGTAGCAGGAAATATGATTGAAGCCAAATATCTGGCTACTTACAGTGGGTTTTACAGTTACTGTCTTGTTCTCCTTTATGTAGCTCATCTTACAAAGTTCATTCTTGCAACTTTTTAATTGTAGAATTTATAGGTTTTTTTCTGAGTTGACCTGAGTATTTCCTTAACAATTCATGAAAGTCCTTACAAACCTTCCTGTACTAGATCCTGTGATTTAGATCTAAGTGGTTCCTTTCCCCCTCAGAGATTAGAACCGTTACAAAATGGGAAATGGCTGAAGAGTAGCAGAAGGCTGCAGTGCTGGAACATTTACAGCTAATACGCCACTTACTAATTCTATGAACATGAATTCTCTGGCGTGTAATTGTGGCAGGCATATCTTATCCATTGTAGTTAAAGGAAATTTTAGCATATAGTTTACTGCAGTGCTACAGAAACCTCATAGTTCCCATTCTTAGTTTCAGGTCCTCAGAAAAGGTTATAGATAAAATGCAATGAGCTATGTATTATTACCATATTACGTTTTGTCAAAGATACAACATCAATGCTGTCTGTATGTAGTTCACGGATTGTGGGCTAGTGGACTGCTTTACAACAGCAGGAACAGAAGCAAGTTGTCATGACTTACATTAGAAGTATTTTAAAGTTGCAGCAGTATTAATGGATTCCTGCCTTGCAGGTGTAAAACTTGTGGTAATTATTTTCTGCTATTTTTTCCTTTAACCACACAATATAACTCTACAATAAAAACTTCAGAAAATATGCCATAGAATTTGAGTTACTGTCCAAATATGAGAGAATGGTTAAGATCCACAGACTCTATCCTTTGATGCAAGTGTAAGATTAGTCTCCTGCGGAGTGGTTGGGCCAAAGTTTCCACTTTGGGGCAGCTGGTGATTCTGGCGCAAGTTGCATCCAAAGTTGCGTCCATTTTGAAAAGTGTTTTCTTCCCTCCATTTCCACTCAAACAGAATTTTGAAAAAAAAATGGTTTAAAAATCTACCCCTACTCTGGCTGCAGTGCATTTGAACCGCGTGTCTAACCATGTGCAGATCCACCTTTACTCTCTTCTGTGAAATATGTGTAGTGTCAGTATTTGAGCTAAAGTTGAGTGACTGTGTGTCTTCACCTTTGCTGTCCTCTTGTTCCTGCACCACTGCCTGGACAGTTCTTGGGTATCTGAAATGTAAAAAACAGATAATGTTGGGTGAGGGGGGAGGAGAAATTAAGAAGTGCATGCTTAAAAAATTCATAACTTGTAAGTCATAAGAGAGTGTGGGAGGAGGGAGAAGTGGAATGTGAGAAGGAGGATTAAGTATGAAGGTGCCATCGCTTTCAATGGCTTCAGCATCGCCATTGGCCATGGCCTCAGCAATGGACATTATCATAATGACCAGAAGCATCTCCTCCATGGAGTTAGGACATGTAGGCAGCTCTCTCCCCCTCGAGTTAGTTCCTGCTTCCTTTGGTTTTGTGACACTTTGTCCTGCAAAAGCGAGAGATGTGTGTCAGTCAGTGTGCAATCATTTTGGATAATATGGTTGGCATGGTTGCGTGCTGTCTGTTAGATGTGCGGGTTGCAGTGGTGCTAAAAATTTGAGGGTGAGCTGAAACATATGAATGTCAAGTATGACTTCTGTTTGATAGATAAAAACAAAAAACTACTGCGGATGCTGGAAATCCAAAACAAAAACAGAATTACCTGGAAAAACTCAGCAGGTCTGGCAGCTTCAGTGGAGAAGAAAAGAGTTGACGTTTCGAGTCCTCATGACCCTTCGGCAGAACTGAGTAAAGTTAGGAGAGGGGTGAAATATAAGCTGGTTTAAGGTTGGGGGGTGGCGGTGGGGTGGGGGGAGAGAAGTTGGGGGTGGGGGGGGGTGGTTGTAGGGACAAGCAAGCAGTGATAGCAGCAGATAATCAAAAGATGTCACAGACAAAAGGATCATAGGATGCGGCCATCACTGGCAAGGCTAGCAGTTTTTGCCCATCCCTGATTCCCTTGAACTGAGTGGCCTTGCGAGACCATTTCATTGGGTATTTGAGAGTCAACAACATTGCTATGGAGCTGGAACCACATGTAGGCCAGACCACACTAGGGTGGCAGATTTCTTTCTCTAATGGGGAAATCAGTGAACCAAATGGGATGTTAAACAACGGCTTTATTACTGAGACCAGCTTTCAATTCCTATGTATTCTTGAACTCTAATTTCATAGCTGCCATGTGCGGGATTAAAACCCATGTCCCCAGAGCATTATCCTGGGCTGCTGGGTTACTAGACCAATAACATTATCACTACACCAACATCAGCACATACCCAATAAGCTCTGGATGGGAACGTCCACCTAAAGTAAAAATATTCAAACCAAAAAATAACTTTTGTTTCCAAATGAATGTATTTCCTTTTTATAATACCAATGCCAAATTATGAAATTGATTAAATAACATGAAATTATAGAATCCACCTTATAGGAAACAGCCTACTTTTGAAAACTGTATCAAATTATTTTAACCTTGCTTCATAGAGAAGACGAATCTGGTTTAGTAGAACATCAAGGTGTATAAGATTGGATAGGGCTGATAGGGTGAGACAAAGTAAAGTGGGGGGAGGCTCATGTGCAGCATATACACTGGCATAGACTTGTTGGGCTCAATGGCCTGTTTCTGTACTGTAAATGCTATGTAATACTATGTTTAGTGGACCTTGAAATTTTCAGTACTATTCAGTAATTTAATTCAGGCTACTTTAGTAGATCTAAATCTTTCGTAGGTTGGCAAGGTTAGCAATTTAATTATATATCCGTGTGAACAGTCAGGAGTTTTATATAAATACCAGAACTACTGAATATTTCGGCCTCAGTTTACCTTCCTTTTCCAGTCTGTGACTTCCTTTAGAATGATCTGTTGTATAGTGAATCCAGTCACGAAGAAGCAAGAGGAAGTTTTTAAATTAATGTCTGTTAAAAATAGATTTTCTCAAGCAAAGCCATTTCCCCTGCGATCTATAAAGCTGTTTGTTTGCTTTGAGGTATCAAGATGGTTTGATTCTTACCGGAATGCTGGATAAGATGCAACAGAAACATTTTTCCACATATAGTAGTTTAGCACCAAGTTTCCATCAAACCTGGTCTGGAGAAAAAGTTTCACACTCTATGTCATCGCAGTTGAGATAAGCTATTTTTCAAAAAATTATTCTTTCACAGCATGTGGGCATTGCTGGCTGCAAGCATTTATTGCCCATCACTAACAGACCATGAGAAGGTGGTGGTGAGCTGCCTTCTTGAACCGCTGCAGTCTATATAGTGTAGGAACACCCACAGTGCTGTTAGGGAGGGAGTTCCAGGATTTTGACCCAGCGACTGTGAAGGAATGGCGATATAATTCAAAATCAGAATGGTGAGTGGCTTGAAGAGGAACCCAACAGGAGGTGGTGCTCCTGTGCATCTGCTACCCTCGTCCTACGTGTTTTGAGTCACGAGGTTTGGAAGGTGCTATCAAAGGAGCCTTGCTGAATTTCTGCAGTGCATCCTGTAGACTGTACACACTGCTGCCACTGTGCGTCTCTGGTGGAGGGATTGAATGTTGAAGGTGGTGTTTTGGATGGCAGTCAAGCGGTCTGCTTTGTCCTGGATAGTGTCGAGCTTCTTGCGTGTTGTTGGAGTTGCACTCATCCAGGCAAGTGGAGAGTCACACTCCTAACACCTACTTTGTAGATGGTTGTCAGGCTTTGGGGAGTCAGGAGGTGAGTTACTTGCTGCAGAATTCCCAGCCTCTGACCTGCTCTTTTAGCCATAGTATTTATATGGCTAGTCCAGTCCAGTTCAGTTTCAAGTCAAGGATAACCCCCAGGATGTTGAATCATCTGAGTCACATCAAAGCAAGGACTGAGTTTAACACCTGAGAATATTGAAGCACAGGAACAAGCCATTCAGCCCATTGAATCTGCACAAATGTTTTCTTCATGAACTATGAAGTTTTATCCCACTCTCCTGTTCACTTCCAAAATCACTTATTGTTACCCTTTTCCAAGTGCCTATTGAACTCTCCTTCAAAAGTAATTATGGACTCTGGTTCAACAGGTTTTTGCAATAAATAATTCCATGTTCTAGAAATTTTCTCTAACCTCCCTTTGAACACTTTATCTGGTCATTATAAATTTGTGTTCCTTAGTTACTGTCTCATAGTTATTACCAACAATCTGTTTTTAATTACCTTATATTAACGTTTCAATACGTTTATCAGGCTATCCCTTAAACTTCTTAGATCTAATAAAGTAAACACCTTTTTAATACCTACTTAGTAACATCCTAGTGAATCTATATTGCACTTTTTCCATTATTTATATATCTTTGTTATAGTGGGGCACCTCAAACTGCGCATAATGGCTGAATTTAATGGGGCCTGTAAGTGCGGGAAATGAGGCAGGTGGAGAAACTTAATTAGACAGGCGCTAAAATCTCAGTTTCCTAATGTTGGATTGGGTGTGAGAAATTCAGTCAGCAGCGTGTCAGTGTTAGAACGGGCATCACACCACTCGGTGGCAGTAATGTATTTACCATATATTTGCATTCCATGAATACTCATTAAATGGGAGCTTTTTCAAAATAAGACCTACCTTCAAAATTAAGCCAGTGGAACACAAGAAACTTGTGCCTTCTGTTTCCCGACAGCTTATAGGTAACGTGCACCAGGTGAGGTTCAATCTTTGGATCTGAGGTTAGGCCTTTGTCTAACTCAGCAGCACAGGGGAGGGAAGCAGGTGAAACTAGATGGTAGATGGTGCAAAGAAGGTTGGGAGGCAAGTGGATGGTGGTGGTCGGGTCCTCAAACAGCACAGTGGTTGGGCTGGCAGGAGAGTGGCGGTGGTTGGGGCCTCAAATATCAATACAACAAGGCACTGGCATGTGTTGGGGCAGGAGGTGAGGAGCCTGAAGAGAGCCAGGCTCCAGCCTATAGGACGTGGTCCATCGCTGTAGAGGTCTCAAGCTGTGCGTCCAAGGGAGGCAGCTATACCACACATGGTAGTCAATAGTCAGAGAAGGGATAGCAATCTTGAAGCAGGGTGGGTCCAGCTAGAGGGAGGGTCAATGGTCTTTGAGGGAGGGTCAAGGGATACCAAGGGTAAGTCAAAGATGATAGAGGGAGGCTCCAGGAAAACAGAAGGAGGAGGTGAGAGGGTTCAGGGTTAGAGATGAAAGATCGAGTGTCACTGGCTCTGGGTCAAGGATGACAGTCGGAGACGCTAGGATGATTGGGGGAAGGTGTAAGGTAATGCTAGGAGGGTCAAATGGGAGGAAGCTTGAGGGTGACAGAGGAAGGGTGGAGGTGAATAGGCTCCAGTTGCAGGGCCACAGTGTTAGTGCCCATCGAGATGGCTGCTAAGAAAGTTTGAGCTCGCAGGAGGTCTGGTTGCTGTGGGAGGAGGCCACTGTGGGATGGAAGGAGTTCTGGGTGTGGCCCATGGAAGAGTCATGCATTCCCATTAGTAAAGTGCAACTGCTCTCAGGATTGAGGCCATGTAAACAGAGGTGTTCATATTGCCTACCTTCTTCATACAGTTCACTATGTGGATCCCATACACCCGATATTTTGTAACCTTGGCACTGGAAGAGAGGATTTGCCAGAGGAAGGCCTTGGATACACAACAAATGCCACAAAGCCATTAGCTGGCACCAGCCGGTGGGGATAGAGGTCAGGAGAGATCCATCCAGGGTTCCCTTTATTACCAAAGAGCATTGGCACATCAGAATGTGCACCTACTTGTCTGAATGTCAATGTCAGAGATGGCTATTGCTTTTCCGGGAGGCACTCACTGATCTGTGAGCATTCCTCGCAAAAGGCTTACAGTCCCATGGCTTTAGAAGGAATCCAATGCCAGTCACCCTCAAGGTGACTGCAGCTCTAAATTTTGACACCAGTAACTTATTTCAGGGCTCCACAGGGGCCATGTGTGGCAACACACAGGTGCATATGGGAGGTGACAGGCTTCCTGCTCAGAAGGGCCAGCAAATCCATTCAATTCTCAACAGGTGCTGATAGCCAGGCTGCTAGAACAGTGGGATTTGGGAACATTGCGAAGTACATGGTGCAATTGACAGCACTCACATAGCCATTAGAGCCTGCTGCATTTGTAAATCGGAAGGGGTTTCACTCCCTTAACATTCAAGTTGTCTGTAAACACCAGAAAAGAATTTAACAACTGTGTGCTCATTTCCCAGGGAGCTCTCATGACACATACATTTTATGGAACTCCCAGCTGCCACAGGTATTTGAGGCCCCTGCTCAAGTGCAAGATTGGATCCAGCGGGAGAAGGACTATCCTCTTGAGGGCATGGCTCATGACACCAGTGCATCATCCCCACAGTCTCGCATAAGAGCATTACAATGCAGCACATGGATCAACCAGAGCATCACAGAGCAGACCATAGGATTGCTGAAAATGCACTTCTGCTGCCTAGCCTGCTCCAGTGGTGCATTGCAATATATGCCACAGAGGTGCGGGTGTCCAAGGTTGTTGTGGTCTGTTGTTCATTGCACAATGTTGTGATGTAAAGGGGAGAGGGATTGCCATGCAATGACATGGAGGAGCTACTAACCTCCTCAGATTGTGATGACAGAGAGGAATATGAGGAAAAGGACATAGATATCACCGCATCTCTCCAAGATGCCAGAGCCATGCAGAGAGGTGCCAGGGCTATCAGAGACAACTTCATCTTCAATCGTTTTGCCCAGGGATGAAGCACCGACATGACCATCAATATCTCGCCAGCAAACCTTTGCCTGCTCTGAATGTACACCCATCTCTGCCAGCCTCCATCTGGAGCTAACTCATTATCAACATCCTCGACCCCCTAGAAATCCAAGGGGAGTGGACCTTTATCATACAGGATGAAAACAGATGACTGCCCTCAAGGACCATAGGCTCATAAGCTATTATTAGCTGTCTTTCTGCACTTTGCTCACATTGTGAGTGCAGCAGCAGCACATTGCCTCTCGCGCATAAGTTCGGCCAATCTGCTTGGAATGTCATTTATGGGAAGGCCAGCAGGTGCTGCATGTTCAGCCATGTCGCATTACCTTGAGAATAAAGATCAAGTGACACACATTACAATCCAATAAAGACTGATCTGTAGCACTCCATCACCTTTTGCCTATACAAGTGAAATGTCCCTCAATAGCCATCATTCAGGAACAACTGTCAAACATAAGCATAAAAGTGCTGGATGATATCCCAAAAAATATACAAATATAAATGTATAAACTTGGCAGTGGGTAGGATTTTTTGGATCGTGATGCTTGCCACCATGCCCCTCACTCAGACAGCAGTTCTGCCTCAGAGAGCTGCTGGTCAATCTAATTGGCCAGTAGCTCTATACCCCCAGCAGCACCAGTGGCAGAAGTGGTCAGGATTGGGACTACAAACAGGTCCAGGGCCAGGTAAGTGTGGGGGGGTGGAGTGGTGTCTCAAGGCAAGGAGGCAAGGTGAGGCTCACAGGGTGTGGGGTGAGGAGGATAGAGAGGCCAGGGGAGGGAGGGAGCGCCCATGGAGGAAATCCCTGGGGAGAGGCACCTGATGTGGAAAGGAGGCTGTTGAGGGAGGCCTAAGGGCCTCAAATGGGGCAAGGGTGCTCCTCCTCCTCCTCAGTGTGCAATGGCACCTCCTTGTATCCCTGAGGAGAAGGGGCACTTGGAGGGAGCTCCAGCGAGACTGGACTAGCCACCCAGCAGAGTGAGAATGCCTCCAATCTGGTATTGAGACATTGGCATGTCTGCAACGGACCAGCCACCCTGCTCACGCGCAGTCTCCAAGCCTTCCTCTTCATAAGGCATTAGTATTCTGAGGTCAGCCACTCCTCCACTGGTCTTGGCCCTCTTCCTCACGTTGAAGGTCTCCTTATCCTGCATGATAAAGTGAAGACTTAGTGACATGTCAAATCTAACTCCCTTGTCCCCATGCATCCCCATGCCACATACTGGCCATGCATTCTAACTGGTACCCAATCACCTTATCATGCACAACTATCACACAGCCTGGCCTCTCTTGCCATGTGATAGTGATGATGACCATGCATTCCCCAGTCTGGCCTCTTTCCCCACTTGCTAAGTCCCTTTACTTGATACCCTCATAGGAGGTCCTTTAACGCAACACCACATAGCCACTTACCCCAGCTGACTGGTTCATCCTTTTGTGGCACTGCACCCAAGTTTGTGGCTGGACCCCATGAATGCTCACCTCCTCTGTGACCTCTGTCCAGGCAGCCTTGGTCAAGTTTGAGGGCCTTCCATTGCCATCCCTGGGACAGAGCACTTGCTGATGTTCCTGGATTTCCTGGAGGAGAACCTGCAGGGAGGCATCGGTGAACTGTGCGGCTGCCCCATGTCTGTACGCAGACATTTTGCTGAATGGGGAAGAGTGATTGGAGTCCAAGAAGACCAGTTGCCAGTTGAAAGGAAGGAGTGTTGGGGGTTAATTAATGGAAGATAATAAGTGGGATGGAGGCTGCATCAAAAAAACTCTAAATGGCCCTGCGGATGGAGGATCTATACGCTTGGCAGCAGTAAACTTGGCTTCAGTTCTCTCAGCCTGAATGCTTGCAGAAGCAGGCCTTTTACAGCCTGCCCCAAACTGAAGTTGAGTCAGCTGGTGGCTGGATGGACACTTCCTGCCCACCCCTGCCGCCTAATCACACATGAAGCATGTGCCCTCCACACACAGTTACAATTTGCATCATAATTGCATGCATAGCGGCTCCTGACATGTGAATGGAAGTCGTGCCCAATTCCTGTGCCACAGGGGTATACAAGCATACGAAATAGGAGCAGAAGTAGGCCATTCGGCCCCTCGAGCTTGCTCCGCCATTCGATAAGATCTTTGTGTATTTCAAATTTCACATTCCCATCTACCCCCAATAACCTTTGATTCCCTTGCCTAACAAGAATCTATCTACCCTTGCCTTAAAAATATTCAATGGCTCCACCTTCACTGCCTTCTGAGGCAGAGAGTTCCAAAGCCACACAGCCCCCTGAGAGAAAAATTTTTCCTCATCTCTATCCTAATAGGGTGCCACACTATGTGGGAGCCACATCTTTCCAATTAACTTCTGCCCAATACGCCAAGCACAGCCTCAAATCTTGTACAAGTTCAACATTACTTGCCTTGCATTTGCATTTGTTACAGACAGGAGGGGGTTAATTTACACAGCACTAATTTGATCTCTCACCACCCATCTGTAAACAGATAAGTGTTTTTGATTTCCTTCACCCTTTATATGTGGTGGCGTATTTCCCAACCGTTCGGTTTTGGTGTGATCTAATTTCTATTAATAATCTCACAGCAAACTCAAGATAGGATGAGCTCAAAGGGTTAGTTTATTTGCACACACTTAAAACATGGGAGGAGGGTCGCAATGTTTCCTCCTTTACATTCATACAATAAAAGAGGGATAGAGAAAAGAAAGATTTACAGTGCAGAGACCACAGAGAAAACGAACATTGTTTCGTGTGGATTCCAGAGTCCAGAATCAAAATCCAATGAGGCATTCCTTCACGGAGGTCAGCAGGTTGAAAACCAATTCTGTATAATTCACTTTTCTGGTGGGGTTGACTACACACGGTGAGATAGGCATGCGGAGATGAATCAGTCTTGCAGGCAATGGTATAGAATTTCCAGCAGAAGCAGTGTAGATGGGTGCCAGGTGTCCAACCTGGGTCAGAGCTCCTTGCCTGTGATGCTGCTAATTAAATGGTAAAATGGCAGACTGAGACTGTGCAGTACAGCAAGGTAATGTTACTGGTTCCATAAACCAGAGATCCATGTCACATGAGTCCCACCTCTTCACAGCACCTTTAACAAAGGATGTGTATCACTCGTCTGGGTCCCTGAGATTGTTGAATGTCTCAACTATTAAGAATTGAAAGGAAAGTTGCAGGACCCTTTGTCTTAGCACAATAACAGACTCCTGTTGGCCAGCCTGAGTTATGAAATGCAGATTGTTTTTGCACAGCTGTCTTTGAATTTGGTCTGTGCAGCTGAGAAATATGTCACCAGTGGCTCTTTAGAGATAATGAGGTGCGAGTTTCCCCGATACTGCCAGGTTGCACCCTTTCTTTGAGGGTCACAGACAGACACATATTCAGCCATTTTGGGTCTTTGTCCAGTTTTAAATGTTTAGAATAGCAATGAACATATCTCTACATATTTTATTAAAAAAATATACAGGGTGAGGTCTTAGACCCTCACATTTTATTCACTCACTATGGTTCAGCTGTACATTAAGTCATGAATTTTACTACAGAACTGAGGGTCAGTTTTTTCAGTCATCACAAAAACTTGTTTTCCCCTTTTTATCATCTGCATATCATTTTTAGTTGTGGCTAATCTTCCATCTTGCCACATGTTTCAGATTTTTATTCCCTTTCTGCAGTCTGCTGCATTTTCCATATGTAAGAAATGCTTCACACACAAACATACATGCCTTTATTTTGGTAGCCCTAAACTAACTTTTCAATAGTTTTCTGCAATTTGTAGACTTGCTTCCCAAAAAATTAAGTTTTCTTTATCCTTGGGGTGGAATCGTCCCCCGATTTGCACTAAGTGCGGTAACAGGCGGGAAAAATTATGTTTTTTTCCACTGGCCACAGTGGTGGCTTTTCGCAACATATCATCCCAAACCCGCCACATTTATGAATTCCAAGGATACATGCCGTTTTGATGGCGGGCGGGCTTTGATTCGCCTGCCACGTTGTCATCTCGCCGCATCATCACGCCAGGCACCACATTTAAAGTGCAGCCGCGCTCAGTGCTTCCAGCCCAGGACTGCAGCAAAGAATACATGGCCCCGAAAGGCAAGAAGACTGCAGCCTTCGAGCACCTTTTGGATGCTGTGCAGGCCCGCTGTGATGCCCTCTACCCCGGCTCTGGCTGCAGGAGGGCAGCAACATTCCCACTCCGGCTTTGTAGGCGATGGTAGTGGTGGTCAGCGCCGATGCTGCACAGAAGAGTTTGGCCATCCAATGCAGATGGAGGATGAATGATCTCACCTGTGCAGCCAGGGTATGGCAACCATCTCATCACTCTAAACTCACACACTCAAGCCCAACACACATTCACTGGCGTCTCACTCACTGCCAGCTCAAGGGACATCAGCACCCATTCTCACACACGTACCCTCACATGTCCATCTGGCCTCATTTCCTCTGGAGAAGGCCTCCTCAGTCCTCACCATCTTGAGGCCACTTGCACAGATCAACATGTGGCCCTACACACACCCTGGGATACCCTCCTTCCTCAATACAGACCTCATCCTGCAGCGTCTTCCCTTGCCTGAGGCCACTTCTCCCCCTTTGACAAGCAAGCCCTAGCCCTGCAGCCTTTGAAATGCCACCCACATATGGCTGTTCTGGTAGGTAGAGACCTGGCAGTGAGCCCCCCTAAAAGTGATGCGGTACTGTCTGTGAAGCTTGGTGCTGATGACTGTGAGTGCTGACTGAAACAAGGTAGGCAAACAAACCTTGAAGTCCTGAGCGAAGTGCAGCCCACCAAGTGCATGCCTTATCCATGTTGTTGTGAAACACATTTGTGTGTTTTCCTGCTGACATGGGCAGACGATCCAGCATCCAAGTTGGGGGGAGGGACGATTCTGGTGGGCAGGCCTAATAATGATATGCAGATACAATGAGGTTCCTGATGTCCGATGGTGGGAAACGCAGCCCGCCATTGGCTGGCTGAGCGGACAATCGCAAACCTGTTTCACGCTGTTATGAAAACCAATCGCACCATAATGTCTGCTCACCCCACCAAACATGCCCATCACCAGTGGGCATGGAAAATCCCAGCCTTGTATTCTGATCAATGGTTACCAAAGAGCTCTGTTTTGAAATATATTAAAAGATTTGTTCACCAGAGGCAGCATAAGTCACCTCCATTTTTGTTGATGATGTAATCATTTTTACTTGCTTGAGAGTTAACATTGAATAAATTTAACTAACATACAATTAATCAACACCTGGCAGTTCAATTATCTTCCACCCTGGGCTTAAATTCAGTGAACTTGGAGATAATTTATTTTATCAATTTTATATGAACACCTGGGAAGACTGATTGTTAAGACTTCACAGTTTCTCAAATCACTTGGATGCATGATAATCTGTTTATTTGACTGTAATCATCGATACAGAATAGGAATATAAAAACTTTACTCCAGATTTTCAGGGGCAAAATGTTAATGAGCAGTAAAGGCCACTAAGTGCTTCTTGGCATGTTCAAGATAACGTTGTGTAAACACCTCATCATTTCCATGAGGAAATTATTTTAAAATGTGTTCACCAAAGCTATCCATCCTAACTTCACACAGGCACTTTCAAAACCATCACAAACTCCATTTGTTCCTCCAGTCAGCGATTCATAAAACTGAGGCTATTAATGCTACGTGTGGAAAATAGAGACAAATTACTTGGGTCAATCTGAAATCAAACTTGTTGAACTATAATTAGAGTTCTTGCAGAAATAAAATGTTTTTGCTGCAACTCAATATAAATCAATCCAGTTTTACCTGCTTAATTGACTTAGCAGATAGATAGAAAGAGTTTGAACTTGTGTAATACCTTCCACGTTCTCAGGCTATCCCACAGCTAATGAATTTCCTTTATGTTCAAGTGTACGTTATGTAGGCAAATGTAACAGCCAGCTTCTACACAGATGTGCAATCATGCTCAAATAAATGAATGAGTATATCATTTGTATTTGACGGTGTTGGTTGACGGAAGAATGTTGGTTCCCTGCTTTTCTTCAGATAGTCACACAGGCCCAGAAGGAGAAAACAGTAAAAACTGGGAAATAAGAGTTCTGGTCTGAACTGTTTTATCCTTCTGGGAGATCTTTTATGTCTACCTGATCAGGCCAGTGGATCCCTGTTGAACATGACATCTAAAAGACAACAGGGGGTAAAATTGATTTTCTCCAGTTGCACAAACTAGGCTCACAGTGAATTGGCCTCCCATTTTGCATCACTTCATTGGAAAGGAAAATGCGGCATGGTGTACGCACAGCACTGGCAAAACCCAATTTCATTGGCAGCATATCCAAGAATATAACACCTCCTCAATGCTGCCGTGAAATGTCAGCCTCAATTACACACTCAAGACAGGAGTAGGAGCTGAACCCACAACATTTCAGCCAAGACTGACAGTTATGAGCCAAGCTATTACTAAAGTGTTTGATTCCAGAGGATGGTGGGAAACATTGGGTGCCCAAGGCAAAGCTCTGCAGTGGTGACTGCACTTGCATGCATCTACCAAATTTAATTTCTTCTCTGAGCTTCCCACCAATGGATCACACTTCAGCTAATGGCTCACTGCAACACACAGAGTGATAAAATATAACTTTATTAGGACTATGGCAAAAATGTTCTTATGTTTAAGAGTCCTTTTAGGACCCTTAAAGAGTTTCTTTAACGTTTAATTCATAATGCACTGCCAAGGAAGGGAAAAAGGCAGCAATAGTGCAAGGTTTGATATGTAAGCATCAGACTTGATGGGCAGAATTTTACAGTCCCCCACTGGTAGGTTTGGCGTGAAAGCCCCTAGTGACCTGACTACCCCAAGCCTGTCCATAAATTGACAGAGTTAGGGGCCAATTATTGACTACTTCCTGCCCGGCCTCAATTTGAGGGTGGTGGGAGGAGTTCAGGGGTGAGGGGAAGAAGCCTGGCAGGCCACACTGCTTGGGCCTAAGGTGGAAAGAGGGAAGTGCCTCCCTCAAGAGCCCAATTCCAAATTGGACATCGGCCCCCCAAAACCTGCCCCCCATGGATACTTCCTCCTCCCCACTTGGCCTCTCCATCACAACATCCTGGGCCTCATCTCCCAGCACTGCTGTGACACCCACCATCCTACACCCACCGCCTCCCACACCGCCGCCTCCCCCCAACACCCAGCACACTAACCTGCTCCTGGGCTCCGGGACTTAGAATCTAGGGATTTTTTTTGCCCCAGTCCTGGCCATTGCTGCCACTGGCGATACTGGGACCACAGAACTGCCAGCCAATCAAATTGCCTGCAACTCTCTGAGGCATGATTTCTACCTCTGTGAGGGCAGGAACATCCCATCTATTGGCAGGGATGTGCTGCCTGTCCAGTCTTCCAGAAGCGGGACAAGAACCTCACCACTCGTTAAATTCTGTCCCATGGGCTTTAAAAATGACATAGAGCAATATTTAGTCATGTGTTTAAAATGTCATTAATCCCAATTTCATCTTAAAGTTTAACTAATTATTTTCCTATCCTAGTGAGAAATGGTTTCCATGAAATTGAAATTGCCCAGGATTGCACCAGATAATTGGGGGCAAAAATTATTTATTTTGCAGGACCATGGACCAGATTTTCATTATCGATGCGGGTAGCTCAAGTGAGGAAATTTAATGAGTCCGCCTCAGTTTAAAGGGCCCGGTTACATCCAATTTTTGCTCCAGGGATGTAGGAGTGGGAGAGTCGTGCCCCCCGATCCCAGAAGCAGGTCATAGGGGGCCACATGGAAGGGTGAGCACTGAGGTGGACTGTTTCAAAGGCCCACTTCAGTTCTCTGGGACCTTGTTTCAGGTGATTTAGAAGTTTTTAGGCCCTCTAGCCCTCAGCCCTCACACTCCCATAGCTCCTACCCACTCCCCATGCCCCCTGCATGCCAGACCATGCTCCCATCCAGCCACCATGTCCCCCCTATACTTCAATACCCCTCCATGCCACTTCCATAGCCACTCACCCAATATCCACCTTGGACACACTTCAAGTGCCATGTGGTGATGAGAAAAAAAAACTTCTAACAATCTAATAGAGCTCTCACTCATGCACACTTGATACTGAAACAAAAAATCATGAAACTCATTCAAATATTCAAGTGTTCAATCTGTTATAAAAGCAAACTCCTATTCAGGAACCACATCTAGGACAGCTATAACCTCTATAATAGTCTCTTTATACTTTCAATCAAAATGTGAACTTAGCTCCCCTACTCCTTGCTGAGAGATGTGCTTTTGTAGCTTTTGAAACTCAGCCAATCATTTATAATGACCTCAACTGTAATAACAGCCCTTGAAAGATGTTAACAAAGAATTCTATTGAAACTGCAGGAACAGATGGTAAGGTTTTATTCTAACCTACACTTGATGACATGTCAATCAAAACAGTCCATCAGATGCTCTTTTTTTTAACTGTAACTGACAGCTTCAGTCTGTTTTTTTCATGTTTAAAGGGCTGTGGATTTAAATAACTTCATATTATGACACTTGAAACAATCTTATCCACTGTTCAAGAACATTTATTTCTAGTCTATAAATTAGTGACTCCCACACTGCGGGTTAAGGCCCTTGGAATGACAAAAATATAGTCTTTTTGAATTCAGCAATAATTCTAAATGGCCCTATCGGCTCGGGCTTCCTGCCTGTATGATGCATGCCCCACCCTCTTCCCCCTGCTGTCAAATATGGGATCTGCTGGAATTTGAGGTGGGACTTCCGCATCCAGGTTGTACCTGCCAATTTTAAAGAAGTCAGCCAGGCTCTGTGAAAAGCTGGCCTAACATCTGTGTCCAAAGGACACCTTAAATACATCTGACACCATCCTGGCTTTTGTGGAGTTTCGGGCATCCTGGGTGGCCACCTTAATTAGGCAGTAGGCCCCATGCATATGCAAATGAGTGGTCTAACATCATGTTCAGACTACTCAGTAAAATTTGCCAGCACTGAGCACAAGTGTGGGACCTGCTCCACTCAAATTTTGGTGTGTTTCCTGCAGCCTAACGAGCAGCTGCCACCAAAAGCTAAGATATTTTTCTTATCATTTTGTGCAGCCGGGAGGGACAGAGGTGCTCTTCTAGGCTACATAGCAGTTCCGATGGTCCCTTCAATCACTTCCTCCCACTTCATATCCCATGCTTCTCCCCTTCCTTTCAAGACTTACCTTACAGCTTCTAGCAGTGAAACAACTGCCAGGACAGCATGCATTCAGTATCTTTGGTCATAGTCTCTGTACAATCAAGGAATTAAACCACTTTCTGTTTGAAAAGGAGATAATATTACTACAGATATGTACCTGTCAGCTTCTCAGATCATATAAGTTCAATTTCTAGCTTGACCATTATGGTAAATTTAAGTCAGCAATAAGCCCCCAACTGACCTCGTGCTTAGAGTTATTTTGTTGAATTACTTATCTTCAAAATTGAGCTGAAATAATTTTGATGTACTGAGGAACCACTGGGCTTGAATAAACATCAGCAATGTACTCACATCTGTTAATATATTTCTAATTTGGGATTCTGAATACATAGCCGGTAATGTAGTACAGAACCACGATGTTGCATGTGCATAATGCATATCTATCATCATTTAGAACCAAGTGTATGAGAGAGATGGGAGGTTCAACATACATATGCTTGCTAACTCACTGTACCTGTCATCTATTGCAGATGCTCAGTTCACTCCATCACTGCCAAGAAACTGTTGTTACAAATTAAATACGAAAGTTAGTGTATATAGTAATTATTAAGGTTTTGCACAGCTCTGATGATGTAAGTGTGCTTTAGCATGCTTTCTTTCTATCTTCATTTATGTAAAAGATGACACTGGCCGTTTAGAGTTGCGTGCAATTGACAGAAACATACTGATAAATGCAGTAATTATGCTACGTATGGAACAAATTAGGGAACATGAATATTTGTGTTGTTGGATTGGTTCACTTTCCTTGTCATGCATTGGCTGTCAGAAAACCTAAGATTCCCAGGCCTGAAGCACTGTGAATTAATAATTAATTATGAACATATGAACATACGAAATAGGAGCAGAAGTAGGCCATTCGGCCCCCCGAGTCTGTTCCGCCATTCAATAAGATCATGGCTGATCTGTTCTTGTGTTTTAAATTCCACATTCCCATTTACCTCCGATGAACTTTGGCTGGAATTTTCCAGCCACTGCATGGCAGGTTTCCCCGTGGCAGAGCAGGCGAGCCATCAAAATCTCTATTCACATCTGCCGGACCAGAAGATCCCGCCAGCTTGAAGGGCTGGAAAAATTCTGGCCATTGATTCCCTTGCCTAACAAGAATCCATCTACCTCTGCCTGAAAAATATTCAATGACCCCGCCTCCATCGCCTTCGGAGGCGGAGAGTTCCAAAGTCGCACAGCCCTCTGAGAGAAAACCCAGTCTACCCAACCTTTCCTCATTGTCATGAAGCCATTAATGTGTATAATATTTTGGAAAATATTTTTCTTTTAAAATAGTGGTTTCGTCTGCGGGTGTGTCTTAATTGGATTAAAGCCAGCTAGTCTGGGTGCTTTGATGGTACTAGTTTTGATATGTAAAAGAGACAGTGTGTATTTGCATTTTCTGAATAGAGAATTCAAGAAGTGAAGTGAAAACTTGATGCCTTTCTAGCAGCTGCCAAGCCATATGTTTTTATTACTAATAAAATTGGTACTATGAAACGGGTTTCATTGTTAAAAGGTGACGTTCAAAGAGGCTGGTGAGACAATGAGAATTTGAATTTAATCAGTGATGGTTGGTATAACTTCACCAGTTTTCATGTGTGCAGGGCAGAGGCACTGCGAGATCAAAAGGCAGCTGACAGCCTCCAGCTGGCTCCCCAGCAACCAAAGTGAAAAGAACCTCATTTTGAATTTGTAAGGTGAAAATCCTTTGCCTGGTGTCTGTTGCCTTAATGGAGATTAGTTTGAGAATTTGTAAAAAGTTATGATAGTAGCAATTTATAGCCATGTGTATATCTATTTTAACCTGTGTAAATTAATAAAATGTTTCATTTAGTTTAATGTAAGGCCTTGAGAACTGGTGGTCTGAACATAAGAACATAAGAACTAGGAGCAGGAGTAGGCAATTCAGCCCCTTGAGCCTGCCCCACCATTCATTACTATCATGGCTGATCTCATTTTGGCCTCAACTCCAATTTCCTGCCCTCTCCCTGTAACCTTTCAACCCATTACTAATTAAAAATCTGTCTATCTCCTCCTTAAATTTAGAGCCTGAACTTAGAGGCGCACCTCAAACATAACACTTAAAATTATAGGTTATGACAGTTGTTTAAGGTTTCCCTCTGGGAATTTTAAATAACTCTGCTTTACCACCTGCATCGGTCATAACATTCATAAGACAACCTGCTCATTCCAGGTATCAATCTATTAACTTCCTCTGAACCATCTCCAACGCATTTACATCTCAAGATGTGCTCTCACCAATGTGGGGTCATATAAAGCAGATAACTCTGGGTACTGTAGTATATTGAAAATTGCATTGCACTTTTTGTCCACTTAAGTCTACCATACACATGGATCAGCAGAGGTAGCCTAGAAGGAGAATAATGGAATCCAGGTTTTAACAGCACATGCAGTGCTGATTCTGAATGTTTCTTACTGAATCTTACTGTTTCTTCCCAAGAACTTTACTGTCATGTGCACAAAGGTACCTCACTCAGGTCGAATGCACAAACACTAAAAACATAGGAACGTAAGAAACAGGATCAGGAGTAGGTCCTTCAAGCCTGCTTCAACATTCAGTAAGATCATGGCTGAACTTCTCCATCAAATCCACATTCTCATCCTATTCCCATTTCCTTTGATTCCTTTAGTGCCCAAATATCTATCAATGTCAGTCATAAATATGCATATCAAATAAGTATCCACAGCCCTTTGTGGTAAAGAATGTCAAATGTTCACAGCATTCTGTGTGAATAAATTTCTCCCTATCTTAGTCCTAAATGCTCTTACCCTGAGTCTGGGGTCCCTAGATCCTGACACTCCGGCCACAGGAAATGGCTTTTCAGCATTGCCCTCTTAAGCTCTAAAGAATTTTATATGTTTCAATGAGATCACCTCTCATTTTCCTAAACTCCAGAGAATATAGGTCCACTTTCCTTTACCTTTCCTCATAGGACAACACTCTCATGCCAAGAATCAAATAGAAAACCTTAGTTGCATCCCTTGTAAGGCAAGTAAATCCATTGTTAGTTAAGGAGACCGAAAATGTACACCATACTGCAGGTACGGTCTCACCAAAGACCTCTGCAACTGCAGCGAGACTTTCTTACTCTTAAAATCCAACCCCCTTGCAAGAAAGACTAACGTACCACTTACTGTCCTAATTTTTTGCAGTACTGTGTGTTAACTTTCTATGATTAATATACAAGGACGTCTAAATCCCACTGAATACATGCCCTTCACCTTTTAAAAAAATGCTTTTCCACTTTTCCTACCAAACTGAATAACCTCACGTTTCCTCACATTAGACTTCATCTACTACCTTCTTGTCCAATCACTTAAATGGTCTATAACTCTTTGTAACCTCTATGCGTCCTCCTCATAGTTTACTTTCCTCCCTGGCTTTCAGCAAACTTGAATATATTATAATTAGTCCCCTCAGCTAGGCAATGATGTGGACTGTAAATGCCAAGGCCGAAGCACAGATCCTCGGAACCACTAGTTAAATACTGCCACCCTGAAAATTCCTTCTCTCTGCTTTCTCTCCTTTCACCAATCCTTTATCCACACTAATTTATTACCCCCTTTATCTTGTGCATCAGCCTTTCATGTGGCCTTCAAATGTCTTCTGAAAATCTAAATACAATACATCCACTGGTTCCCTTTTATTTTCCTTGTCAGTTAGACCCTGAAAGTATTTTGATAAATTTGTCAAACATAGTTTCCCATTCATAAAACCATGTCGACTCTGTCTATTCATCCTATGATTCTCTAACTGCCTTGTTATTATGTCCTTAATACTAGACTCTAGCTTTTCCATAATACAGATGTCAGGATAACTTATCTTTAGTTCCCTGTTTTCTCTTCACCCTCTTCGTTGAACATCAGGGTTACATTTGATACCTTTCAATTCATGGGACCATTCTAGAATCAAGGTAATTCTGGAAGATCGAAACAAATACATTCACTGTTTCTGCAGCCACTTCTTTTAAACCCCTGACATGTAGGCCATCAGGTCCAAGCATTTGTTGGCTTTTAGTCCCATTAACTTTCCCAGTACTTATAGTTTATTAATATTAATTACTTTAAGTTCCTTATTCACATTAGACTCTTTGTTCCCCAAAATTCTGAATACGCCCTTTTTTGTCTTCCACCAGGAGGATAGACACAATGGGTGGAATTTTCCATGCCAGCTGGCATCGGGCAGCATGAGCAGACAATAAGACGAGAAGGCCAGAAAACGGTTTCATGAAGTCGTGAAACCAGTTTGCGATCATCCATTCTGCCCGTCGATGGCGGATCGTGTTTCCCCCCATCAGACATCGGGAACCTCATTGTGATACATCTGCATATTGTTATAAGGCCAGCCCACCGGAATCATCCCCCCACTGGATCATCCACCCACATCGACATGCAATGTTTCACAACAGCATATATAAGGCATGCATTTGGCGGGCAGCACTTTGAGGGGAATTCGGAGGTGAGTGCACAGTAACGTTGTGCAGTGCTCGCAAGGGTCACCTGTTGGACTTCAAGGTTGAGGTTGGGGCGGGGTCCAAGGGCTGCCCTGTGACTGAGGTGACTTGGGATTGGAGGCAAGGGTTGCCCTGTGGTTGAAGGTAGCGCACAATCACGTGTGGGGTGGGGGGGAGGGAAGCAGCCATACATCAGGGAAACCTTGTATAAAGTGATCATTCCTCTGCAGTTGAGACAGTTCAGACACAGCCACATTGACATGTTTGGAGTCAGGTCTCTAGCTTATCTGCCCACTCAAGCAATGCAGTGGCATGAAAGTGCCACCAAGTGTTCCAGAGCTTTTCACCCCACCGGCACAGACTGCAAACTAATGAGCGTTTTAGTGGACTGCAGAACAATTGGACGTCTGGGCACATTGTACAATCTCCTTGCTAAAACTGGCCATGGAGCAGCCACTGCTGGAGGTGCTCACAGCCCCTTGTAATTTCATTATCATGGTTTGGACCAGTCACCCCCATGGTTCAAGCTGACAGTGCAGACTTGCAGTGTGGGTTGGGAGAATGTCTGTGCCCGAGCTGAGGGCACAGCATGCAACCCAGTGGGCAAAGCTGATGCCAATCAGTCAGGTGGAGTGGGGCAGAGGTGGGTGGGGTTTCAGGCAGCCATGCAGCGCACTAAACTCTGGCCATGCAAGTGGTGGCCAGCGTTCCCCGAGATGCATTAAGGAGTCTTCAGACTTAACCAAGAGAGGTTCTTAGAACACCCAAGCTAACCCACATGTCTCTCTCTTTCATCCTGCGGGAGGAGTATATTAGTATCATGGAGCTTGGAGCTTGGTGAACTAGCTGTATGCCCCATGGGGTAAGATGACAGAGAAGAGAGCGACAGAGGTGCCTGGCTGCACAGAGGGAGGAACAGCACCCTCTGGAAGAAGGAGCGGCTGGGGATCCCACACACGCCACTGAAGAGCCACAGCGAGCCGTCGCTGGTCGGCGCCTAACAAGACCCAGGGTCTATAGACACCGCCTTTCATTCCTGCAGATGACCGAGAGGTGTCGCTGAAGACGATACATGTCTAGGGAACTGGTTGGTCACGTCTGCCAGCTGCTACAGGATTTAGCGCCACTGGGACATGGAGGGCATCCCCTGCCAGTGGACGTGAAAGTGACTGTGGCGCTCAGTTTTTATGCCAGTGGCTCCTTTCAGGTCTTCACAGGTGAGCTCTGTGGGATACCACAAGCCTCCACCCACAAATGCATCCAGAGGTCATGGATGCCATCTTCGCGAGGGCACACAACTTTGTGCATTTTGCTCAGGACCAGGACAGCCAGGATGCAAGAGCAATTGCATGTCCCCAGACCTCTGGTTTCCCACAGGTGCAGGGTACCATTGGCTGCAGTAACCTGGCGCTCAGATCTCCGTCGCAACAAGCAGCGAACTATTTCAACTGCAAGGGATTCCATTTGCTGAATGTGCAGCTGGTGTGTGACCACCACAAACACATCCTCCAGGTCTGTGCAGAATTTCCAGGGAGTGTCCACGACTCCTACATTCTCAGTTGGTCACAGATGCCGACGTCTTCCAGGGTTCACAGAGGCTGTGGGGTTGGCTCCTCGAGGACCAGGGCTACCTGCAGAAGACAAGCTGATGACACCCGTGCGGTGGCCTCAGACTGCAGCAAAGGTGTGATGAGGCTCATGCCGCAACTCGCAACTTAGTGGAGCATACCATTGGGATGCTGATAATGAGGTACCAGTGCCTGGTCCGGCCTGGTGGAGCCCTGCAACACAGTCCGCAGAGGGTGTCACACATTGTTGTCACCTGCTGCACCCTTTACAACCTGGTGCTGCAACAGGGAAATGAGCTGGCTAAGGAGGAGCTGGAGGTCACCTCCGATGAAGAGAATGTCGAAGGTGATGAGGGTGAGGCAATGATGATGACGATGAAGCCCTCGCATTGGCCAGACGAGGCAGGTGGACACGGGAGGCCCACTTGGCTGCTAGGCTTTTAGAGGAAAATGTCATGCAGTGAGGAGACACGATAGATCCTCACATTGCATCTATGAACGTTTGACTCCAATCTGGCTTATGACAGTGCACATACCCTCCGTGAGAATGCTCCTGTCATGGAGATGTAATGGAGGCCCTAATAGTTGCTTGATTGCAGGAGGATGATGATGACATGCAGTGAGGCCACTTTGTATGTTTTCACATGGTCTCTGGGAATGTCTGACCCCTGTCTGCCTGAGGATAGCTCGCTTGCGCTCTATGATCAGGGTGATGTCATGGAGAGGTAGCCATGAAACTTTAAGAACACCTGATCCTTTAACCGCCTTCAGCACCTGCCCCCTTCAGGAGCACAGTATCACTGGTCACAGATGCTGAAGAGCTGGGGGGCCAGCCCCACCTCAAAGGTGCTGAGAGCACAGAGAGAATGACGGAACTCTGTGACACCTGCCCATGACATTCTGGCAGCAATGACAAACACCATCAATGTGCAGGCATCAGTAATGTGTCCAGGGAGTGTGAGGCTGGACCATCACTTTGGTCTGAAGGCTGCACAGAGCACAGGGAAGAGACCCTGGACTGAGACACCTGCCTTTATCTTGTGCAGAAAGGTTTCTCAACTGAGTGACATGAACAATGTTCATCAGAACAAGGAGCCATAGGCAGGTCCTCATCCTTTAATATCAGGACCACTCCATGCCCCTTTATTATCTTGCCTTTCTTTTCTAAAAGCCAAGTATCCTAGAATATTTAATGCCCCAACATTAGTCACCCTGCAATCACATTGCATTAATGGCTATTAGATCAAACTTATCTCTATTTGTGTCTGTAATAAACTTGGAGTACTGGGCAGATTTCTTGTTGGAAACAGTAACATTGTTGAGAGTTTATTTACAATAGTGAACATTATGTACAAGTGATTCACACCCGTGCCCAGGCTGTGCAACTAATTCTCCTTAACCTTCCTAACCCTGCCGCTACATCTTGATGCTCCGCGGACATCCACAGCAGAGGTGGAGGCAGCCTGCTGACTGCTACACCCTGTCTGTTGTGACCCTGGCGGGTGTCCTCTGCAGGGTCAAGACTTGGAGGGCCCTGGCCTGCTTTCGGGGTCCTGCTGTGTGTGTGGCAGTGGTACCTTCCACGGTCTGTGGAGCTGGAGCTGCTGAGGTCACAGGAAGAGGTGATTCGGATGCACCGGACATTCCCAGCATCACCTGGATGGCCCCGGGGTGAGCACCTGCTGATCCTCCTCCCTATGGGCGCCTTGGGGAGAAGGGGTAGATGGAGTGAGATCGAGCTGCCTCGCGCCCCTCTTGCATACACACTGTTGGAAGCCAACTATTGCGTCAGCAATGGAGTTCAGCCCGTGCAGCAGTGCAGGAGCGGCGTCCTGAACCAAGGTCCCCATGGCAGCCACCATCTTACCACTTTTCACCTTGGTGCTTTGCAATGCCGGTACCATCACCTCAGCCTGAAAGCGGACAGACTCCTCCATCGTGCCCTGCAATCTGAGGAGTGCAGTGAATGTCCCTTCCTGATGTTCCCGAGCTTGCCTTTACAGGTCCAGCAACTGAGGCATGACCAAGTCCAGAGGCTCGTTATCTGACTTGGAGTCAGCAAATGTCCGGCCTCTAGCAGTGCCCCTAGTGCCAGGGAAGCCCTTGCTGCCGCCTGCTGTGGATCAGAAAATGCGATGTGTTCACCAGGTTGTGACCCCGAGGCTACACTAAAGCTAGGCCCTAATTCTAATTGATTGATCTGGTTGTCATACAGATCTAACTCTCGGAGTGTTATCAGATGCTCAAGGTTCTCAATGGTCTTGATAAGGTTCTGACGAAGACACAGCACCTTCACTTTCTTCAGTACATCAAATCCTTCTCCTTTCACAATTCTGCAGTGGTTGAGATCGACACCTTCTGCTTCAGAATCTAAAATGATGGTGTCAGTATCAACTGGAGTGTCTGGCTTTCCTCGCTAGGTGTGTGTCTCTGCGCTGGTGGAGGGTGTCGGTGAGCGCAGTGACGGGACTTCAATTAGGGTTTCAGCAGATTTATTTTCTGGGGAGTCTTCAGTACTTGAGTCGTGGAACTGGGTCGTGGACTCCCTCAGCTGTTTCCCATATGTGCCTGCGAAAGCAAGGGGAGATAATTAGTACATGGCATCAGCACAGGAACTCTGGCCAGCTGGATGACTCTGTTTTCAAAGTCCATGAGGACCTTGATTTTAGGCATTCCTCTACCAGTCTGCGACCTCTCCCACTTGTTTTCTGCCAGCTTGTCCTGCATGAATACAGATGGAGAGAGTGTAAGCAGTGAGCCTGCCAAGCCAGATGATAAGTATGCCTCGCATGTGTGGGTGGTGAGTGGCCCCATGGATGGGGTGAGGACAATGAAGGCATGTGTGAGAGAGTGAATGGTGATGCCCCTTGAATTGGCAGTGAGTGAGACTCCTGTGGATGTGTGATGGGTTTGTGAGTGTGTGAGTTGGGAGTGATGAGAAGAGTGACTTACCCTGATGGAATGGAGGAGATCATTCATCCTTTTTCAGCACTGGGTGGCTGTCTTCTTTTGCAGGGCCACTGCTGCCACCGCCTCCCAAGCCAGATTGGTGATGCTGCTGTCCCTCCTGCAGCCAGAGCGGGATAGAGGATAACACGGCGGACCTCCACAGCATCCAAAATGCGCTCAAGGGGCACGTCACTAAACTGGGGAGGCTACGGTCTTTATGTCTTTTGGGGGTATTCTGTCTTCCGTGTGGCAGCCCTTTGCTGGAAGCAGTGAGGTGTGCATGCGGCTGCACTTTAAATATGGTGCCCGGTGTCATGGCATGGCAGACGAATGAGAGCCTGCCCGCCATTGAAACGGTGTGTTTCATGGAGAATGCATAATTATTGTGGCGGGTTAGGATCAATGACCCGTGAGAAGCCGCCATTGCGGCCGATGGGTAAAATGTCATTTTTCCCACCCACTACCGCACTTAGTGAAAAACTTTGATGATTCCGCCCAATATTTTTTAACATTTCTGCCATTTCTTTATTTCCCATTATAATTCTTTCTGATTCTGTTTCTTGGGAACCCATGTCTACTTTTACTAATCTCTGCTATTTTACAAAATTGTAAAAGCTCTTATAATCTATTTTTATATTTCTTGCTCGTATAGTCTCATTCTATTTCCCCCCTCTTAATCGATTTCTTGGTCATCCTCTGCTGATTTTTAAAATCCTCCCAATCACCTGGTTTATTACTCTTCTTAGCAATTCTGTAACACTCTTCTTTCAATCTGCTATTATACCTAATCTCTCTTGTCAGCCATCATTGTACCAGTGGAGTTTTTATTCAAGAAGAATGTGTATTCATTGAGAATTATGATTTTTAAAAAAAATTGTTTGCCATTGCTTATTCAATGCTATATCTTTTAATCTAATTTCCCAATGCATCTTAAATAGCGTGTTCCCCTCACATCTCCATATTTGGATTTGTTTAAATGCAAAACCCCTATTTTCAGACTTAATCACATCATTCGCAATCAATATGAAATTTTCTCATATTATGATCATTCTTCCTCAGAGGATCCTTGACGATAAGGTTAGTAATTAATCTTGTCACATTAGAAAATTCTAGATCTAATATAGCCTGTTTCCTAATTGATTCCTTGACATATTGTTCTAGATAACTGTTTCCAGTCAATTAACTTGTTCTCTACTTTTGCTAATTTGATTTATTCAAAGTATGTAAGATTAAAGTCCCCCATGATTAATGCATTAACCTTGCTGCATGTTCTTCTATTTTCCTCATTGATACCCTGTCTGAAACAAAGGCCAGAATTTTACTGGGCCGCTTAGAACAAGTTCAGAGGCAGATATGAGGGTGCAGGTTGGTGTGCCATAAAATGGGAGTGAGTCAAGTTTGGCCGGAAGTCCAAGCTAAAAAAGGTCACTGACGCACTTGTGGCTCTGCATCCACGTTCTCTGGGTGATGCCATAGTGCTGGCCATCTCTGCAATCTCCAACCAAGTTGGCTTGGTCAGGTGGACCCCTCTCTTTTTCCTGTCTGGAGGGAAGAGGACCTCCCACCATGCCCTTCCAGCCAGGAGGAGAACCCACATGGAGGCATCACTGCACCATGGGGCCTCCTGGGGTCTTCCTTCCATCACTCTTGTTGCAGGCTTCCAGTCAGCTCTTCGGGTGGTTGCAGGCAGCAGTCAGGGAAAGGACTCTGTACACCTGAATTCCCACTTCAGGCCTTTAATTGGAAGGCCCCCATGCCTTGTGAGAGTCAAATGGCTGACCATCGTGGCACCGCATGTGCCTCTGAGCACCAGAGAGGAAGCAGCACCTACTTCCAGTGTCACCACTGGGACCTGCAGCCTTGCTACTAAATCCAGCCCTATGATTCTGTTAGGGGCCTTTAAGTTAGACCCACCAGTGTCTTCTGCTATTCGTTATTTCTTAACTCCACCCATGCTGATGCTGATGCTGAACCTGATTTTCTGAGCTCAGATCCTTTCTCACTACTGCCTTTCCTCATCCTTTAATATCAGGACCACTCCATGCCCCTTTATTATCTTGCCCTTCTTTTCTAAAAGCCAAGTATCCTAGAATATTTAATGCCCCAACATTAGTCACCCTGCAATCACATTGCATTAATGGCTATTAGATCAAACTTATCTCTATTTGTGTCTGTGATAAACTTGGAGTACTGGGCAGATTTCTTGTTAGAAACAGTAAACTTTATTTACAGAGCTCCTGCTGGAAGCCACATGCTTATATCAAGACCAAGGCTAGAAAGACCTGTCCCTAAAATTACCCACGCTCAGGGTTGATTCGCCTGTACAGTCACATGATCCCCATAACAATATGAAAGGTTTTACTTATAAATACTACATTCACCCCCCTTTAATTTTGTTTTACCTCTCTTATTCACAAAAATATCTTAACCATAATCATATACAAACATATATAACTCATGCAATTATAGATTTAGTCTTTGAGGTGGTTTTCTGATATGGGTAGAGTGAAGCAGCTCTACGACTTCAGATTCTTCCATTGGATCAACTTAACCAGGAACTGCAGCACCAGGGACATCCTTAGACAATGGCAGTTCAGAATTATTTACTTCAACAGAGACATCAGGTATGTCTATTCTTTGTCAATCTGACACCCCAGGGTCAAATGTTCGACTTCAATTTCAGGTGGAGTAACTGGTTGTTGGAGTGTCTCTACTTCTTTGATGATCCACATGTTTCCTAACAATCCTGTTTTCCACTTCCACTTGGAATGATAAACTTCCTGTTTCAGAGACGATTATACCAGGAACCCATCTCAGTCCAGTTGCAAAATTTTGCACAAAAACTTTCTCTCCCACAGTAAATTTTTGGTCATTACTATGAACATCATGATTCACTTTCTGACTTCTCTGGTTTTTCTCCACATCCCTCTCTAAATTAGGGAATACTAGGCTCCATCTTGTATGAAGGCGGAGTCTCATTAGCAATTCAGAAAGTGTTGAGCCCATAGTTACACGTGGAGCCGTGCGATAATCTTGAAATTTGTGTTTCCAACATTCCTTTGGATAATTTCTTCATGCCTGCTTTAAAAGTTTGTACTGCTCTTTCTGCTAACCCTTTGGAAGAAGGATAATATGGTGCTGTTTTGACATTTTTAATCCCATTTAATTTCATGAGTCTCTGGAATTCCGTACGAGTGAAAGCAGTGTCATTATCCAACACAATAACTTCTGGTAGGCCATGTACCCTAAAACATTGGTGCAGCTTTTCAACAGTTGCACAAGATGTATGTGATCTCACTTCATACACATCCATCTACTTTGATTGCGCGCGATGATCAATAAAAACATGGCATCTAAAAATGGACCGACATAGTCTATAGTCTAACCCAGGGTCGACCAGGCAACTCCCATGGGAGCAGTGGAGTTGAAGCAGGCAACTTCTGCTGTTGCTGACACTGGAGATAGTGTTTAGCCACTTTTTTCTATATCATTGTCTATAACTGGCCACTAGATATAACTTCATGCAAGCATCTTCATTTTCGAAATACCAGGATGCGCACTGTGAAGCTCTGTCAATGGTGGTTCTTTTCCTTGCGAAGGCACGGTGGCTCTTGCTCCCCATAACAGATACCACCTTGACAACTTAGTTTAGATTTATGAGCATAGAATGGTTTTAATTCTTCAGAGACTTGTGCATTTGACCATGCTTGCAATACCTGTTCCCGGACTCTTGATAAAATTGGATCCCGGTTTGTCCAATTCTTTATCTGCTTCTCACAGACCGGTGAGGGGTCCAGGAAATTTAACACAAATACAACCTCTTGAGATACTGGAGCATGTGTAATACTATCTGGCAAAAGAGGGTGACTGAGGACGTGGTATTTGCAACATGCACACCTGAACGGTGCATAAAAGTGTATTCATATGCTGACAAAATCAAAGCCCATCTTGAATTCTGGCAGAGGTTATCAGTGGGATTGCCTTAGCTTCACTAAACAAACCCAACAGTGGCTTGTGATCTGACACTATGGTGAAGTGTCGACCATGCAATTATTGATGGAACTTCTTTACTCCAAACATGAAGGATAAGCCCCTCCTTTTCAATTTGTGAGTAATCTTTCTTGGCTCCAGAATGGGTTCTGGAGACATATCCTATGGGCCTTTCAAGTCCATCCTCCATCTTGTGTGACAATACCGCTCCCACTCCGTAGGAAGATGCATCACAAGTGACTACTAATTCCTTTGATGGGTCATAGTGCACTAGCAGACATGACGAGTGTAAAAGCTACTTGGCTTTTATGAAGGCTTCCTCTTGCTGTGCCTGCCAGGACCTTCTGTGGTTCTTCTTCAATAATAAGTGTAAAGGGGCTAACACTGTAGATAAATTAGGCCTGAAGAAGTAATAAGTTATCAGGCCCAAAAAAGACTTGAGCTCAGTGACATTGGTAGGAGAGGGCACTTCCTTGATGCTCTGACTCTCACCTCTAATGGATGCAACCCTTGGGTATCCACTCGATGACCCAAATACATGACTTCAATCACTTGGAAAGTGCACTTAGGAAAATTGCCTTCAGTTTCTCCTCCGTCGTTATTTCAGTTGCTACAAAGTTGAAATCAAGGCGCTCTGTGTACTGACTCCAGCCCTCGATGGATAAGTCGTATGGATTAATTCTGCTGAAGATGGATGACTGGTGAATATACTTTCCTTTCTTCCCTTAAAAATTGAAATACTCACATCCAAGAGGCGAGGTGCAGCATTGGAGCGATTTATCCTTGTCGCCAATTGTAATAAAATTGGATTAGCGGGCAGGTTTCTTGTAAAAACAGTAAACTTTATTTACAGAGTTCCTGATGAAGCTACATGCTTGTACCAAGGCCAAGGCTAGAAAGCTCCGCCACTAAGATTCCTCGCACTTAGGGCTGATTCATCTGTACAGTCACATGATCCTCATAACAATATGAAAGGTTTTATATACAATTACTACAGTGCCATTAATTCACCAACCTGCGTCTTCTCACAAATGCCTCATGCATTCAGATGTAGCACCTTTAATTTTATCTTTTTACTATTTTTCCTTGATAGGCCTTAGTCACTAATGCCTTAAAACCATTGTTAAACTATGTCCCTTCCTGACATAATCTGCTTGTTTTTTTATCCAAATCGCTACCCAACTCTAGAGCCTTGTCTTTTCCCTTCAGACTTATAAATTTATCAATACCTGAACATTCCTTAACCTTTATTAGTTTAAAGCCCTATCTACCATCCTAGTTAATCAATTCACCAAGACACTTGTCCCAGCCTGGTTTAGGGGGACAGAACAATTCCCTCTTTCTACAGTACTGAAGCAGTCCCCAATGAGTTGAAAGCCCTGTCTGCCAATGTTGCATCTCAACAGCAGCATAAGGTATCCCACATTAATATTTAAAATCAAATCCTTGACTAAAATGGTTAACTCTCACTAGTTTTGTTACACAGATAACATACTATTTGATATAGAGCCAACAATTTTAGTGCACAACAGTGTATTCACTTTGAAATGGACACTTTACTACCCTTGTTTAGCTGGCTTCCTGTCTGCTAAACAATATGCCAAACATCTTTTCTGTACAGATGTAAATACATATACATGGGCCCTCTCTCCCACTGTGCATTTTCCTGCATGTTGTTGATAGGTAAAATTGTTTGGATTCCTGATTGTTAGTGCTGGAAGAAAGGATGGCATTCAATGTATTTCAGTGTGGCAGTTGTTTGACTAAACAGGATTTAGTAAAATAGTTATAATTTATCTGTACACTGGTTATATGTTATATGGGCAACTAGTTCATGAAATTTGCCTACGGAATTTAAGAAAGGGTTGATCCTATCAAAGCTTTAGGGTGCTTCAACTTGAAAAAATGTAATGACCCACATGTCCCTTGGATTTCCATGAGTCCATGTTCCGATGTTTATCTCTGGAGTATCAGGCTTTCCCTGGCTAAAAGATAAAGGACATAAAGCTCATTCTCATAACATCACTTCTAGCTGGTTGATGTGACGGCAAGGCTCCAAATTTGAACTCTGCAGGTCTTAGCAACACCTGCATCTTGCACTTCTGAATAAAGAAGTGTGAAGCAGCAAGATGAGCCCTGCTGTAGTTCTAGTTAAAGGCCAGGCATCCTGATTACAGCTAACTTATATTTATGGAACTTTTCCCATTGGAAAGTGGCTGAAAGTGTTCTTGAGTCATTTTGGAGGCGTTTTCATCTATTTATCAGCGAGTGTTTTCACATCCTCTCAGAAAGGGCAGAGAGGTAACTTGTCCACCAAAAGTCTGCAATAGGTACGAAGGCAGCAGTGACAGTGTCTTGGGATCTGCAGCATGACAGTGAGATTGAGCAGTGGCTGTGGAGAGGGCAAGTTCTCTGCCATCCTGTCTGCCCTTTGAAGCTGGCCTCCTCCATGCTCCTTAAGAGTGACAGGAGACTGTCAGGTAGAACAACCAATTCACCCAGCATCTTGGCGTTCATGCTCATTCAGCGCTTTCCTACAAGCCAACCTGTCAAAATCTTCATGTGAGTCTTCTGAAGTTGTGCTCATCTGCCACCACACCTTTCAGCGAGCTGGCAAATGAACCATTCTTTAGCCATGGTGTGCTTGCAACCTGATCCTGGTTGATGGCTCATCATGTGCTGGACTGAGCTCTATAATAGCAGCCAAGGTAATGCAGTTTCAGTGGCTGAGCTGGTGTTGCAAGTGTCAAATTAAGTAATGGTGCCTTTTCATTAGTACAGTGCTATTGCTCTTTCCCTTTCTCCTTGGCTTGAGCAGGTGACAGCTCTTAGCTGTTCTCAGCGGCATTGGATGCTTTGGGCCCTTTGGCAGCTGGTGCATGATGCAGAAAATCATATCTTCCATAGAGTACAGGAGATGCAAGTGTCCTTGTCCCCTGCCAACCTTGCTCTGCTCCCTTCTATTGTGTGCTTTTTCCTGTAATCCAATCACTGTCAGTGATTGTGCAGCACTGTGTTTGAGCGATGTGCCTGCCATTGCTGCACAGCTGGAGGCATATGGAGGCTGTGAGAGGTGCATGTGATGCTGCTAGAATTGGTAGATGTGTGAGGGTCAGGTGGAGTGTCTGGATGTTAAGCATGAGTTCTTAATGGCAGCGAGTGCTGCTGGGTGAGTGTTGGAGGTGTGGTGCATTGAGCTGTGTGAGAAGTTGGTGCTACACTGGGTAGAGGATGTCGTAACGATGCATTTACTGAGGTTGACTACCTTCCTGAGGTCATTACACTTTTTCCAGGCCCTCGGGTCCAGGCTCCAGGAGCTGACCTTCCTGCCCACCTCCTCAATCCCTTCTGGGGGTCACCATTGAGAAGTACCTAGCACCTGGCAGTATCATGTTGTCTCTCCTCCTGCCCACCTGCACCAATTACACCAGTGCCACATTCATCAGTCTGGCCCCTCTATATGCTCTGGCATTTAGTTTGTAAGAATTTCCAGTTCAGCAAACATGTTTCAACCTTCCCTTTAAGAGACCAGACTGTCTTAAATGGCAGACTCTGTTAAGAAAAAGCAGGCTGCCAATATCATGGGGGATGTGCAGCAATCTTGTCCGTGCTTCATGCTGTGTGCAGAGCTCACAGGTTCTGATGAAAGGTCAGCTAGACCTGAAACGTTAACTCTGGTCCAGACTTCGTCCTGGGCCAGAGATGGGAGAATTCTGGGGGATGGAGGGCAGGGGGTGGTGGTGTGCTGGATGGGCAGTTGGGCCCTCCACCTCTGGAATGAGTGCAGAGGCTGCTGGATGCAGAGGCAAACTGGGAGGAAGGCCTGCCTCCGTGCTCTGGCACTGTGCTAAAATAAATAAAAATAAAGAATAAAACAAAAACAGCCCTTCAGCCCTCACCTCCCCTCCAACACCTCCTCAACCCCCACACACTCCCTCTGCCACGTCCATGCTAACCTATGCCACCTCATGCCCTCCACTCAGCCCTCATGACCCTTTATATCCACTATGCCAAACCATGTCCCTTTACCCACCCGCATGGTCTCCCACATCCCCTATACCCCCCACATCCCCATGGCCCATTATGGACCCTATGCCAACTTAGTGCCAATTCATGCCAACACATGCACCCCACCCACCACCCTTTGCCCCTACCCCCTTCATACCAATTCACCTAGTGTGCTTTAACAACTCCTTAACAGTTTTGACAGTTCCTTGACAGATTGACAGTTTGTTGACAGCTAGGCAGATTTTTGATAGTTCTTTGACAGTTCCAATGTGTTGGTGTATAGAAATTGCACATTCATGTTCGCTTTTAACAATCCCAAAGGGTGCCTTACCTCTCCCAAAAGTGTCTTGGGACCATATCGAAAAGGGGACCTGACATCTCCAAAGGGGGTCCTGGCTATCCAAATGAATCCACCAAGTTTAGACTTGCTCTTACCTATTCTAATCTGCACACTTTAGGTTTCATACACCTGGCCTACCAAAATCCCACTGTGGAGACAGCTGGTGATTTAAGTGCTGCCTCCATGAACCATGCAAGCATGAACCCCAGCCTGACTCCACATCCGCTCCCGTGAAAATGGAACGCGTCATGTTTGGGGGCCTTTCCGTCATGGCAAAAATTTGGGCCTCTGTTTCTCTCCACAGATGCTGCCTGAACTGCTGAGTATGTCCAGCATTTTTATTGTTTTTAATTGTGGTTGCGCTCTTACACAGGAGGAATACATGGAGTCTTCAAGACAGGATGGGGGTGGGAGGCACGAAGCTTCAGTCCCCATCCTATGGTGGTGACCAGAAGCAGGCAATTTGTCCATAGTAATTGGGTGAATACAAACCTCCTGCCAATGAGATGCACCATCAATTTTTTTTCAAAATAATTTCATGGATCTTGGTGCTAGTGCCTCAGTTTAACATCTAATTCAAAAGACAGTTCTTCTGACAGTGTAGTATTGCCTATTGCACTGGAGTGTCAGCCAAGGTTTTATGTTCAAGTCTCTGAAGAAGGGCATAGACCCCAGTAACTTCTGACTCAGAGGTGAGAATGTGACAAAATAAACCAGAGCTGACATCTTAATGAATTTAGAGCTTATATCGGGAATTTGAACACACTCCTATATTCCCAGTTCAGGCTCCCAGTGAGTAAAACATTGTCGGGAACACTGTCGCCAAAATTCATCCCAAGGGGAGAGTTTCATGAAGATACATTTTTCCTACAGCCTCTATTATGATGCAGGTTATTTATTGGCATGGACAGTCCTCAAAACAGCAGCCATCTACGAGGATCCTCTCCTCTGTTTGTTTTGAAAATAAAACTGTCAGTAACCTGCAAACGACATCAGTATCACTTTTGAAGCAGTTATTCGATATATAAGTCAGCCAGGGTGTTGATGTCAGTGTTAATTGGGGGCATGAAGAAGGAACCTGAAAACATGTTTTATTACACCCAACTGGGATTTCTGCAATACACTTTGGTGCTTATGTTACAGCTTCTGTTACTCTTGCTTACTGCAGCTTATTTTCATTGATACTTTATTGGACAGCTATGTTGCACATCTCTACTCAATAAAAAACCCTTTTGTGTCATTGAAACAGAATAGGCAGGGTAACCGCTGTTTAACTTCACCAAACTTTAATTAATTTAGATCATTACAATAGTGTAAGTCTAACTGGAGTAAACAATATAAACAATTGAATATGTCTTTGTTTTCTCACATTGCTTTAGGTCTGCACTATCAGTGTAAAACTACATTTTGAAACTTTTTTTAGGTAGTCCATTTAATTGCTTTAAAGCTTAAACATTTCACTGGCAGAATGTGTGCTCAGGATCTTTGCTTTCCCTGATTAGAGCAAAGTACATGTGCATAATACAGCTCGACACTGTCTGACTGAATAAATCCAGAAAATTACCTGCATCCAGGTGGTGTGAAGGCTTCAGCATGTTTCTCTTGTTGACTTTTTCAAGATGATTGTTTTATTTAGTTATGGTTTAAACACCTGACCAGGTTGGCTGCAAACTGAAAAAAGTTAAACAAAAATGCATTAGCTAATGTAAGTTTCAGAGCTTTCCACTGTCCCATTGTTGTGAGTTGGGCTGAAGTGCACTGTAGTGGGTGGGTTGAGATTGGGTGAGATGACCTGAACTGAACCGAGACATTATGAGAGAGCTTTAACTCCTGGGCGGCGAAGTGGCCTAGTGAGTGGCAAACGCACCTGGGGTTACAGTGAAAGGCTCAGCCAATGGTCAGCATGTTTAACAGTTTAAAATTTCAGTTGGCAAGTGTGAGGCAGGAGGCCAGCAGGTAGGTCTCTGTTCTCATTTTGGCTGCCCCTTCCAAACAGTTTACGATGACTGGGGAGGGTTATGGATTGCAATCTTAATTTTTGAGATGATGTACTTTTCAGTTCTTGAGGGAACTAAGTATGGAAAAGAAACTGAAGTAGAAATTTAAATCTGGTTTTGTGGCCTAAGGAAAATTTGATCATTTTATTGGTGTTGTAGTTGACGGCACACTTTCTTCATTATCTCAGGGTGCACCAGAGATTTTCTTCCCTCCATGGGGATCACCACTATATAAAATCACACAGCCAAAATGCACCAGAAATATTGTCATTTGTGTGCTCTAAAACTTCAAAGGGAATCATGCTTAATGTGCTGAGGGTCCAAAGGCTGCTGCTGTTGTTACTGTTGCTATTGTATATGCGTCATAAGAGCAGGAGAATATCATAAGGGGAATTGTTTCCTGTCAGAGGAGGTACGATTATAGTAACATCTGTAAGTGGTCTCCATATACTTCCTTCTACAGATTTTGTTTAAGGACGTTAAGAAGATCTGTCAGCTGTATTGTCAGAATAAATAGAATGCTGCTTGTAGCAGCAGCAACATCTGTAGGTTTGTCATACATGTAGAGTTAATGCAAAAGTGTCTAAAATTTAAAATCATAGAGTATTACAGTCCATAAGGAGGCAATTTATCCATCATGCTTGTGCCAACTCTTTGAAAGTGCTATTTAAATTATCCCCACTCTCTTGCACTTTCCCCATAGCCTTGCATATTTTTCTTATTGAAGTACATAATTAATTCTATTTTATGCTTTACATCATTAGTACCTATAATAAAGCCTGAGGGTGATGTGACCCATCTCACCTTAGCAGGCCATTCTCAGCAGATTTACTATTCAGTGCTCCGCTGGGCATCCATTTAAAGCCAACCTGGGAAAAGTCACTGCATCTGTTGCATCTCCACTAACTTTGGAGTGAGAAAAAGCAAGACATGTCATGAGGAAAGCACTGCAGGCTGGATTTTCCTATTCCTGCTGGATGCTGATCGATTGGACCTCCCGCCCATTGCCCTGACTCCACAGTGACCAGACCAAGCCCTAAAGGTGAGAAATGCAGCCTTTACGGAGACAAAAGTGGCCACTAGTATGTCTTCCTTTTCCAATCAAATTTGAAAGCTTCTTTCCCATCACTACACAGGGCCTATCACAACCTCACCCTGGTGGACCTTGGGCTCTGTGGTGACAGATCTGGAAGTCATAGAAATCAAGCAAGTTTCCATGCCATGCAGTAGGGCTATGGAGGCTGGGGAAACTTACAGTGAGGGGAGGGGGAAAATCTAAGTCTGGGTTGGAATGAGGTGTTAAACCTCCTCATCCAATTTTCCTAGACTTTACACCACTTTACTATCAATATTCGTAGTACAATTGCAATAAAACAACAGAACACATCCCCACGAGTGAAATCAGAAGCCACTCTGAGGAATTACAGGTACAGATTTGTTTCTTATCTTTGCACTACAGCGAGCTTCAACACCACTGAGAGTGGTCCTTAAACAAGTCATCACTTTAGGTTACTGCTTTTCACCGATTAGTGATCAGCATGACCTTGGATCATGTGTTTCTTAAATTAATAGATTCACTGCAGTTTAAACTATGACAGCGGAATCTTACATCAGTGCCCAGTGCCCCTCGACATGTTGATTATACATAAAGGATTTCTCTCCTACAACTCAGGGACAGCACATTCTTGATGAGCATTCCTATCTTGCTGCTGAACTACTTGCCCATTCCTGAAGCTTAGTTCTGTTCATGACTTACAATCCAGCAGCATCAACAGGTGGTATTGCCTCTAGGTAAAGGTGCCCCACCATCCTGGGATTGGAACTTCTTACAGCTTTTCAGAAGCTATTTAAATGGCCATTGTGTGCACAAGACCAACCTCTGGGCTACCTTACCTGAAGGCCTGTTCTTATATTAAACACGAACACAAGCAGACTTGCTGGCTGTTCCTAGATGCCTGATGTCTCTCGTGTGTGGTAAGAGGGTTACGTAAGTGACTTTATCCCCATTGGATTAGTCATAACCTTCTGCAGTCCTAAAACAGATGGCTGGCTTTCTTTTGCTTCTCAGCTAAAATGATGATTTGCTGAATAGGTTTCTCCATCTGGGGTAAAAAATTACAAGAACTTAAAAAACTGTTCCACTATGGAATCATCTGGTACAAATCTCCTATTTCATCTCAATGATTTAGTATGAAAACCTGCACTGACATTGGGAAAACTGGATTCAGTTACACCAAACAATGGATATTTCTCCAAAGGTGATTTGAGAAATAAAAGTCCAAATAAATTACATTCCTTTTTTACTTACTGAGAAACCTATGTGAAGAGTAGGCTTATACACACCCAGGGATGAAAAGAGTCAGAGAGATACCAGACTAAATCAGCAAATAGCAGATAGGTGACACAAGCTCAGCTTTTAAAAAAGACAATACATTGTAGGAAGAAGGGAAGGCTGATGGAGACAACTGTTTGCAAGCCCTGGGAAAGGACAACATGTGTTGTGGTAGTACTGGAATGTCTGGCGTGTGCGTGTGTGTGTTCGCGTGTGTGGTGTGTTTTGTATAGGAGATTCCTCCCATGCATAATTTTCATTTGTGTATTTCCTCCTCTGCCTTCATAACTGCATCAAGTTTAACAGGATACAGGATGCAGTTGTAATCCTAACAAAAGCAGATCACATGAAGCATAAATGGAAGCAGGTCACTCAGTCAATTTGCAGATTAGGTCACATGCTGTGCTGCCAATCATTCATGGATATATAATCATCATCATGCAGCTAGTGATCCTTCATTTATTAATTTAATTGCCATGTTATGGAATCACCCCCAATGTGTAATGTTAAGGCTATGATCAGTATCATAGCTATTAAAATAATGGATGAAGAATCAATAGCTGCATGATGATGATTCCTGAGATGTGTTGTATGTAAGTACCACTGATGTTTGGAGTGTTGAATCACAGAAATGTCATTATTGTTTAAGAGACCATAAGACAGATAGATCTGTTTAGAAAAGCTCATATATGGTCTAATTTTACATTCATGCACATCTCAGCCTTTCTCAAAGCAGAGGAAATATTCCCCATCACAACTTATAATACCTGGTATGAAGTGTCAAAAACAGGAATATTGTGACTGTCAACTCCTTTAGGAAAAGACTTCAATATCCAGTTCATACCCATTTTGTATGGCATCATATTAAAGAGAAGATCTTACGAATTCATATTCCCAGCAGGGTATTACACATGCTGAAAAGCATATCAGAAATTCAGCCAGATGTTTTTCTCTGCATTATGGACAATCAATAGGGTTCACTGACCTCAGCACAAAATTTCTGTAAAATCTTTCCTTAAATCTTAAGTAAGCAAATAATTGCCTTTATGCACACAACTTAAGTATTCTACTCACATAAATTACAACACGATGGCCGGGATTTTCTGTCCCCATCTTGGTGGGACACGCCATGGGAGATTCGGCGGTCCAGCCAAAAGTCCATTGACTTTAGGCGGGGCTGAACGATCCCGGCAGCGGGTGGGGCTGGAAAATCCCACCCGATGTAAAATGATGGGTATCACAGTGTTGTGTTGTTATAATGATATAAAGGCACCAGTCACTCATAAGGGATTGGATAAACACGTTGTGGGTTCATTTATTTAAACTAGGCACATGAGAACAGATATACATGGATAGAAAGCTTGAAGACATCAGCAGCAGTGCTGTGTGTGCTGTGTTCTGCTCACAGGCAAAAGTGAAACTAAGACTGGATCGCATGACACACTTCCCCTAGTGATGTCACGCTGCTATCCCTTAAAAGCATATTACAACAGACTATATCGCTGAAGGCTGAGGCATTTGAGACTTGGCAGGAATCTAATCTTGACTAGTAGTTGGCATTTAAGTGAAAGGGAGGAAGAATCCACTAAAGTTAAACGGAGTGAATTGGTCTTTGGCAGTGATAGAAAATTACCAACCATTTTACACTCCATCTGATATAATCATTGGGCTGAATCTTTTGGTCGGCGTGTGGGGGCAGGCCCGACATGCCGACGTGTAAAATGACGCACGACGACATCGAGTGCGTCCTGATGCACACGCACCCGCTGAAATGTCAATGGCCTATCAAGGCCATTAAGAAAATAATTAAACTAGTTAAGAACGCTGTCCAACCTTAAGGTTGCATGCATGAAAAAATGCAGGCCCCGACTCTCCCTCCCCCACCCGCCCGCACAGGTAGCGCTGAGCGCTACCGGCCGCGCATGACACCGGGTGCACCTTAATTGGCCCATCCTTGTGAAATGGCTGCACCCAGCCCACCCGCAATAAGTAAAATCCTGGCCATTGTGATGTCAATGGAAAAGAAAATCTGGCGGAGTACTGTATAAAATGAGCTGCAGATTTATTATTGCCTATTTTAAGATACCGTTGAAATTGGATTAAGTACCAAGGAGTACTAATTAGACATTGGTATACATTAAGCCTTTTTTTTAAACCATGAAATGAACACACCAATTTAGCACCATAAAAATGGGTCCCAATCTCAAAATTGTGAGGCCATTTTTAGCCATTGTGTGGATGCCTAAAGCAGGCTTTTGATCTCTTTTTTATTACTCATTCATCACTGGCTCAGCCAGCATTTATTGTCATCCCTAATTGCCCTTGTTCAGAAGGCATTTAAGAGTCAACCACATTGCTGTTTAGAGTCACATGTAGACCAGACCAGGTAAGGACCACAGATTTCCTTTCCTATAGGACATTAGTGAACTAAATGGGTTTTTACAACAATCAGCAATAACTTCATGGTCATCATCAGATTTTTATTGAATCCAAATTTCACCAACTGCTGTGGTGGGGCTTGAACCTAGGATCCCAGAGCATTACCCTAGAATACCAGTCAATGACAATACCACTATGCCACCACCTCCCCTTGCAACTAGGCTAGGGAACTAATATTGGTAAAGGACCCCTTTCATAAATTGGGCATCTTATCACACAGGAATCTTGAATGGCTCCCGAATCAACTGAAGGTAATTTTTGACATTTATTGCTAAAACCACCTATGGAGCCAGCAAGAGCAGGAATTCATCCATGCCCTTAACCCCCATAGACTTCTCCAAGTTTCTCCCAGAATGTACCTGAGTATTGCTGACCTCAAGACATGGGGTAAATTTGGTATCTCCCATGTAGTGAGCCGATTGTGGAGCCATGGCTGGCAATGGCATCTTGCCTTCAATATGCAGGTGAGTCCGAGGACAAATTCCTATCAAACCTCAGATCTCTTGCTTTAGGCATGTGTTGCCTCCATGTGCCAAGTCTGGGCTCAAAAACCAATGGAAGATTCTGCACTCCATGCTGTCTTCCTATTAAAAGCCTACTGCAAGCATTTGATCTTTTGGCTGTTAGATTTTCAAATGTTTCATCACCATCGTAACCTTTCCTGAGAGTGAACAGTTTCCTCTTTGGATGACAGAAAGACGGTAGATCATATCCATCACCACTGAAGTACATTGTTGTTATACAATATCAAGCTTTGCTAGCCACTTACTCAGATTTTCCTGTGTTCATGTCATAATGTTCACCTTTTAAGTTCTGATGTTACCAAGCGTTAACTTCTCAACTTTATGGGGATGAATTTCTCCTCGTCAGGCGAACGTGGCGGGCGGTCCTAGGTGCGGCCACGCAACATTCTGCCGCCCGCAATTGGGCCTCGAACGCGATTTCATGCCGGCTGGCCAATTAATGGCCAGCCAGCATGAATCGTGCGCTGAAACGCTCAGCGCTGCCTGGGTGGCGGAGGAGGTGGGCGAGCGCGGAAGTCAGCGCATGCGCTCGGGTGCGCTCATAGAAAGCTCCCCGAAGGCACAGAGCTGCCTCAGGGAGCTGAAGGTTTTTCACATCCAAAATAAAGATTTTAAAATTAAGGTAAACATGTCCCCTCATGTGACTCTGTCACATGAGCAGGGACATGTTAAAAATGAGGTTTAAAAACTTTTATTTTACTTTTAATTAACATTGGAAACCTCAACCCACCCATGGATGAGGTTTCCTCAAAATTCCAAAGGCCGCTTGGCCTTTTCGCCAACTGTAAGGTTGGGCACGCAGGGAAAAATTCAGTTTAATTAATTTATTAATGGGCTTAACAGCTCTCCTAATTGTCAGTGGGCGCGCTATTGACTTCCAAGCGCGCACGCTGACCGAAATGTTGCGCGAGTGCAAAATGATGTCAGGACGCTCGCCCGACGTCATCACGTGCTATTTCACGCACGTGCGTGTCGGGTGTGCAACCACACGCTGAGCTGAAAATCCAACCCTATGTGTCATATAGATAAGTTTTCCTTGGTTACTGCCCAGAGTAAAAGATGCCAGATTTATTTAAATTTGACTTTCAATACTCAGTTGAATTTTATTTATGGTATACATCCTTCTATTTTAACGTGAAATTAATATTTTTAATGAAACATTTATGAAAAAGTTAGAGATTAACTTTGCAGGTGTTCGTTCTGCATTATCAGTGTAAGTAAAATTCATTACTCTCTTAAATGAATCTACTTTTCCTGTTATCCTGTTTCCTGTAAAGGAAAGATTGAGTGCAGAGAAAACAGAGCAGCATGATCTGCCATTCAGCCAGATATCCTTAAATAAAAAGAGTAGTAGGTAAAGATCAACAGTGGTGTTAATGACAATAATAATGTAAATGTTTCTTTTAAAACTGTGGCTACTGCTATGTTTATTTAAATCCCACTTCTGTTTCTGTGACTTTGAGCTACTGGAGTTCATCTTTTATGTGAAAAATTATCACCTTGAGTTTATTTGCCTAAAGATCCCTTCCAGAACAAATATTTCTGTTGCCTGCTGAATGTGGCACTCTTGTTTATGGAAACAACTCCAAGGATCCCCTTTCTTCAGGAAAACATGCTCAGTGTATAAACTACTTCTCACAGTATTTGTACAAAGGCAGAGCGTGAAGTCCAACATTAAGCATATGCAAGTGTCTAATTCATTAGGGACAAAGGTCAGTGTTGCCAGAGGACTTGGTGAATAAAAACTATCTTTGGTCCATGTGCTAAATTAACACACTTGTTCAAATGTGTCACCAATTTTGCTGCAATATTAAGCAAGTCCATTACTAAATTGTAAGCTATAATCTTAAATTATTTAATTCTAAGTACAAAGTAAAATATTTTTTTTAAATCCATAATTAGAATTGCCCACACATAGATAAACTACATCCATAAGTTAATGGTTATTGTTCTTTATAATTAGTTGAGATTGCATTTTTCTACTTCATATTTTCCCCCAGCTTTCTTCCTTCTTCAGTAGTTATTACCCTATAATCATGGTGCAGTCTTCAGTTTGGAGTGTAAAGTAATTGAACTCATGGACACCTGTTTGAGTGACCTTGAGTGATGTGCATAATTCCTTAACCACATTCCTTCTGTATATGAGATAATTCAGCCAAGACTCATGAACCTCAGCATCAGGAGAAATTTGAACAAAACAAGTCGTCAGAAAACTCAGACTCAAAACTGAGGAACAAGAAAAGGAAGTAGTCCATGTATAATTTCTCCTATCTCACCATGTACTATCTACCCTGTCTCACATATACAATTTAACACACTTGTTCAAACATATCAACAATTTTGGTGCAATATTAAACAAATCTCATTAATAAATTGCAAGCTTCAATCAAATTATTTGGTTTTATTAATAAAGCAAAATATTTCCCATTAATTATGAAAGAGAATTTTCCACACAAAATAAATTAAAGGCATTGCCCTTTATCATCAGTTTAGATTTATTTTTGTGCTATCACAAAATCACACAGTGCAGAAGAGGCCCTTCAGCTAATCGAGTCAGCACCGACACGGCCTGACCTACCTACCCTAATCCCATTTACCAGTGCTTGGCCCATAGACTTGAATGTTATGACATGCCAAGTGCTCATCTAGGTACTTTTTAAAGGATGTGAGGCAACCTGCCTCCACCACCCTCCCAGGCAGTGCATTCCAGAGCATCACCACCCTCTGGGTAAAAAGGTTTCTCCTCACATCCCCCCTAAACCTCCTGTCCCTCACCTTGAACTTATGTCCCCTTGTGACTGACCTTTCAGCTAAGGGGAACAGCTGCTCCATATCCACCCTGTCCATGCCCCTCATAATTATGTGCACCTCGATCAGGTCGCCCCTCAGTCTTCTCTGCTCCATTGAAAACAACCCAAGTCTATCCAACCTCTCTTCATAAATTAAATGTTTCATCCCAGGCAACATCCTGTGAATCTCCTCTGCACCCCCTCCAGTGCAATCACATCCTTCCTATAATGTGGCGACCAGAACTGCACATTGTACTCCAGCTGTGGCCTCACCAAGGCTCTATACAACTCCAACATGACTTCCCTACTTTTGTAATCTATGCCTCGATTGATAAAGGCAAGTGTCCCATTTGCCTTTTTCACCATCCCACTAACATGCCCCTCCGCCTTCAGAGATCTATGGACACTCAAGCCAAGGTCCCTTTGTTCCTCAGGACTTCCTAGTGTCATGCCATTCATTGAACACTTCCTTGTCAAATTACTCCTTTCAAAGTGTATCACCTCACACTTTTCAGGGTTCAATTCCATCTGCCACTCATTTGCCCATTTGACCATCCCGTCTATATCTTCCTTTAGCCCAAGACACTAAACCTCACTGTTAACCATCCGGCCAATCTTTGTGTCATCCGCAAACTTACTAATCTTACCCCCCACATAGTCATTTTTCACTTTCATCACTTACTGTGATATGAAATTTGACCCCTGATCTGTTGTATTTCTTTAGGTAAACCATATTTTGTTAAAAAAACATCATTAACTCCTCCACAATCTTCTTAGTTTTAATATTTCTAAATGGTATCGCTTCAGGAAACCTAGTAGACACATCCATTATTGTTAATAAATACTGATTTCCACTTTTAGTCTTAGGCAGGGGTCCTACACAATCAATCATGATCCTGGTAAAAGGTTCTTCAAATGCTGGTATTGGAACTAAAGGCGCAGGCTTAATCACTGCTTGTGTTTTTCCTGTTACTTGACATATATGACAGGTTTTACAGAACTTTGACTACATCCCTATGCAACCCTAACCAAAAAAAACCTTCTGTATCTTTTCTGTGTTTTCCTAATTCCTAAATGTCTCCCCATTGGAATTTCATGATCAATTCTCAGAATCTCATTTCTAAAACCTAATGGGAGAACAATCTGATGCACCTCCCTCCAGCTTTCATTTGCTGAGACGTAATCCGATTGCCATTTTCTCATTAATATATTCCCTCAAAGATAATAACAAACTGGGATACATTTTGCTTTGGTTTCTGAATAAGCTTTCATATAACTGTTTTAATTGCAAATCATCTTTCTGTAACTCCACTAACCTCCTTGAGTTAAACACTTCAGCTGAACTGAACTGCATTCCTATGTTTCATACTTTATCCCCCCACAAGTTTTCTTCATTCCTCAGTAGTTAATCCCTACATCCATGGCACAGTCTTCATCTTGGAAAGGGGTTGGAAGTTAGGAAAGAACAAAAGGGAAGTTTGTGATAAGGCAGAAGGAAGGAAAGTTAAATGATAGAAAGCTGATCGTGCAATGCATCTCCATTTCTTTGCTTCCTTGCTTAAAAATTCTAATATCTCAAAGTACTGTCAGTTCGGACAAAAGATCAATGACCTGAAATCCTAAATGTTTCTCTGTCCACTGGTGCTGTCAGATCAGTTGAACATTTCCAAGGAATATACAATAGATGGCATTAGCTTATTATCAAAATATTCCAGAAGTAAACATTGATATTAGCAGATGGAGGAAGCTACATTATACATAACAGCTGCATTTAAAAATGGTGTATTTAGTCAGCTGCGGCAGACACATCACCCAAGTCAGTGTCACACAATCACTGACATTTTGTCCCCTTTCTTTCAGGAGAAAGCATTGCACAACCACTAGGAGAACCAAGAACTGAAGGCAGGAGATGTCAAGGCTCCATCCTCTGATCCCCCTGAAGGAGTTGGTGCTCAAAATCAAGGGCTCAGAGGTGACACAGCCCATGGTTCTGGTGCCACAGAAACTATACAGGATGTTGGTATGTGACCGCCTTATTTCCATTCTCAACCTATGTATGAACATACATATAAATATACAAATCAGGAGCAGGAGTAAGGCATTCGGCCCCTCGAGCTTGTTCCATGATTCAATGGGGAGGATTTTCTCCCCGTCGGGGGGGGTTGAGCGGGAGCGGGAGTGCGCATGCACACGAAAGAGCGCAGAAATCTCCCTGAGGCACAGAGCTGCCTCAGGGAGATTAGATTAAATTCAAAAAAATTTAACAAAGGGAAAAAAAAATTCAAGACATGTCCCCTCATGTGAAACTGTAACATAATCTGGGATATGTCTATTAATTTTATTAAAAAAGACTTTATAAACACTTCATGCAACCTCATCCTGCCCGTGGATGAGGTTTCATGGCAAGGTTTGATCAGGGATAGTCAGCATGGCTTTGTCAGAGGGAGGTCATGCCTAACAAATTTGATTGAATTTTTTGAGGATGTGACCAGGTATGCAGATGAGGGTAGTGCAGTTGATGTAGTTTATATGGATTTCAGCAAAGCCTTTGACAAGGTCCCACATGGGAGACTTATAAAGAAGGCAAATGCACATGGGATACAGGGTAATTTGATAATTTGAAGAGGTGGATTCAAAATTGGCTGAGTTGTAGGAGACAGAGGGTGATGACAGAAGGATACTTTAGTGACTGGAAGCCAGTGTTCAGTGGCGTACCACAGGGATCTGTGCTGGGGCCCCTATTATTCGTCATTTATATAAACGACATAGATGACTATGTGGGGGGGAGGATTAGTAAGTTTGCGGATGACACAAAGATTGGCTGGGTGGTTAACAGTGAGGTTGAGTGTCTTGGGCTACAGGAAGATATAGACGGGATGGTCAAATGGGCAGATAAGTGGCAGATGGAATTAAACCCTGAAAAGTGTGAGGTGATACACTTTGGAAGGAGTAATTTGACAAGAAAATATTCAATGAATGGCATGACACTAGGAAGTTCAGAGGAACAAAGGGACCTTGGCGTGTGTGTCCATAGATCTTTGAAGGCAGAGGGGCATGTTAGTGGGGTGGTGAAAAAGGCATATGGGACACTTGCCTTTATCAATAGAGGCATAGATTACAAAAGTAGGGAAGTCATGTTGGAGTTGTATAGAACCTTGGTGAGGCCACAGCTGGAGTACTGTGTGCAGTTCTGGTCGCCACATTATAGGAAGGATGTGATTACACTGGAGGGGGTGCAGAGGTGATTCACCAGGATGTTGCCTGGGATGAAACATGTAAGTTATGAAGAGAGGTTGGATAGACTTGAGTTATTTTCGTTGGAGCAGAGAAGACTGAGGGGTGACCTGATTGACAAGATTATGAGGGGCATGGACAGGGTGGATATGGAACAGCTGTTCCCCTTAGTTGAAAGGTCAGTCACGAGGGGACATATGTTCAAGGTGGGGGGCAGGAGGTTTAGGGGGGATGTGAGGAAAATCTTTTTTACCCAGAGGGTGGTGACGGTCTGAAATGCGCAGCCTGGGAGGGTGGTGGAGGCAGGTTGCCTCACATCCTTTAAAAAGTACCTGGATGGGCACTTCGCACATCATAACATTCAAGGCTATGGGTCAAGTGCTGGTAAATGAGATTATGTAGGTAGGTCAGGTGTTTCTCACGTGTCGGTGCAGACACGATGGGCCGAAGGACCTCTTCTGTACTGTGTGATTATGTGATTCTGTGATTCTGCCTGGGCTCTTCGCCTGCCCGCCAACCTTAAGGTTGGATGGGCAGCTCATTTAATTAGTTTAATTAGTTTTTAAATGGCCTTAATAGGCCTTTGACAGTTTGGCGGGCGCGCAGCGGAGTCGGCTGTGGGCCCGCAGAACGGAAAATCTGAATGACGCTTGGTGACGCTGGGACGCCAAAGATTCTGCCCAATAAGATCATGGCTGGTCTGATTATGAACTCAACTCCACATTCTGCCTACCTCCGGTATCCTTTGACTGCCTTGTTGGTCAATAATCTATCTGCCTCTGCCTAAAAAATATTCAAAAACTGTGCCTCTATCACTCTCTGGGGAAAACAGTTCCAAAGACTAACAACCATGATACAAATTTCTCCTCTTTTCTGCTTAAATGGGAGACCTCTTATTTTTAAACTGTGTCCCCTAGTTCTAGTCTCATCCGCAAAGGGAAACATCCTTTCAGCATCCACCCTGTCAAGTCCCCTCAGGATCTTATAAGTCTCAGCAAGATCACCCTGTCATTCTTCTAAACTCCAATGGATACAGGCCCAACCTGCCCAAGTTTTCCTTGTAAGATAACCATCGCCTCCACCCACCATCCCAGGAATCAGTTGAGTGGACTTTCTCTGAACTTATGCTTTCTTAAATGGTGAGACCAAAACTGTACACATGCTCCAGGTGTGGTCTTACCAACACCCTGTCCAACTGTAGCAAAGCATCCTCACGTGTACATTCTATTTCCCTTAAAATAAATGGTAACATTCCATTTGCCTTCCTAATCACTTGCTGTACCTGCATACTAACTTTTTGTGATTCATGTACCAGGACACCCAGATCCCTCTGTACCTCAGAGTTCTGCAATCTGTCTCCATTTAAATAACATAATGCTTTCCTATTCTTCCTGCCAAAGTGGACAAGTTCACATTTTCCCACTTTCACAGAATCACAGAATCACACAGTGCAAAAGAGGCCCTATAACCCATCGAGTCTGCACCGACACATGAGAAACACCTGACCTACCTAACTAATCCCATTTACCAGTACTTGGCCCATAGCCTTGAATGTTATGATGTGCCAAGTGCTCATCCAGGTACTTTTTAAAGGATGTGAGGCAACCCACCTCCACCACCCTCCCAGGCAGTGCATTCCAGGCCGTCACCACCCTCTGGGTAAAAAGGTTTCTCCTCACATCCCCCCTAAACCTCCTGCCCCTCACCTTGAACTTGTGTCCCCTCGTGACTGACCCTTCAACTAAGGGGGACAACTGCTCCCTATCCACGCCTGTGATAAGGAACAGGCCATTGAAGACTGAGATAAGGAGAAATTTATTCACTCAGCGGGTGGTGAATCTTTGGAATTCTCTACTCCAGAGGGCTTTGGAAGCTCAATCATTGAGTATGTTCAAAACAGAAACCCATAGATTTCTGGATACCAATGACATCAAGGGATATGGGGATAGCTCAGGAAAGTGCCGTTGAGGTGGACCATCAGCCATGGTCTAATTGAATGGCGGAGCAGGCTGAATGGCCTACTCCTGTTCCTATGTTCCTAATACAGATGTTTTGTGAAGGTTTTTGATGGTGGCTTTTATTTTTATGTTGTAATGGGGAGTGTGAAGTTGAAGTGACAGTGATGAATGGTGGTTCCATGTTGGGATTGGGAAATTGTTGGAGCAGAAGCAGAGCAGCTCAATTTACTTGCACGGCATTCAGGATGCCTCCTTGCTGCCTCTTGCTGTTCTTCCTCCTCTTCCTCCCTCCCTCAATTCCCTCTCTGCTATCCACTCCATTTCCTAGTCATGCTGCAGACCAGAAGGCATTGCAACAATTGCCACTATACCTTGGCCAAGTCGCCAGAAGCTGGCAGTAGCCATCTCCAAAAACTCAGCAGAGTGCTTCCACCAAATTTACCTAAACACAACTTACTGAAAAATCACCTCAGCTGCAACTTGTGGAGTGACCCTTTGATTAGCACAAGTTCAAGAGCAAATTTTGTAGCACACACCTGATCTTTGTTGAGTTGTGTATGAATCTGTGGGCAGATCTTGTATGGTCCAAGTTTCTAAACCTGGTGTCACATCAGTCAGATTGGCTGTGTGATACGAGGATAGCAACCATTCCAGGTCTTCTGGCACTCACAGGGGACACCAATGCATGAACCATTCTACTGCATCAACGCCATGCCGGCTGTGCAGGAAGCAGCTCGGAATACAATACAATCCGGGGAGTGGCAGTAGGCCTCTGTAGCGCTGCCTGAGGTGACACTATGCAAACTAATTTCCAGTCCAGGACTAGTACATGTTGCACATGGTCCTCACACTGAAATCCTGCGCACCATTTTACTCCTGCTTGTACATCTGAAACTGGAAAAGAGAATCAGAACCATGGTACTTTTGTTTTCCGCATTGATCTTGCCCTGTGTTGTACTAAATGTTTATAATAGGGGTCCCTCTGCAGGTTGTCTATGATCTAAAATGTAACTTGGTCTGCAATCCCTTTTTCTCTGGCTACAACTCAAGGCAGGCAGCTGTTGCATGTTTTATTTGTTTTTATTCTGCAGTGATTCGATCCCATCATTGTTACTAAGACACATTGAGTCTCAGCTGTGGAAGTTACATTGTTAATCCCTTCCAGCAGATGCTTGTATCAGCCGTTTCTTTTCTAGGATCCAGCATCACATGCAATATGATTTTATTTAACAGCCGCACTGAAAGCATTGTGTAAATTTTATATTTCCAGCACCCGGGTGCTGCTACCACACAACAGAAGTATGGCCAGCCAACTGTGATTATATGCCTTGGCCAGACTATTAACAGCCTGGAGGCACAGGGCCTGTCCCATGACAGAGGGGGAATGGGCCACAAGGTATCACCTGATGCAGAGGCTGGTGCTGGTGCCATTTTTAAAGGCCTGCCCTGCATTCATTTAGATTGCGACTGTCGCAGCAGCACTCCAGTGGGCATTTCATCCAGAGCACACCCTCCACCTCTGTGCCTAGAGCATGGAATCGTACAGAAGCCTTGAGGCTGAACCAAGGAATCAAGAAGCTAACCAAGAGGTTGCATCAAATGTGCCCGAGGGAAGACACTGGATGGCCTCACGGTTTTGCGATGCCTCCCTACAAGGGAAAGGTGAGGGGTCCTCTTCCCCAGGAAAACAAGAACAGGGCCAGCCGTTCGACCAAGCAAACCTGGATGGGGATTGCAGCAGAGGCCAGCTGCTGTGGCATCACCCCTTCACCATCCGGTGTGCAGCACTGCCAACAGGTCAATGACCTCCTTCACTCGGCAAAGGCGAATCCTCCATTTTGCCATCCTCTTAGGGTCTTCCTTTGGCAAAGAGGGATGATGCACAAGCTGGGGAGGGAGTGACCAACCAGACAGTAGCAAAGGGGTGAGGCAGCAGCAGATCCCTTCTGATTCATGGTGGTATCTCGACAATCCCCAGCCGTCTGATTTTGCTCACCCGCACCACGCCCCTTGAGAGTGAATGTATGCAGGAGGCATTCAGGAGCCTGATCATGGGCCAAAGTGCTGCCATCTGCATAAGCCTTGTGCTAATCTTTGAGTGAAAACTAACAATGTCCCTTCTTCTTCTCGCATAACAAGGAGTGGGTGCAGACGGGTGGAGGCATCCCTGGTATTGGGCATCTGATGCCGACAGCGAACAAGACCCTGGAACTGGCTGGTTCCCAGGGCAGCCGTGTAATAGCAGACTGTGAGACAGGAGTGTTAATCCCAGTGAGGGAGGAGGCATAGTATTCATGTGACTACCACTGGAACCCTGGAGACCACATTGGGCATGGTTGTGGAGAGGAGATGTGAAGCACTTAACCTGTAAACATTGGTGTTTTCTCCTGGAGGCCCAGGCACTCCTGAAGGACAGGCAGCTTCTGAGACCGGGCATCTGCAGTCCCCCTTTGAGGAGGAGGAGGAATCTTCAGAGGGTGCAGCATCGCATCATTCCCCTGCATGTTCCACTGGCGCAGATACTCTTATGTTGGTGGGTATATATTTGTGAGTAGATTCAGGGTCACAAGCTGGTGAGTGCAGCATAGATGTGCCTGTGCAGCTGATGGAGACTGTGACAGCCAAAGCCACTGACAGCCGGAGGACTGTGGGAGGTCAGGTCCAATGCTGAGCCCCAGACGAGCCTCTGGAGTCGGCAACACAGCAGCTGTTGCAGCTGCAGTGGGAGGTAAGGAAACATCTGGCAGAGCTGTTAGAGGCTGTACTTGGCCGTGCAGGGAGGGTGGAGGAGTCCATCCAGGCCATGAGTGCTGCCAGATCTCTGATGTGTGCGCATGGCTTCCTCGAGAGATTGATGAATCTTACGGAGATCCACGTCCAGCAGACCAGTCAGTAGATGTCACAGATGTGCACAGACCTGCATACCATCACCTTGTTCATGAGCTCAATGAAGCAGTGGCAAGGTGAGAGGGATATGAGGTGCCTGGAGTTTCCACCAAGTCCTTGCACTTGTCAGGTCAGCAGGAAGGTAGAAGTGTGCCTCGAGAAGGAGTGGCTGCCTTCTGCATCTGGGGCTCCTATCAGGGTGGTTTGAGTAAGAGCAGCTACTTCTCACAGCCCCTCTGCCAGTGACCCCAGTGCCTCCAGTAGCCATGAGGAAAGAGAACAGACCTGCAGCTGTGCGGGAGCACCTCTGCATATTGGGACATTTTCAGCCTCAGACAGCAGAGGATAGCTGCCAATGTCATCCCAAGGCACGGGCAACACAGTCAGCAACCTGCCTCCACCCCAGCTGCAAGCACATGGGTCGCACCTCATAAAGACACTAGTAAGCACTTGTTAAGACCTGACAGAGTAATGACGATAAATCTATGTCACAGTTACTGTTCATACGTGCATTTCTTACTGCCTCACCTCTTACAGAGAGCCTCGCTCCCTCAATAGGCTCCTAATGCAGGAGATGTACCTTAGTTGATTGTGTCCAAATTTCATGATGGTACACCAGAACCTCAGTGGCTGCATGTTAAGGGAGCACAATTGCCAGTACTGGGATATAGTTTTGGTCAGCTCCTCAGGTGTGTCAGTGCGCATGGTGAACCTGGGTGTTAGGCAATGGAGTGCAATAGAAGGAGGCAATATCCAATCTACATTAAGGTGAGTCTTTATTGCTCTGACATTGCAAGGGCATCAGAGTCACAAGAAGCGGGTATATATGAGATTGTCTCGAGCCTACTTTGCATGTCTCTCAATTCCCCTCCACTCTGCTGCAAGGGGTTCCTCATCCTGTACCATCTGCTCAGCAGCCTCCTCCACATCTTCCTCGCTGGAGGAGGTGTGGCAATCAATGGTGTCCTCTACAAGGCCTCCTCCCTCTGTACTGCTAGATTGTATAGAGCACAGCAGACCACCACATGGCACTGAAGGGCTCTACCAGATCAGTCTAGGCACTTGGATGGCACCTTCAGCAGCCCAGTGCCCTGCTTGATTGTTGCTTGGGTGTAGCTAGTGGAATCCAGCAATGGCCTCGAAGCTCTCCGCCTGACTGTTCAGCTAGTTTGAACGTGCACATTCGCTGGCCTTCTTGAACAGGGAATAGGTCATCTCCTTGTTGCAATGATGGGCTGCTGCCTGGGAGATCTCACACATGTCTCCAGTGGGTCTCTGGAAAGATCACCCCAGATGTGTGAAAGTTGAGAGATATAGAGATCTTCAGGACCACGGGCATTGGGTTTCCATCAAGGCCTATGGGTGGCATCTCATCCTGCAACATGGCGCACAAGTCAGCGATGGCCTCCCTTGAGAGATGCAGCCTTTGCTGAACACTTTGCCTCAGACATTTGTAGGTAATTGAGGTGAGTCCAGCACACCTTCTGCTATGGATTGGTCATTCTTCGCATGGTCGGCTGTCAGCACTTGCCTTTGCATGCTTCTCTGGCACACCCCCACCTGGACACTGGCCCTCTTGCTGCTCCTGCTGTTGCTGCAGTGGAGCTGCTGGCACCTGTTTGCTCTGCGCTTCTCCCCCTCTACATGAAGGTCCATGATGACTGGGGGTACATCACATCCATGCCAGTTGGTTTCTCCCTATCTCTTGCAATGTGCTTGGAATTGATCTCCCTGGGGCCTTCCCTCTGATATTCCCATCTTAGCATCGGTGAATGCCTCTCTGTGACCCCTGCAGATGGCCCACCACCCAAAGCAGCAACCATTGGTCAGTAATGGCCTCCAATCCCCACTCTTCCCTTCAAAGTAACGCCTACTCTCAGAATGGCTGACTTTCAGAGATGGAACTGAGTCCTCACCTTGTTGCTGCCCACCATAACCAGTGGGGGATCTGAAGGCCCATGAACACAGTGCACTGTTTGTTAAATTCAAAAGTCCATGTAAAGTTACATTTGCGTCCATCCAAATTAATATTAATTCAAGTCCTGCTGTATTGTAGCTGGGTTTCACCAGCCCTCTGGTGATGGGCTGGGAGATGGGAGAACTGGTAAAATGTCAGCAGAAGGCATCAGGTGGGAAACCTAATGTCTTCCTGCTGCCATGGGATATTTTGAGAATCAGGCTGACAGGAAGCAGCCAACTAAGGTAATTAAACGGCCAATTAACAGCCATTTTTTCCCCTTTTCCCCCACCCCCTCAACATTTTGCTGCTGTCAGATTGGGTCCCTGCTGCATGAAGAGAGCACCAAGTACATTGAAATGGCCTTCTAGTGACTTCCCAGAGCGACCAGCTTCCCTTCCTTGGGGCTTGCGTATCCCACAGACAGGGCCACAGTAGCAATGGATATCCCAGCAGCTCTGACGCTGCTGCTGGGGGGCTCACCTCTCCATTTGCTGGGGCCTGCATTGATCAAAATTCAACCCCGTCCTCCTGCCTCAACATTGAGTCATCCTCACCTCTTTTCAACTTCCACAGCAGACCCATCTATTAGTGGTGCTGACGAGGCTGCTGAGCTCCGGCGCAGAGCAAACAGGTGCCGGCAGCTCCACTGCAGCAACTGCAGGAGCAGCAAGAGGGCCAGTGTCTGGGTGGGGGTGTGCTGGAGAAGCATGCAAAGGGAAATGCTGCCAGTGAGTCTCATGTCAGTGGTAGGGAAACTATTGGAGAAAATTCTGAAGGAGAAAATCTATCTCCACTTGGAGAGGCAGGGTTTGATCAGGGATAGTCAGCATGGCTTTGTCAGAGGGAGGTCATGGCGAACAAATTTGATTGAATTTTTTGAGGAGGTGACCAGGTGTGTAGATGAGGGTAGTGCAGTTGATGTAGTTTATATAGATTTCAGCAAAGCCTTTGACAAGGTCCCACAGGGTAATTTGATAAATTGGAATTCAAAATTGGCTAAGTTGCAGGAGACAGAGGGTGATGGCAGAAGGAAGCTTTAGTGACTGGAAGCCAGTGTCCAGTGGCGTACCACAGGGATCTGTGCTCGGTCCCCTATTATTTGTCATTTATATAAATGACATAGATGACTACGTGGGGGGTAGGATTAGTAAGCTTGCGGATGACACAAAGATTGGCCGGGTGGTTAACAGTGAGGTTGAGTGTCTTGGGCTACAGGAAAATATAGATGGGATGGTCAAATGGGCAGATAAGTGACAGATGGAATTGAACCCTGAAAAGTGTGAGGTGATACACTTTGAAAGGAGTAATTTGACAAGGAAGTGTTCAATGAACGGCATGACACTAGGAAGTTCTGAGGAACAAAGGGACCTTGGCGTGTGTGTCCATAGATCTCTGAAGGCAGAGGGCCATGTTAGTGGGGTGGTGAAAAAGGCATATGGGACACTTGCCTTTATCAATCGAGGCATAGATTACAAAAGTAGGGAAGTCATGTTGGAGTTGTATAGAGCCTTGGTGAGGCCACAGCTGGAGTACAGTATGCAGTTCTGGTCGCCACATTATAGGAAGGATGTGATTGCACTGGAGGGGGTGCAGTGGAGATTCACTAGGATGTTGCCTGGGGATGAAACATTTAAGTTATGAAGAGAGGTTGGATAGACTTGGGTTGTTTTTGTTGGAGCAGAGAAGACTGAGGAGTGATCTGATTGAGGTGTACAAGATTATGAGAGGCATGGACAGGGTGGATAGGAGCAGCTGTTCCCCTTAGTTGAAGGGGGCATAAGTTCCAGGTGAGGAGCAGGAGGTTCAGCAGGGGTGTGAGGAAGAACTTTTTTACCCAGAGGGTGCTGACGGTCTGGAATGCACTGCTTGGGAGGGTGGTGGAGGCAGGTTGCCTCACATCCTTTAAAAAGTACCTGGATGAACACTTGGCACGTCATAACATTCAAGGCTTTGGGCCAAGTGCTGGTAAATGGGATTATGTAGGTAGGTCAGGTATTTCTCACGTGTCAGTGCAGACTTGATGGGCCAAAGGGCTTCTTCTGCACTGTGATTCTGTGATTAATTGGGCAGTGGTTCCGGCAGCAGCCTCTTAATTGGTCACAATGTGCAAAATCTCCTCCGTGGTCCCGCCATTCATCCATGTGGACTTGAGACCTGCGTTTGGTTCCGGCGACAGGACCCATAGCATGCCAGTAATATTCCAGACATTTTCTCTCTTCCTGCTTTAATGAATTCCTTCATAATTTTAAAGGTCTCCATCAGGTCACCTCTCAGTCCTCTCTTTTCCAAAAAAAAGAGCCCCACTCTTTTCACTCTTTCCTCATCATTCTACCCTCTGAGTATCCTTCTTGTGAAGTAAATATGTAAACCTATAAATTTTATGCCAGAAAAAAAGGCCACAAATGCCCAAAAGTGAACCAACAATCTTAAAGGAAAAAACACGCAATTAACATGTGGATGAGCCCTTCAAGAAGCGATTGCAAAAGGGCGCTTTCTGTTAGCACCACAAGTTGATGAGCATGTTTATAACGTGGTGTGTTAGTCTCTAAGGCAGACTAATCTGTCAAAGAGTTCCCACAACAAGAGTAGTGTCATCATTTAAACATTTTCATCAACTTTTTAAATAATTCTAGCACACGCCTTGGATACCAATGAAACAACCCCATCAAATCTGGTGGGCAGTACACTTCCCGTGAATAACACTCGCTGTAAATTTTTAGGTGCCTGTTTTGTGCTGGTAAAACAGCAGCAATACAACAGCTTGCTATGCCATTCAGGGCTCACATAATTAATCAGTTTGCTTGCACTGCTGTTGAAAATTCCCATCCAATTTCCTTTTGAAATCATTGATTGTTTCCGCTTCCACCACCCTCATGGGCAGTAAGTTCCAGGTCATTACCACTTGCTGTTTAAAAAAGTTCTCCCTCACACCCCCTGCATGTCTTGCCCAGAACCTTAAATCTGCATCTCCTAGTCCTTGCATCATGTGCTAACAGGAAGAGTATTTCCTTGTCTACCTATCCAAACCTGATCTTGCATACCTCTATCAAATCTCCCCTCAATCTCCTTTGCCCCAAGAAGGACAAATCCAACCTCCGCAAACCAACTTTGTAGATAAAATCCCCGAACCCTGCAACCATTCTGTTGTATCGCCTCTGCTCCCTCTAAAGGGCCCTCACATCTTTCTTAAAGTGTGGTGACCAGAACTGGATGCAATACTACAGTTGGGGGCTTCTTCTTTATCCTGATCATCCTTCGAGGCAAAGATAACCATGCTCATCATCGGGGTGTTTGGTATGGTTCCGGTGAGTACGTAGGTGACTGCTAAAGCCAACCTGCGCCCGGTAAGTCCGACTGCAAACAGGACAGGGTACTGCAGACGATTGAGTTTTGGGTGAGTTGCTGGCTCAGGATCTCCTCTGCTTCCATTTTCTCTCTGCCTTTGATATGGGCTTGTTTGGAAGGAGGCTGCACTATTTTATATTTGGTTGCGCCAGGAGCAGTGTTCCTGGGCAAGCTTCTCCCAGGCCCTGAAGGTGATATCAAAACTCCTAAATGAAGCCTTCATAGTGTTCTTGTAGCGCTTCCTTTGACTGCCATGAGAGCATAACCCAGACTCAAGCTCTCCACAGAAGATTTGTTTTGTTAAGCGAGCGTCAGGCAATCTGGTTACATGACCAGCAGTTGTGACTGTCTCAATATGATGTTGATGCTTGGTATTGCTGTTTGGGTGGATACCTCAGTGTCTGCTATTTTGTCCTGCCATCTGATCTTCAGAAACTGCCTATGGCAACTAAAGCAAATATGGTTGAGCTTCCTGGCGCGACACTGGTACACAGTCCAAGTCTCACATGTGTAGAGCAGAGTTTGCAGGACTATTGCTCTACAGACTTTCAGTATTACAAGTAGACTTACTCCTCCTTGTTCTCAGACTGATGTTCGAAGTCTGCCGAAGGCTACACTTTGGCAATTCATGCATGTATCTAGTCATGAATATCAACAACTGGAGAGAGTGTGCTGCCAAGATAAGTGAAATTAGCCACTGCTGACAGATTCTGGTCGTGAACTGAAACCTTGGGCTTGAGGTAGGGCTTTCCTGGAGCAGGCAGGTACATTACTTCAGTTTTCTTTGTGCTGATCATAAGGCCAAGGTTGTCACATGCATTGGAGAACAAGTACATGCTAGATTGCATGTCCAGCTCTGAACCAGCAGCTAGTGCAAATCATCAGCAAACAGGAAATCATGTGGTATGTCCTTGGAGACCTTGGTCTTTGCCTGGAGTCTCAGATCTCAGATTCAACAGCTTCCCGTCCATATGATATCTGACTTTAATGCCAGGATCAATATCATGGAATGCATCGGAGAGCATAAGAACATAAAAACATCAGACATAGGAGCAGGAGTAGGCCATTCAGCCCTTTGATTCAGGCTGATCTTCTACTTCAACACCATTTTCCTGCACCATCCCTGTATCCCCTGATGTTTTTAATATGTAGAAATCTATCAATCTCAGTCCTGAATGTAGTCAATGACTTAGACTCCACAGCCTGCTGGGGCAGGCAATTCCAAAGATTCACCACTCTCTGCGTGAATAAATTCCTCCTCATCTCAGTCCTAAATGGCCTGCCCCTTATCCTGAGACTGTGTCCCCTGCTTCTGGAATACCTAACCAGGGAAAACATCCTTCCTGCACCCAACATGTTGAGCCCTGTAAGAATTTTGTATGTTTGAATGAGATCACCTCACATTCTTCTAAGCTCCAGAGAACAAAGGCCCAACCTATTTAATCTGGACAATTCCTCCATCTCAGAATTAGTTTGGTGAACCTTCATTGTGCTTTCTTTATGGGAAGAATATATTCTCTTAGGTAAGGAAACCCAAACTGTACACAATACTGTAGGTGTGGTGTCACCAAGGCTCTATATAATTGCAGTAAGACACCTCAACTCCTATACTCAAATCCTTTTGCAATAAAGGCCATTTGCCTTCTTAATTGTTTGCTGTAACTGCATTTAGCTTTCAGTGATACATGAGCAAGGACACTCAAGTCCCTTTGAAGTTCAATAGTTCCCAGCCTTTCATCATGTAAGAAATACTGTTTTTCTGTTTTTTCTACCAAAGTGGATAACCTCACATTTCTCCACATTATATTCCATCTGCCAAATTTTTGCTCACTTGCGTGATCTTTCCAAATCCCTTTGAAGTGTCTTTGCATCCTCCTCACAACTCACACTTCCACCTAGTTTTGCACCATATGCAAACATGGAAATATTACATTTAATCCCCACATACAAATCATTCATATAGATTGTGAATAACTGGGGTCCAAGTGCTGATCCTTACAGTACCTCATTAGTCACAGCCTGCAAACCTGAAAATGGCCCATGTATTCCTACTTTCTATTTTCTGTCTATTCACCAGTTCTCAATCCATGCCAGTATATTACCCACAATCCCAATTGCTCTAATTTTGTTTACTAACCTCTTGTGAGACCTTAACAAAAGCTTCCTGAAAATCTAAATATACCGCATCTACCAGTTCACCCTTATCTATTCTGCTAGTTACGTCCTCAAAAAACTCCTACAGGTTTGTTAAAAATGATTTCCCTTTCATGGCCAAGAAAAACATGCTGAAGAGGGTTGGTGCTAACACGCACTGCTGCTCAACTCTATTAGTGACAGGAATGAGTCAGAAGACTTGCCATCATTCAGGACACGCATGAGCATGCCATCATGGAACTGTCAAAGCATTGTGATGAATTTCACAGGATAGCTGAATTTCTCCATTACCTTCCAAAGGCCTTCATGGCTGACTGTGTCAAAGGCCTTGGTCAGGTCAACAAATGTGGCATAGAGGTCTATGCTCTCTTCTTGACGTTTCTCCCGGAGCTGTCTAAGTGCAAACACCATATTCGTGGTTCCTTGACCTTTTCTGAAACCACACTAACTCTCTGGCATCAGATCCTGGTCAAGATGTTACACTAAATGGCTCAGAAGGTCTCTGGCAAAGATTTTGCCATTGACGGAGAGGAGTGAGTTTCCTTTATGATTGCTGTATGATTGGTGAGTTCCTTTCCACTTGTGCAGATGGACATTGGGTGCATCTTTGTATTCTTGAGGGATGGTTCCTTGTTCCCACATAGACTGAAAGTGTTCAGTGAGTTTCTTCACCTCCGGTCTTATAGACCTCAACTGCGATAACACCAATTTCTGGAGCTTTGCCGCTAAACAGAAGTCGTTTCTAACAATGTGAGAGGGTCATCAAGAGAGCAATTGATGGCAATCTTTGGCAGCCTGTTGATTGCTTTTGCATTGATGGATGAAGGCTGATGGAGGATGTGGTCAAAGTTCTCTGCCCATCTTTAGAGAAATTGGACTTTTTCTGTGAACAGTATTGACCCATTGGCATGAAGGATTGGTGATGACTGAGTGAACTGGGGCCCATATACAAATTTCATAACATCATGGAATCACTCCCATTCTTTGTGGTCTCCACATAAAATGAAGTTTGGCTGCTTTCTGATTCAACCATTTGTCTTGCTTCTCTCTGAATTTGTATTGGACAGTCCTGCAGATGTTTCAGTAGGCATTGTGGCTGGATAATGATGTCTTGTCACTGAGTTAAACCTTGTAGAGATGAGGTTTCTCCTCCAGTAGTTTCTGATTACATCTTTCTTTTCATTGAACTAATCTTGATGCTTACGAGAGGTTTGGTCAAGGGTCTCTAGAGCAGAGAGTACACTAAACCCCTGAAGGTCACCAAGTCATTTTTTTTATTCTTTCACAGGATGTGGGCGTTGTTGGCTAGGCCAGCATTTTTTGCCCATCCCTCAATGCAGTAAGTATCCATTTTTGCTGTACACAGCTGACTCTCAAGTTTCTCTGACAGAGATCCCTTCATGGCTGTCTATTTGAGCCTTGAGACATTGAGATGCTTCTGGATCTTCATGCCTTGGGAGCATTGGGGTGGGGGTGGGGGGGCAGTGTTATATCTTGATTTTTAGCTTTGAAATGATAAGGCGGTGATCAATCTAGCAGCCAGTGCCTCAAATAGCTTTTGTTAGATGCACATCCTGCCTGTTCCTCTGCCTGGTGATAGTCGATTAGATGCCAATGCGTGGAACAGGGTAAGTCATGACAACAAGTCATCTTGTTGTGATTAGGGAGGTGGAAAGCTGTGTTGATGATTAAGAACTCATGCTCAGCACACATCTTCAAGCAAGAGGAGATCATTACTGCTACAACTGCCAACACCATTTTTTCCAACGACCCTTCCTATAACAGTTGCTCTGCACCAATTCTTACATTGAACTTGCTAAGAATGATTAGCTTGTTTGACTTTGGCGCAGTAGCAACCAAGTAGTGGGAGGAATCATAGAATTTGCTTTGACTTTATCAGGGTTGGTCCCATGGTAGGGGCGGACACACTGATGAGAGTTGCTGGACTGTTGCCGTACAGGGGGAGTTTAAGCATCATCAGACGATCATTAACACCCTTCAGAATGCAAGTCAACACACTGATGAACTGGTTCATGATAACAGAGGCCATACCAGCTTTATGCCATTCTTCTTTTCATGGCTACTCCAAAAGAATGCATAACCTGCACTGATTTCCTTGTGCTGGCTCTTCACAGGTAGACAAGCCTCACTGAGGGCAGCAGTCTGGTCATTGTGCCTAGCTAGTTCTCTGCCAACAAGAGCAGTTTTTCTCGCAGGTCTGTCAGCTCTGGCATTGTCCGTGTGGGTGCACGCATTCCATGCACCAATGGTGTCACCTTCACTTGCTTTTTTGAGAAAGATTCACGACCTCATTGATGGGATCTCTGCCAGCTGCGGCCTGCTGGTCAGGGAGGTGCAGCAGACAATGTTTAGGTCACCTTTTCTAGCTTCTTCCTCATATTAGGGAGGTGAACAGTGTGCTCCTGAAAAGGGCTGCTCAGTCATTCAGGGGGCTGCCAAGTTCCACGTCTGCTTCATTCCAGTGAAAAATGACCCTATGGCATGAGCCGCCTTTGTGCAGTGTTACGACCGCAGTTGATGTTATTTGCTGAGCAAGCCAAATCCCAGAGGGAAACCTGTCTTACTGATCATAACTTTTTATGTCTTGTATTTTGCACACAAGGAGAAACTACTGATCCCAGAAGCATAAGATCCCAGTAACACTTTTAGGATTTTAAAATTATAAGATTTATTTAAAAAAAATTAAGCACACAGTTGAAACAATCTTTGAAAACATTCCTAAAAAAAAATCTACTCTATCAGAACACACAAGTAAAGCTACTTGGCAACAACTCCCTTATAGGTTTTTAACCATAAAAATCCAGTAATATTACCCAAGGCAAAGCCTGCTGCTACTTTAAAAAAGGCTACCACACAACTTCTCAGTCTCTTCCACCCTGCTGTGGAAATCTGAAGGATGTCAGCAACAGGCTGTTTTCTGAAAACAAACACTTCTCTGGCTTGAAACTGGATAGCTGCTTCAAATTCACATCTTTTCTCAGTACAGAGTTTGTCCAGGACATCTCCCCACACAGCACCTACAATTCAATTAAACAGAAACCTTTGTAAGTTGTAAAAGTCCATTGTCACCTCTACTACCATTTGAAATTTAAATGCTGAAAAGTCAAGTCCCTACCTCTCACCTAATGCAAATTTTAAAATCCAACATATTTACTTGTACATTCAACTGCACCATGGCCTCTCATTACGAATGCATCTAGTACCTTTACCTTTCATCTCTCAGTTTCTACAGAGAAGCTGTCTTTACTAACCTTCCCCCAGTTTAATTACTCATGGATATACATGCACACACACTCAAAGCCTTCCTTACAGAATACCATCATATTCACAAAAATGTTAAAAAGATAACATCCATCTTCACAGCAGGTTCACAGTTACAGCTCCCAGTCAATCCACACCTCCTGCCATGCTGTTCACCCATTGCCACAGGACTTGTGACAGACAGATGATGAACATGACTTGCATGTGAATTGGATTATAGTGAAGAAGAGATGTGTTGTGTCAGCCGCACTCACTTGTCCTCATCTTTCTTAGTCCCATTCTAAGATAAGTCTAGATGGCTGGAGGTAGATCTAGATGCATTGGGTGACCAGATGTCTTCTGTGTCTTGTTGAGCTCTTTGCATTCCACAACACGATGCTGATTCTCCTTCAAGAGCTTTGGATCTTAGATTGGTCTCATGTGCCCAACTTTGGAATCAATCTTTGCATGCCAGGATAAATAAATCCCTGAGCTTCCGAGGGTAGGATACCTGATGACTACCGTTGCCTGGTTTGGCCCGCCCGTTGAAGCAGTTTAGTGGGGTGTGGCCGTTGTCGCATGCTAACAACTACTTGGAGCCACAGGTGAGAGCTGGATGAAGGTGACGACCATAACAGGATGGGCCACTCCAAAGAGTGCACTTGTGAGAGGTGCTACCCCTACCCCCTCTCCCACCCCCACTTAAACGCTAGCCAGAGGGGCCTAATCAGAGATTCATCAAGGTTCAGGATAACTTTCCTGCTTTCGTACCTAATAACGCTATTATGAATTTAAAGATCCCATAATCTTTGGTAATTACTCTCTCAATATGTCCTGTCACTTTCAAAGATAGAAACATAGAAAATAGGAGCAGGAGTAGGCCATTCGGCCCTTCGAGCCTGCACTGCCATTCATTATGATCATGGCTGATCATCCAACTCAATAGCCTGCTCTTGCTTTCTCCCCATATCCTTTGATCCCTTTCGTCCCAAGAGCTATATCTAACTCCTTCTTGAAAACATAAAATGTTTTGGCCTCAACTGCTTTCTGTGGTAGCGAATTCCACAGGCTCACCACTCCCTGGGTGAAGAAATTTCTCCCCATCTCAGTCCTAAATGGTCTGCCCATATCCTCAGATTGTGACCCCTGGTTCTGGACTCCTCCACCATCGGGAACATCCTTGCTGCATCTACCCTGTCTAGTCCTGTTAGAATTTTATAGGTTTCTATGAGATCCCCTCTCATTCTTCTGAACTCCAGCGAATATAATCCTAACCGACTCAATCTCTCCTGTATGTCAGTCCCGCCATCCCAGGAATCAGTCAGATAAACATTTGCTGCACTCCCTCTATAGCAAGAACACCCTTCCTCAGATAAGGAGACCAAAACTGCACATAATATTCCAAATATGCATATGTACCACCAGGATCCTCTATTCCTGCACACTTTTTAGAACCGTGCCATTAAGTCAATATTGCCTCTCACAAGAAAACAAGAATTAGGAGCAGGAGTAAGCCATTAAGCCCCTCAAATCTGCTCCGCTATCCAATATGATCATGGTTGAACTGAATGTGGCCTCAACTCCACTAGGAAGGATGTCTGCCCCCCATAACCCTTGACTTCCTTGCTGATCAAAAATCTATCTCAGCCTTGAACATATTCAATGACCCTGCCTCAACTGCTGTCTGGGGAAGAAAATTCCACAGGCTAAAGACCCTCTGGGAGAAAAGAATTCTCTACCTCAGTCTTAAATGGGAGACCCCTAATTATTAAACTGTATCCCCTGGTTCTAGACTCCCCAATAAGGGGGAGTCAGGGGGAGTCATCCTCTCAGCATCGACCTGTCAAGTCCCCTCAGAGTCTCATACATTTCAATAATATCACCTTGCATTCTTCTAATCTCCAATGTTTATAGGCCCAACCTGCTCAACCTTTCCTCATAAGATAACCCCTTCATTCCAGGAGTCAGTCAAGTGAACCTTCTCTGAACTGCTTCTAATGCAATTCTAACCTTTCTTAAGTAAGGAGACCAAAACCGTACACTGTAGTCCTGATGTGGTCTCACCAATGTTCTGTACAACTGTAGCAAAACTTCCCTACTTTTATACTTGATCCCTCTTGCAATAAGCAGCAACATTCCATTTGCCTTCCTAATCGTTTGCTGCACCTGCATGCTAACTTTTTATGATTCATGTACCAGGACATCCACATCTTTCTGTATCGTAGAGCTCTACAGCCCCTGCCAATTCAAATAATTTATTGTTTTTCTATTTTTCCTGCCGAAGTGGACAAATTCACATTTTCCCACATTATGCTCCATCTACCAAATTCTTGCCCACTTACTTAATCTATCTAAATCTCTCTGTAGCTTCCTTATGCCCTCTTGACAACCTATCTTTGAGTCATCAGCAAATTTAGCTACCATTCCTTCAGCCCCTTCATCCAAGTCATTGAAATAGATTGTAAGTATTTGAGACCCCAGTGCTGATCCCTGTGGCATTCCACTAGTAACAACTTGCCAACCTGCAGAAGACCCATTTATCCCTACTCTCTGCTTCCTGTTAGCTAATTAATTTCTATCCATGTTAATAAGCTATGCTCTACACCATGAGCTTTTATTTTGTGAAGTAACCTTTGATGTGGCACCTTAACCGCATGCCTTTTAGAAATCTAAGTACACTACATCTACAGATTCCCTTATCTATGTCGCTTGTTACTTCTTCAAATAATTCTAATAAATTAGTCAAACATGATTTCCGCTTCACAAAACCATGCTGACTCTGTCTGATTGTATTATGATTTTCTAACTGTCCTGCTTTACTTCCTTATTAATGGATTCTAGCATTTTCCCTCTGACAGACATTAGGTCTATAGTTCCCTGCTTTCTGTCCCCCTCCTGTATTATGTAGAGTGTTAAATTAGTGATTTTCCAATATGCTGGGACTTTTCCAGAATATAAGGAATTTTGGAGTATCACCATGCATTTACTATCTCTGCAGCCATTTCTTTTAAGGCCCTAGGATAAAAGTCATTAGGTCCAGGGGGCTTGTCAATCATTTAGTTTTCCCAGTATCCTTTCCCTAGTGATTGTGATTGTATTAGGTTCCTTCCTCCCTTTTACCTCCTGATTTTGAAGTATTCTTAGGATATTTTTGTGTCTTCTTCAGTGAACCTTTATTCAAGTTTAAGATACTAGCCTTAGACCCACACTTCTCACTCTTCTCTTCCTCAAGCTGAATACAAAATTTAAGCATGTTATGTTCACTGCTATCCAGTGGCTCCTTTGCTATGCGGACATTAATTAATCCTGTCTCAATGCACACTACCAGGGTCAGAATTGCCTGTTCTCTGCTTGACTATAGAACATGCCACTCTAAAAAAATGTGCCGATCACCCATGATTATTACCATACCTTTCTAAAAAGGTCCTATTATTTCTACCTGTATACCAAGTCCTACAGTGTAGTTACTTTTAGGAGGCCTATAAGCTACTCATACAAGTGACTTCTTACCTTTGCTATTTCTTCTCTTTACCTAAACTAATTCTACACTTTGATCTTAAGAACTGTGGTCATCTCTCACTATTGTACTAATGTCATCCTTAATTAACAGAGCTACCACACTAATTTTTCCAAGCTTCCTGTCCTTTTGAAATATCAAGTACCCTTGACTATTCAGGTCCCAGCCTTTTTTTAAATTTATTCATTCATGGGATGTGGGCATTGCTGGCTAGGCCAGCATTTATTGCCCATCCATAAAGCCTTGGCCACATTGCAGTCATGTCTCGATAATGGCTATCAGGTCATACTTACTTATTTCTATTTGAGTTAGCAATTCATCCGTTTTGTTATGAATACTATGGGTGTTCAGATACAAAGCCTGTAGTTCTGCTTTTTACTATTTTTTGAAAACTTTGGCCTTATCTGCTGGCACACTCCATAGTTTGTCTGCTCTGTTCCTTCTTGCCATGTCTGAATTATCATTACACATATTGCTACCTTGCTGTCTTGCCTTGTCCTTTCTCTTTAATTTGCCACATCCTCCCTCATGTGATCCCTCACCTCCACTATTTTGTATAAAACCCTCTTTACCGCCCTAGTTATATGACTCACCAGAACACAGGTTCCAGCATGGTTCAGTACCGGTGCGAGTGCCCCATGAATCAAAACCCATTTCTCCCACACCAATTCGCTTGTGGCTCAGGTAATAATCCAGAGATGAATACCTTTGAAGTTCTGCTCCCTCTATCCAGTCAACCAAAAAGCATCACCTCACACTTACCTGTATTAAATTCCATCTGCCACTTGTCTGTCTGTCCTATTGTAGTCAATTAGTGTCATTTTCACTGTTTGCCAGACCTCCAAGTTTGGTATCATTGGCCAATTTTGAAGTTTTATTCTGAGTTCCAATATCCAAGTCATTTATATGTAAAAGTAGCAGGCCGAACACTGGCCTGTGTAAAAACCATTGTTTACCATCTTCCTGTCTGAAAAACAGCTATTTACCATGACTTGCTGTTTTCTGTCCTTAAGAGAAGCTTTTAATGCATGACCATGGTTTCATGGTCATCATTACTGAGACTATATTCCAGATTTATTAATCGAATTTAAACATCATCTGCTGTGGTGGGATTTGAGCCTATGTCCCCAGAGGACCAGCCTGGGCCTCTGGATTGCTAGCCCAGTGGCATTAGCATGACACCATTGTCTCCCATGGCAAGACCCCACCTAGAGCACTGTGTACTGTTTTGGTCCCCTTATTCAAATTTGCAATAGAAGCAGTTCAGAGAATGTTCACTCCACTGATTCCTCAGGTTCCTGGATTTCCTTATGAAGAAAGGTTTTACAGGCTGGGCCTGTGTCCATTGAAGTTTAGAAGAATGAGAGGTGATCTTATTGCAATAAGTAAGATCCTGAAGGGACTTGACAGGGTGGATGCTGGGAGGATGTTTCCCCTTGTGGGAGAGACTAGAATTGGGATACATAATTTAAAAATAAGTGGTCTCCAATTTAAGATGGAGATGAGAAGAAATATTTTTCTCTCAGAGGGTCATGAGTCTGTGGAACTCTCCCCCAGAGAGTGGTAGGCAAAGGTAGATAAATTCTTGATTGACAAGGGCGTCAAATGGTAAAAGGGGATAGGCAGGAAAGTGGCGTTGAGGCCACAATCAGATCTGGCATGATGTTATTGAATGGTGGAGCAGGCTTGAGAGGCTGAATGGCCTACTCCTATTCCTAATTTGTATGTCAATATGTACATGCCAGTAGAAAACCTTTTGGGTTACATCACATAGCATGAAAAGTTTGCAGGTTCATCAGGTAAGGGCAGGGACAAACGTAGCTAACATGCCTCCCATGATACAATAGCCTCCTGTCATTCTGGACATACAGCTAAAGAGTGAAATTTTCAGAGACACATGGAACCCATAACCCAACATCAGTCATAGCTTCTTTACAGAAAGAATGTTGGAAGTGTAATTTGGTCAGTGAATGGCACTAGTGACTAGAACATGTCTGTTCAGGGACTGTGCGGAGAATAACATCTGATTCTGTTTACTACAAAGCTGTCAGGAATACCCAACCAAAGCCCACGTAAAGATTTAAAATAGTATATTACTACAATACAAAGTTATTAACTTTAAATATTTGAAAACATATTTAATATTGCCATGATTTCCTCTTCAGTTGATTTCTGAACATTGTAAATATGGGGTTTAGCATGTGTATGCACACTCTGGGGAAGCTGTGGCCTGAGTCAAACCAGCATAAGAGAATCAAAGGTATCCAGACAATAAACTAGTCGAACCTTTGGGGATTCTGAACTCTATTGGATGAGCACGTCACAATGTCAAAGCAGGAACTGTGCATGGATGGGGGGGGACGCAATTATTTTCTACAACACCTCAGAGTGAGTCACTGAAGAGATAAAAAGCATTATTCTTAACATTTTTAAGAATTGTCCATGCCTGTCTCAGTTTAAAAGTAATACTTCTTAATTTGAGTTTTTCCTTTGTTTCTGAGACCCACCCAAAACAACTAGAGCAAGAAATTGGAAAACACCCAAAAATGTGATGCAGGCAGCACTGTAGGCAGCACTCCAACATCATGCTGCCTGGTCATTTGAATGATTACTGCTTGCAGCCAGCACTAATTGTGCTGTTCATTGGCTGCACACATCAACACGGGACCCAAAATCGTAAGTTCTTTGCATCACTTAAAGCTAGTCTGCACTGCTTAAAGCCAAGATGTATTGTGTCTGGGGATGTACTGATACTCGTACAGGAAGTGAATCTGACCTGGGAAAGAGTGAAGAATGGCACACCGTGGAAGGGAGTGGACTACATAGGTTTTGGATGCTGCGCTAGAGCTTCCTGTGGAAAAAGTGGGAAGTAAGAGAGATGTCCTATATCCTCAGGGGGGTAGGAGCCCTTTAGACACATTCTAAAGGCATTGGGAACAGATATCTATGAAGGTCAATGCCAGGAGTCAAGTCTCCAGGGCCTGAACACAGTGCTGCAATAAGCCCAATGACCTCACACAAGTGACCAAGCTCAGTGCATTAATCCTCAAATACCATGAATAACCAGCTGCATGACTAACCTCACACCCTACTCAAATCACCACACCACCTTCTTTCATCTGCCAACAACCTCTATCAATAGTGACTCATACCTAGCATTTCTATGCTTCATGCCACCCTTACACACTTAGCGTCACTGCAAACCTCACTGTGAGACCTCAAAGCTTACAGGCTCTGCCAGTTATTCAACTGTGACAGCTGCATCACCCAAACAGATTACTGCACACTCACTGCCACGTTTCTCTCCCTCTTGCAGGGCAAGGTGATGCACAATCAGAATGCAGGACCAAACCAGAAGCAGACAGCTGCGCTGGCATGTCCTAACAGTCCTTGTGGTGGACACAGTGTTGGTCATTGTTGATATGGGCAGATGCATGGGAACACCACCACCTGCAAGTTCTCCTTCAAGTCACACATCGCCCTGACTTGGAGCTATATCACTGTTCCTTCACTGTCGCTGGGTTAAAATCCTAGAACTCCCTTCCTAACAGCACTATGGGTATACCTACATCATAAAGACAGCAGTATTGAGGTCGGAGGGTGCGTTCGGGAGTTGGAGCCACACCTGCTGACAATTAAAGGGGCAATTAAGGCCATTAAAAAGCCTATTGTTCACAATTTTATGTAATCTATGCGATTTTGCGCTCGTCACACGGGCAAAATGGGCAGGCGGGCATTAAAGGGCTTTCACAAACATGCTGTATGGAGCATGATCGCACATAGGCCCGTAACCTCCATGCTAACCAGCGTCGGATTTGGGGGGGGGTACCCCAAAGATGCGCTGGGGAATCCCTCTGGCAAGTTCCCAGGGTTTGCACAGCAATTGCCCAGAAGCGCACACTTCCTCTGGAGAATTGCGCTGCATGGGGAACCATCCGAAAATACGATTTTAGTCGCAAACTTCAAATGGTTCCAACAGGGTTACGCCAATTATTACCCAGAAAAAGCTAGGAGAATTAAAACTTTTTCAAAGTTCTGAGTAACTATTGTAAAGACCCAGCCCCCATGGGACTCCCCCACAACGCTGAACACCACACCCACAACGGGACTTCCCCATTCACCCCCGTCCCGACCTCTGACACCCCCAAACCTGTCCCCCTCCCCCACAACCTCAGGCCCCACTCTCGAACTTAGCCCCCCACAAACATCACCTCCTGACCTCGGACACCCCCAACCTCAGAACCCCCCCCCTCCCGCAAACTGCCCTGATCTCGGACCCCAAAACCCCCCACCGCCCCCTGACTCAGGCCCCACTCCCGACTTCAGACCCCCCCAAAACCCCATGGCCTTGGACCACCCCTCCGACCTTGAAACCCCTCCCCCCCATGACCTCAGACCCCTCCCACCCCCCGGACCATGTCCCCTACCAGACCACCACCACACCACCCTTCCCCCCACCCCCACCCCCTCCCCACCAACTCCTTCCTGCTGCTGTTGAATGCATGTTCAGTTGTTCCTGTTCAAAAGACAGTGGCTTGAGTTTTACGTTCCAAGGCCAAGCGCATGCCTGACCTGAACGCATGTGAAATTGCGTGAAATAATGTCGAGCGTGCGTCCCGATGTCATCGCACACGCGAGCAGTATTGAGGTCGGAGGGTGCATTCGGGAGTTGGAGCCGCACCTGCTGACAATTAAAGGGGCAATTAAGGCCATTAAAAAGCCTATTGTTCACAATTTTATGTAATCCATGCGATTTTGCGCTCGTCACACGGGCAAAATGGGCAGGCGGGCATTAAAGGGTGGGATAAAAGGGGTCTTGAGCATTGCCATTGTGAGTAGTGAGAAGATTAGGAGATGGTTCACTGATGGTTGCTTAGTGAAGCTTGACATGTTTATTTCTGTTTTGAGCTTCAGCCTTTGGATTGCTAGACTTCGTTTCAGGACTCATTGGCGTCTCCAAGGTCCCTGGAGGATTTATACCTTGTGGCCCTTCTGGGAGATATTAAGACAGCCTTCTGTGACCCTGGTAATGGGGATTGTCTACTCCACTGGTGGCACCTCTGAGGAGTAGGAGAGGGGCAGAAAGGAGAGGAGGCCTGGTGTCCGTAGGCAGCATCGATGGGAGCAACCTGTGGGAGGAGGGGCACAGGCACCAGGGGCGCAGGGCCAGCAGGAATGGGCCGCAGAATTCGCCACCATCCTGCTGCAAGGGTCAACATGTCAGAGTTGCAATGCCGAAGGAGGCTCCGCCTCTCCAGGGAGACTGTGACCTCCATTTGTCAGGTGATTGGCCGGAGATCAGCTCTGATTGTGTGGTGGGTGGACACCCCACCCAGTGGCTCTGAAGGCCACATTGGCCCTCAACTTCTATGCTTCCGGCTCTTTCCAGGTGCCAGAGGGGGATATGAGTGAAGTCTCCCAATCAGCTGTCCACAGTTGCGTGAAGCTGGTGACTGACACTCTGTTTAGGCAGGTCATGACATTATTAATTTTCGAATGATTGAGGCCAGCCAGCCTGAGAGAGCCAGAGGTTTCTCTGTGATTGCTGGGTTCCCACACCCAGGGTGCCAGCGACTGCACACGTGGCCATCAAGGCGCCAGCGGGTGAGCCCGGTAACTTCGTCAACAGGAAGGGCTTCCACTCCATGAAGGTGCAGATAGTGTGTGACCACAAGATGCGGATTCTGCAAGTCTGTGCAAGGTACCCAGGCAGCTCCCATGACACATAACTTCTCAGACACTCCCAGGTACCGAGGCTATTCACTGCTCCAGCTCGAGTGGATGGATGGCTGCTGGGTGACAAGGGCTATCCGTCACCCAAGAACAGAAGCAGAGTGACACTATAATAGAAGTCATGCTTCCACAAGGCCGGTGGTAGAGAGGACCATAGGTCTTGTCAAGATGCGCTTCCGATGCCTGGACCGTTCAGAGGGTGCACTACAATATCCCCCAGAGCGGGTGTCACTGACAGTTGTTGCATGCTGCGCTCTCCACAATCTGGTTCTGGCAAGGGGGTACCGACTGGAGGAAGAGGTTTTCGAGGCAGCTCCACAGGCCACAGATGATGACTCCAGTGGTGGATCAGAAAAGGATCCTGGGGAAGAACATGGTGAGGGCGTGGAGGCAGACCTCTGGAAGCTTCAGGGAGGCAGGAACACCAGGGAGGCCTTGATTCAAGGTTCCTTCAGCTAGGCTGCCAAGGCATTGCTTCCAGCTCATGCCAGGGGTGCCGCCTCCTTACTGAATGTTTGCAATGACCTGTTCCATTGAACCTAAAGTCCACCCAGTATCTGTGCAATAACGTTTAGAGCCACTCACATCCAGCATGAGATACTCGTGTGCCCTGCACATACAAAACAAGTGAAGTATACTCAGGCTATTAACACGAAAGCAAAATTAATATAATGTTGGCACTCACGGAAAATGAACATAACAATATAAGGTGCTAATGGTCACACCAGTAAACAAATTAACAAAACATTGGCAGAACAGAAGATCACCCGTGAAAAGTCCCTTTTATGCTCACGGTGCCTTAAACTTACGCTTGTGAGTGCTGCTTCTTGGTGACCGCCCCCCTTGCTGGTAGCGGTATCTCAGACAGCCTGCTGACTGTGTTGTCCTGTTGACCTTGATGACCTTGGTGGTCGTCCTTTGGCCAGTGGACTGTGTGCTGGCCCCGCCTGGGAGGGAGTGGTCAGTGCCACAACTGGGCGCCCCTCAGTCATCGCAGCCTCATCAGATGCTACGGTCACTGGCAGAGGGGCTGAGGAGCTACTGCCTTCATCCAGGGCGCCCTGAGAGGATCCCGCAAAGACAACAGGCAGCTGCTCATCCGCCAACGTGAGGTCGCTTTGGATCTCTCTGCTCACCATTGATGGATGGGCACCTAGCTGGGATAGTGGGTACCTCATCCATTTCCCACACTGGCACAGACCAGCTGAGCTCAGCACCTGTGTGAGGGCTTGCAGGCCCGAGAACAACCCCAGGATCCCCTGATTCTGTTCCTGAATCTGCCTCTTCATGAGAGTAGCCACTTTCTCAATGGAGGAGGCAGTGCGCTCAGTGCTGAGGGTTAACGCAGTACTCATGCTCTGCATGGATCTCCTCCATGACAGAAACCATGGCACGCATACCCTCAGGAATATCCACCTGATCCTCCTGCACATCCCGCTGGATATCCAGCATCTGCCGCCTAATGGACCACTCCAAAGGCTCATCTCCTGCCTTTGAATCAGTATCGCCCTGGTCCCCAGCAGTCCTCTGACTGCCCGCGCCCTGGGCACTCTCTGCCTCCACCTGCTCCTCATGTGAGTCTGCCATGCCCTCACCGCTGTGCACCGACATTGTAGCTGACAATCTGATGCCCACCGAGGTGCTGGTATCTGTGCTGGTGCTTGGTTCAGAGAGGGGTGTTACACAGGTGCATCTAAAGCCCAGTGGTCCTTTGGCATCAAGGGCGGCTCCCCTGGGTCCTGTAATTGTTTGCTGGACGTAGATCCTAGGGGAGAAAAATGCCATGTTATTAGTATCAATCATCACGCTGTCACTGTGCGTGCTAGGTGGGTTGGTGAGACAATGGAGATCTGCATCATGGTGCCATCGTCTTTCAATGAACAATGGGGAATCCAGCTTTGAGGTTTCCATTACAGGTGAGACAACACAACAATGTTTACATACTCTGACACTCTCACATCTGTGCATTGCACTCTTACCTTTGCCAGTGACCCCTGCCTCTCCACGACCGGTGGAACGAGCTGGACACCGGTACTCCATCTCTATGGCATCCAACTTGTTCCTTGTCAATATGAGCAGGTTTATGGGGTCTCCGCCTGTCCTTGGCCTCTCGATGTTGTTATGGCTTCTCTTCTCCTGAAAGGACAGAGGAGCATTGAGTAGTCCACTCTCTACCTGCAGCACCATTGCAGCCTGGCCAAATCCACCTGAGGAACCCCTTGCAGGGCACATCCAAGTCATGGTGCACAATCCGCAAAGCAATCAGGCCAAGCAGCCAGGGGTCACTGCCTTGGCTGGTGCTGATGTCAGTGACCCTTGGCACTCAGACTCTTACACCCCTGAGCATCGGGGGAGGCAGCCAGCTGTTGACACTTCTCCACACAGATCCATGCCAACTCGGTACTCACCCTTGACGAGTGCAGCAGATCATTGAGCTTTTTGCAGCACTGCACCCATGGATGCCGCACAACATCATGGCCGCTGACCTGGGCTGCCACCTCTGTCCATGCTTTCTTGGTCAGGTGCGGTGGCCTCTTCTTTACATCCCTGGGAATGAGGATGTCCTGCCTGGCACTGACCTCCTTCATGAGGATTCCCAGGCATTCATCCAAGAACCAGAGGGCCAAGTGCCCACAGGACTTACCCTCCCACCTGGCATGCCTAGCAGGGGAAGATGCCATTGCTGCTCAAAAAAAATGTTTTGTCAAACAAATCCAAAGCTACAAAGTGTCCCCTGGCAGCCTTCAGGGAGCTGCCTCTGTTGCTTTTAAATCCCCCACCAGGACGCCATTGGACCTGGCACCCAATAGGCTCCCACCCCCACCCAGCCCTTCTGACCATTGAGAAGACGGGGTTCACGCTGGGCGTCAAGTCAGCTTTACATGCTCACTGACTTCATGATCTGCATACTTCCGACATTCGTGTTAACATCCTCCCAAAAGGTGCAGTGAGATGCAGACATCATTTTGGTACCAGAACTGTGCCCTTAGCACAGAAATCATGGATCCTACGGAACCCAATTTTGTGGTCAGAGGGTGTGCAATGTGCTATTAAATGAGTGGGCAAAAATATGGCAGATGGAGTATAATATAGGGAATTGAGAAGTTATTCAAGTGCCCACAGGACTTGCCCTCCCACCTGGCATGCCCAGCAGTGGAAGATGCCATTGCTGCTCAAAACAAATGTTTTGTCAAACAAATCCTAAGCTACAAAGTGTCCCCTGGCAGCCTTCAGGGAGCTGCCGCTGTTGCTGCAATTGTAAAAGTCTTTGGTGAGACCATATCTGCAGTTCTGTGTACAGATCTGGTCTCCATAGTCAAGGAGGGATAACCTTGCCTTTGAGGGGGTACAATCAAGGTTTACTAGATTGATTCCGGGGATACAAACATTGTCTTATGAGGAGAGATTGTGTAGAATGAGCCTGTCCCCTGTGGAGTTTAGATGAATGGGACGTGATCGCATTGAAACATTTTAGACCTGAGAGGGTTTGCTAGGATAGAGGATGTGAGGCTGTTCCCAGAAGGAAAGTTTAGATCTCTAGGGCATATGTGGTCTTGAAAGCCAAATGGTGAGAATAAAACTGGAGGCAATCTTTAAACACTTAGATTAGCTTTTATTTACAGAGATACCAGTTCCAAACTTGCATCTCCTAACCATCCACCACAGTTTCATTCTGTTTCTTCACCTCTGAATTTCACATTAATCTCCATCCGATTAAGTACAATGATTATATAATTAAACGCATATTCTCAGATATGGCATTGAACATTCAGGACTGAGAGAAATTACTTCATTCAGAGGATTGTGAATCTTTGAAAACCTCTACCTCAGAGGGTTGTGGATGCTTGATCATGGAGTATAATCAAGGCTGAGATAAAGTGATTTTTGGAATCTGAGGGAATCAACCAAATGGGGTTTGAGCAGAAGTGTGGACTTGTAAAAGAAGATGGGTCATGAACTTATTGAATGGGCTTGTGTGGGCATGTGACCTTCACTTTCTTACGTCTCGATGTTCTTACAATTACAGCGTTCATCCCCCCACCCTGCCACTCCAATAGTTACTTAGCTAATTCCTGTCAGCCAACGAGCCTAGACTGCTGCCGCTCATGCCAAGGTAGTACAATCTGCAGCTGAACCTTTTCGGGTCAGACCGTTCTTGCTCTGTCTTCTTCTTTCTGAAGGTAGAGAATAAAAGTAGTTAATTTTCAATCAGTAGAGTACCTCAATGACCTCCCTTATGTAGCAGTGGATGAGGTGTTCACCAAAGTGAACATAGGCCCCTTACAGAATGAGGCTGGGGAAATAATAATGGGGGACCAGGAAATGGCAGAGGAGTTGAATAAATACTTTGCATCAGTCTTCATGGTAGAAGACACTAATAGCATTCCAAAAATACTAAATAATGAAGGGGCAAAGGAGGGGGAAGAAATAAATACAATGACTGTCACTAGAGAAATAAGCACTAGGGAAATAAATGGGGCGAAAGGGTGATTAGTCCCCTGACCTGATGGGTTGCAACCTAGGATATTAAAGGAAGTAGCTACACAAATAGTGGATGCACTGGTAGTAACCTTCCAAGAATCCTCAGATTCTGGAAAAGTCCCAGAGGATTGGAAAACTGCCAATGTAACACCCTTATTCAAAAAGGGAGGGAGAAAAAAAAAACAGGTAACTATAGGCCAGTTAGTTTAACATCTGTCATTAGGGAAAATGTTGGAGTCTATTATAAAGGATGTAATAGCAGAGCATTTAGAAATACAAAATATAATCAAACAGAGTCAGCATGGCTTCATGAAGGGGAAATCATGCCTGACAAATTTATTAGAATTCTTTGAGGAGGTAACAAGCAGGAAAGATAAAGGGGAACAAGTAGATGTAATACATTTGGATTTCCAAAAGGCGTTCGATAAGGTACTGCACTTAAGGCTACTTAATAAGATCAGAGCCCATCGTGTTGGGGGTAGAGTATTAGCATGGATAGACGATTGGCTAACTAATAGAAAAGAGAGAGTTGGGATAAGGAGGGCATTTTCAGGATGGCAAGCTGTAACTAGTGGAGTGCCACAGGGGTCAGTGTTGGTGCCTCAAATATTTACAATATATATTAATGACTTAGATGAGGGAAGTGAATGTACTATCGCCAAGTTTGCGGATGATACAAAATAGGTGGGAAGGCAAGTGGTGAGGATGAGACAAGGAGTCTACAGAGTGATATAGGCAGATTAAGTGAGTGGGCAAATAAGTGGCAGATGGAATATAATGTGGGAAACTGTGAGGTTATGCACTTTGGCAGGAAGAATAGAGGAACTGAATATTATTTAAATGGGGAAAGACAGCAGTAAGCTGCAGCACAAAGGGATTTAGGGGTCCTCGTGTATGAATCCCTAAAAGCTAACATACAAGTTCAACAGGTAATAGGGAAAGCAAATGGAATGTTGGCCTTTATTTCAAAGGGAATGGAGTATAAGAATAGGGAAGTCTTGCTAAAACTATACAAGGCACAACTTAGACCATACCTAGAATACTATGAACAGTTTTGATCCCCTTATCTAAGGAAAGATGTACTGACATTGGAGGCAGTCCAGAGAAGGTTCACTAGGTTGATCCCGGGTATGGAGGGATTTTCTTATGAGGAGAGGTTGAGTAGGTTGGGCCTGTACTCATTGGAATTTAGAAGAAAGAGAGATGACCTTGTTGAAACATATAAGATTCTTAGGGGGCTTGACAGGGTCAATGAGAGTTTGTTTCCCCTTGTGGGAGAGTCTAGGACCAGAGGGCATAATCTCAGAGTAAGAGGCTGCCCATTTAAAACAGAGATGAGGAGGAATTTCTTCTCTCAGAGGGTAGTTAATCTGTGGGATTCTTTAACACAGAAGGCAGTAGAAGGTGGGTCGTTAAGTATATTCAAGGTGGAGATAGACAGATTTTTAATCAGTAAGGGAATCAAGGGTTATGGGGAAAAGGCAGGAAACTGGAATTGTGGATTATCAGATCAGCCATGATCTCATTGAATGGCAGAGCAGACTTGTGGGCCAAATGGCCTACTTCTGCTCCTACGTCTTCTTTGTCTGAAGGAGATGTTTCTAATAACTACAGCTCCAAGGAGCCAGACACATAAAAATGTATTGTCACTGTCACCTTTACATCGACTGGCAGTGCGGTCCTTGGGCTGCTCTGATGTTGCAGTTGTGGCTGCAGCAGGTGGCAGGTTGCAGTGAACAGGTCCTTACTGAATCAACCAACAACTAACCAGTGAGTAGTTATGATCCCTTTAGGAATGGTGAGGGGTTTTTGAAGCTACAGAAAATGTGTTCAGCAGTGCAGGGTTAAAAGAGGGTGTTAGCTGGAATGTTGCACTCCAAAATGAGACCATTGGTGTCAAATGAGCATTGCACACCAATCGATGTCATGATCTGCCTGCATATTTCTGGTGGACTGCACACATGATAACCCCCTCACCAATATGGCATCTAGCAGGATTCTCCCAGCAAGTGTGCGTGCTCTGTGGGTGCCATTTTGGAGCTCTAAAATGTGTTCATAGTGTCCAGAAAAACTGGTGGTAATGATCCCAAATTCTGACGCCTAATGTTTTGCTGGCTTTCACTACAATCTTCTGAGGTTCCAGCCATCTTCAGCTGCTTCATCAATGACCTTCCTTCTATCATAAGATCAGAAGTGGGGATGTTCACTAATGATTGCACAATGTTCAGCACCATTCATGAATCCTCAGATCCTGATGTCCAAATGCAGCAAGACCTGGACAATATTCAGGTTTGGGCTGGCAAGTGGCAAGTAACATCCAAACCACACAATTACCAGGCAATGACCATCTCCAACAAGAGAGAATCTAACCATTGCCCCTTGACATTCAATGGATTACCATCGCTGAATCCCCCACTATCAACATCCTGGGGGTTACCGTTGACCAGAAACTGAACTGGACTAGCCATATAAATACTGTGGCTGCAAGAGAAGGTCAGAGGCTGGGAATCCTGCGGCGAGTAAAAGCCTGTCCATGATCTAAAAGGCACAAGTCAGGAGTGTGATAGAATACTGTCTACTTGCCTGGATGAGTGCAGCTCCAACAACACTCAAGAAGTTCGACACCATCCAGGATAAAGCAGCCTGCTTGATTGGCATCCCATCCACAAACATTCACTCCCTCCACCACCGACAAAGAGTGGCAGCAGTGTGTACCATCCACAAGATGCACTGCAGAAACTCACCAATGCTCCTTAAACAGCACCTTCCAAACCCACGACCGCTACCATCTAGAAGGACAAGGGCAACAGACACATGGGAACACCACCACCTGGAAGTTCCCCTCCAAGCCACTCACCATCCTGACTTGGAAATATATCACCATCCCTTCTCTGTCGCTGGGTCAAGATGCAGGAACTCCCTTCCTAACAGCACTGTGGGTGTACCTACACCACATGGACTGCAGCGATTCAAGAAGGCAGCTCACCACCACCTTCACAAGGGCAATTAAGGATGGGGAATAAATCCTGGCCTAGCCAGTGACACCCACATTGCATAAATGTATAAAATAAAACAGGCTTGATAATACCAATCTGATGTTTTTTCTTTCAATTATTAGTGAGAAACAAGGAAAATGGTGAAGATCAATAATGCAGACCAACACTAAGGCTGAAGTGGATCGGACAGAAGACGAGGTACATCAAGAACTTTTGGTCCATCGATGCCCAGTTAGGGTTTTAAAATCCTGTCGAGACAGGAGAGGGGAAATATATGAATGGTGATTTAACATGGTATAGATGCAGGAGGGAAAGATAAAACATTGAATTCCATACTTGGAGTTTTGGAGGAACAAGAGAGGAAAGTTTGGAGTAGCATTGATTCTTGTATTATTGATAATGCAGAGAAACAGTAAAAGGAAGTTTTGAGAGAGAAGTTCAAGGCCAGAATGCAAACTTAATTAATTTCTTTTGGCAGTGCAAAATTCTATTGATCAAGCTGGTTAAGGCAAGTCAATAGGTGTTCAGGGATTGAGCTCAAAACTGTCATTTAGGACCATTGCATATGCAACAGCATGTGCCATGAATGCTCTCATCAGTTTCTTCAGGCATTCAGCAGCCAAACCAGGGAACTCTGGAGGCTATGACCTGCAGGTAAGCAGGAGCCTCCTCCCAGCTCTGGATTAAAGTTGCAGACTGTCACTTACTCCTTTTCCAACTGCTGCCCCCTGGACTTTCCTTTGGGCCTCAGTTAGTGTCTGAGCAATTCAATCTTGCTGCCCCCTACACCCAGTGAGCTGCCACTGGGGCCATGAATGTCACCTGCTGTCTTTCTTAATGAAGCTGGTGGACCAATTTTCCGGGGTCTTTTCACTGACTTCATTTGGCACCTGTGCTGCACCGGGATCAATTTCTAGGCCTCTGGCTATCTTTGTGTGAAATCAACACCAACAACATCCTGTATTTATACAGCGCCTTTAATGTAGAAATGCCTCATTTTCCTCCTAACCATGCAGACAGGCAACCACTTTGCTTGCAGCACCTTAGAACCTCTTATTACAATTAGTCATCAGAAAGTATGGGAACCAAATTCATTTTTTAAACTTGCTTACCCACATTTTACACAGGATATCCTGTATCCTTTAGAATGTTACATGTGATCTTGTCCTGACTTGACTTCATAAAGACCTGAAAAAAATCAATTTAAAAATAACTCCTGCTGCTCCCCTGTAACTAGAGAATGGCTAAATATAGAACAGCATTGTAGAAACAAGCCTGAAATTGGAAAACCTCAAGAGTGAACCGTGCTGTTGTTTTCCTGTTTAAGTTCCTAGTCACCTGCTTCATGTAACGTCTCATACTGTAAATATATTTTTAATCTCTGTATGTATGGATAATTGCCAGAGTTTTACAACCCATGGCCTTGTACATAGGAAGATAAATGTTCAGGTCGAAAAGGACTGGAGGGGAGTAACTGAGCCCTGATGTGGGAGGGGTGGAAGCAGATAGGATGAGGAAGGGAGACTGGAGAAAGGGTGATTGGGAAAGAAAGGGGGAAGGGAAAGAGGGAAAGGAGTCATGAGGAGCAGAGAGAGTTGAGTTAAAGGTGTTCAAAGAGTTGAGCTAGAGCAGGAGGAGGAAGGAGTGGAATAGGCTGTGGGAATGTCAATGGCAGCAAGGGGATGGGAGGGGAATCGAGGACTGATGCAATGGCTAGAGAGAGGAGATGGCTTGGAAAAAAGGATGGAGAGGTGCACAGAGAGGGAGAGATGGAGGGGGAAGATGAGTGGGATTTTTGGATGATTAATGCATGGTGATTTATGCCATTTTCATACTCAGTGAGGAAGGGGCAGGAGCCAAAACACTGCTCATGGGAGACGAAAACAAAAAGGCTGGTTAGAGCTGAAAACGCTGAAGTGCTGCTCTATGTTGGGGAAAAATGTTCAGTGACCAAGTTCAATATGGATGGGGGAGAGCAGGTGGGGGGTTGGGTGCTCAAAGTTGTGTTGAGAAATAATTTTGACCAGTTTATGGGGGAATGAAGAAAGTGGTGAAAATAAGATATAGGCTTCACAGTGAATGGGAAAATGGGGCTGGGTGTGAAGTATAGCTGGGCAAGAGTGCTGCTGATTTACTGGTTGGGGGTGGGGTGAAAGGTTGCAAGAATATGCATCCTGCTACATACTGGGGGCCAAGATGCTGCTCACTGGATGAGGGTGTGAAGACAACTAAAATGTTGCTCATTAGGATGGGTGTGATATGCTCCTTGATGGTTAGGAAGGATCTATAGTGCTGCTCATGATGGGGCAAATATAGAAAACCTGGGAATGAGAGGCAAGAATGTCAGTCACTGTTCATTGAGAGGTTGGGAGGATGGTCAATGTTCTAAAAGATGAGTATGGGCTATTTACTTGCAGGGCGAGGAAAAGGGGCTGAAATGGGTGGGTGAAGCCAAGAAGCTGGCCAGTGAGGAGGGCAGGGCCAACGAGCTGCTCAGTGAATTAGGAGCAGGAGTAGGCCATTTGGCTCCTCAAGCCTGCTCTGCCATTCAATAAGATCATGGTCCATAAGATTGTGGTCTTAATTTCAATTCCCTTCCTGCCCTCTATTCCCTTTGACTCCCTCGTCAATTAAGAATCTATCTGACTCAACCTTAAAAATATTCAATGACCCTCCCTCCACCGATCTCTGAGGAAGAGAATTCACAGACTCACGGCTCTCTGAGATAACAAAAAATTCTCCTCATCTCCAGCTTAAATTGGAGACCCCTTATTTTTAAATTGTATGCACTAGTTCTAGTCTCTCCCTCAAGGGGAAACATCCTTTCAGCATCCACCCTGTCAAGTCCCCTCAGGATCTCTTATGTTTCAATAAGATCACCTCTCATTCTTCTAAACTTCAGTGGATACAGGCCCAATCTGTCCAACCTTTCCTCATAAGACAGCCCCTTCATCCCAGAAATTGTCGAGTGAACCTTCGCTGAACTACTTCTAATTCAGCTATGTCTACCCAATAAAACTGTAACAAACTATTCCTACCTTTATATTCCATTCACCTTGCAATTGTCAGAAAGATATAATAGTTTTCATAATGTTATTGGAATTTATTGTAGAGTAATAGTGGGGTCTGTGTCTATGTCTGTGTCTATGCCTGTGTGTGTGTGTGTGACTTATTTGAATTAAAGGCAGCTGGTCTGAAGGCTTTGATGTAGCAGAAGATAAGCTGGTTTGAAATGTTAAGTAGGTAAACATGGGGGTAGTTTTAGAATGTAAGTGGTAAAGGGAACATTTGCATTTTAAATAAACCAGACTAGCTTGAATTCAAAGGAGGGGTGAAATGTTTCACCGAGCCAGGAGTGGTTAAGAAACAGTGGGAAAGATTTAGAGGTCGTCGGGCAGACGTGGTGGGCGGGCCCAGGAGCGGCCGGTAAATGGTTCGCCACCTACGATCAGCGCCTGACCACGATTTCACACTGGCATGCCAATTAAGCCCCACCCAGTATAAAGCGTGGCGCCGCACTGGCCGGGAAGGGCCGAGCGAGGGTGGGGGCCTGTCGGCCAGTGGGTCCAATGGTGTCCCAGAGGCTGATTTAAAAGCGGCCCAGGCAGCCCCTGGAAGGCTGCCACAGAAGGACATCTCCTCTGCGTTCTCAAACCAAAGTTATGGGGTCAAGTGCAGCTGGACATGGCAGGTGGGAGGGCACTCAGCCCCCCACTTTGCCGACAAGTGCCTTGCCATCCTCCTGGAGGAAGTGGCTGCCAGGAGGGACACCCTTGTCCCCAGGGATGGAAGGAGGAGGCCACCGCACCTCACCAAGAGAGCATGGGAGGAGGTGGCAGCAATGGTGAGCAGTCGTGATGTGGTGCGGCGCACATGGGTGCAGCGCCGGAAGCACTTCAATGCACTCAGGAAGAGTGAATACCGCATTGGCATGGGTCAGTGTGCAGAAGTGTTAAGGTGTTAAGGTGTGGCCGTTGCCCCTTGGGCCTCAGGGGTGCTAGAGTCTGAGTGCCAATGTCAGTGACACCGGAGCTGGCCAAAGCGGTGAGCTCTGGCTGCTTAGACTGAGTGCCTTGCAGCTCGAGGACCATGACTGGGTTGTGCCCCAGGAGATGTTCCTCTGCTGGGGTTGGCCAGGCTGCAATGGCGCTGTAGGTACTGCGTGGATTAATCAACGCTCCTCTGTCCTTTCAGGAGAAGACAAGCCATGACCAGGCAGAGAGGGTGCGTACAGGTGGAAGGCAGTGCAATCTCCTGCCACTCAGCCAGGTTTGAGCAAGATGCTCTGGAGCTTGAGAGCCAGCACGCTTCCCGTGCAACCAGGCGTGGAGAGGCGGGGGTGCCAGATGAAGGGAAGGGTGCAGTATACAGAGGTAAGAGTTTCAGATTGTCCAACCATTCTAGTGTAGTCTCTTCATTGATGGGAGCCTCGAACTTGGAGTCCCCATTGATCATTGGAAGAAGTTAACACCATGATGCAGATTTCCATTGTTTCACCAGGGTGCCTGACATGCACAGTGACAGTGTGCTGACTTTAACTAATAACACGTCCTTGTTCTCCTTTCTACGTTCACCAGCAGGCGTTTCCTCTGCGGATCCAGAAGGACTACCTGACACCGGAGGACCACCGAGCTTCTGTTACACCTGCTTCACGCCTGCTCTCTGAAGCAGGCACCAGCGCAAGTACTAGCAACTCGGTGGGAATTAGTTCGGCTGCTAGTATCTCAGTGCACATCAATGAGTGCACATCAGTGAGAGCACTTCACACTCACTTGAGGTGCAGACGGAGGCAGAGAGTGCCCAGGGAGCTTGCAGTCGGAGGACTGCTAGGGACCAGGATGATGCTCAGTCGAAAACAGATGATGAGACTCTGGAGTCGTCCATTAGGCGGCAGAAGCTGGATGTCCAGCGAGATGTGTGGGACAATCTGGTGGAGATCCATAAGGGTACACATGCCATGGTCTCCGTGATGAAGGGGTCTATGCGGAGCATCAGCACTGCAATGACCCTCATGGCCAAGTGCACTGCCTCCTCCACTGAAAGAGTGGCGACTCTCATGGAGAGGCTGCTCAAGGAACAGAATCAGAGGTTCCTGGGGTTGCGCTCGGACATACAAGCCCTCACTAAGGCAATAGCCTCATGAGGTCCCTGCCAATGTGGGAGATGGATGAGGCACCCAGTATCCCAGCTCGTGCCCATCCATCAATGGTGAGCTGGGAGGTCCAGAGAGACCTCATATCGGCACATGAGCTGCTTGTCATTTCTCCGGGCTCCTCTCAGGGCACTCTGCATGACAGCACCAGTTCCTCCACCCCTCTGCCAGTGACCATGGCATCTGATGGACCTGCAATGACTGGGGACATGCCAGGTGTGGCACTGGCCGCTGCCTCCCAGGCGGGCCCAGCACAGGCCAGAGGACAACTGCCAAGGTCATCAAGGCCATCAAGACAGCAGGGTCAGCAGGCTGTCTCCAATGCTAATGCCAGTGGGGAGGGTGGGGAACCAAGACATAGCACTTGCAAGTGTAAGGTAAAGATACCATGAGCACAAGAGGGACAAGTCACGGGTGATTTTATGTTCATTTAAGTTTACTTTATCTACACTTGTCTGGGAATGAAGACCAGAGAAGTTTGTGTATAGTTTGGAATTATCAAAGTGAGAGAAATTTTATTTTTGTTCTCATGGCCTGAGTACGCTTCACCTTATTGGTGCAGGGTATGCCAGCATGTAATGCTGGATGTAAGTGGGTGCGAACTTTATTGCACAGGCACTGAGTGTTCTTTGTGTTCAAATGAAAGGGTCCTTTCAGACATCCGGGATGGAGGTGGCAGCTCCGGTATGCAGTTGAAGCTGATTTTTGGTAACCTAGCTGAAAGAGCACTTCACCAATATGTCCCTGGTGTCCCTGCCTCCCTGGAGGTTACTGAGGTCTGTCTCCATGCCCTCAGAGTCCTCCTCACCGTGCTCCTCTTCTGACTCACTACTGGACTGATCATCTGTGGCCTGTGGAGCTGCATCAAGATCCTCTTCCTCCAGTGGGTACCCCCCTTGCCAGTGCCAGATTGTGGAGAGCACAGCGTGCAACCACTATCAGTGAAACCCGCTCTGGGGGTGTATTGTAGTGCTCCCACGAATGGTCCAGGCATCGGAAGCTCATCTTGACAAGACCAATGGCCCTTTCTACCACCTACCTAGTGGAGGCATGACTCATATTGTAACGCTTCTCTGCCTCTGGCGCCATGAGCCATCTCTTCAACAGATAGCCCTTGTCACCTAGCAGCCACCTGTCCAGTCGGGTTGGAGCACTGAAGAGTCTCGGCACCTGGGAGTGCCTCAGGATGTAAGCATCATGGGAGCTGTGAGGGTACCTTGCACAGTCTTGTAGAATCAGCATCCTGTGGTCACACACTATCTGCACGTTCATGGAGTGGGAGCCCTTCCTGTTGACGAAGGCACTCGGCCGACCCGCTGGCACCTTGATGGCCACATGTGAGAGTTGATCGCACCCTGGACACGGGGGAACCCAGCAATCACTGCAAAGCCTCTGGCTCGCTCAGCCTGGCTGGCCTCATCCGTAAGGTAACGTATAAAGGTCACTACCCACCTGAACAGAGCTTGTGTCACCAGCTTGACGCAACTGTTGACAGCTGATTGGGAGACTCCACACTGATCCCACACTGAGCCCTTGAAAGAGCCGGAGGCATAGAAGTTGAGGGCCACTGTGACCTTCAGAGCCACTGGCATGGGGTGTCCACCCACACAATTGGAACTGATATCAGACCCAATGATCTAACAAATGGAGGTCATGGTCTCCCTGGAGAGGCAGAGCCTCCTTCGGCATTGCACTTCAGATATATTAAGGTATCTGCATAGCCACCTACAAACCCTGGGATAGCGGCGTATTCTGCAGCCCCTTCCACCTTGGACTCCCTGCTGGCTCTGCACCCCTTGTGCTTGCGCCTCTCCTCCCACAGGTTGCTCCCCTGGAAGCTGCATTGGGACACCTGGCCTCCTCTCCCTTCTGCCCCTCTCTTCTTCCTCAGAGGAGGTGCCACCAGGGGTGACCTCAATCCCCATTGCCAGGTTAACGGAGGCTGTCTGACATCTGGAAGGGCTCACACAGTCTGAATCCTCCGGGGACCTGAAAGACAACAATGAATCCTGGAATGAAGCCTAGAAATGCTCCGAATGCAGCTCTAAAGCGAGCTGAATCTTTCCAGCTCACAGAAGCAGCCAGCAGCAATTTTGATCCAAAACTCCTCACTACTCGCATTGACAATGTCACTGACCCTCCTTATCCCACCCTTGGCTGAACTTTTCCTGATTGTGGCCTGCCCGCCTGCCTGTTTTGCCCGTGCGACAGCCGAAAAATCGCGTGCTACTTTGCCTGAGTCTTTTAAAATCTATGTGTCTTACTGTTGCCTTAATGAAAGTGTAACTGGGGGTTTAGATTAATTAGGGGATTTAGAAGTTATCATAGTAATAATTTGTAGATCTATGTATGTACTTAAAATCATTTCCTCTATTAATAAAGATTTAATTTAGTTTTGTAAGAAACCTATAAGACTCGGTGGTCTTATTACTATTGAATTGAAGGCACACATCTCGAGATACATACAAATTGCAAACCTGTTGCTACAGTTGTTTCAAGTTTCCCTCTGGGATTTGAGCAGCTCAGCATTTACTATCAGCTGTGCCACAACACAATAAACAACATCATTCCATTTGCCTTCCTAATCACTTGCTGTACCTGGTTATTAACTTTTTGTGATTCACATAGCAGGATACCTAGATCCCTCTGTATCTCAGAGCTCTGCAATCTGTCCCCATTTAAATAATATGCTGCTTTTTTATTCTTCTTGTCAAAGTGGATAACTTCACTTTTTCCCATATTATACTCCATCTGCCAAATGTTTGCCCACTCACTTTCCCTAACTATATCGCTTTGCAAACTCCTTATGTCCTCTTCACAACTTGCTTTCCTATCTATCTTTGTGTCATCAGCAAATTTGGCAACCAGACATTCAATCACTGGGGTTCTATGGGGGCCATTTGTGCACAGAAAGATTGTTTGGTGGGGTGGCATTTGGGGTTGAATTGCTATTCAATGTAGTGGGGTTATGGAATTCAGTTGTCCTAACTGTAGCTCAGTGTTAAGAAGGTGAAGCATGATTCCCAGGCAAGGGTGCACTATGTGGGATTTGAAAGGGGAGGAAAGTCAACAGTGGCCACATTAAGGGGAGGTAGGGCAACTCAGTTCAGCAGAGGCCAAACGAGGTCAAAAGTGCTGAAAAACTGGAGTGTGGTGGCCTGAGAAATAAGCTGGCTCTGAGTTTTGGCAGGAGGAGGGGCGGAAGCAGCAACTTCACAAAAAGCTACGTTGGAGGGCATTGGGCTAAAGGCAAGTGTCAGGATGAACTGGGGAGATGGTATGCTGCAAAGGTGATGTAACAGATGGAGAATATACTGGTGCCACAGTGGGCCCCAGAATAGACCAGTGATATGACTGGTCTCAGTGTGTTGCTGGTTCACCCAGAAAAAAGAGTTTGTGTTTAAGGGACCGACAATCAGTGAAGGATGAAGGCAGCAGCTAAGCAGGGAGGCTGCATGAGTAGAGCATACAGGCAGGAGGGTGGCCCAAAGAGGAAGCTTGCACATGTGGCACCTAGCTGAAGATGGAAGTTGGGTGTTCGAGGTAATGGCAATTTATTAGGTGATGGTAGTAGGTTGACAACCCACCTGTCTTGGACTCTTCTCCTTCCGTCCCATGAGACTAACCCAAAACCTCCTCCTTGTGGTATTCCCTATTGTCAGGGGGTCGTTGTCAGAAATTGTCAGAGATTGTTGCTTGCTGCCAATCAATGTCCTCTTGTTTCCCAAGCTCACCAGTCAAATCGTACATTCTTTTTGTTTTGAGCAGGCAGCTCATTGACCCCCATGTAGATGAGGCCTGAGAATTAAAATACTCAGGACCCCCAACCTGGGCCTGTAAATGTGTTTTACACGCACCTCACCGGTGCCCAGCAAAAAGCAGCCGTGCCTGTTTTATATAGATCTAACTTTCCCAGAATGAATAGTGGCAGAAAAGGGACTATGCATACCGCAATAATAAAAGTAATTGTGTCAAATATACTTATTTGCAAATGAATTTCTATAGCTATGTGTTAGGGACAAAGGAATGGGCCTTCACAAAATCAGTAATGAGTAGCAATCCAGGACTAGTTAACAACCTGACTATACGGGAACATGATGTGAACATGGACTATAATATGATTGAAATTGAGAGGGACAAGATCTGAAAATTAAGTAAGGTAAATTTTGAAGGGATGAGGTATAAATTGACCAGAGTAAATTAGGCTGAACAGTTAAAAGCTAAACCTGCTGGCAAACAGTGGGAGGTATTCAAAAAGTGTTTACTAGAATGCAAGACAAGTACACTAAAATAGAAAAGCTGCACTTGTACATTTAAGCAACCATGGTCAACAAGTGAGGTAAAATATAGTATCAAGCTAATAGGAAAGGCTTACATAAATGCAAGGAAAATTTTAAATCCAATGGACTGGAAGAGACATAAAAAGCAACAAATGGAAACAAAGAAAGTGCAAAAATTGGAATAAGACTTGAGCAGTTGTATCAAACCTAAAAGTAAGATTTTATCAATATATGAAGAGAAAAAGAATGGTAAAGGGAATGTCGGCCTACTAAGAACAGACACAGATGAAACTAATCAAATGGAAAGCTGTTAAATCAATCCTTTGGGCTAAAATTTGCCCTTTGAGGTGGGAATCAAGTGTAAGGCCATTTCCCACCTCCTGCTTTGACCGATACTATCTTATTTTCCTTCTACGGAATCAGGGACAGGCTAGAGTCAGGGCCACCACCTCCTGAAGCAGGCCTGACATGGGCAGATTAGAAGGCATGCTTCATTCGCTGGGACAGTGGCCCAGTTCTGGTCATGACTGTTAGACCCCCTAGCACCCTCAACCCTCATCCCCGTTACTCTCCATGCTCCTTTCATATCCCCATGCCCCAGTCACCAAGTATACATGATGTACAGAAATCATGAGTCCAATAATAACACTAAGAAATCTTTGAAATTCTCATGAAACTGTCAGATTAAACAAACATCCATAAAAACTCCACTTGTAAAAAACTTACCCCCTTGAGGTATCATAAAACTGTCAATCAGACATATTCAAAATCCACATGAATAAATAATCTTACTCCTCTTAAGTGGCCATAAATCTGTCAATCAAAGAAATCAACCATCTGTTCATTTTTTTTCAAGGATCAACAGATGGCTGGACTGTCAATCAATGTAAAGATCAAAATACAGGGTACAGACTACACGTTAAAACCTGATTCTCAGTACTGTTCAATTGAGATTAACCCTTTATCAAGTAGATAAAGTACTCTAATGCATCTGAGTACTTTCACAATGCTCCTCAGTTTAATGGTCACCTACTTTTTAAGGAAAGACCCCTATCATCAATCACTGTATTAAAAACAGAGTCAATCTGTCATACAGCATCAAATTATGACATTTAAAGTTAGCAACACCTTTTAACCTACCTGTCAAAAGGCTTCCCCCATGGTTCATGAACTCACTGACCTGATGTGAATCACACATGCTTCAGAAGCCCACCCATTTTGCTGAAAATCTCAAACTCAGTTAAATTCAAAATTGAGATGGGGAGATCCAACATCAGTTTGGGTGCACATCAGATTGTGACCTGTTATATTTCCTGTGCTGGTCAAAATGGAGGCCGGTGAGAATCAGCTCGCAATTTAGAAGTTATGGTCCCCTCACTTCCATTAGCAACCACCCGATGTGGGTTTGTCTTGTGTCACTATCGCAAAATCCAGCATTTTGTAATCATCTTCACAGTGGAGTATAAAATACTAGCAGTATAAAGGCAACTAAGGATAAATCAAGAGGACGAATGATTGTATTTAATATAAATAAAACAATAGTAATGAAGAAAATACTGGGCCTTACAATAAACAATCTTCCAAGTTCTGGTGGCTTCCACCCCAGGGTATTAAAATAAATGGATCAAAATATTGCAAATACATTAGCCTTAATTTTCTAAGGTGATCTTAATTCTGGAATTGTATTGTTTAACTGGAAAACCACAAATGTCACTTCATTATTTAAGATGGGAGGGTAAGAAAAACCAGATAGCTACAGAACTTGCAGTCTAGTATCAGCTGTGAGTAAATTACTGAGGCCTGTCTTTATGGGCAGTGTGACTTAACACCTGGACAGGTTTGGGTTGATTAGAGTCAGCATGGATTTGTGTGGGGTAAATGATATTTAGCTCATCTAGTTGAAAGTTTTGAGGAGGTCACTTGCATGGTGGATAAAGACATGTCAATGCATGTTGCCTGTATGAGCTTCCAAAAGACGTTTGATAAGGTTCTGCATAAAAGTTTACGAGCAAAAATGAAAGCACACAGAATTGGAGGCAATCATGCAATATGGGTTTGGAAATTGGTTGGGAGTTGGGAGACAGAGAGCAGAGACAAAGTATATGTGTTTTGATTGGTCAAATGTAACAAGTCATGTTCCCCGGTGATCTGTGTGGGGCCCTCAGTTTTCCTTTACCCTAAATTCCAATAACGTGGATGAATAGGGAATGGCATATCCATGTTTGCAGGTCACACCAATGGTGGAATTTTATATCTCCCCGACAAACCTCTGCTCCCCCACCGCCCCACCCCGCCACTACCCCAGGAGTCAGTTGGCTAGAGGGTTCAGCTGCAAATCAGGCACCATAGCAGAGTACTGTGCCCATCACCTACTTGCCTTTACTGATATTTTACCAGCGGTGGGAGAGGTATCAGGTGACCAGCCCACACATGGGCCAACTGAGGCCAATTGATAGGCCGGCAGCTCTCGGTGACAGGCCTTCCTCCCAGATGGGAGAGGAAGTCTCACCCTGAGCCAATTAATAACCCAACAGCTGTTAAACCCCTGTGGGGTGCCCCGACCAAACAGAGGTGGGTTCATCCCAACTTTTCAGCTGGAAAGGGGTTGTGGTGGGGTGGGGTGGGTGGGGTCTCCACTGCTTCTGCATAAAATTCCTGCCTAAGTTGGTGAGAAAAATGAATTGTATAGACAGGAGCAGTAAGTTACAAAATAGCATGGACAGATTAAGTGAGTAGGCAAAACTGTGGCAAAGTGAATTCAATGTGAGGAAGACTGATGTATTGGACTATTTCCTTAATGGTGAGAAATTTGATATAGTAGAGGATGTAGATCACCAAAAGCTAATGGACAGGTACAAATTAAAAAGGCTATTGGAATATTGGCCTTCAACTCAAGAAATTTGAAACACAAAAGGGAGAAAGTTATGTTTCAGTTGTATAGAACCTTGTACAGACCCCATATGGAGCACTGCATTCAGTAAAATGGCTTTGGATGGGATACAGTACAGATTCACCAGAATTTTTTTTATTCATTTGTGGGACGTGGGCTTCGCTGGCTGGCATTTATTTCCCATCCCTAATTGCTCTTGAGAAGGTGGTGGTGAGCTGCCATCTTGCACCGCTGCAGTCCATATGGCGTAGGTACACCCACAGTGCTGTTAGGAAGGGAGTTCCAGGATTTGGATCCAGCAACAGTGAAGGACCGGCGATATATTTCCAAGTCAGGATGGTGAGTGACTTGGAGGGGACTTGGTGGTTTTCCCATCTTTCTGCTGCACTTGTCCTTCTAGATGGTAATGGTCAAGGGTTTGGAAGGAGCTGTCTAAGGAGCCTTGGTGAATGTTATTATTTACGATAGATTTAGTTTAAATTAGGAGAACAACTTGCATAAACCTAGTTTATAATCCCTTGAGTATAAAACATTAGGCCGTAAGACGTAGAAGCAGAAGTAGGCCATTCGGCCCATCAAGTATGCTCTGCCATTCGACTCATGAAGTACTTAGCGGTCGATTTGTCTAGGGAAGAGTGTGTAGATAGCCTGGATCATGTTGAGATTAAAAAAGAGGTGTTAGGCATCTTGAAGAATATTAAGGTGGATAAGTCCCCAGGGCCAGATGGGATCTACCCCAGAGTACTGAGGGAGGCAAGGGAGGAGATTGCTGGGGCCTTGACAGAAATCTTTGTATCCTCACTGGCTACGGGTGAGGTCCCAGAGGACTGGAGAATGGCCAATGTTATTCCATTGTTTAAGAAGGGTAGCAGGGATAATCCAGGAAATTACAGGCCGGTGAGCCTTACGTCAGTGGTAGGGAAATTATTGGAGAAGATTCTTCATGACAGGATTTACTACCATTTGGAAGCAAATGGGCGTATTAGTGAGAGGCAGCATGGCTTTGTGATGGGGAGGTCGTGTCTCACTAACTTGATCGAGTTTTTCGAGGAAGTGACAAAGATGATCGATGATGGAAGGGCAGTGGATGTTATATACATGGATTTCAGTAAGGCCTTTGACAAGGTCCCTCATGGCAGACTGGTACAGAAGGTAAAGTCTCACGGGATCATAGGTGAGCTGGCAGGATGATTACAGAATTGGCTTGGTCATAGAAGACAGAGGGTAGCAGTGGAAGGGTGCTTTTCTGAATGGAGAGCTGTGACTAGTGGAGTTCCGCAGGGATCAGTGCTGGGACCTTTGCTGTTTGTAGTATACATAAATGATTTGGAGGAAAATGTAACTGGGCTAATTAGTAAGTTTGCAGACGAGACTAAGGTTGGAGGAGTTGCAGATAGTGAAGAGGATTGTCAAAGGATACAACGGGATATAGATCGGTTGGAGACTTGGGCGGAGAAATAGCAGATGGAGTTTAATCCGGGCAAATGCGAGGTAATGCATTTTGGAAGGTCTAATACAGGCAGGAATTATACAGTAAATGGCAGAACCTTTAAGTGCATCGATGGGCAGAGGGATCTGGGTGTACAGGTCCACGGGTCACTGAAAGTGGCAATGCAGTTGGATAAGGTAGTCAGGAAGGCATATGGCATGCTTGCCTTCATTGGCAGGGGTATTGAGTATAAAAGCTGGGAAGTCATACTGCAGCTGTATAGAACCTTGGTTAGGCCACACTTGGAATATTGCGTGCAATTCTGGTCACCACATTACCAGAAGGATATGGAGGCGTTGGAGAGGGTGCAGAGGAGGTTTACCAGGATGCTGCCTGGTCTGGAGGTTATTAGCTATGAGGAGAGGTTGGAGAAACTGGGATTGTTCTCACTAGAGCGACGGAGATTGAGGGGCGACTTGATAGAAGTTTACAAAATTATGAGTGGCATGGACAGAGTAAGATAGTCAGAAGCTTTTTCCCAGGGTGGAAGAGTCAATTACTAGGGGACATAGATTTAAGGTGAGAGGAGAAAACTATAAAGGTGATGTGCGGGGCAAGTTTTTTACGCAGAGGGTAGTGAGTGGCTGGAATTCGCTGCCAGAGGAGGTGGTGGAAGCAGGTATGATAGTGGTGTTTAAGAGGCAGCTTGACAAATACATGAATAGGATGGGAATAGAGGGATACAGACCCCGGAATTGCAAAATGTTTTAGTTGACGGGCAATATGATCGGCGCAGGCTTGGAGGGCCGAAGGGCCTGTTCCTGTGCTGTACTTTACTTTGTTCTTTGTTCTTTGTTCTATTCAATGAGATCATAGCTGATCTGATAATCCTCAAATCCACTTTCCTGCCTTTTCCCCATAACCCTTGATTCCCTTACTGATTAAAAATCTGTCTATATCCGCCTTGAATATGACCCAACCTCTAAAGCCCTCTGCAGTAAAGAATTCCACAGGTTCACATCCCTCTGGGAGAAGAAATTCCTCGTCATCTCTGCCTTAAATGGGCCAACCCTTACTCTGAGATTATGCCCTCTGGTCCTAGACTCTCCCACAAGGGGAAACAATTTCTCAGCATTCACCCTGTCAAACCCCCAATCATTTCTTGCTATCGTACTTATTCCATCTCGCACTAACAAAGCTACCCCACCACCCTTTCCTTCCTACCTGTCTTTTCAAAAAGTCACATACCCCTGAATATTTAATTCCCAGCTTTGATCTCCCTGTAACCACATCTCCATAACGGCTATAAGATCATACCCGTTAACCTCTATTTGTGTCGTTAATTCATTTATTTTGCTTCGAATGCTAGGTGCATTTAAATAAAGAACCATCAATTTTGCCTGTTGACCATTTTTTCCCCTTTTGTCCCTACTTGCTGCTTTTTAAAATGTATTTTTATGTTTGTACACTCTATGGGGTGGCCTAACATTGTGGGGCAACCTATGATTGTGGGATGGCCTAACAAATGGTTAAAATGACAAAAGAATTAAACAGGGTAGTGACAGTTATAATTGTTTTCTTTGATGGCAAAATCTAGGACAAGGAGTGATCATTTTAAAATTAGACCTAGGAAAATCAGGAGTGAAATCAAGAAGCACTTTTACACACAAAGGAATGTGGAAATCTGGAGCTCCTTCCAATGTTAGACTGTGGATGATGGGCCAATTGAAGGGGCTGAATGGCCTACTTGTATCCTTGTGGCTGCTCCTGCAATGGACTTCAGAATTTCACAAATATAAAGAAAATTTCTCTCTAATAATGGTGCCAGGGCATATTAGAATACAATACTGCATTTCAGCAATGTATGCAAAATATAATTTAATTGAGCTCGTGGGTGCACTTTCAATCCATTCTTTGTAATACACAACATTGCATGTACTCGGTATACTAGTAATTCACTGACTCAAGCTTGCATGACTTTTTGCCCAGAAAAATTCCTCCCATATTACTTTTTGTTTTAACCTTTCATTCGTACTTGGATTGTTTTCACACCAAGAGGTAGGGAAAGTAAGAACTGATGCAGAACTTCATCCCGCTCTGTTTCTGAGATAAAAGTCTCTCATACGAATACACTTTTTAATTGCAGAGTAGCTTTTGAGTAGATAAGGGTCAGTGCAAGGAGCCAAATCCATGCTGAAAAACATGAGTATGAAGGTCACAAGGCTTTTCGGTGAATAATTCCTCGCTGTAATTTATATAACGAGATTCCATTTTCTTGTTTTTTTCTGATAAGGGGTATTATCCATTAAGGATGCAGTCACATTACAACTATGCAGATGGTACTAAGTAGTTTTGAGTTGACCCTGAAACAAAGAGAAATGAGGCTGCCTGACAAAGGTAATCCCACTTCAATTTGTTTGGGAGTCTGTTCTAGGCTAGGCACCAGATTTATATGACAAAAGTTGGGTATGACCTATATCACTTTTCACTCAAGCTAAATTTATAGTGTGTCCACTGATATATAAACTAAAGTAATTGAAAAGCACAAATCTTTTAGTATTATTCAAATACATAAGATACAAGTTATGCAGCAGATTTGTGGAGTTAGGCTGCAGATCAGTCATGATCTCACAGTGTAGTGGAATAGGCTTGAGGTGCTATATAATTTTCCATGTTCCTAGTTCTTAGCTGTAATTTTGCGTTTTGCTTTATAAAGAAATTCATATCATGTTATTTTAATAGTGAATTCTTGTGTGAAAATATTTAAAATAGTTCTTGAGCAACTTATGGTGAACACAAGAATACAAGATAGAGGAGCAGAGTTGACAATGTGGCCGGTTGAACCTTCTCAGGATCACAGAGTCACAGAATCTTAACAGCACAGAAGGAGGCCATTTGGTACATCATGTCTGCACCGGCTCTCCAAATGAGCGTTATGACCTCTCCACCATTCATTACGATCATGACTGATTTTAGGCTTCACCTCCACTTTCCCATCCATTCCCCAGATCCCTTAATTCCCTGAGAGACCAAAAGTCATAGAAACATAGAAAATAGGAGCAGGAGTAGGTCATTTGACCCTTCCGGACTGCTCCGCCATTCAGTATGATCATGGCTGATCATCTATGTCAATGCCAAACCCCCGCTATCTCCCCGTTCTCCTTGATGCCTTTAGAGTCTAGAAATCTAATGGTTTCCTTCTTAAATATATTCAGTGACTTGGCCTCCACAGCCTTCTGTGGTAGAGAATTCCACAGGTTCACCACCCTCTGAATGAAGAAGTTTCTCTTCATCTCAGTCCTAAATGACCTCCCCAGTATCCTAAGACTGTGACCCCTTGTTCTAGACACCCTGGCCAGAGGAAGCATCATTCTTGCTTCCAGTCTGCCCATCCCTGTCAGAATTTACATTTCAATGAGATCCCCTCTCATTCTTCTAAACTCCAGTGAATACAGGCCTTGCTGACCCAATCTCTCCTCAAAAGACAATCCTACCATCCCAGGAATCAATCTGGTGAACCTTCACTGCACTCCTTCTATGGCAAGTATACCCTTTCTCATGTAAGCAGACCAAAACTGTACACAATGCTCCAGGTGTGGCCTCACCAAGGCCCTGTACAGCTGCAGTAAGACACCCTTGCAATGAAACTCTTTCGAGTTATCAACAGTCACAGATTGCAACTCTTCCGAGTACAATCACAGTTCTTGGTTTCCGGGAGTGGGACATGAACCCACAACCCTCTGATTCAAAGGCGAGGGTGCTATGAACTGAGCCACAGCTGACACCTCCACCCTTGCAATGAAGGCCAACAATGCCATTTGCCTTCTTAACTGCTTGCTGCACCTGCATGCTTGCTTTCAGTGATTGGTGTACAAAGACACCCAGGTCCCTTTGTACATCAACATATCCCAATCTATCCCCATTGAAATAATACTCTGCCACTATTTTTCCTACCAGAGCGGATAACTTCATGCTTATCAATGTTATACTGCATCTGCCATGCATTTGCCTACTATTATGTTCTACTATGGGGTCGCTTTGCTCGCGAACAAGTTACACTCATCTGTCGGCAGGTGAGTCGTTTACAATATACTGCAGACGTAGAGACCAATATGAAACGAAGCACATGCCATTTATTTACACAAATAAGAGAGCACTAACATGATTTGTGCTTCTCCAACAAGATCCTACTCTAGACTAACATTAACATGGCAGCCTGCGTGACACAGCTATTGGGTCTTACAGTCATGTGGCCAATCTGCTCACATTTTCTTAAAGGTGTAATGCACCTCAGATTACCACACCACTCTCAACTTGTCTAAATTGCCCTGAAGCCTCATAACATCCTGCTCACCATTCACATTTCTACCAAGTTTCGTGTCATCAGCAAACTTGGAAAAATTACATTTGGTTCCTTGATCCAAATCATTGATATATATTGTGAATAGCTGGGGTCCAAGAACTGATCCCTATTGCGCCCGACTAGTCACTGCCTGCTACTCCAAAAAAATCCCATTTATTCCTACTCTGTTACCTGTCTGCTGACCAATTCTCAATCCTTGCCAATACATTACCCCCAATCCCATGTGCTTTAATTTTGCACACTAACCTCTTATGTGGGACTTCAAAGCTTTCTGAAAATCCAAATATACCTCATCCACTGGTTCTCCCTTCTCTATTCTGCTAGTTACATCCTCAATAAACTCCAGTAGGTTTGTCAAACATGATTTCCCTTTCATAAATCCATGTTGACTTTGTGTAATCTCATTGATATTTTCTAAGTGTCCTGATGTTACATCCTTTATAGTAGACTCTAGCATTTTCCCTACTACTGATGTTAGGTCAACTAGTCTGTAATTCCTCGTTTTCTCTCTCCCTCCTTTTTTAAACATTGGGGTTACATTTGCCATCTTCCAATCTGCTGGGACTGTTCCAGAACCTACCGAATTTTGGAAGAAGACAACCAACACATCCACTATTTCCATGGCCACCTCCTTTAGTACCCTGGGATGGAAATTATCAGGCCCTGTGGATTTATCGGCTTTCAGTCCCATTAATTTCTCCAGCACCATTGTTTAGTTATACTAATTTCCTTAAATTCCTCCTTCTCACTAGACCCTTGGTTCCCTAGCATTTCTTGGAAGTTATTTGTGTCTTCCTCCATGAAGACAGAACTAAAGTAGTTGTTTAATTGCTCTGCCATTTCCTTGTTCTCCATTATAAATTCTCCCATTTTGGACTGTGAGGGACCTACATTTGTCTTCACTAATCGTTATCTTTTTACATACTTATAGAAGTTTTACAGTCGGCTTTCTCAGACTTTATTTTTCACCTCTTAATCAATCCCTTGGTCATCCTTTGCTGAATTCTAAACTGCTCCCAATCCTCAGGCTTGTTACTTTTTCTAACAACTTTATATGACCCCTCTATGGATCTAATACTATTTTTAATTTCTTTTGTTAGCCATGGTTGGGCCGCTTTTCCTGTTGTGTTTTTTGTGCCTGAAAGGAATGTGTAACTGTTGCAATGCATACATTTGTTCCTTAAATATTAGCTATTGCCTCTCCACCATCATGCCTTTTAATGAAGTTCCCCAATCTATCTTAGCCAACTCACGCCTCATACCTTCGTAGTTTCCTTTGTTTAGATTTAGGACCTAGCTTCGGATCAGACTACTTCACTTTCCATCCTAATGTAGAATTCTATCATGTTGTGGTCACTGTTCCCTAAAGAACACCGCACAACAAGGTTATTAATTAGCCTGTTCTCATTGCACAATACCAAATCTAGGATAGCCTGTTCCCCAATTGGCCCCTCGATGTACTGGTCTAAAAAATATCACCTCATACATACTCCAGGAATTCATCCACCACAGTATTATCGTTAATTTGGTTTGCCCTGTCTATATATGGACTAAAATCACCTATGATTACTGTAGCACCCTTGTTACATGCATCTCTAGTTTCCTGTTTAATGCCATCCCCTACCTTACCATTACTGTTCGGAAGCTATAGAAAAATCCATTAATGTTTTCCACCCCTTGTTGCTTCTTAGTTTCACCCAGACTGATTCTACATCTAGATTTTCTGAGCCAATATCCTCTCTCACTTTTGCACTGATTTCACACTTAACTAACAATGCCACCCCACCTCCTTTTCCTTTTTGCCAGCCATGCCTCCGTAGTTGCAATCAAATTGTACTCGTTTACATCTATTTGCACTGTTAATTCATTTACCTTATTGTGACTGCTCTGTGCATTCAGATACAGTGCCTTTATCTTTTAACATTTTTACATGTCCTTTTTTGTACTATGGCCCTATTTGCAATAGCCCTTGTTTCCTCTGCCTTCCACTTTTGCTTTCTAATTTTCTGTCTTTCAGTCCTATCTTTGTTTCCCCCTCCTGTGTCTCCCTGCTTAGGTTCCCATCTCTCTGCCACTCTAGTTTAAACCCTCCTCTACAGTATACATGAACACCCCTGCAGGGATATTGGTCCAGTCCTGCTGCGGTGCAGCCCATCCAGTTAGTACAGGTCCCATCTTCACCAGAATCGGTCCCATGCCTCAGGGATCTAAATCCTTCCTTCCTACACCATCTCACCAATGAAGCATTCATCTGGTCTATTCTCCTACACGGGATCTCACCAGCACGTGGCACTAGCTCCCTATATTCTGCTTTCAGGACCTCATCTCTCTTTTTACCTATGTCGCTGGTACCGCGATATGGTGACTGGCTGTTCACCGCCCCCCCACCCCTTCAGAATGTCCTGCAGCCATTCAGTGACATCCTTGACCCTGGCAGCAGTGAGGCAACATAACCACAGATACTTCTATCTGTTCCCCTTACAATAGAACCCCATATCACTATTGCTCTTCCATTCTTTTTTCTGCCCCCACTATGCAGCTGAGCCACTCGTGGTACCATGGACCTGGCTCTTGCTGCTTTCCCCTGAGAAGCCATCTGCCCCAGCAGTATCCAAAACAGAAAATCTATTAGAGAGGGGGATGGACCCAGGGGACTCCTGTACTACCTGCTTAGTGCCTTTATTCATCCATGGTCATGCATCCCCTTTCTGCCTGTGCACTGTTTATCTGTGGTGTGACCACCTCACTGTATCTTTTTTTTATTCATTCATGGGATGTGGGCTTCGCTGGCTGGGCCAGCATTTATTGCCCATCCAGAGTTGCCCTTGAGAAGGTGGTGGTGAGCTGCCTTCTTGAACCACTGCAGTCCATGTGGTGTAGGTACACCCACAGTGCTGTTAGGCAGGGAGTTCCAGGATTTTGACCCAGCGACAGTGAAGGAACGGCAATATATTTCCAAGTCAGGATGGTGAGTGACTTGCAGGGGAACTTCCAGGTGCTGGTGTTCCCATCTATCTGCTGCACTTGTCCATCTAGATGGTAGTGGTCATGGGTTTGGAAGGTGCTGTCTTAGGGGCCTTGGTGGATTCCTGCAGTGCACCTTGTAGATGTACACACCACTGCTACTGTCCATCGGAAGTGGAGGGAGTGAATGTTGTGGATGTGGTCCTATCAAGCGGGCTGCTTTGTCCTGGATCGCTTCTTGAGTGTTGTGGGAGCTGTACTCATCCAGGCAACTGGAGAATATTCTATTACATTCCTGACTTGTGCCTAGTAGATGGTGGACAGGGTTTGGGGAGTCAGGAGGTGAGTTACTCGTCGCAGGATTCCTAGCCTCTGACCTGCTCTTGTAGCCACAGTATTTATATGGTTAGTCCAGTTCAGTTTCTGGTCAATGGTAACCCCCAGGATGTTGATAGTGGGGGATTCAGTGATGGTAATGCCATTAAACATCAAGGGCAATGGCTGGATGCTCCCTTGTTGGAGATGGTCATTGCCTGGCACTTGTGTGGCACGAATGTTATTTGCCACTTGTCAGTCCAAGCCTGGATATTGTCCAGGTCTTGCTGCATTTGGACATGGGCTGCTTCAGTATCTGAGGAGTCGTGAATGGTGCTGAACATTGTGCAATGATCAGCGAACATCCCCACTTCTGACCTTAAGTTGGAAGGAAGGCCTTGGGCCGAGGACACTGCCCTGAGGAACTCCTGCAGTGATGTCCTGCAGCTGAAATGACTGACCTCCAACAACCACAACTATCTTCCTTTGTGCTAGGTATGACTCCAATCATCAGAGAGTTTTCCCCTGCTTCCCATTGACTCCAGTTTTGCTAGGGCTCCTTGATGCCACACTCGGTCAGATGTGGTCTTGATGTCTAGGACAGTGACTCTAACCTCACCTCGGGAGTTCAGTTCTTTTGTGCATGTTTGAACCAAGGCTGTAGTGAGGTCAGGAGCTGAGTGGCCCTGGTGGAACCCAAACTGGGCATCAGTGAGCAGGTTATTGCTAAGCAAATGCCTCTTGATAGCACTGCTGATGACCCATTCCATTACTTTACTGATGTTGGAGAGTAGACTGATGGGGCAGTAATTGGCTGGGTTGGATTTATTCTGCCTTTCTGTACAGGACATACCTGGGCAATTTTCCACATAGCTGGGTAAATGTCAGTGTTGGAGCTGTACTGGAACAATTTGGCTAGGGGTGCAGCACATCCTGGATCACAAGTCTTCAGTACTATAGCCGGAACATTGTCAGGACCCATAGCCTTTGCAGCATCCAGTGCCTACAGCCCTGTCTTGATATCTTGGTGTGTGCTATCCACGAATATCTCATCCTTGCGGATGCTCCACTGTGACTCCAGCTGCATCTCCAGCTCTGAAATGGGATTTCGAGTAGCTGCAGTGGAGACACTTCCTGCACATATGGTCACCCTGGCCACTGGAAGTATCCCTGACTTCCCACATTGCACAGGAGGAGTATTCCATGTGGCCGAGCTGCCCTGCCATGCCTTACCCTTAAGTTACTCCTTTTACTTTTACTTTGTTTCGTTAAAGAATATTAAGGACAGTGGAAATACTCACCAGGTCCTACTTACCAATGCCACTGCCCTTCTTTCTGAGGAAAGGTACAAAATGAATGAATCACCTCCTTCTCCCTCTTAACAAACTCTCTTGCTCTCCAAGCCCCAACTTAAGCACCCTAAAGCAGCCCAAAGCAGCACTCCAGGGCAGATAAGGCAGCACTGTAGATGGCCTGCTTTTATACCTCTGAATCTAGCTTCCTGTTTAAACGGTTACCTAATTAACTAGCTGCATCTTCAAGCAGAGACTGTCTAACCCCTGTTTTAAAGCTGGACTAAAACTCACCTTCACCAAACCCAAAGAACAGGTTTTGCTTAATTGTTAAATTAAAGAAAGATTAGGATTTAGATGGAAATTAACCGTTAAATTAACCCTTACAAGTCCCTCTCTCACCAAACTCCAACTTAAGCACTCGAATGCAGCCCAAAGCAGCACTCCACCACAGCATATCTATATCCCAGCGTTTAATATATTCAATGATGGATCATTCACAACCCTCTGGGGTAGAGTACTCCAATGATTCACAAGCCTATAAGTGAAGAAATTTCTCCTCACCTCAGTCCTAAATGATTGGCCCCTTATCCTGAGACTCTGTGCTGTGTTCTGGATTACATAGCCAGGGAAACAACCTTAGTGCCTATCTTGTCAAAACCCTTCAGAATCTTATCTGTTTCAATCAGATCATCTCTCATTCTTCTAAACTCCAGAGAATATAGACTAATTTACTTAGCCTCTCAAAAGACTGAATCAATTATGGTTTTAAACATTTAACATAGAGGAATAAAATTTTGGTTGAGCTATTTGTGGGTCCAGTCTTGTTGCACAAGTTGGTTAGCTTCATAAATAAAGGCACAGGGTAGAATTTTCCTGCCCCCTTGCTGGACCGGGTGATCCTGCTGGCAGGAGGGTCTAGAAATTTCCGGCCTACATTGTGACTGATTTTGGGTACCATACTTGATGTCAACATAGGGACATAGGAGCAGGAGCAGGAGCAGGAGTGGGCCATTTGGCCCTTTGAGTCTACTCCACCATTCAGTAAGATCATGGCTGATCTGCTTGTGGTCTTGAGCTCCACTTTCCTTCTACCTCCTGTCAAGGGCTTAGAGAGGATGCAGAGGGAATTTACTATAATGGTACCAGTGATGAAGGACTGCAGTTGGAGAGACCGGTGAAACTGGTGTTATTCTCCTTAGGGGGGGGAAGATTTGAAAGAGGAGTTCCAAATTATAAAGGGTTTTGATACAGTAAATAAGAAGAAGCTCATTCCAGTGGCAGAAGATTTGGTAACCAGAGGGCACGGCTTTAGGGTGATTGAGAAAAGAAAAGAGGTGACATGAGGAAAATGAATTGTACAGTGAGATTTTGGATCTGGAATGCCCTGCCTGAGAGGGTGGTGGAAGCAGATTCAAAAGAGTTGGGTAGACATTTGAAAAGGAAAAGAAATTGCTGAGCAATGATGAAAGAGAAGGAAAAGACTAATTGAACAGCTTTTTCCAACAGCCAGCCGTTGTCGGCAATCCCTCGGAACCCAGGCTTGATGAGACTTCAGATGACTGAGGAGCGCAATTCTGGATCCACATGTTCTTCCACAGTGGGGGCACGTTGTTGTGCAGGGGAGTGGAAATGGCAGCTCCAGGTTGGCTTCCTTCTCCTTCCCCTGCCACCGCCATTCTGCCTCCCTGTTGAGTCACTGAGCCTCAAAGAGGCTTGTGCCTTGATGGACCAGGTGGTGCCATGCCAAGCGAATGGCGGCATTCTGCTCCCAGTTAGTGGTGTTAATGCCTCCGTGCTCAAGGGTGACTCAAGGATGAGACTATCCTTATACCTTTTCTTTTGGCTGCCCTTTGAGCGTTAGCCAACGGAGAACTGTGAGAAGAGAACCTGCTGAGGGAGGCGGTTTTTGGGCACCTGGAGGCAATGGCCCATTAAGCGCAGTTGGTCCGCAGGAGCAGGGCTTCAATGCTGGTAGATGCAGCTTCATGAGGACACTCACGTTAGTCTGGCAGTCCTCCCATTTGATCCCCAGGATTTGACGCAAGCACCACTGATGGAAGCTCTCAAGGATCTTTATGTGGTGTCGGTAGACAGTCCTTGTTTCTCTGCAGCAATGGAGAGTGGTCAACGCAACAGCCTTATAAACCAGAACCTTTGTTGACTTGCAAAGGTCCCTGTTGTCAAAGACATGCTGGCGCAGCTTGAAGAAGGCAGTGCTGGCACAGTTGACTCAGTGTTAGACTTGCTTATCAAAAGTAGTTCCTTGGGAGAGATGGCTGCCGAGATAAGGGAAGTGCTGCCGTACTCCAGAACCACCCCATCTATGTGGATGGCACAGGGGATGCTCAACTGGCCCAGGGAAGGTTGGCGATGTTTAAGGACTCTTATACGAGGTGTTGAAGAGGTCAAGCATCCTTTACATGTCCTGTACAGACTGAGCCATCGCACAGCAGTCATCTGCAAACTGAAGGTCATGGATGTCCATGGTGGTGAGCTTTGTTTTTGCCCGGAAATGACCAAGGTTGAAGAGATCCCCACCCAAACGATACTGAATGCTGAAACCAGATGGTAGATCATTTCGGGTGAGGTGGACGATGATGTTCAGGTAAATGGTGAACAAGGTGGGGGTGATCACACAACCCTGTTTGACCCCTGTCCAGATGTGAAAGGTGTCAGTTTCAGATCCTCCACTCAGGACGGTGGTGATCATGTTGTCATGCAGGATTCTCAGGATGGTGACAAACTTCAGTGGGCAATCCTACGACCCATAGAGCTTCACGATTTAAAGAATCAAACGCCTTGGTCAGGTCGATGAAGGCAAGGAACGATTCTTAATTTTGCTCCCGACATTTTTCCAGGATCTGCCTAACCACAACGACCATATCTGCAGTACCCTGGGACGGTCGGAAGCCACACTGGATTTCCGGAGGATCTCCTCAGCAACTGGACGAAGGCGGTTCAAGAGGAAGTGGGTCAGGATCTTACCCGCGATGGACAGGAGGGAAATCCCCCTGTAAATTTCACACTCAGATTTGTCCCCTTTCTTGTGGATAGTAATGATGGTCACGTTCTTGAGATTCTGGGGGATGTCCTCTTCGTCCCAGAGGCAGAGGGTGGACTGGTGGAGCTGTGATGTAAGCTGATAGCTGCCAGCATGGTAGACCTCTGAGGCTATACTGCCTGGCTCACAAGCTTTGTTGGTTTTCACCTGTTGGATGGCCCGCTTAAGCTCATCGATGGTTGGTGGATCGCTGAAGGAATCCTCCACTGGGTGTTGTGGGACAGCTTGGACAGTCTCCTATGATATGGTAGAGTCCCGGCTGAGGAGCAGTTCGAAGTGCTCCTTCCAACGCTGACAGATGGCGTTGTCGTCCTTGAGGAGCCGGGAGCCGTCTTGTGATCGGACAGAGTTTTGTCCGGTCAAGCGGGGTCTGTAGATCATTTTGCTAGCCTGGAAGGAGTTGTCCATGTTGTGTTGGTCATCTTATGTCTGAATCTTGTGCCCCTTCTCCACCCACCAGTTGCTTTTCTTGCCTCAAATGCATCGCTGGACCTCAGCCTTCATTTGGTGGTACACTGCCGTCATTCGTCAGGTACGTGGGTGACTTTGCCAGGCGACGAAGGCTGCTCGCTTCAGCTTGAGGAGATCCCATATCGCAGTGTCATTGGCATCAAACCAGTTATGGTTGCATCATGGCACGAACCCGATAATCTGTGCGCAGGTTTGTAGGACAGAGGACTTGACGTGCTCCCAGTATGCCTGGGTGTAAATGGTATCAGTGATGGGCACTTGCTCCAGTGCACTGTGCAACTGGGCCTGGAACTCTTCCCACAGTCCCAGGCCCTTCAATGCTGCAACATTCAACTTTCTCTGGGCGGCTTTAGTGTCTTGCCTCTAGTTAGTCTCTGGCCTCTAGTGTCTTGGCATCAGGCAGATGTTCATTACCAAGTGCACAAGTCGATGGTCTGTCCAGCAATATTCAGAACCCTTCATGGCCCTTGTGACAAGCACATCCCTCAGGTCTCTGCCTTGGACAATGATGTAGTCCAGGAAGTGCCAATGATGCCTCGGGTGCCTCCACATGATCTTGAGCTGGCTGTTCTGGCAGAAGGCTATGTTCGTCATGATCAGACCGTATTGGGCACACTTGATCAAGAGTAGGATGCCATTGGCATTGGCCTTCTCCATGCCATTCTTGCTGATAGTTCTGTTCCAGATTTTGTGGTCACATCAAATTCATCCCTGTCGTTCCTGGGGATGGAAGCAAGAATGCCATCAAGATTGGAGTAGAACCTCTCCTTGACTTCATGGTCGGAATCTAAAGTCTGAGGAGAGACTGCGCTGATGACAGTGATGCATTGATTGCAGCTGAGCTGCAGCCCTCGGGTCATCAGCCTCTCATTGACCCCCCCAAGGGGAGTTCGGAGAGAGTGGCAGCTATCCTGTTCCTCATGGCAAAACCAACTCCATGCTCTGACTTCCCTTGCCGGGAGAAGGTGTACCCTCCACTGGCCTCCCTCAGCTGCCCCTCCCCAGCGAGCCGGGTTTCGCTAAGAGCAACGATGTCTATGTTGTGCCTCACTTGCTCCCAGGCCACAATGGCAGTTTGTGTTTCGGGGCGATCACTCTTTGGGTTGTCAACAAGCGTTCTCACATCCCAGGCTCCAAAGTTTAGCTTTTTCTTGTTTCGACCACAGAGATGGTGATCCCGCTGGGTGTGGTTTTCCAGCTGGGAGAAATGAGACAGCCTATTTTTGGGGCACCTTTCCTAGCCACCCCCCTCACCGCCGCGCCCCCCCACCCCCCCACCACCGCCCCCCACCCCCCCCCTCCCCACCCCCCACCCCCATTCGGATGAGCAGAGGTTATCCTGAAGAGGACTGCTCAGTCACAGGTGTAGCTGCCGAGAGGCACCCCTGTCTCGACACAGGTGTCTGACAACAACCACACATCCGCCACCTGTGTGCGGAATCTTGGATGGGGGCCTCCAGGTATCACAGCCCTGCCCGTGAGCAGTGGGAGTCACCAATCCTCCATTACCACTGGGCTTTTTGCCTATGGAGGCCTGTGTGTGGCATAGTTTAGCATGGGGACTCCGGTGCACAGCCGGCTTCCACTCAGTCTTGGCGGTTGGTGACCGGGTTCAGAGGCATGGCGGACCATGATGACCGGGGCCACTTCCCTGTTGCAGCCTTCTTCCGCCTTCACAGCCATTGGAGCCACAGCCCTCCTCCGCCTGCTCTGCCATTGAGGACTTCTTAAATCGTTCTTTGTCTGGAACATCCCCCTCGACCTTCCCGCCATGGAAGACCCTACCAGGATCATGAGCTCCAGGCGTCATCGCTCTTAGGTTCATTGGGATACGCAAGCCTCTCCACCACGGCCAGGTGACGATCCTTGGAAAGCAACAGCCAGCACAAGCACGGTGGGCTGAAAGGCCTCCTTTTGTGCTGTAAGATTATATGAAAATAATGAGATCTTCAGTGAATATTTATCCTTCAGTTATTCTTCTTATGTTCTGGATTTTAAAACTGTCAGGTTGAATAAACCTTGGCAAAATGTATTTAAGCTACCATAGACCTAGGGAGGTAGTGATAGTGTAGTGGTAATGTCACTAGACTCAGGCTGGTGCGCTGTGGACATGGGTTCAAATCCCACCATGGCATCTGTGAAATTAGAATTTTAGGGGAGAAGGTGAAAAAGCAAACAGGAGAAGCAAATAGGAATTATGAGAAAAGACTGGCAGCCAACATAAAGGGGAATCCCAAAGTCTTCTCTAGGCACATTAATGGTAAAAGGAGGAGTAGGGCCAATTAGGGACCAAATAGAAGCAGGAGGCATGGCTGAGGTGTTAAATGAATGCTTTGCATCTGTCTTTACCAAAGAAGCAGATGCTACTGAGGACACGGTGACAGAGGCGGAAACTCTGTCACTAGAAGGGTTCAAAATTGATAAGGAGGAAGTGTTGGATAAACTGCCAGTATTTAACGTTGACAAGACACCGGGACTGGATGAGATTGAAGGAAGTAAGAGTGGAAAAATTGCAGGGGCACTGGACATAATCTTTCAGTCTTTCCTAGACTCAGGGGAGGTGCCAGAGGACTGGAAAATTGCAAACATTATGCCCTTGTTCAAAAAATGTTGTAGGGATAAATTAGACAGGGGGATGGGTTACAGAGTGGAAGTATACTACGGGGTGATGTACTGACAAGTATAAAAGAAAAACCAAGCGAGTCTGGAAGGCAGAGCATATATAGTCAAGTTAAAGCACAAGGGAGCATGGCAAGGCTGGATGGCATTTATTTTAATGCAAGGAATCTTGCAAGTAAGGCAGATGAGTTGAGGGTGTTGATTAACACATGGGGATACAACATCATTGCTATCACAGAGGCATGTTTGAAGGAGGCACAGGACTGGCAGCTCAATATTCCTGAGTATAGAATCTTCAGGCAAGACAGGGTGGGTGTAAAAGAGGAGGTGGCATTGCACTATTGATCAAGGAGTCAAATACTGCAGTAAGGAGGGATGGTATCTTAGAAGGTTCCCCAGATGAGGCCAAATGGATAGAACTTAAAAAAAAAAGGACAATCACTTTGCTGGGAGTGTACTATAGACCTCCAAGCAGTCAGGGGGAGATAGAGGAACAGGTATGTAGGCAAATCTCAGGGAAGTGTAAAAATAATTGGGTATTAAAAGTAGGGGATTTCATCTTCCCCAATATTAACTGGGATTGTCTTAGTGTGAAAGGCTTAGAGGGGGCGGAATTCTTAAAGTGCACCCAGAAGAGCTTTTTGAGCACATGTAGAAAGTCCTACAAGAGAAGGAACGGTACTGGACCTAATCTTAGGGAATGAAGCCAGGCAAGTGGTAGAAGTGTCAGTGGGGGAGCATTTCGGGGATAGTGACCATAACTCTGTAAGATTTAAGGTAGTTATGGAAAAGGACAAAGATGGACCGGAAATAAAGGTCCTGAACTGGGGACAGGCTGATTTTAATATGATAAGACAGGATCTGGCTAAGTGGCCTGAGCAGCTACTTGTAGGAAAGTCTACATCTGACCAGTGGGAGCCACTCAAAAAGGAAATGGTGAGAGGCCAGGGCTAACATATTCCTGTAAAGGTGAACAAACAAGTCAGGGAACCCTGCATGTCAAGGGATATACAGGATTGGATAGCGAAAATAAAAGGAGGCTTACAGCAGATCCAGAAGGCTGAAAACAGTGGAAGCCCCAGAGGAGTATAGAAAGTGTAGGGAGGTACTTAAAAAAGTAATTAGGAGAGTGAAGAGGGGGCATGAGGAAACACTAGCAGGCAAGATGAAGGAAAATCCCAAGGCATTTTATAAATATATTAAGGGCTAAAGAATAACCAGGGAAAGAGTTGGGCCAATTAGGGACCAAAGTGGCAATCTGTGCATGGAGCCGGAAGACGTAGGTGAGGTTTTAAATGATTACTTTTCATCTGTGTTCACTATGGAGAAGGACGGTGTAGGTGTAGACATCAAGGAGGGGGACTGTGATTTCTTAAACAAATTAGCATTAAAAGGGAGCAGAAATTAGTGCTTTAGCGGGCTTAAAAGTGGATAAATCCCCAGGCCCAGATGAGATGTATCCCAGGCTGCTATGTGAGGCAAGCGAGGAGATTGCAGGGGCTCTGACACTAATTTTCAAATACTCTCCACATTCATGGGAGTGTACTATAGACCCCCAGACAGTCAGGGAGAGATAGAAGGGAGGCAAATCTCACAGAGAAGTGTAAAAATAATAGGGTAATAATAGTGGGGGATTTCAACTTCCCCAATATCAATTGGGATAGATAAAGCCTGAAAGGCTTAGAGGGGGCAGAATTCTTAAAATGCATCCAGGAGAGCATTTTAAGACAGCACGTAGAAAGTCCTACGAGAGAGGGGGTGGTGCTGGACCTAGTTTTAGGGAATGAAGCTGGGCAAGTGGTAGAGCTGTCAGTGAGGGAGCATTTCAGGGATAGTGACCATAACTAAGTAAGATTTAAGGTGGTTATGGAAAAGGACAAAGATGGACTGGAAATAAAGGTTCTGAACTGAGGGAAGTCCGATTTAAATATGATAATATAGGATCTGGCCAAAGTAGACTGGGAGCAACTACTTGTAGGAAAATCTACATCAGAGCAGTGGGAGTCATTCAAAAAGGAAATAGGGAAAATGCAGGGCCAACATAGTCATAGAGTCATAGAGTTATGCAGCACAGAAACAGGCCCTTCAGCCCATCGTGTCCATACCGGCATCAAGCACCTATCTATTCTAATACCATTTTCCAGCACTTGGCCCTAAGCCCTGTATGCTATGGTGTTCCAAGTGCTCACCTAAATACTTTTAAAATTTTATGAGGGTTCCTGCCTCTACCATCCCCTCAGGCAGTGTGTTCCAGGCTCCAACCACCCTCTGCGTGAAAAATATTTTCCTCAAATCCCTTCTAAACCTCCTGATGGACTGGTCAGATGGACAGAACAGTGGCAAATGGAATTTAATCTTGAAAATTGTGAGGTAATGCATTTTGGGAAGACTAACAAGGCAAGGGCGTACATGATGAATGGTAGGACCCTAGGAAGTACAGAGGATCAGAGGGACCTTGGTGTGCTTGTCCACAGATCCTTGAAGGCAGCAGGACAGGTAGATAAGGTGTTAAGAAGGCACATGGGATACTTGTCTTTATTAGTTGAGGCATTGAATACAAGAGCAGGGAGGTTATGGTGGAACTGTATAAAGCATTAGTTAGGCCACATCTGGAGTACTGTGTGAAGTTCTGTTCACCACACTATAGGAAGGATGTGATTGCACTGGGACAGGGTGTAAAGGAGATTCACCTGGGCTGGAACGTTTCAGCTATGAAGAGAGACTGGATAGGCTGGGGTTCTTTTCCTTAGAGCAGAGAAAGCTGAGGGGGGACCTGATAGAGGTGTACAAAATTATGAGGGGCATGGATAGGGTAGATAGGAAGAAACTTTTCCCCTTAGTGGGGTCAATAACCAGCGGGCATAGATTTAAGATATGGGGCAGGAGGTTTAAAGGGAATTTGAGGAATTTTTTTTCACACAAAGTGTAGTTGGAATCAGGAAGCCACTGCCTGAGGGGGTGGTAGAGGTGGGAACCCTCACAACATTTAAGAAGTATTTAGATGAGCACTTGAAATGTCATAGCATACATGGCTACAGGCCAAGTGCTGGAAAATGGGATTGGAGTAGATAGTAGCTTGTTGACTGGCATGGACATGTTGTGCCGAAGGACCTCTTTCCATGCTGTAAAACTCTGTGACTCTATGATAAGCCCAGCAATTGCAGACCAGCCAGTTTAACTTCAGTGGTGGGGAAGCTTCTAGAAACAATTATTCAGGATAGAATTAGTGGTCACATTGAAAAATGTGGGTTGATTAGAAAGAGCAAGCATGGATTTCTAAAGGGGGAGTGGTGTTTAACTAACTTGCTGTACTTTTTTGAAGAGGTACCAGAGGGGGTTGATGAGGATAATGCTGTTGATGTGGTGTACATGGACTTCCAAAAGGCATTCAATACAGTGCTGCACAACAGACTTGTGAGAAAAGTTATTGCTCATGGAATAAAAGGGACAGTAGCAACGTGGATACAAAATTGGCTGAGTAATAGGAAACAGCGCGTAATGGCTAATGGGTATTTTTCCAGTTGGAGGAAGATTTGTAGTGGAGTTCCCCAGGAATTGTGACCTGTGCTTTTCCTGATATATATTAATGATCTAGGTCTTGGTGTGCAGGGGACTATTTCAAAGTTGGCAGATGATATGAAACTTAGAAGCATTGTAAACTGTGAGGAGGACAGTGCAGAACTTCAAAAGGACATAGACAAGTTGCTGGAGTGGGCAGATAGATGGCAAATGAAGTTCAATGCAGAAAAGTGTGAGGTGATGCATTTTGGTAGGAAGAACACAGAGAAACAATATAAAATAAGGGGTACAATTCTTAAAGGGTGCAGGAGCAGAGGAATCTGCGTGTATATGTGCATAGAGCATTGAAGGTGGCAGGACAGGTGGAGAGAGCAATTAATAAAGCATATAGTTTCCTGGGCTTTATTAATAGGGGCATAGAGTACAAGAGCAAGGAGATTATGCTAGGCTTATATAATACACTAATTAAACCTAAGCTGGAGAATTATGTACAGTCCTGGGCATCACACTTTAGAGAACACACTGGAGAGAGTGCAGAAGAGGTTTACAAGAATGGTTCCAGGAATGAAAAACTTCAGCTATGAGGATAGATTGGGGAGGTTGGGACTGTTCTCCTTGGAAAGGAGCAGGCTAAGAGGAGATTTGATAGAGATGTTCAAAGTCATGAGGGGATTGGACAGAATAGATAGGGAGAAACTGACCCTACTCATAAAAGGATCGAGAACAAGAGGGCACAGACTTGAAGTGATTTGCAAAAGAAGCAAATGTGATGTGCGTAAAAGCTTTTTCAAACTGCGCGTGGTTCGGGTTTGGAATGTACTGCCTGGAAGTGTGGTGGAGGCAGGTTCAATCAAGGCATTCAACAGGGCATGAGATGATTATTTGAATAGAAACAATGTGCAGGGGTATGAGGAAAAGGCAGGGCATCGGCACTAGGTCATAATGCTCATTCGGAGAGCCGGTGCAGACACGGTGGGCTGCATGCCTTCCTTCTGCACCGTAACAGTTCTGTAATTCTGTGATAATGCAAACCTACAGAACAAAACTGGCATGTAAATACATTTCTGCTGTTTTTGCTGTGAATGATCCCTCTCTGTACTACATCATGCTATGATTCTGGAGTGTGCCCAAATTAAGGGGCCTGATAGAATCAGTGAAATTGGCCCTCCGACTCCATCAACATATTTGGAGCGAGGTGCCTGCAGCATTAGTCACACTCACAGGAAAATAGCATTATCAGACCGCTGACCTCACTGGCAGCAAGTCTCAGATAATTCTGATGGAGTTTGGACTGGAGAATGATGGCGGTCGTTGGGGGTCGTGGGGCATGTTGGGTGTGATCAGAATGCCAGTGAAGTTGGCAGAAGCGCTCCTCTTCCTGCTGGAACATAAGAGGGGATTTATTTTTAAAATTAATCTTTAAGTGGTAAATGCAGGGGCCACTGAAGTCCTGAGGTGAGCAGGCCTGATGCCTGTGCCATTCATTACTGACTAGTTTCATTAAAAGATCCTTCAACCACAAAATTAACATATTCAAGGAGGCGACCACTCAGGACATCAAAAAAATGGCCCGATGGTTTAGCTGTGGGATCTACGCTGGCGCTGATTAGACATATGCTTTCCCATTATTGCACTGATATGCATTGTGTCTCTTTTACACCTAAAAAATGGGCATAACACATATCAATTTTGACCCAATAGACTATCTGAAAATATTCCAGAATTGATTTCATTGCATAACTTGAAGAATGATTTAATGCTGACACCTAGTGGATAACAGTGGAATAACATCACAACACAATTACATTCCAAATTCAGTCTTTGTATTGGGTCAAGAATCTGTTTTGATTACATTTCTATCACTTCACTTTACATCTTACAGTTTTCACCTTCATTGTCTGAGACGTATCCCCAGTATAACTTGACAGGACAAGGTCACCAACTCAGAGGTCCTGGAGCCTGCTCGTTCCATTAGGATAGAGCCAACGACATCTGTGCTGGCTTGACCATGTTCATTGGATAGATGAAGTTTCACTTTCTGTATGGTAAATTGGCCACTGGGTCACAACCTCCTGCATGTCCATGCCTTCACTACAAGGGCACCTGCAAGTGAGATATGGGCCTGAATTTTTAGCTCGGCAGGCAGGTGCGATCGGCGGGCCCAGGATTGGCCGGGAAACCGACCATCGACTGCGATTGGCCCCTGACCGCGACTTCACGCTGGCTGGCCAATTAATGGCCAGCCAGCGTGAAGCATGTGCTGGAAAGAGCAGCGCTGCTGGGGTGGGGTTGGGAGGAGGGTGGGCGAGGACGTCAACGTGGGCGTAGGCAAGTGCTGAGAGAAAGCTCCCTGACAGCAGAGAGCTGCCTCAGGGAACTGCAGAACCAAAAATGTTCCAATAAAGTTTTAAAAAGCAGAAGAAAAATGTCTGAGCATCACAATCAGGCACCTAAAAATATAAATGATAAAAATGCTGCCCACAGATTTTTATTTTTATTTTATTTCATAACAGAAACCTCATCCCACCCTTGGATGAGGTTTCATGAAAAATGTAAAGGCTGCTTGGCTGAATCGCCCGCCCACCAACTTTAAGGTTATTGAATTCAAAGTCCACCATCTGTTATGGCAGGATTCAAACCCAGGTCCTCAGAGCATTAAGATAAAAGCAAAATACTGCAGATGCTGGAAACCTGAAATAAAAACAAAAATTGCTGGAAAAACTCAGCAGGTCTGACAGCATCTGTGGAGAGAAAGGCAGAGTTAATGTTTCGAGTCCGTATAACTCTGAAAAAGAATCTACTGAAGAAGAGTCATATGGACTCGAAACGTTAACTCTGTCTTTCTCTCCACAGGTACTGTCAGAACTACTGAGTATTTCCAGCAAGTTTTGTTTTTGTTCCCCAGAGCATTACCCTGGGCCTTTGGATTACTAATCCAGCGACAATACCCCTACGCCATCACCTCCCCACAAGGAAAGAGTGTCCCCTGGCCGGGAATTGAACCTAGGCTGCGGCAGTGAAAACACCAAATCCTCAGCACTAAACTCTCCGACACAAAAGTCAGAAGCATGCCCGCCGAGCAAAATATTGTGCGAGTGCGCGATGACGTCGGGGCACTCGCCCATTGCCATTTCGCATGATTTCACACCCGATCGGGTCGGACGTGCGCTCGCCCGATCAATGTAAAATTCAGCCCATGAAGATTGCGGGCATTGACACTGACAACAGGGAAAGGGTCGCTGGCGGCCGTGACCTTTGGAGGCTGACTGCTTTGAAGGGCATTGGGAGAGGCAAACAGAAACAAAAAGCTCAACTGGCCGAGAAGAGGGCCCAGAGAAAATAGAGGCCAGTCAATCGTGCACCTTCTCAGCCCACTGTCTCCATCTGCAACAAATGCAGCAGAGACTGCCATCCCAGAGTAGGGCCCCTGAGCAATACCTGATGAGACAGAAGACTGCCACCACTATTCAGTTTGCAGTTACATAAACTCATGTACCCATCCCTTGCTTTCCCTTTATTCTGTGCCCATTCATATTTTAAGCCAATGCAAAAGTTTTTGACAGCCTTGGTATATATGAATGTGATATGAATTATATTGATTAAACATGAGTCACTTCCTCCTAGATTAGCATTAACTACATACCATTACATAGAATTTACAGCCCAGAAACAGGTTATTCAGCCCAAGGTCTCTGTGCTGGCGTTTATATTCTTATATTCCTCCTACTTTTCTTCATCTAACACTACCTACCTACTCTTGGCAGCATCTTTTAATGCTCTTTGTTCTCCAACATTGCTTACTTGGTCATGTTACAGCAATACTCAGGGTTAATTTTACAGAAATGTATTCCCCACAGGACACCTCAGCTACCAGGAAAGGCAACTCAGAAACATACACTGCACAGTTTTATGTCTACTATGACAATAATTAAATTGGATTATTATTTGAGCCTGTGATATATCGCTTAGTTTCTTTAATTAATAGTTAACCATCCTTATGTATCCAGCAATTCTGTTGGATATTGGTGGGATTAATTATTGCAGCAATGAAGGTTTGATTAGGAGTATTTATCCTGTAACCGAAGGAAATAAAACACTTCACTAATATTAATCTATGAGCATTCTATGTTAGCAATTGATTGCATTTAAATTAATAAATTAGTTCAGATAGGTATGTTACAGGATAAAAGCAAAATACTGTAGCTGTTAGAAATCTGAAATATAAACAGAAAAAGCTGTAAAAACTCAGCAGGTCTGGCAGCATCTGTGAAGAGAGAAACAGAGTTAACATTTCGAGTCCGTATGACTCGAAATGGGCTTGAAATGTTAATTTTGTTTCTCTCTCCACAGATGCTGCCAGACCTGCTGAGCTTTTCCAGCATTTTGTTTTATTTTACAGGATAGTTTGGCAGTCACTGTAAGTAAGAATGACGATAAATTGGGAGGGGCTGTTTGAATATAAGACCATAAGACATAGGAGCAGAAATTAGGCCATTTGGCCCATCGAGTCTGCTCCGCCATTCAATCATGGCTGATAAGTTTTTCAACCCCATTCTCCCACCTTCTCCCCGTAACCTTTGATCCCCTTACCAATCAAGAACCTATCTATCTTGGTCTTAAATACACTCAATGACCTGGCCTCCACAGCCTTCTGTGGCAATGAATTCCATAGATTCACCACTCTCTGGCTAAAGAAGTTTCTCCTCATCTCTGTTCTAAAAGGTCTTCCCTTTACTCTGAGGCTGTGCCCTCAGGTCCTAGTCTCTCCTACTAATGGAAACATCTTCTCCACATCCACTCTATCCAGGCCTTTCAGTATTCTGTAAGTTTCAGTCAGATCCCCCCTCATCCTTCTAAACTCCATCGAGTATTGACCTAGAGTCCTCAAACGTTCCTCATATGTTAAGCCTTTCATTCCTGGGATCGTTCTTGTGAACCTCCTCTGGACCCTCTCCAGGGCCAGCACATCCTTCCTGAGATACGGGGCCCAAAATTGCTCACAATATTCTAAATGTGGTCTGACCAGAGCCTTATAAAGCCTCAGCAGCACATCCCTGCTTTTATATTCTAGTCCTCTTGAAATAAATGCCAACATTGCATTTGCCTTCCTAACTACCGACTCAACCTGCAAGTTAACCTTAAGAGAATCTGGACTAGGACTCCCAAGTCCCTTTGCACTCCAGATTTCTAAATTCTCTCCCCATTTAGAAAATAGTCTATGCCTCTATTCTTTCTACCAAAGTGCATGAAATCACACTTCCCCACGTTATATTCCATCTGCCACTTCTTTGCCCATTCTCCTAATCTGTCCAAATCCTTCTGCAGCCTCCCCGCCTCCTCAATACTACCTGTTCCTCCACCTATCTTTGTATCATCTGCAAACTTAGCCAGGATGCCCTCAGTTCCCTCAGTTCCTTCATCTAGATCATTAATGTATAAAGTGAAAAGTTGTGGTCCCAACACTGACCCCTGCGGAACTCCATTAGTCACCGGCCGCCATCCTGAGAAGGACCCCCTTATCCCCACTCTCTGCCTCCTGCCAGACAGCCAATCTTCTATCCATGCTAGTACCTTGCCTCTAACACCATGGGCTCTTATCTTACTGAGCAGCCTCCTGTGCGGCACCATGTCAAAGGCCTTCTGGAAGTCCAAGTAGATAACATCCATTGGCTCTCCTTTGTCTAACCTACTCGTTACCTCCTCAAAGAATTCTAACAGATTTGTTAGGCATGACCTCCCCTTGATGAAACCATGCCAACTTTGCCCTATTTTATCACGCACTTTCAAGTATTCTGAAATCTCATCCTTAATGGACTCTAAAATCTTACCAACGACCGAGGTCAGGCTAATTGGCCTATAATTTCCTGTCTTTTGCCTCACTCCCTTCTTAAACAGGGGGGTTACATTAATGATTTTCCAGTCCTCTGGGACCCTCACTGACTCCAGTGATTCCTGAAAGATCACCACTAACGCCTCCACTATCTCTTCAGCTATCTCCTTCAGAACTCTGGGGTGTAATCCATCTGGTCCAGGTGATTTATCCACCTTCAGACCTTTCAGTTTTCCTAGCACCTTCTCCTTGGTAATGGCCACCATACTCACCTCTGCCCCCCGATTCTCTTGAACTTTGGGGATGTTACTCGTGTCTTCCACCGTGAAGACTGACGCAAAGTACCTATTCAGTTCCTCCGCCATTTCTTTGTTCCCCACTACTACTTCTCCAGCGTCATTTTCCAGCGGCCCAATGTCCACTTTTGCCTCTCTCTTACCCTCTATATATCTAAAAAAACTCTTGCAATCCTCTTTTATATTACTGGCTAGTTTACCCACATATTTAATCTTCTCCCTCCTTATTTCTTTTTTAGTTGTCCTTTGTTGGTCTTTGTAGGTTTCCCAATCCTCTGGTTTCCCACTGCTCTTCGCCACATTGTATGCTTTCTCTTTAGTTTTTATGCTGTCCCTGACTTCCCTTGTCAGCCATGGTTGCCTCATCCTCCCTTTAGTATGCTTCTTCTTCCTAGGGATGAATTTTTGCTGTGTCTCCCAAATTACTCCCAGAAACTCCTGCCATTGCTGTTCCACTGTCTTTCCTGGTAGGCTCATCTCCCAGTCAATTCTGGTCAGCTCCTCCCTCATGCCTCTGTAGTTGCCTTTATTCAACAGTAATACCATTACATCTGATTCCAGCTTTTTCCTCTCAAATTGTAGGGTAAATTTTATCATATTATGGTCACTTCCTCCTAAGGGTTCCTTCACCTTAAGCTCCCTTATCAAATCTGCCTCATTACACATCACTAAATCTAGAATTGCCTGTTCCCTAGTGGGCTCCACCACAAGCTGCTCCAAAAAGCCATCTCGTAGACATTCTACAAATTCCTTTTCTTGGGATCCACTACCAACCCGATTTTCCCAGTCTACTTGCATATTGAAATCCCCCCATGATCACTGTAACCTTGCCTTTCTTACACGCCTTTTCTATCTCCTGGTGTATCTTGTGCCCCACATCCTGACTACTGTTCGGAAGCCTGTACATAACTCCCATTATAGTTTTTTTACCTTTGCGGTTCCTCAACTCTACCCACACAGATTCTAGATCTTCTGACCCTATGTCATTTCTTGCTATCGATTTAATTTCATTTCTTACTAACAAAGCAACCCCAGCCCCTCTGCCAACTGCCTATCTTTTCGATAGGATGTATATCCTTGGATATTTAGCTCCCAGTCCTGATCCCCTTGCAGCCATGTCTCCGTGATGCCCACCACATCATACCTGTCAATGTCAATCTGCGCCACAAGCTCATTTACCTTATTTCGTATACTGTGTGCATTCAGATACAACACCTTCAGTCCTGTATTTCCCGTCCCCTTTCTCATTGTCGTCCCTTTATCTGATGTGTTTGAAGTTAGATTCCTAGCCCTTTCCAAACACTCTGTCCTATTTTGTGTTCTGGAAACTTTAATAGCCTCTCCTGGGCTCTCCTTTCTTTCCAGTTTTTTCATAATTTTCCATGAAGTTGAATCCACACCACCCCCCTCCCACCCCCCCCACCCTCCCAACATGTTAACCTGCTGCTTTGTTTCCCATTAGTCATACTTCTTGGAGTTTTTTTCTACATATATATATATATATATATATATATATCTACATAGATGTCTTTGCAAATTTGGAATTATTGATCTTAAAGAATTAAGGTGACTGAGCAAGTGAAAGCCAAATCCTTTCAATCACCAGCTATTCAGTTTGATTCAGGAAGTTTTGACTTGGGTGATAGGTAAAACTGGTTGTATCAGCCCACCAGCTGTCACACATCTCCCCCATTTTGAAGTCAATTGAAAGGAAAATCTGAAGTGGTGTATAATGGGCAACTGACCTGATATTTTCCTGTTTATGCTATTTTTCAAAGTCAAAACTGTACCCATTGTCTTTAGAGTAGATAGGATTGTCACCAGAAAATTGCATTTAGATTTTTCCATCAGTGGTCACTAGAGGGTGCAAGAATTAAGCAATTCTTTGTAAATAGTTTCCATGAGCACCAAACTGTCCTTGTTTAATGTGGACACTGTCCCTGGCTATGGATGCAATACAAACACTTATCGTTGCCTCACCTATATGGTTAAAATGCTGCAGTGTAAATAGGGCGTTTAAGTTGAACCCTGAATTCAAAAGGTGATTGATTATAGTTCCTGGTTGCAAACTTGGCTCTGTAGCGCCTATTTTTTCAACACTACAGAAATGCTTGGGTGCACAATGGCATTGACGCCACGCATGCACACATCCAGTGCAGGCCCACCAGATTCTATTTTGGTGAGCGCATTAATGTGCACGTTGGGAATGTGTGCCAGAGGTGTGGAAAGTAGGCAGGTTGTGATGTCAGTCAGCGTGCTTGACACCAGCACTACCATTTTCAACCTCAACGTTCAAGCTAAAGCCTTCTCTTAAACATGCCTCTGTTGCTGTGGAAACTTACATTTCAGATAAATGGAAACATTTAAGATTCCTCTATTCAAAAGCCTAACTTTTAGGAGCATTGGGCTTAGGAGCAGGAGTAGGCCATTCGGCTCTTGAAGGCTGCTCTGCCATTTGATAAGATCGTGGCTGACCTGATTGTGGTCTCAACTGCACTTGCCTGTCCGCCCCCATAACCCTTGACTCCCTTCTATTCTTCTGCTGCATGTTGAAAGAAGCCAAATTATCTTCATTACTTCAGTTAGTTGAACTGACTGTAAAGTTATTACCCAAGTTAGGAGGCATTTTGGCATGGTATGTAGTGCCCTAGTCTCTGAGCTAGAAGCTCTGAGTTCAAGTCCTGTTCCATGGCTTACTGGCCATGGTAGGAATGTTCATGGTGTGTCTTTCAAAACTCTTTCTAACTCAGCCTTGAATAAATTCAATGACCCAGCCTCCACTGCTTTCTGGGGAAAAGAATTCCACGGACTAATGACCCTATGAGAGAAAGAAGTTCTCCTCATCTCAGTCTTAAAAGGGAGACCTCTTATTTTTAAACTGTGTCCCCTAGTTCTATTCTCCCTCACAAGAGAAAACATCCTCCCGGTATCCATCCTATAAGCCCCTCAAGATTTTATTTGTTTCAATAAGATCACCTCTTAATATTCTAAACACCAATGGGTATAGGCCCAACCTGTTCAACTTTTCTTCATAAGATAAGCCCTTCATCCCAGGAATGAGTCGGGTGAATCTTCTGTGAATGATCAGTATTTTAGGGGATTCAAGAAGTTACAGGCTTTAAAAAATGTATTAATCATGCAAAGTTTTTAAGAGGAGTGTGAGAATTCAAACTTGGAGGAGGATAATTAATAACATGAAGGACATGAATTGTCTTGCTTTCATAACCTCTGAATTTCTCATTTACGTATGTTATAATTTGGATGGCCTTTGCTGCATGTCTTCGTACAGACCTTTATCCCTTTGGGATATCATGGGGGAGTGTTGGAAGGATTAGCAAGATGATTGTCAACCTGTTAAACACTCCTTCCGTGGCCAAAAAGTCATGGGGCTGAATTTTACGCTGATCGGGCAGGCGTGCGCCTGACCCAATTGGGCGTGAAATCGCACGATATGTCAGTCAGCGGGCACAGATAAAAGTCAGAAGCATGCCCGCCGACAGTTAATAGGGCAATTAAGCCCATTAACGGTGCAATTGTCTGTCATTTTACGTAGCCCAACCAACCTTATGGTTGGCGGACGGGCAAATCGGCCAGGCGGCCTTTACATTTTTCGTCAAGCCTCATCCAAGGGCAGGATAAGGCTTTCATTATTAAGTAAAAAACAGAAATCTATGGACAGAACTTTTATAATCTATATGTTCAGGTGCCTGATTGTGATGCTTGGACATTTTTTTCCTGATTTTAAAAACTTTATTTCCTGGACTTTGGGTCTCCAGCTCCCAGAGGCAGTTCTCTGCCTTCGGGGAGCTTTCTGTCAGCGCTCGCCCGCACCTGCATTGATGTCATTGCCCGCCATCCTCCCACCCCCAACCCGGCAGCGCTGAGCTTTTCAGCGTGCATTTCAAGCTGGCTGGCCATTAATTGGGGGTCAATCGCGGTCGACAGTCTGTTTCCTGACCGCTCCCAGGCCTGTCGATCATGCACGCCAAGCTGAAAATTCAGTTCATGGAGTAGGACTTAAACTCAGAGCTACTGGGCAAAATTTTACGCCCTGCAGCTGGGCGCACGTCCAACCTGATTGGTGTAAAATAGCGTGTGATGACGTCAGGCGAGCACCCCGACATCATCACATAATATTTCGCTTGCCGGCCGCATCCACCATCAATTAACAGACCACTTAAGGCCATTAACAGTCCAATTGATAGCGATTCTTCACTGCTCGTACAATTTCATGCTCGTCACAAGGGCAAAACAGGCAGGCGACCAGCTGACATTTTCAAAAACCTCATCCAAGGGTGGGATAAAAAGGATCCACAGCATTGCTAGCGTGCGTAGCGAGGAGTTTGGTAGATGGTTTGGTGCTGGTGACTTTTTGGTACTTGGCAGCTTCATCTCTGTTCAGGTCTTCATTCTTTGCATTTCCAGGCTTCATTTCAAGCCTCATTGGTACCTGCAAGGCCCCAGGAGGATTCAGACAGTGTGAACCCTTCCAGGTGTCAGACAGCCTTCAGTTACCCTGGTAATGGGGATTGTTTTCTCCATTGGAGGCACCTCCTCTGAGGAGGAAGAGAGAGGCAGAAGGGAGAGGAGTCCAGGAGGCCCAATGCAGCTTCCAGGGGAGCGACCCGTGGGAGGAGAGGCGCAGGCACAAGGGGCGCAGGGCCAGCAGGAAGTCCAAGGCGGAAGTGGCCATCGAAGACGCCACTATCCTGCTGCCAGGGTTTACAGGCAACTATGCAGTTGCCTCAATATGTCCGAGGTGCAATGCCAATGGAGGCTCCGCCACTCAAGGGAGAGCGTGACCTCCATTTGTCAGATGATTGAGCCTGAGATCAGCTCCAACTGTATGGGCGGACACCCTATGCCAGTGGCTCTGAGGGTCACACTGGCCCTCAATTTCTATGCCTCTGGCCCTTTCCAGGGGTCGGTGGGGGATCTGTGTGGAGTCTCCCAATCACAGTTGCGTCAAGCTGTTGACAGAATCTCTGTTCAGGTGGTTACTGACATTTATTCTTTACTGTATGGAGGAGGCTAGCCAGACATAGCGAACCAGAGGCTTCGCAGCCATTGCTGGCTTCCCCTGTGTCCAGGGTGCAATAGGCTGCACACATGTGGCCATCAAGGCGCCAGCAGGTGAGTCGGTGCCTTCGTCAACAGGAAGGGCTTCCACTCCATGAACGTGCAGATAGTGTGTGGTCACAGGATGCTGATTCTACAAGTCTATGCAAGGTACCCAGGCAGCACCCATGACGCCTACGTCCTCAGACACTCCCAGGTGCCGGGACTCTTCAGTGCTCCAGCCCGACTGGATGGATGGCTGCTGGGTGACAAGGACTATCCATTAAAGAGGTGGCTCATGACGCCTCTCCGCCATCCAAGAACAGAGGCAGAGAAGCGTTATAATACGAGTCATACCTCCACAAGGGCAGTGATAGAGAGGACCATAGGTCTTCTCAAGATGGGCTTCCGATTCCTGGACTGTTCAGGGGGAGCAGTACAATAACCCCCAGAGTGGGTGTCACTGATAGTGTTTGCCTGCTGCGCTCTATACAATCTGGCACTGGCAAAGATGGACCCACTGGAGGAAGAGGATCTTGACAGCTGCACAGGCAGCAGATGATGAGTCCAGTAGTGAATACAAATAGGAGCGCGGTGAGGAGAACACTGAGGGCATGGATCCAGACCTCGGTAACCTCCAGGGAGACAGGGATTCCAGGGATGCCTTGATCCAAAATTCCTTCAGCTAGGCTACCAAAGATCAGCTTCAACCGCATGCCAGGACTGCCACCTCCATCCCGGATGTCTGAAAGGACCCTTTCATTTGAACACAAAGAGCACTCAGCACCCGTGCAATAAAGTTCGCACTCACTTACATCCAGCATTACATACTGGCGTACCCTACACCAATAAAATAAAAAAGTGAAGCATACTCAGGCCATGATGACAAAATCAAAATTTATCTCATTTTGACAATTCTAAACTATTTACACAAACTTCTCAGGTATTCATACCCAGACCAGTATTGGTAAAGTCAAAATTAATGAACATAAAACCACCCATGAACTGTCCCTCTTGTGCTCATGGTGCCTTTAACTTATGTTTGTGAGTGCTATGCCTTGGCATACCTCCTCACTGGCACTGGCATTGGAGACAGCCTGCTGACTCTGCTGTCTTGTTGGCCTTGATGGCCTTGGCGGTCGTGCTCTGGCCCATGGAGCCTGTGCTGGCTCTGCCTGGGAGCGAGTGGCCAGTGCCATGGCTGGCACCTCCCCAGTCACTACAGCCTCATCAGATGCCATGGTCACTGGCAGGGGGGTGGGGGGGCTGCTGCCATCATCCAGAGCGCCCTGAGAGGAGCCCGCAGAGACTACCGGCAGCTCGTGTGCCAACATGAGGTGACTGTGGACCTCCCTGCTCATCGTTGATGGATGGGTACCTAGCTGGGATACTGGGTTCCTCATCCAACTCCCACACTGGCACTGGCCACTTGAGGCCATTGCCTGTGTGAGGGCTTGTAGGTCCAAGCACCACCCCTAGAACCCCTGATTCTGTTTCTGGACCTGCATCTCCATGAGAGTCGCCATTCTCTCAATGAAGGAGGTACTGCGTTCGGTCATGAGGGCCAATGCAGTGCTGAGACTCCACATGGACTCCTCCATCACGGAAACCATGGCATGCATATCCACATGGATCTCTACCAGATCCTCCCGCACATCTCACTGAACATCCAGCATCAGTTACCTAACGGATGACTCCCAAAGCTCATCATCAGCCTTTGGCTGAGCATCGTCCTGGTCCCTAGCAGTCCTCCGACTGCCGGTGCCCTGGGCACTCTCTGCCTCCATCTACACCTCAAGCGAGTGTGAAGTGCTCTCACCAATGTGCACCGAGACACTAGCCACTGAACTAATGCCCACCGAGTTGCAAGTATCTGCGCTGGTGCCTGATTCAGAGATTGGGTACGATTGGTGCAACAGAAACTCGGTTCTCCTCTGGTATCAGGGGTAGCCCTTCGGGATCCACAGAGCGAACACCTGCTGACGAACTTAAAAGATAGAACAAGGACATGTCATTAATTAAAACCATCACACTGTCACTGTGCATGCCAGGCACCCTGGTGAGACAATGGAGATCTGCATCACGGTGCCATCGTCTTCCAATGATCAATGGGAACTCCAGGTTCGAGGCTCCCATCAATGAAGAGACTACAGTAGAATGGCTGCACAATCCAAAACTCTCACCACTGTACACTGCACTCTTACCTTCTGTCTGGCACCCCCACCTCTCCACACCCAGTCATAAGGGCTCTCTAGCTCTAGGGTGTCTGCTCAAACCTGGTTAGCAGCAGCAGGTTGGGCTGCCCTCCGCCTGTCTGCACCCCCTCTGCCTCGTTATGGCTTGTCTTCGCCTGAAACAACAGAGGAGCATTGATTAGTCCACTCTCTACTTGCAGCCCCATTGCAGCCTGGCCAACCCCAGCTGAGGTACACTTCCCAGGGCACATCTGAGTTGTGGCCCTCGAGCCGCAAGGCACGCAGTCCAAGCAGCCAGGGCTCACCCCCTTGGCCAACTCCAACGTCATTGACATTTGGCACTCAGACTCTAACACCCCTGAGGTCCACTGGGGCTGGCCACACCTGAACACTTCTGCACACTGACCCATGCCAACAAGGTACTCACCATTCCTGAGCACAGCAGGTCATTGAAGCACTTCCAGCACTGCGCCCATGTGCGCTGCACCACATCATGGCTGCTCACCATTGCTGCCACCTCCTCCCATGCCATCTTGGTGAGGTGCGGTGGCCTCCTCCTCCAATCTCTAGGGACAAGGGTGTCCCTCCTGGCAGCCACCTCCTCCAGGAGGACGGTGAGGCACTCGTCGGAAAAGCGGGGGGCCGTGTGCCCACTTGACCTGCCCTCCCACCTGCCGTGCCCAGCTGCACTTGGCTGCACAACTTTGGTTTGGGAACGCAGAGGAAACATCCTTCAGTGGCAGCCTCCCAAGGGCTCCCTGGGCCGCTTTTAAACCATGAGCCAGGTCGCCAATGGACTGGCAGCTGAAAGGTCCCTATCCCTGCTCACGACCCACATTTCATGCTGGGCGGGCCTTAATTGGCAGGCCCAACATGAAATCACGTTCAGGGGCCAATCATGGGCAGCGGACCGTTTCCCAGCCGCACCTGGGCCTGCCCACCAGGCCCACCCACCGCGCCTGCCCAACAACCTCAAAATCCTGTCCACTGGTCCAGAGGCCAGGGCACTACCTTCTGAGCCAATAGATCTCCTAATTTAGGTGATGACTTTACAGTCAGTTCTGCTAACTGAATTTACAGTGATAATTTAGCTTGTTTGAGCATGCAGAATTAGAATTCAAATAAAGTTTACAGTGAGCACAGCCAGGATATGATTGCTAAGAAATTTTTAAAATGCCCGCAAGAAGTTATTTAGCTTCTACCTTCCCCTCCATCCGCTTCGCAGACCATTGCGAATTTCGCAAAGCATGCATATGCTACTGATTCTTTTCATAATGACAAGGGAGCAAATATAAGCTATATCAGAGTGGTCAGCACAATACAAGAAGCTATAGTCACCTTCAAAATGTATCCTAACTGACTCATATATTAGCCTAGATTGGACATACACTTACATACGACCATACAGACATACATACAAATTAGGAGCAGGAGTAGGCCACTCAGCCCCTCGAGCCTGCTCCACCATGCAATAAGATCATGGCTGACCTGATTGTAACCTCAACTCCACATTCCCACCTACCCCCGTTAACCTTTCACCCTTTGCTTATCAAGAATCTATCTAGCTCTGCCTTAAAAAACATTCAAAGACTCTGCTTCAACCGCAATTCAAGGAAGAGAGGTCCAAAGACTCATGACCCTCTGAGAGAAAAAATGTCTCCTCACCTCCGTCCTAAAAGGGGGACCCCTTATTTTTAAACAGTGACCCCTAGTTCTAGATTCTCCCACAAGAGGCAACATTCTTTCCACATCCACCCTGTCAGGCCCTTCAGGACCTTATATGTTTGGCCTGAGGTTAGGCAAGTAGAAAAAGCCCTCACCTGGTCTTCAACGTACAGAGCCCAAGTGTATTCCTGGGGTCAACCTCATCATCACAATGTGAGCAAACTCATGACTGAATGAACAACTGTCAACCGGAGTCCGCCTATTGATGGGTGGTAAATCTACTGTTGGTGCAGCATTTTTAGGCAGAGAATGGCCTTTGAAAAGATACCTTTGAAACTCTCTTGCAGTAAGTCAGGCAATTAAGAAGGCTTCAGGATTCTAAGGGGAATGGGAGCAGGTAGCGATCAATGTCAGTGACATCTCTACCAATTCATGCACATGAAAGCAATGCCACAATGGGTTTAAGAAGATACAGAAAAGCTCTTAGATATACAAGGTGACCAAGGGACTTGTGAAACTAACTAAAAGAAATTAGTATTCGTAAAGGGGTAGTACTTGAAAAGTTAACTGGATTGAAGGTTGATAAATCCCCTGGACCAGATAAGCTTCATCCCAGAGTGCTGAAGGAGGTGGCTAGAGAGATAGTGGATGCATTGGTGATCATCTTTCAAAATTCAATAGATTCTGGAAAGGTTCCTGCGGACTGGAAAGCAGCAAATGTAACCCCACTATTTAAGAAGGGAGGAAGAGGGAGAATGGAGAACTAGAGAGCTGTTAGATTGATATCAGTACTAGTGAAAATGTTAGAATCTATTACAAAGGATGTGATAAGTGGACATTTAGAAAAATTGGGCAGAGTCAACATGGATTTATGAAAGGAAAATCATGTTTGACAAACTTGTTGGAGTTTTTTTGAGCATATTACTTGTGACATTGATAAAGAAGGCTTTTGATAGGGTCCCACACAGGAGGTTAGTAAATAAAATTAGGGCACATGGGATTGAGGGAAATATACTAGTATGGATTGAGAATCGGTTAACAAACAGAAAGCAGAGAGTAGGATGGTAGCCTATTGCTAGTGGGGCACCGTAAGGATCAGCGCTAGGTCCACAGGTGTTCACAATCTATATAAATGATTTGGATGTGGGGGCTCAAGGGGTTCCTCCTGATCCTATTTCTGATCCTAATTCGTATGTATGTTTGTATGTAATTGTATGCCCTATCTAGGCTAATATATGAGTCAGTTAGGATATGTTTATACTTTCAGGTAATGTAGCCACAAAGCATATGTGTCACTTACATAAATAAAAACAAAAAGCTAAAAGCTACTGCGGATGCTGGAAATCCAAAACAAAAACAGAATTACCTGGAAAAACTCAGCAGGTCTGGCAGCATCGGCGGAGAAAAACAAAAAGCTAAAAGCTACTGCTCTAAAACTAAAACCTTGTTAGTCTTTCCACCCCACCCCCACTAGAGCTGTACTTTGAATATCCTGTCTTCCATTCTTAATTAGCACTTTTCTTAGACAAATATCACCACCTTCAACACCTCTTTGACCCTTTTGTCTGTGACATCTTTTGATTATCTGCTCATCTCCACAATCACCACACCCTCAATGTCTCTCTTCCCCCCCCCCCCACCCACCCACCTTAAACCAGTTTATATTTCTCCCTTCTTCTAACTATGCTTCTGTTCTGCCGAAGGGCCATGAAGGCTCGAAACATTAACTGATTTCTTCTCCGCCGATGCTGCTAGACCTGCTGAGTTTTTCCAGGTAATTCTGTTTTTGTTTTGTGTCACTTACAATTATCTCACTGGCAAATTGTGTTGAAATACTTTCAGGGACTACCACGTATAAACCTTATGCAGCAAGCTCCATTTTCTATCCTTAGCTTGCACCTTGTTATGATCCGGTTAGGGACCAGTAACTTTTTGTTCAACGTAGACAAAGGCCCAGATTTTCACTCCTGCACCCAGCCCGCAGTCCCAATTTTCGTTCCAGGTGGTTGGGCTGGATTAGAAGTCAGGCCCACTGCCCCCAGACCGAGTGCAGAAGCTGCCCGGTGCGAGGCAGCTGGGTGAAAGGTCTGCCTCTGTGCTCCGGCATGTGGTCAAATTTAATTTTAAAATGATTAAAGCAAAAAACAGTCCGGCAGCCCTCACCCCTCACCCCCTCACAATCTACATACTCCCCGTGTCCCATCTATGCCAACCTATGCCACTTCTTGCTCTCCACCCACATACCCTCATACCCATTATGGCAACACATGCCCTACTCAACCCCATGGCCCCTTATACCCCACATGCCAACCCATGCCCCTCTACCTAACACCATGGCCCTCATACTACCTATGTCTCCTACATCCCCATGGCCCTTTATAGCCCCTATGCCAATTTAGTGCCAACTCATGCCAATCCATGCCTCCCATCCCCCATCTTTGTCATTACCTGCTCCATGCCAACTCACGTAGTATTGATCATGGGCAAACTTCAAGAGGTATGTGGGCATAAAATAATTGGCCTATTGATGACATCACTATTTTAAACAAACTCTCATTGATAAAAAAATTCAATACATAAAAATTCCTTCAACTATTTCCTTCAACGATTCGCCTGCCACACCATCGTCTCGCCACTTCATCACGCCAGGCACCACATTTAAAGTGCAGCTGCGCTCAGTGCCTCCAGCCCAGGACTGCAGCAAAGAAGACATGGCCCCAAAAGGCAAGAAGACTACAGCCCACGAGTGCCTTTTGGACGTCATGGAGGCCCCCTGCTCTGGCCACAGGAAGGGAAGCAACATTACCACTCCGGTTTGGTAGGTGGTGGCAGGGTGGTCAGTGCCAACGCTGCAGAGAAGAGGTTGGCCATCCACTGCAGATAGGGGATAAATGATCTCATCTGTGCAGCCAGGGTATGGCAACCATCTCACCACTCTAAACTCACACACTCAAGCCTATCACACATTCATTGGCATCTCACTCACGGCCAGCTCAAGGGACATTGCTACTCACTCTCTCACACACATACCTTCACATGTCCATCTGGCCTCATCTCCTCTGGAGACTGCCTCCTCAGCCCTCACCATCTTGAGGCCACTTGCACAGATCAACATGTGCCTCCACACACACCCTGAGATCCCCTCCTTCCCCAGTACAGCCCTCGCCTTGCAGCCTCTTCTCTTGCCTGAGGCCACTTCTACCCCTTCCCCAAGCAAGCCCTAGCCCTGCAGCCAATGAATAGCCACCCACATATGGCTGGTCTGATAGGTAGAGACCTGCCCGCAAGCCCCCCTAAAAGCAATGTGGTGCTTTCTGTGAAGCCTGGCGCTGATGACTGCGAGTGCTGGCTGAAGCAAGGTAGGCAAACAAACTTTGAAGTCCCAAGCGAAGTGCATGCCTTAAAAATGCTGTTGTGAAACATGTCTGCGTGTTTTCCCGCCGACATGGGTAGACGATCCAGCCGGTGGGCGGGGGGATGAGTCTGGCAAGCTGGCCTTATAATGACATGCAGATGTATTACAATGAAGTTTCTGACATCCAATAGTGGAAAACACAGCCTGCCATCGACGGGCTGAGTGGATGATCGCAAACTGGTTGCACAACGTCGTGAAACCGATTTTTGGCCTTCTCGCCCTATTGTCCACTCACACCACCAAACACACCTGACACCAGTGAGCACAGAAAATCTCAGCCAATGAGTTTTGACACTTCCAATGAATTTTGACAGTTCTTTTACAGCTTTGGAAATCCTTTGATAGCTTGACAATTCTTTGTCAACTTTGAAAGTTCCAATGAGTTTATGCACTTTTTACCCACAATCATGTTTACTTTTAACAATCCCAATGGGTGCCTTACCTACCACAATGGGTGCCTTACCTCTCCCAAAGGTTTCCCAGGACCATATCCAAAGGGGTACCTTACTTCTCCAAAGGTGTACCCTGGCTATCCAAACAAATCCACCAAGTTCAGACCAGTTCTTACCTGGTCTAATCTGCACACGTCAGGTTTCATATTTCTGGGTTACCAAAATCCCACTTCAGTGGAGCAGCTGATGATATAAATGGCCACCTGCCTCTGTGAAACCTGCATGTTTGAACCCTGGCCCAATTCCAATCCCACCCTGTAAAAAAGGGAAATGCCATCTTCGGGGGCAGGATATAGGATTTTCAGCCGTTTCCGCTATTTTCACCATGACAGATAGACTCTCCATTGCAGTGAAAATCTGGGCTAAAGTTTGAAATACCAGGTACTCACGAAGAGAATAAAACCACAAGATTCCATGGTTTTAAACAAATAAAATATACGTTACCAAACAAAGTCAACAAAATAAAACCATTTACACTATTTATTTCATACGTTAACATTCAGATTTAACATGAGTTGCATGTGAATTAACAGAAAACTGTGGGTGAGCACACCACACTGCACAATAAATGACAAATACGACCAAGACAGATCCCACAGATTTCTCAGCAACACATCCAAATGTCGTTATCCACGGTGAGTTACACATTCGTGTTAAAACTCTGTCTGTGTTCCATTGGCTTCCCAAGGCTGCACTCCAGCACGGACTCACAGGCACAACTCCAGCTCTTCAGCCACACTGAGCAGAACACCGCTGCTCCAAAGGATTTTTTCCCCAGTGACTCACAGCACAGAGCCAATGACCTTCTGCTACCTTTTTCAGTTCTGCAGGGTTTCTCCCACACCATCACTACCTGGAGCAGGCTAACAGCAGCACTTTCCCTGCCTAAAGCCTCTTCTTCAGCCTCCCAACACAGTGCTTTCTCTCCCCGGTGGCTCCTCCCCTGACAGCCTCTCCCTCTCTGGGGCATCTCCCTGGGTTCCCCCAGGTTCCCTCCCTCTGTCCTGGGACTCTCCTTGCTATGGCGCCAAATTGGGCCCCGAGATTGTTGTTTTTGCGCCACACAGGCGCACTTCCTGATTCCTGCAGCTGTCAAAAGAATGTCGAAAACCGAGCATAAAGAGCCTGTCACCCTGCCTCGGTCCATGTATGCACCGGAACTCTTGGGTCTACCGGGAAATGGAGTCTTTGGTCTCCACCCTGAACAAGGTATGTTCACATTTTTTAACAGCCTGCTAGTGTTTCTTCACTTCATGCATCTTGTGTAAAGGGGAAATGCTGAAACGATTTAAAAGAAAGATTATGGTCCTCTTCTGAGGCCTAGGCTTCCACCCTGATGGCCTACACAACTATTAGTTGCTGGAAAGTACTCCTAGCTAGCTGGGCGTAACATCATCTGCCACACACTGGCTTCCACTAAAGGGTTGGAATGCAGGAACCCTCAAAAAAGGAGGTTTCTCCCCCATTACCTCCTATACCAAAGGTCACATTTGAGGTGGGCAAAGGCCTCTTTCCCCCAGCAAGCCATGCAAAATTCCCAATGACTGGCCCCTGGCCTTGGTTTCATTTCTGGTGTACCCTCATTAAAACTATGATGAGCATATCCTGGAATTGCCTTGCCTTGGGGACAAAATTGTTGGCTCATGCAAACAAGTTTTGATAGTTTGTTTTACATATCTATGGACAGCCACCTGGCTAATGTTGACTATCTTAGTGGCAATCTGAAATAATTTCAAAGCTTAGTTGTTAAAAGAGGCTGTAGCCTTCACAGCCACCAAAATGGTGCCATGTCTGTAGAGGAATTTGACTGCAAGGTCACTCTACATATACTACACAGTTCTCTATTGGTGTCCCTAGTAAACCTGAGCCTCTGCAAGCATCCTCTGAGGATTGAAAGGTTTTGGCACCTCTTCCTGTATATGTGAATGTGAGGTTCCGGAGGTTTGTTGCAGCTAGCCTGCAGTGCAGCTTTGTTGTTTCCTGATTGGATTTGTGCTCCTTTTTCAATTGATCTAGTTTTACTTCATATATGTTTAACAAGTGTTAGCAATGGAAAAGCCACATTATTTTCTTTATACCATACATTTAAATTCTATCAGCAATATTGCGCTTCTAGCACAGAACACTCTGTATTAAGAGAGCTAAAGATGAAAACATACTCCATGATATTTTTGGAATATTACAAGTGTGAAGTTAATGAAAAGATCAGTGTGCCCTATGGTGTCAACCCCAACATCGATGTAAAGTGCAACCTTTTCATACTCTGCAAACCAGTTATGTGATACATTTGTTTAGGTGAGCATGTTTAAATTATGAATTCACTTCATAAGGATGAGGTCACTCTGACTATTGGGAATTCCTTGGAGTTTGACACTTCCTGCAATTAAAAACAAAAATGAATACTGTATTTTTAAAAACTTACATGCGGAGATCAAGAATGTACCTGATACACCATAATATTGGGAACGAGAAGGATATGTAAAATACTAAAACTACACTGTTATTACCTTCACCACTGAAAGTGGGAGAAGGCAATGTTTTCATTCCTGTTAGTCTGTTTGTCTGTAAACAATATACCTCAAAAACTAATGGATGGATTTCAACAAAACTTGGTACAGGTAGGATATGGCCTAAGGAAGAACTGATTAATTTTTGGCGAAGATGTGGATCTAGATCCGGGTCATGGATTTTTTAAAAGGATCTGTTAACATTGGGAGATAGGGCAAATTGATTTTATTTTAGAATGTTGTGGGTTATTTTATTTAGACTGTTGTTGATTGTTTTAGAACACTGTGGGTTGTCTCAGCTGCTATGGTGGAAATTGTCACGGCTATCAAAACGTGAGCAGAGTTTTCAGAGCAGGTTGCTGGATATGGATTAGCCTGAAGCCTCCTCAGTGAGATGGCAGCCCTTAAATTATTATTTTTTTCAGTTTTGTAGTTACAGAGCATCAACCAGGCAGGGGAAAGGCTCAAGGAAGAGTTGCAAAATTGCAATAACATTGAGTTAACATAGCGTGGTGGAGGTATGAGCTCTACTGAGTATCCTCTTCATTTGGTGCTCATGAAATCATATAAACTTTTGTTTGTCCCATTGTGTTAACTCTTTGAATCATAGACATTGTTTTATATCTATTAAATTGGACATTTATGGAATAGTTTAAAAGCTGATTTACAAGCAGCCGCTCTGTGATGGCAGGATAATTATTGCTAAATCAGTGGAATGTAATTCAATACAGTAAGCTTCAATGATTAAAATCTTGCTGACAGAAAAGCTTCACTTGATTCACTTGCAAACAACAGCTGCACAGGAACAGGAAGTCAGCCATCTTTTGTTGATGTGAGATATTAGCCCGATGGACACAGATGACACGCTGAGGCTGCATACATACTCAACCTAAATGTGAAAAGGAAAAACACTACAGAGGGAAAACAAAATAATGAGGCGAAACAATTGTGTGAAAAAAGCATGGAACTGAATTGCACCAGAATATCCCTGAACATCTGGCTTTCTCATGCTGCAAGATTGTGTTTTGCTGAATGAATATGTTTATTAATGAATAGTCTATCAAAGCAATGTATAAATAGATTCAGTCTAAAGGATGAATGGAAACAGGTGGTCAATTGCATTTGTTTATTTATTCTCTTCATTTTTTCTCATTAACACATTCTGGAAATTGACTGAGACCATTAAAATTTAGTCTCGAGCTGTTTTCCATCTGAATTTGCTACTTTAAGTGACTGGGACCAATTCTCCTACTCTTCTTCATGCTTGTGAAACTATATTAAAAAAATGAAAGGCTGGAAGCTTCACATTCTTTAATTTTCTTATTCAAAACTGTATCCTTCTTTTTCCTGGCCATTACAATAGTTTAATGTACTGTGTGGAGCTTTAAATCTGTTCAATTCTTTTGTTTTCACTTTTGTATCAGGGAAAGGAAGAGGGAAGGAGGAGGGAGAGAAGAAAGAGGAGGGGGATGAGGAAGGGGAGGAAAGGGAGAGGGAGGGGGAGTGGGGGCAAGAGAGGTGGAGTGTAGGGGAAAGGGGAGAAGAGGAGAGGAGAATTAACTGCACAAATGGCAGAGAGGGAGCCCTGAATTGAGAGAGCAGGCCCTGCTTCATTTGCTTTTGGGGCTGCAATACAATGCTGTTCTCTGTCTTGGGTTGAAGTGCCAGTACCCTTTTCCTTTGTCAGCTTTGTTAAGGTTGCAAATTTGATACAAAGATGTGGGATTTGTACCAGGTCTGTTTTTGTGTGTTAGTTTGCAATGGTATGGGAAACTATAAGTGAAGGAGATCTTGAATTGTCCTTGAATGCATTTTTTGCAACAATCAAAGGATCTTATTGGTATGGAGCTGTTACTGTTAAATATTTAACCATGTTGATGCATTTTTCGAGCATTTTTCCAAAAATGTTTGGACAAATTTCCTTAGTTACTTGAAACAAACTTGCTTTTAAAACATTTCAAATGCTTTGTTTAATGGCACAGATGGTACAAGATGAAAGCAGGCACACTGGGCAGATAATGGGTCCCAGATCACATTTAAAGACCTTGGCAGATCTATCTGCCAATGATTGAGACTCAGCATTTATTCTGAAACTGGCCAGGATTTTTCCACCCATGTTAAGGACACCTGCAGCCAGCAAAATTACAAAATATGGATGGCACTGACAATTACTGGCTGGGTCACCTGGCTAGCAGAATAATGTGCTGTCCACATATGGATCGGCTAATTAAAGCTCCTTCGACAGCACCTTCCAAACCTATAATCTCTATCTCCTAGAAGGGCAACGACAGCAGATGCATGGTAACACTACCACCCCTCCAAGCCACACATAATCCTAACTTGGAAGTATATCACCATTCCTTCCCTGTCACTGGGTCAAAATCCTGGAACTCCCTCCCTAACAGCACTGTGGTGTAACAACACCACATGGAATGCGGCGGTTCAAGAAGGCAGCTCACCACCATCTTCTCAAGGGCAATTAGGGATGGGCCACAAATGCTGGCCTTGTCGGCAATGCCCACACCCCATGAAAGAATAAATAAAAGAACACAGGTGATTTGTTCATTGGTCAGCAAAGGCATCACTTCCAATTGCTTCCCTGAATAATATGACAGAAGATCAATTAACCTTGGTTACATTACTGCATTTCCCAAAGTACCATGGATCATGGTTGACTGTCATATGTTCACTCTTAAACCCATTCTGGACCACTCCCTTCCCGCAACATCATTCTGTTCTACCGCTTCCCTCTAGTCCCTCTACAGTTGCTGCACGTGGGTCTTACTAACCCTTCACCTTATGTTCTGCTTGAAATGAAGATATCCTTCATTTTCAATTCTCTTTTACAATGTGAAATTGGCTTTATCAACTAAAAATGGTGAATGCTCATCACATGCTAGTGGTATTATGTCTCTAGGTAATGCAGTGAGGGGCAAATTATGCAATACCTTAGGCAACTGTGATTTACCTGGCATTATATATGAGTTCCATTGTGTTGGCACTGGGAATCCCCCATTGTGGATCACAACAATCTATTTTTTCCCAACAAATTTCAAAACTTGAACAGAAATTTCCCTCTCTGTTGTTGCCATTAAAGTTAAGCTGCCCTCTCAATCTCTGCCTGTTTTTCCTTTCCATCACCTTTTCCCTCCTTTTCTCTGTTCTCACTCCATTTACCCCACCATCTCCTGTCTCCCCTATTCCACAGTCCTCCCCTCACCACCTCCACTCTTTTCCCCTCCTCACTTACCCTGCTATCTCACTCCACATATCCTACCACTCCCACTCTAACCCTTCAATTTACCTTCTCCCCATCTCCAAAAGCGATTCCTTTATTACACCTAACCTTGCTTGACCTGGAACATTCAGTACGGACTTGAACTGTTTATCTACAATGCATTGGGAGATGGGCCAGTATTTTGAAAGCCTGCAGGTCTCACAATAAACAATAAGATACTTTCAGAATGAAAATATAATATTTGTATGAAAAGGAATAGGTAGTAATAAATTTACATACCTACTTTGCAAGGTGAAAAATGCAAATAGTCATTAATCATTGTGTATCATTATGATCATTGTTCACTTCCTCTACTCTATGAAGTATATGAACCACAAAATACTGATACATGTGCTGCATAATTCAAAGCATGAAATTCCTGGAACTGGGTTTGGATATTTACCAGTGGGATTTATAACAGTAATTATTGGTGGCACAGTGAGCAGTACTTGCACGGAGGATGCCCATTGTGCCCAGAGAAACTTGCCTTCCCCGCGCAAAAAGCACCAAAGTGGTGATTCAATGATCTAATGCTCCAAGTTGGGATTTGCAATGTATGGTGCATGAAGAATCCTGCTTCGGACACCATGAAGTAGGCATCGTAGTCTGGAGCATGTTAACAGCAAGCCTTTATTAACAACTCATAACTATATGCATATTTTTTTACAGTAGAGGGTAAGGTATGGAACCAGTCCAGGTCTTTGCCCAACTCTGTTCATCTCTAGACTGACCCTGGCTCAGGGTCATGTGTCTTCTTACATCACTGTGTGGGCGATACTGTACTCAGTAGCACATTAACCCTTTATGTACCAGGCCCTCCTACTACAGTGCATGTTGCATGAAATTGTAATTTACCATTAAAATGAATGGAAAATAATACACTGTGCACCAGTGATTTCCCAAGATGTGATCACTGCAAGTATCACTCTGGGTATGCCAGATCAGGAAATACCCCTCAAACAACTATAGGCCTGAATTTGACCCATTCAAAACCCATTCAATTGCACAGTTAAATCTGAGCTCTATTTGTCCAGCACCAGGAACAAAGCACTGAGAGTTATTTGCTCACCAAAGTCAGGTAAACCCATCGGATGTATGAAATATGGTGTGTCATTAGTAATTAAAGTGTTGCTGTCATTTAAAAGTAAATGGCTGCAAATGTCAGCAAAATCCTTTTTCAGCTCTTTCAAAGCAAATACGGGGTGAAGAAAGTGGCTGGCAAAAAACAGTAGATAGCAAAATGAAATGGAAGTCAGAAACAGTCTGTTGGCAAGTAGTTCACAATTCAGCACCTTTTTCTGATGGCTGCCAAATTGGTGGTTGTGCCAAATGATGTGGGTAGGAACTGGATTGCTCAATTAGGCTCTCTAGGGACAACAGCCATGCAGTGTACCTGGTAGAAACTGTCACCCACAGAATCCTGGAACAATTCTCAACAAGGTCACACATTAAGAAGCTACCAGTATAAGACTACCCAACAGTATTATTTATGTGGCAGTATTTGTGAAAAAGTTGGCAATGCATACTTTTTTAAAAATGCAGGCCAGTCATTTTAACATCAGCTCTGAGGAAGCTTTCAGAAATAATAATCTGGCAGAAACTTTGCAGTCAGTTGGAGAAGTATGGACTAATACAGGAAAGCAGCAGGGCTTTTTTTAAAGGGCAAATCGTGTTTGATTAAGTGGATTAAACTTTTCGATGAGGTGGGACAGAGGGTGGTTGAGGGAAATGCAATTGATATGGACTTTTTATATGAACTTTCAAGAGCCATCTAATGATGGACTTGTTAGCAAAATTGAAGCCAAGTGGATAAAAGGAGCGATAGCATGGATACAAAATTGGTTATGGGTTAGAAAGCAGATTATTGTGGTGAATGGCTGGTTCTTGTTCTAGAGGGAGTTAAACAGTGGAGTTCCCCAGGATACAGAACGGCTGTTTTTGATAAACATTAATGGCTTGGACATAGGGGTACAGGGCACAATTGCAAAATTTGCTGATGACACAAAATCTAAAAGTAAACAATGAGGAAAATAGTAATACACTTCAAAAGGACGTAGACAGGTTAATGGAATGGATGGACATATGCAAATGAAATTCATTGCAGAAAAGCATGAGGGGGATACATTTAAATAGCGCAATTTTGAATGGGGCATAAGAAAAGAGAGATCTGGGGTGTTTGCCCATAAATCTTTGAAGGTGACATGACAGCTGAACAGCTTGTTATTAAAGCATGTGGAATTCTGAGTTTTATAAATAGAAGTAAAAGCCAGGAAGCTATGCTAAACCAATATAAAACGTTAGTTTGATCCCATTTGGAGTAATGTGTCCAATTCTGGGCATCACATTTTAGGGAGGCTGTGAAGGCTTTCAAGAGGGTAGGAAAGAAAGCTGCTAGAATGGTTCCAGGGATGAGGGATTAGATTTATGTGGATAGTCTGGAGAAGCTGGGGTTGCTCTCTTTAGAGCAGAGAAGGCTAAGAGGTGACTTGATGCAGGCGTTTAAAATCATAAAGGGTTCAGATAGAGAAAAGGAGAAACTGTTTCTAATGAAGGATCATTAGCGAGAGGTCACTGATTTAAGATGATTGGTAAAGGAACAAGAGACAGCACAAGGAAAAACATTTTTAGGCCCTGTGGTTAAGATTCGGAATGCACTGCCTGATAGGGTGGTGGATGTAGATTCTGGAGGAAATTGAATAAGTACTTGATTTTGGGAAGGAGCTGGAGAGCAGGCTAACTGGATTGCTGTCTGAAAGAGCCAGCATAAACTCAACAGGCCAAATGCCCTCCTCCTATGATGTACTATTATTTGATTCAATTATTACATGATATTGCAGCAGGAGACATATTCCACTTCAAACCATGTTAACAGCTGCCTCTGTAGCATCTGCTAGCAGAAATGAACCCAGCAGAAGCTTTATGTTAGCTTCTAGAACACAATTTTTAAACCTCTCACTCAACACCTTGAGGGAATTAAATTTGTTGCACTGAATTTAGTTTAACTATCTTCTGGGAGTTTTGCTCCATTAATGAATGAAAAGATTACTGTGGTTATATGGACAGGGGAGAGATGACAGGGATGGCTCCCTTTTTTTTCACCTCTTGACTGACCAAAGACAGTGTGTTTTTAAAAAAGTACTTTAACCCCTGAGAGCTGTCAGTGTCAGGAGCAGACAAATGACAAGTTTTCTCTAAGCTTTAATAGAAAGATAAATGTTTATTATTCCACACCAGAATATTTATACAACTACACCTCTACACCCAGTCACACACTCATGCAGATAGACGCACTCAAGAAAAAAATTGTGGTCACAGAAGTAGCATGCTTTTAGATCTTGAGTTCAAGAGTTCTTTGTCACATTTGCTTTTCATCAGGTTGAAGACTTGCAAAGGTGCAGGCCTATAATACTTGTATTGGTCCACTGAAAGAAAGATCTGGAGGTTTGGGAGGACAGGGTCACAGAAGCAGATTTCTCTTATTCTACTCTGGTCAAGGTGCAATATCAAAGCCCTGGTATAGGTCTTCAGATAAGGAGAACACAGCCAACCCAATTCTCTGCCTACTGTTGTTTCTTAGGCAGGGTCTCTTCCCTTCAGGGGTCTAGATGTTTCTGCTCTGTCTGTTCCAAAAATGTGCCTTATTAAATCTCCTTATCAGAAACCTAGGGCAGAATCATACCACGTTTTCAAAAAGTGCAGTAACACATGGGAAAAAGGAAGTTTTACCAGCCGGCCACATTGGTGGAATTTCGCGCCGTATCGCCCCATTCCCGGCACATCCCGCCTCATTAATAATACATTCCCAGGAAACACACCGGTTCACTGGAAGGGTGACCTCTGATTTGCCTGCCCCACTGTCACCCAAGGCCTGCAGTAATCTGGGCACCATATGCCAGCACAGAGCTAGCTCTCTCTAAGGGACCGGAAGCTGCTGGAAAATCATGCCTGCCAAAGGGAGGAAACATGCTGCCCCCAAATTTAGTGATGCCTCCCTCGGGCACCTACTGGACACTGTGGAGGCTCGGCATGAAGTCTACCCATGCCCTGGGCGAAGATCAGCAAGTAAGGTCACCATTGCAGCATGGGAGGTGGTGGCAGCAGTGGTCAGCGCCAATGCCTTGCAAAAGAGGGCAGCTACCGTGTCAAAAGCGGAAGAATGATCTCCTCCGTTCCACCAGGGTAAGTCGCTCTTCTCATCGCTCTCAACTCACACACTCACAAACTCTTCACACATCCACAGGGATCTCACTCACTGTCAGTTCAAGGGAAATCACCATTCGCTCTCTCTCACACACTCCTTCATTTGCCCTGCTGATCATGTTTACAGCCTGTCCATGGCACCACTCACCACCCACACATGCCAGGCATCCTTTTAATCTGGCCTGGCAGCTGTCCTGCTTACACTCTCTCCATCTGTATTCATGCAGTGCACGCTGACACACAACAAAAGGGAGAGGTCGCAGGCTGTTGGAGGAATGCCTGACATCAAGATCCTCAACGCACTTTGAAACTAGAGCCATGTAGCTGGCCTGCGATGACCTGGACCGTTCCTGTGCTGATGGTGAGGTTGGCTCTGCTCAACCAAGTGAGGATCCAGCAGTGCAACATCCATCAGGCAACCATGCTGTGAGTGAGTTCCCCTGTTCCGCAGACCCCTGCCATGCACTAATTATCTCTCCTTGCTTTCGCAGGCCCTCGACTCAAGCCCTGAAGACACCTGGGAAGAAGAATCTAATGACACCCTAATTGAAGACCTGTCACAGCGCTCACCCACACCCTCCACCAGCACAGAGAGACACACCATGGTGGGATCTAGTTCTACAGTAGCCTCGGGGTCACAATCTGGTGAGCACATCGCACTGTCTAATCCACAGCAGGTGGTGGGAGGGACTTCCCAGATTTCTGGCACTCAGAGGCCTGCTGGAGGCTAGAAATCTGCTGAGACTGAGTCAGATAAGGAGCCTCTGGACTCTGTCATACCTCAGTTGCTGGTGCTGCAATGGCAAGCTCGGGAACATCAGGAAGGGATGTCCACTGCACTTCTCAGATTACAAGGCACAATGGAGGAGTCCAACCACCATCAGCCTGAGGTGATAGCGCCAGAATGCCAATGCACCAAAGTCAACACTGGTAAGATGACGTCCGCCATGGAGACCTTGGTTCAGGACATCGGTCCTGCTCTGCAGCGCAGGCCGAACTCCATTGCTGACGCCATAGGTGGCCTCCAACAATGTCAACATGAGAGGGTTGCAGGCCCTATCTCACTCCAGCTTCCCCTTCTCCTCAAGGAGTCAGCTAGGGACCCTCAGGCACCCATAGGAAGGAGGATCAGCAGGTGCACTCCCTGGGGCCATCCACCAAGGTGACTCCGGGAGTGTCCGGCCCATCTGACTCCCCTCTTCCTGTGACCCCAGCAGCTCCAGCTCCATCTCCACAGGCCAAGCAGGAAGCCACTGCTGCACAGCAGGACCCCAAAAGCAGGCCAGGGCCCCCCAGGTCTCGGCCCACCAGAGGACGCCCACCAAGGTCATCACATACAGGGCGTAGCAGTCAGCAGGCTGCCTCCAGCTCCGCTGTGGATGTTGGGGGTCACCAAGATGTAGCGGCAGGTTTAGGAAGGTTGAGAAGATGTAGTTGTACAGCCTGGGCATGGGTGTTAATCACTTGTACATAATGTTCACTATTGTCAATAAACTCGCAAGAATGTCTCCCTGCCTATGGCTCCTTGTTCTGATGAGTTATGTTCATGTTATTCTGATGAGGCTATGTGAAGATCTATGGAGTGTCCTCACTACATATCATCATCCCCCTGGAATCAAGCCACGATTAAGGCCTCTGCTGCGCCTCCATGATAGGAGCCTGAGCACTGAGGGTATGTGCGCTTCCGTCAGCCACACAGGAGTCAAATGTTTTCAGATGCAACGTGAGGATGTCAGGAGTGTTCTCACTGCATCTCCTCATTACCCTCCATGAATATTGCAGCTATGAGGGCCTCCTGAGTGTGCATGCCTCATCTGACCAATGCGATGACCTCATCACCGGCATCTTCACCTTCGAGGGCATCATCATTATCATCCCCTTAGAAGTCCTCCTCATCGGAGGAGACATGCAGCTTTTCCATCTCCTCCTCAGCCAGGTCCTCCTCCATTGCAGCACTAGGTTGTGAAGCATGCAAGCAAGCTACGATGATGCACGGCACCCTCTGGGGACTGTATTGTAGTGCTCCACTGGACCTGCCAAGGCACCGGAACCTCATTTTCAAGATGCCTATTGCTTGCTCCACCAAAGTCCAGGTTGCAGCTTGTTATACATTCACTCTGTTACAGTCTAAGGCTGCCGCACGGGCTTCATTAGCCACGTCCTCTGTGGGTAGCCGTTGCCTCCGAGGAACCAACACTGCAGCCCCTCTGGACCCTGAAAATTGTCAGGGATCTGAGACCTGCTAAGGATGTAGGAGTTGTGGACAATCCCTGGGAATTGTGTGCAGAGCTGTGGGATGTGTTTGTGATGGTCGCACACCAGCCGAACATTCAGCGAATGGAAGCCCTTGTGGTTGATGTAGTTGACCGCTTGTTGCCACGGAGATCTAAGGGCCATGTGAGTGCAGTCGATGGCACCCTGCATCTGTGGGAAACCTGAGATCTGCACGAATCCCAGCGCTCTTGCTTCCTGGCTTTCCTGATCGCAGACAAAATGCACAAGGTTTTGTGCCTTCACGAAGATGGTGTCCATGACCTCCTGGATACACTTGTACATGGAGGCTTGCGAGATCCTGTACAGGTCACCTGTAGAGCACTGGAAGGAGTCACTGGCATAAAAATTGAGCGCCGCTGTGAATGGCCACTGGCAGTGGATGCCCTCCATATCCCCGTGACACCAAATCCTGCAGCAGGTGGCGTATGTGACCGACCGATACCCTAGACAGGCACAGTCTTCAGCAACACTAGTTCTCGGTCATCTGCAGGAATGACAAGCACCATATATGGACCCTGAGTCTAGTGACGAGCCAACCAGCGGATGCTCGCTGTGGCTTTTCAGCTGCGTGTGCAGCAGGCCCTATCACCCCTTCATCTCAAGGGAGGTGCTCCTCTCTTTGCCTAGCCAGGCGCCTCTGCTGCTCTCTTCTTCTTTTCCTCTGCTCCCTGTAAGTTATGAGGCATACCGCTAAATCACTAGGCTCCGTGACCCTTATGTTCTCCTCCTGCAGGATCAAAGAGAGAGAGGCGTGGGTTAGCATAGGTGTCTTAAGAACCCACCTTGGTTAAGTCTGAAGGTGCATCATGCCTGCAGGAGAGTGCTGGCCACCACATGGTTGGCCAGTGTTGTAGCGCACTCATTGGCTGTCCGAAATCCCACCCACCTCCGTCCCACTCCAATTGTTCGATTGGCAGCAGCTTCAGCCACTGGACTGCATGCTGTGCTCTCAGCTCAGGCGCAGACATTCTCCTAACCCACACTGCAAGGCTGCACTGTTAACTTTAACCATGAGGGATACTGGTCCAAACTTAAATAAAGACATTGCAAGGGGCTGTGAGCGCCTCCAGCAGTGACTGCGCCATGACACCTTTCACAAGGCGATTGTATCACTTGCCCAGTTGGCCAATTGTTCTGCTGCCTGCTAAAATGCACATTAATTTGCAGTCTGCGCCCTTGGGGTAAAAAGTTCTGGTGCATTTGGTGGCACTTTCATGCTTTTGAATTGCTTGAGTGGGGAGAAAAGCTTCAGAGGCCTGACTCCAAGCATGTCAATGGAGCAGCAGCTGGACGGTCTCAGCTGCGGACGAATACTCACTTTTGAAAAGCTTTTCCAAGTGCTTGGCCACTTCCCTCCCCTGACCCCCCCACCACCCACCCCCCCCCTTACCCAAAATCCCACCATGTGCTTGTGTACTTCCTTCAGCCTATACTGCCTTGCCCCCTACCACCCCAAGCCTGACCCGCACTAGAGCCCTTGCTCCGGCAGCGCACTGAAAACTAACTGGGAAGAAACAACTTGCCTGTGCCCCTTATGAATGAGCAGCACCTCTTACTCGATGTCCTACGGTCGATGTTCATGAGCGCTGCACAAGGTTGTGGGCACTCACTTCCGAGTGCCCCCCGAAGTTCAGGTTGCCATGTGCATGCCTTTTAAAGGCAGTCATGAAGAACGCCGTTCTTAAGTCACACCAATGTGGGTGATAAATTTGATGTGGGGGCATTATTCCAGCGAGCATGGCTTATAATTAGCTGCAAATATATTAAAATTAGTTTCCCGATGCGTGGAGGTGGGAAATGTGGCCCACCATTGACTAGTGGTGCAGACAATTGCAAACTGGTTTCACGACAGCGTAAAACCGATTTTTGGCCTTCTCGCCATTTGTCCCCCCCAGCCGCCATGATGCCCAGTGCCAATGGGGCTGGAAAATTCCGGCCCTAGTTTCTATGATGTTACCAGAGCATCTCTTTCCATTATCCTCACAAATAGTTTCTGATGGCTAGGCCATTGTCAGACAATGGTGTTCATGTATCACCCATCAACCTACCACCTTAATAGGCTAGAGCTTTTCACACCCATTTTCTGGAGCCAAAGAGTCTGCAAACAATATTGTGAAGCTATTTTTTTAGTTATTTGGAGTAGTGCAACCATTAACCACAGGAAGGGTCATTTGCATTTTAATGACTTCTCAAAAAATGTCCTGTAAGGTCAGCTGCACTTTAATGACTTTGTAAAGACTTATCCAGAGTTGAAGTTTAGCTCAGAGGGTCTTGTAGTTCAATGTATATTGGCAGGAAAGCAAAGGCCACCTGACTCTCAACTCCATTTTGCTTTATAGGAAAGTGTCCATTTTGTGTTTATACTTTATAAGTTAATATTTGGCTCATAAGTTCAAATGACATGAGTGTGACATTGTCTATAGTAGTCGAGTTAGATCATGGGTGTCCAACCTTTTCACGAGGGGCCACATTACAATTTTTTTCTCACTCACTGGGCCAGTGAGCAAATTTCAGAAAGATAAAGCATTAGAAATTTATCTTGCTATTTATCAAAACAGCAAAAAATGCGCATTTTAATGAATAGTTTCAAATGAGAAGACTAATTTATTAGTTTACTTTCGCATCATTGACAGGTATTGAATCTTTTGATCAGACAACTTTGATTGTTAAACGTTGGGTCATCGTCTCTTCTAGCAACGGTCTGATATAAAAGGAATAGCACCTCATCTTCCGACTAGGCACTTTACAGCCTTCCGGACTGAATATTGAGTTCAACAACTTTAGATCTTGAACTCCCTCCTCCATCCCCACCCCCTTTCCGTTTCATCCCCCTCCCTTTTGATTTTTCCAATAATCTATATAGATTTTTCTTTTCCCACCTATTTCCATTATTTTTAAATCTATACCTTTTATGCCCTTTTAGTCTTATTTCACCCCACCCCCACTAGAGCTATCTGTACCTTGTGTGTCCTGCTATCCATTCTTAATTAGCACATTTGTTTAGATAATATCACCACCTTCAACACTTCTTTGTTCTTTTGTCTGTGACATCTTTTGGTTATCTGCTCCTATCACTGCTTGCTTGTCCCTACAACCACCGCACCCCCCCCCCACCCCCCACTTCTCTCCCCCCACCCCCCCCACCTTAAACCAGCTTATATTTCACCCCTGTCCTATTTTTACTTAGTTCTGTTGAAGGGTCATGAGGACTCGAAACGTCAACTTTGTTCTTCTCCGCCAATGCTGCCAGACCTGCTGAGTTTTTCCAGGTATTTCTGTTTTTGTTTTTAATTATGATATAAAAGGCTGGTTTTCTCTACCATCAACTTTTTATCAGAACAATATAACAATATAAAAATAATATAAATATGCCCAAGGAGTCATTCACAAATTCCCCATCAGACAATGGTTTCCCTCTTGGCTATTGTTTCAGTTATCAAAATGCTGAATTTGGCTGCTGCCTCAGAATCCTGGTTTGCAGCTTTGAATAAAGATTGTTGCTCGATAATGTTTTGTGTCAGCAAGTTTGCTCAATCGATTCTCACCTGATCTGTGAGGCTGTCAAATTTACCAGCGTGTTTCACAGAATAATATTGCTTGATATTGCATTCCTTGAAAACAGCTGTCTTCTCTTGACATATCAGACACAATGTGCCCCCATTGTGCTCACTAACAAAAATGTCATCAATCCAGGAGCCTTTGAAGACTCGGCATTCAGTATCAATTTTTCTTTTCTTGCCTGTAATCAGGGAAGCCACCATATTTGTTTTGATAAGTATTATGTATGAGCGCCATTTGAGATAGATACTAAGTACATACTTGAAATTAAGAATTTTGAAGTTGATAGAGAGAAAAACTAAGCAATTAGGTTCAAAGAAGTAGGAGAAGAAGAAGGAAAGTGTGAAGCTCACTTGGCCTACGGTTTTTCACTACCAGTCTGCACAAGTTATGAAAGGTTGGTGGGCCAGATCGAAACTTTAAGCAGGCCAGACTCTGGCCTGCGGGCCAAATGTAGGACAACCCTGAGTTAGAGTAGAGGTGAAGGTAGCTTTGTCCTTCACTATCTTTAAATGTGGCACTGGATCCCAGGCCACAGGTGAGTGATGGCGGGATGGAGGTCGTGAGGTGGGGCTGGAAGGGGAGGAGAGGAGAGGAGGGGTGTCTCCAGCAAGGGAGTGGCATTAATTTCCAACTTAAGGGCCTCAATCGGCGATGGATCGGGAAGGATGTCCACAAGCCTTCCTGCCACCAACTTGGAGATGGTAGGGCAGCGGGGTCCCAACTTGCCACCCTTCCCCATCTGATTAAATGTACCCCCATCACCAACCTCGCTATGAGGGAGGGCATTAAATTCCCCCTGTTGTATGTGTTTCACGCAATACCAAGGTGTTAAATGACACAATTAATGAGAAGCTATTTGCAACAGAAATACGCAGAGATCTATTTCTCACTGATGTTTTTGATTACATGGTGGGCATATGTGATTTAACTTTAAACTTCACATTATAATTGCCTTTTAAAGAAGGTGTTATTGAGTTCCATTGCTTTAGTGGTCAAAGTGTAGTCATTACTTTCGTGTCTACAAAATATGGTTTTGCATGTACGGAAGTAATTCAAGGTTTGCATTTGTGCTCAGATAGTGTCCTATTTTTCTTGTGCTAAGTCATTGTATGCAACCATCTTTATGCATAAACAATGAACATAATTAGGGAGATAGGAAGAGCTACTTTTCCTACCATATAAAATATTCACCAAGGTATTTCCTGGGAATCTGTCACAAATACTCATTTATCCCAGTCACCACCTGCTAGATGTTTTTCTCAAGTTCAGCTGTTGGGTGAATATGCTGTCTGTGGATGTTGATTACTACAGTTCTGTAATATTAGGGTAGAATTGTAGCTTTAATATGTTGTCAGCACGATAATGTGTGGCATTTCACCAAGTTTATTTGCAAAGGAGGATGTAGTGATGACTCAGATAAGCAAAACTACCATGAAAAGCAGCAAACAGCATTTGCAAAATTTGCCTCCCCATTACAAGATCCTCGGGAGAGTTGTAGTAACTCCCATCTTCCCTCACCACCCAATTCACATGAATTTGCATGATGGTGGCAGCTCAAGATGGAGTGCAATGAGATTGAATGCTTAAATCTGAGAATTTGGTTCATGAAGGAATTTGGTGCAGTGAGGCAGGAACTTCCATTCTGGCTTTTTACAAAAAAAGGAGTGGTCCAAGAGAAGGAGCCAGAGACAACGGAAGGCACGAGTTGAAGCCCAGAGGTATTGATTAGGTGTGCAGGTAGGTAATTGGTGAGTTTTAATTTTTTCCCCTCTAACTGGGACAGTAGTTTAAATCAGTGCTGGGGAGATATATGTATTATATTAAATTTATAGCGTAACTAGCTAAACTCCACGATATAACCACAGATAATCATTGAGCGATATTCTAAACTTGAAACCGAATTAGTTACATGTAAACAAAATAAAGGTGGCAGAGCAAGTGTTGTGTTGCAGCTGTAGCTGGTGGATACCTGTGTAATCCTATGTACAGTTTTGATTGCCCCAACCCCCATTCACCACCCACCCAATTCTCCCCCTTAAACACACCCAATCCCTTCAGCACACATTCAATTCCCTTCACTCCTCACCCAAACCCTCTTCAACACCTACCCAAATCACTTACCACCCAGCCAATCCCCCCTTCAGCATGCATCCAATCCCCTGTTCATTCCCCACCCAGTGCCCTCCCCACCACTTCTCTACCCACCCAGTCTCCACAGAATTGTCCTTGTTAATATTTTGAAATGTAATGATTAAAATTTGATTGATGAACTACTCTACTCATGTCAGAGAGTCTGGAGGTATTATTGTAGTAGTGAAACATTTGAGTTCTCAGAAAGAGAGCATGTGAAACCAGACAAATATCTAGATTCAGTCTTAAGACACAGTTCAGGTCCAGCTGATTATTTTGCAATTCACTGCAGGAAAGGTCAAATCATTGCCACTACTTGAAGTGGAAGTCACAATAACAATGTTACATTGTGGAATTACAGGAACTGTGGGACAGAAAGGAAATAGGAGAATAGGATCAGAAACTGGACCAGACATAATTAACATACAAGAATTGTAAAGTCTGGCTGGGAAGTTAGTCAAATTTATAAACAAAAATGCTGCTGAAAATTTAAGTGCTGTAATTAATTCATGGTGCATCTCCATTTCCTTTATGCTGGTGAATAAACTAATTCACAAAAATGGTCCCATTGCTTAGAATTAACTTCAGGAATGGCCTGCTTTAGTCACAATGCTTCACAAGAAATGCTCAGAGTGACTGTGTATAGTATAGGCAGAGTGTCCATGGATGATGGTCTCTCTATAAGAAAGAAATGCATCCCTAGATCGGATTATGAAACTAGACAGAAGTCACATGTCAAATGCTGCAGCTTTTCTTTCAGTCTCATTGACACAAACTCTTCTGCTTTCTTATTTTGCTTTGAGTCTATCGCTGGGGTTTCGGTCACATGTCATCTTCCTTGTCTTCGTTATCATTTTAAATATTGCTCTCAAAGGGGCCTTGGCGAGTTGTTGCAATGCATCTTATAGATGGTACATACTGCTGCCACTGTGCACTGGCGGTGGAGGCAGTGAATGTTTAAGGTGGTGATCCCAATCAAGTGGGCTGCTTTGTCCTTGATGGTATTGAATGTTTTTAGTGTATTTGGAACTACACTCATTCAGGCAAGTTGAG